>NC_052334.1:15490780-16690780 GCF_016432855.1 Salvelinus namaycush
GTAGCCCTCCTCTCACTCTCCTGATACAGCATGTAGCCCTCCTATCACTCTCTGATACATCATGTAGCCCTCCTCTCTCTCTCTGATACATCATGTAGCCCTCCTCTCACTCTCTGATACAGCATGTAGCCCTCCTCTCTCTACCTGATACAGCATGTAGCCCTCCTCTCACTCTCTGATACATCATGTAGCCCTCCTCTCTCTCTCTGATACAGCATGTAGCCCTCCCCTCTCTCTCTGATACAGCATGTAGCCCTCCTCTCACTCTCTGATACAGCATGTAGCCCCCCTGTCTCTGATACAGCATGTAGCCCCCCTCTCTCTCTCTGTTACATCATGTAGCCCCCCTCTCTCTCTGATACAGCATGTATTCCTCCTCTCACTCTCTGATACAGCATGTAGCCCCCCTCTCTCTCTCTGATACAGCATGTAGCCCTCCTCTCACTCTCTGATACAGCATGTAGCCCCCCTCTCTCTCTCTGATACAGCATGTAGCCCTCCTCTCTCTCTCTGATACATCATGTAGCCCTCCCCTCTCTCTCTGTTACATCATGTAGCCCTCCTCTCTCTCTCTGATACATCATGTAGCCCCCCTCTCTCTCTGATACAGCATGTAGCCCTCCTCTCACTCTCTGATACAGCATGTAGCCCTCCTCTCTCTCTCTGTTACATCATTTAGCCCTCCTCTCTCTCTCTGATACATCATGTAGCCCTCCTCTCACTCTCTGATACAGCATGTAGCCCTCCCCTCTCTCTCTGCTACAGCATGTAGCCCCCCTCTCTCTCTCTGATACAGCATGTAGCCCTCCTCTCACTCTCTGTTACAGCATGTAGCCCCCCTCTCTCTCTCTGATACATCATGTAGCCCTCCCCTCTCTCTCTGCTACAGCATGTAGCCCCCCTCTCTCTCTCTGATACATCATGTAGCCCTCCCCTCTCTCTCTGCTACAGCATGTAGCCCCCCTCTCTCTCTCTGATACATCATGTAGCCCTCCCCTCTCTCTCTGCTACAGCATGTAGCCCCCCTCTCTCTCTCTGCTACAGCATGTAGCCCCCCTCTCCCTCTCTGATACATCATGTAGCCCCCCTCTCTCTCTCTGATACATCATGTAGTCCTCCTCTCACTCTCTGTTACATTATGTACCCCCCCTCTCTCTCTCTGATACAGCATGTAGCCCTCCTCTCTCTACCTGATACAGCATGTAGCCCTCCTCTCTCTCTCTGATACAGCATGTAGCCCCCCTCTCTCTCTCTGATACATTATGTAGCCCCCCTCTCTCTCCCTGATACAGCATGTAGCCCCCCTCTCTCTCTCTGTTACATCATGTAGCCCCCCTATCTCTCTCTGATACAGCATGTAGCCCTCCTCTCACTCTCTGATACAGCATGTAGCCCCCCTCTCACTCTCTGATACAGCATGTAGCCCTCCTCTCTCTACCTGATACAGCATGTAGCCCTCCCCTCTCTCTCTGATACAGCATGTAGCCCTCCCCTCTCTCCCTGATACAGCATGTAGCCCTCCTCTCACTCTCTGATACAGCATGTAGCCCCCCTCTCACTCTCTGATACAGCATGTAGCCCCCCTCTCTCTCTCTGTTACATCATGTAGCCCTCCCCTCTCTCTCTGATACAGCATGTAGCCCTCCTCTCTCTCTCTGATACAGCATGTAGCCCCCCTCTCTCTCTCTGATACAGCATGTAGCCCTCCTCTCTCTCTCTGATACATCATGTAGCCCTCCTCTCTCTCTCTGATACAGCATGTAGCCCCCCCTCTCTCTCTCTGATACAGCATGTAGCCCTCCTCTCTCTCTCTGATACATCATGTAGCCCTCCTCTCTCTCTCTGATACAGCATGTAGCCCTCCTCTCTCTCTGATACAGCATGTAGCCCTCCTCTCTCTACCTGATACATCATGTAGCCCTCCTCTCTCTCTCTGTTACATCATGTAGCCCTCCTCTCTCTCTCTGTTACATCATGTAGCCCTCTTCTCTCTCTCTGATACAGCATGTAGCCCTCCTCTCTCTATCTGATACATCATGTAGCCCTCCTCTCTCTCTCTGTTACATCATGTAGCCCTCCTCTCTCTCTCTGATACATCATGTAGCCCTCCTCTCTCTCTCTGATACAGCATGTAGCCCTCCTCTCTCTCTGATACAGCATGTAGCCCTCCTCTCTCTACCTGATACATCATGTAGCCCTCCTCTCTCTCTGTTACATCATGTAGCCCTCCTCTCTCTCTCTGTTACATCATGTAGCCCTCCTCTCTCTCTCTGATACAGCATGTAGCCCTCCTCTCTCTCTCTGATACATCATGTAGCCCTCCTCTCTCTATCTGATACAGCATGTAGCCCTCCTCTCTCTCTCTGATACATCATGTAGCCCTCCTCTCTCTCTCTGATACAGCATGTAGCCCTCCTCTCTCTCTCTGATACAGCATGTAGCCCTCCTCTCTCTCTCTGATACAGCATGTAGCCCTCCTCTCTCTCTCTGTTACATCATGTAGCCCTCCCCTCTCTCTCTGATACAGCATGTAGCCCTCCTCTCTCTACCTGATACATCATGTAGCCCTCCTCTCTCTCTGTTACATCATGTAGCCCTCCTCTCTCTCTCTGATACAGCATGTAGCCCTCGCCTCTCTCCCTGATACATCATGTAGCCCCCCTCTCTCTCTCTGATACAGCATGTAGCCCTCGCCTCTCTCCCTGATACATCATGTAGCCCTCCTGTCTCTTTCTGATACAGCATGTAGCCCTCGCCTCTCTCCCTGATACATCATGTAGCCCCCCTCTCTCTCTCTGATACAGCATGTAGCCCTCCTCTCTCTCCCTGATACAGCATGTAGCCCCCCTCTCTCTCTCTGATACAGCATGTAGCCCTCCTCTCTCTCTCTGATACAGCATGTAGCCCTCCTCTCTCTCCCTGATACAGCATGTAGCCCTCCTCTCTCTCTCTGATACATCATGTAGCCCTCCTCTCTCTCTCTGATACAGCATGTAGCCCTCCTCTCTCTCTCTGATACATCATGTAGCCCTCCTCTCTCTCTCTGATACAGCATGTAGCCCTCCTCTCTCTCTCTGATACATCATGTAGCCCTCCTCTCTCTCTCTGATACATCATGTAGCCCTCCTCTCACTCTCTGATACAGCATGTAGCCCCCCTCTCTCTCTCTGATACAGCATGTAGCCCTCCTCTCTCCCTCTGATACATCATGTAGCCCTCCCCTCTCTATCTGATACATCATGTAGCCCTCCTCTCTCTCTGATACATCATGTAGCCCTCCTCTCTCTCTCTGATACAGCATGTAGCCCTCCTCTCTCTCTCTGATACATCATGTAGCCCTCCTCTCTCTCTCTGATACATCATGTCGCCCTCCTCTCTCTCTCTGATACATCATGTAGCCCTCCTCTCTCTCTCTGATACATCATGTCGCCCTCCTCTCTCTCTCTGATACAGCAAGTAGGTAAAAAATATATTTTTTAGGGAGCCCTTTTCTGTTTCTACTCTGATTGTAGTACAACACATAGGCCAAATGTATCACCATATTCCAGAGAATTCTGTAAGCCAATGATTGCTTTGATGATGACTAACTGATGACATGTAATCGTAAAACTCCTCGTCCCCTTTTAACCTTCCCTCAAAACCGCTGAGCCTTCATGTTCTTTATCGCCCCATAACTATGACGATGACTAGGTGAAAAAGTATAGTATTTTCAAATAGATCTGAGTAATTGAAGGCTAATCGAGTTTTATAAGACTTTTCATTGCTATTGCTTTAATCTAGGGCCCTAATTAAAGAAAGTCTGCAGTGTTCATAGGGAGTGCGCTAGTGACGGAATGGAGCATTTGTGTTGGTGGGGCCCGGCCCGGCTGGCCTGGACGGCGGAGGTTATTTAGCAAGGTTTTAAAGCATCTGAATGCTGTTAGTGGGAATACTGCCTGACTGCCATGTCTGTTCTGAGTTCTGAAGAAAAATGTGTCCAGCTGCCAACCTAATCCATCTGTTCAATGGAACATGATCAAAGTTCTACGAGTTCTAGGTCTGAGTCATTTAAACATAATTTACATTCAGAGCGGCCATTTATTTCCAGCAGGAGATTACCACATCTCAGTGATAACTCTGCATGTCTTTTCAATGATAATAATTCATAATTGATTTGATTTCTATAACGCTTTTCCAGATTGTCAAAGCTCTTTAGTTAGTAAGGGGTGAAACTCCCCATACCTGACATTTTGCGCCAGGAAGCTCACCACACATCAGCTATCACAGTGGAGAGAAGGGTATTAGTGTGTGGCTGTACAAGTTCTCTCTTGATAATTGTCCTGTTCCTGTCCAGCTGCTGAAGTTTGTCCCAGAGAAGAGTGACGTGGATCTCCTGGAGGAGCACAAGCATGAGCTGGACCGCATGGCCAAGGCTGACCGCTTCCTCTACGAGATGAGCAGGTACGGACTTTGGTTCGGTATAATGACTTTTGGTACTGCTACATTGTGTAACACCACATTCCCAATAATAATAACATTTTATTTGTAATGCGCTTTTCAAAACCCCAAATTGCTAAAACCCCGCAGTGCTAGACACTATCCTCAGCATGTTGTTTGTTGGTATACTGTGGAAAATATTCAGCTGCTCTCGGATGACAATGGATGTTGACTTTAAAACTGCTTCTTCATTGTTAACATGTAGTCTTCATCAGTGCTTTTACTATAACAACACGTTCTGTGTTAATAGTCTTGAATCAACGTTGCTGTTAACAGGAATTGACACAGACCATTGTAGTACCACCAGCAGCATATGTTAACAGCATGACACTCAGTGACGTGCTAGCTGGATGTTAACGTCTTTTAACACAAATCACTTTGGTATATCTACTGTAACTGCTGAGGGACATCACTGCCAGACATGAAGCTGTGACCCAGATCTGCCAGTGAAGGCCATTGGTCCTGACTGTGAGTACTTGGGGAGAGTAGAACGATTGGTATTGTTCTTTAGTGAATAAAATATACAGCACTGCATTTTGCCCTGTGTAGGTCAAACAAATGTATTACCTTTTGGAGTGCTGTCCATGTAATTCACTATGGACTATAATTATGAGAATTCATCCC
Source organism: Salvelinus namaycush (assembly GCF_016432855.1). Classification (NCBI taxonomy): domain Eukaryota; kingdom Metazoa; phylum Chordata; class Actinopteri; order Salmoniformes; family Salmonidae; genus Salvelinus; species Salvelinus namaycush. Next base: position 15,495,881 of record NC_052334.1, read on the forward strand.
CCAACTAGTTTTAGAAGTATAATATGTGAGTGAGCAAATAGATTATTATTTCTTTAGGTTATTCTTTACCATGAGTCATGCTATCTGAGCTGAGGGGGAGCCTGTGGCTGAGGGGGAGCCTGTGGCTGAGTGGTAGGGGAGCCTGTGGCTGAGTGGTAGGGGAGCCTGTGGTTGAGGGGTAGGGGAGCCTGTGGCTGAGGGGAAGCCTGTGGCTGAGGGGTAGTGGAGGCTGTGGCTGAGGGGGAGGCTGTGGTTGAGACTGTGGTTGAGGGGGAGGCTGTGGCTGAGGGGGAGGCTGTGGCTGAGGTGGAGGCTGTGGCTGAGTGAGAGGCTGTGGCTGAGTGGGAGGCTGTGTCTGAGGCTATAGTTGAGGTGGAGGCTGTGGTTGAGACTGTGGTTGAGGGGGAGGGTGGTGCAAAGGTGGCGGAAAGCAGCTGAACTCTCCATGTAACTCTGTTGTTAATGAGTGAATATGAAACATCCCTGGGGAGACATTCTCGGCTAGGGCAAAAAACAGAAACCCCAGGGCTAGGGCTCACTGCAGTCCCTTTAATGGGCATTCCTCTACTGTGTTACAAATGAAGGTTGGATTAGTAGATTACAGGAAAGGAAACGTATGACCAGGTGCCATTGTGAGTGTAGTACCAGCACAATTTTTTCCATGATGTATCAAGCCATTTACTATGGGAATAGAGACTTCCTTCCAGGATCTGGAGTCGTTTCTCCTTTTGTGTTTTGCCTTCCTGAAAACATTGAAGCTGAGGTAACAGAGTTTGGGCAGGGAGCAGGAATGGAGCTTCTTTATTCAATGTGCTCTGAGTTTTTCACGTTGGATATTTAATCCAGTAAGATCATTTGTGAAAGATGTATGTAAACTCCGCAAAAAAATAAACGTCCTGTCACTGTCAACTGCGTTTATTTTCAGCAAACTTAACATGTGTAAATATTTGTATGAACAAAACAAGATTCAACAACTAAGACATAAACTGAACAAGTTCCACAGACATGTGACGAACAGAAATGGAATAATATGTCCCTGAACAAAGGGGGGGGGTCAAAATCAAAAGTAACAGTCAGTATCTGGTGTGGCCACCAGCTGCATTAAGTACTGCAGTGCATCTCCTCCTCATGGACTGCACCAGATTTGCCAGTTCTTGCTGTGAGATGTTACCCCACTCTTCCACCAAGGCACCTGCAAGTTCCCGGACATTTCTGGGGGGAATGGCCCTAGCCCTCACTCTCCGATCCAACAGGTCCCAGACGTGCTCAATGGGATTGTGATCCGGTCTCTTCTGTGACCATGGCAGAACACTGACATTCCTGTCTTGCAGGAAATCACGTGCAGAATGATCAGTGTGGCTGGTGGCATTGTCATGCTGGAGGGTCATGTCAGGATGAGCCTGCAGGAAGGGTACCACATGAGGGAGGAGGATGTCTTCCCTGTAACGCACAGCGTTGAGATTGCCTGCTATGACAACAAGCTCAGTCTGATGATGCTGTGACACACCGCCCCAGACCATGACGGACCCTCCACCTCCAAATCGATCCCGCTCCAGAGTACAGGCCTCGGTGTAATGATCATTCCTTTGACGATAAACGCGAATCCAACCATCACCCCTGGTGAGACAATATCGTGACTCGTCAGTGAAGAGCACTTTTTGCCAGTTCTGTCTGGTCCAACGACGGTGGGTTTGTGCCCATAGGCGACGTTGATGCCGGTGATGTCTGGTGAGGACCTGCCTTACAACAGGCCTACAAGCCCTCAGTCCAGCCTCTCTCAGCCTATTGCGGACAGTCTGAGCACTGATGGAGGGATTGTGCGTTCCTGGTGTAACTCGGGCAGTTGTTGTTGCCATCCTGTAGCTGTCCCACAGGTGTGATGTTCGGATGTACCGATCCTGTGCAGGTGTTACACGTGGTCTGCCACTGCGAGGATGATCAGCTGTCCGTCCTGTCTCCCTGTAGCGCTGTCTTAGGTGTCTCACAGTATTGACATTGCAATTTATTGCCCTGGCCACATCTGCAGTCCTCATGCCTCCTTGCAGCATGCCTAAGGTACGTTCACGCAGATGAGCAGGGACCCTGGGCATCTTTCTTTTGGTGTTTTTCAGAGTCAGTAGTCAGTGTCTTAACGACCGTTCCACAGGTGCATGTTCATTAATTGTTTATGGTTCGTTGAACAAGCATGGGAAACAGTGTTTAAACCCTTTACAATGAAGATCTGTGAAGTTATTTGGATTTTTACAAATTATCTTTGAAAGACAGGGTCCTGAAAAAGGGATGTTTCTTTTTTTGCTGAATTTTTTTTGTCTGGTCACAAAACCTCTGTGTTGATCAAATGTCTGAACAAAACCACAAAACAAGTATCTTTCTATTCAAAGTTCATAGCCTTCATTTAGGAAAGGTCATGTCAAATAGACAGGTGGGACTTTGGAGGGAAAAAATTATTATTGAAAACATGTCAACTATATTTAGTCCAACTGTTTATTGAAAACATAAATACATTAGCATAGTAAGCACTTGTTGTCTATCAAACACATTGTTACACTTGTTGGTTAGCTAGCTAGCTAGCGAATTTGAGTCGTATTAGCATAGACGTGACATCAATCAAAACACCTTAAAACAAGACGTAGAATCAAGAACAATATACAACTACCTGAAACAAGACCCCTACGATATCCCACATGGCAGCTTCTTGTCATTGTTGCTAGCTATCTGACTGTTCAGAATCATAACACGCGGCCTTATGCCTCATGGATGTGTGCGCATAATTTTCGTGACGTTGTCAGGCAACCCGTCTATTACACAACAGTTTCAGTGAAGTGTAATGTCTATGTAAATTCAGATTGAAACATAATATTTGGACCTCTTTCTACAATACAGAATCAACCACTACCAGCCAAGGCTGCAGTCTCTCTACTTCAAAAAGAAATTTGCTGAAAGAATCATCGAAGTCAAACCTAAAGTTGAAGGTAGGATTTTCCTACAATGTTCCATGCTCAAATTATCTACCTTTAAAAGAAGTAGTGCACTATATAGAGAATAGTGTGCCATTTGGTGGTCCCTGGTCAAAGGTAATGCATTACATAGGAACTAGGGTGCCATTTGGTGGTCCCCAGTCAAAGGTAATGCATTACATAGGAACTAGGGTGCCATTTGGTGGTCCCCAGTCAAAGGTAACGCATTACATAGGAACTAGGGTGCCATGTGGTGGTCCCCAGTCAAAGGTAATGCATTACGTATGGACTAGGGTGCCATTTGGTGGTCCCCGGTCAAAGGTAATGCATTACGTATGGACTTGGGTGCCATTTGGTGGTCCCTGGTCAAAGGTAATGCATTATATATGGACTAGGATGCCATTTAACCAATGTCTTATCCTCATAACGGTAACGTCCTCTTCATCTCCCCAGCACTGATCAGGGCATCTAAAGAGGTGCTGCAGAGTCGCAACCTCAAGCAGCTTCTGGAGGTGGTCCTGGCCTTCGGTAACTACATGAACAAGGGTCAGAGGGGGAACGCCTATGGCTTCAAAGTGTCCTCACTCAACAAGATTGCTGACACCAAGTCCAGCATTGACAAGTAAGAAATATTCTGGCTTGAGTATATTTCATTTATCCTTTATGTATACAGGAAAAATACCATTGACATAAAAACATTTTTGTTCATAGACCTGTCCAAATAACACTGCACTAAGAGCATTGAAAAGAAAGTGATGATGTGTGTCGTGTGTGATGATGTGTACGATATGAATTCTAAAGTGTGATATGAATTCTAAAGTGTGATATGAATTCTAAAGTGTGATATGAATTCTAATGTGCGATGTGAATTCTAATGTGTGATGTGAATTCTAATGTGTGATGTGAATTCTAATGTGTGATGTGAATACTAATGCATGATATGAATACTAATGTGTGGTATGTGTTTGTAGGAACATCACTCTGCTGCATTACCTGATCACCATCCTGGAGCATAAGTATCCCAAAGTGGCCGTGTTCCAGGAAGAGCTTCAGAGTGTTCCAGAGGCAGCCAAAGTCAAGTACGAGCTGCTGCTAAGGCTGACTGAATCAGATCCAACAAACACACGCGTGCACACACACACACACACACACACACACACACACACACACACACACACACACACACACACACACACACACACACACACACACACACACACACACACACACACACACACACACACACACACACACACACACAGATGCTGTTTCATAAACCTAAGTTGCTCTCATTTATGTGTAACTGTGTGTAATTATCCTTGCAACAACATTGTAATTGTTGAATTTTCCTCTCTAAGCCAAATTAATGGTGCCTGGCTTTAAGTAGAAAGGGTAAAAGGTTAAGACCGTATTGCTGTGTGTATTACCTTACATGCCGTGTTTACAGAGAGCGTTAAAGGTCATGTTTATATTGTCTGGATGTGTCAGAGGCACAGGTTGTCCTAATAGCCCATATTTCAGTGATCCTCTTGAAATGTGGAAAGTTTGAACTGTGAACCCTACAATCCTCAAAATGTCAAGGTGTTTCCTATCGTACCACAACAAAGCAATAGTGTAACAGTCAGCATTAAAACAATTATAATAATTCAGGTCGCAAATAAAGATAATCTAAGTTAGAGTTTCTGTTAAACCTAGTGAACCCTGTATCCATGCCTTTCCTGACTGAGAAGGAAGGAAGTTGGGTTTTATCCTCACACATTTCCTGTCTCTAAGTTGTGGCTTGGTTGGAGCACAGATGGTTTGTAATTGTTTCACGTCAATAAACTCCTCTCTCCACTCCCTCCCTTTCCCTTCCCCTTTCCTCCTCTCCTCTCCTCTCATCTTTCTTCACTCCCTTTCCTTCTCTTTCCTCTACCCTTGTCCACAGTATGACAGAGTTGGAGAAAGACATCAACAACTTGCGTTCTGGACTGAAGAGTGTGGAAACGGTGAGTGGCCATTTCTATTGGTTTACCCTTAATGGAGCCACACATGATATCAGAGGCAGTATAGTTGGGCTTACACTCCTCTACCTCCTGTTCATGAGTCTCAATACGTTTCCACTGACAGAACTCCAAAGATTAGGGCCTGGAATTTTGCCTGGTCATATCACATGGCCATACAAAACTCCTGGCCCTAGCAATGATCAATCGGAAATGGGCATGGTACTGTACTCTTGTGTTGTGGATTGTCTGATGACAGTCATATAATTATCCTGTAATGCTGTTCCCTCCTGTATAGGAGCTGGAGTTTCAGAGAGGTCTTCCTCAGGTTTCGGGGGATAAGTTTGTGTCTGTGGTGAGCCAGTTCATCACCGTGGCCAGCTTCAGCTTCTCAGACGTGGAGGATTCTCTGACCGAGGCCAAGGAGCTGGTGAGAACCGGCGGGGGCCAGGGTCTGGGGACCGCATTGTCCGTCTGCCCCCTCCTCCTCATGCTTCTCTCCACAACTAGGAGCTCTGATGGAGCTATAAAACTAAAATATGGTCGCTTTCAAGATTTTATAAGGACAGCGCAAATGGCAAATCCTGTAACTTTATACTTGGCCACAACCAAGTAGGTAGCACACATTAAGTGTTCTTACTGCAGCTTTGAAGTCACCTTTTCAAACAACCAATATACTTGGAAATAGTATGCCTTGTGTTTCACTGTATTTCAATGTGGAGGATGTAGTAACTCACCTCTGTTCAAGGGTTACAGTCTACCTGCATAGACATTGGAACCTCTGAATATAAGCAGTTAATTTTTAACTGAGATGGGTCAAGGATATCAGTTTCAAAGCCATGGTTTTCCCCCTGGGTCTCCCCTCCATGAAGTGCCATGTGGAATGTATTTGATACATGCGCAGTGGATGAGGGTTATTTATGTGTCAAGTTCAACTTTACAATGGCAGGGAGGAGGAAACCACCTGTTGGGAGCAGACCTGGGTTCAAATAATATTTGAAATATTTTAATTACAGAATGTTTGCCCTACCCTGCTTGGAGTGCCAGGTGGGCAGAGTTTGCACTTTTGCGACTATTCTGTTGGTTCCAATGTACCAGACAAGCACAATCAAGCCCAGATAAAGTATTAGTTATGATTTCAAATAGTATTTGAACCCAGATATGATGGCGTACCCACGTCTCACACATTCATCCCCAGTGTAACACTGAAAGAAATCACCTGTGACTCATTGATTGCATTTTATTACATCTAGAGGAAAAGCTGTTTGTCCATCTTAAAGTATTTGGTGTCTAACGTTGTTTTCTCTCCAGTTTCTGAAGGCAGTGCAGCATTTTGGGGAGGATGCAACCCGTATGCAGCCTGACGAGTTCTTCGGAATCTTCGACCAATTCCTGCAGGCGTTCGCTGAGGCCAAGCAGGAGAATGAGAACATGCGCAGACGCAAGGAGGAAGAGGAGCGACGGGCCCGCATGGAAGCACAGGTTAGATTAAGATTGTCTATTACCGACCAAAACACTAGAGAGAGTCACCTATGGTCACCTTTTAACCACCCAGTCATTATGCAACAAATATTACAAATGGGTATCAAACCAGAGTTTTTTTTTTTACTCTTGACCAACACACACTCAAATGCATGTGCTGTACTGCTCATTTACTCAATACACCAAATACATCCGTCACACACTATATGCTACTGTAGGTGTGTGTCATATAGTCACTCCTGTTTTGTCCCCTCAGCTGAAGGAGCAGAGGGAGAAGGAGCGCAAGTCCAGGAAGGCTAAGGAGAACTGTGAGGAGGACGGTGAGTTCGACGACCTGGTTTCAGCCCTGCGCTCTGGGGAGGTGTTCGATAAGGACCTGTCCAAGATGAAACGCAACCGCAAGCGCGTCAACTCATCAGCTGAGACCAGCAGGGAGCGGCCAGTCACCAAACTGAACCTCTAAAACAACTGATGACGGATCCTTTGTCCTACTAGAGCTAGGCTATGCTGCCCTCTGGTGGCTTGGAATGGGCCTAGCGCCCCCTCATTTTGGAGTGGACAGGACTCACTACTAAAACAGAACTGAAATGAGCATGAAAGGTGGTGGACAGACCTCTACTTACTCTTCTGCTACTCAAGCAACAATAACCCAGAGCTTGTGTCTGTCTGGAAACAGACATTACCTCCTAATGAAAACCATGAACTATGGATCAGGAGTGACTCTAAGCTATTTGTGTTAACCTACATTTTTTAAATGCTGTGGTCTGAATGACAGTTTTACTCATGTCGTGAATGGGACACTTTAATAGCATAGGGCTGGTGCCCTAGAGTAGGACCCTCTCCTTGACCCTCCCTGTCTGCAAAGATAACCAGGAAGTGGAATGGAAAGCCTGGGATAACACACACACGCAGTGACCCTGGCGGAGACACGTTTCCTGTTTTAATCGGGAGAATGTAAAATCTTTCCTGCTTGTGTGATTGAGTCAGACTCCCTTAAGGGTATAGTAAAAGATGTCAACTCCATGCAAAGAAACAGTGTCTGTTGAAGCACAATCCACTATGTATGAATGATCATGTTTTTTAGCTAAGCACAAAAGCATAACAACAAGATACACATTTTGATACTGTTTTTTTTATCACAATTTTACAAAGACCTAATTTAGATATATTAAAAACCAAATCACAGATGCAATATTGCCATTTTATTAGAGCCCTAACTTTCACCTTTAGAAAATAATCTATTAAAACAGCAACAAAAGAAGGGTAGAAAAATAATGTATATTTTACTGTATATACAGTATTGTAAAAGAGTATAGGACCTAGTTTGAAGTTTTGAAAGGATATTGTCTCCGATTTGATTTAAAGTGTTACCAAAAATGATTGCTCTACATCTGGCCATCCTGACAACAGTGTGGATATCATTCTGGAAACTATGCATCCTATACATTTTTTATTTGTGTTCAATACTGTCATGTATGTGTATATATTATGTATTGTGCCAATTCCCGTGTCACCTTCTCACTATGTTATGTACAGCAGAAACTTTTCAGTTATTTAGTCAGATCCAATTAGTAAAACCCTTCTAAAACCTTTGGTCACATTTCTACCAACACCCTCCTTAACTGTGTGATAGCATTTCTGATGGAGGTATGTGGGTTCTTTCAATACAGCTTTTTTATTATTTAAACAACTTTCTATTTCGAAACGGACTAAAGTAATAAACCTGGATGTCAATTATCTGTTGAATCTTTGTTATGTTTGCAAGCCAGTAAACTAGTAATTCCTCTCGGACTGTGTTCAATAAGTAGCTGTTGGTAATGTCTTGCTAGGGCAATTGAATTTAAGTGCTGTCTTTTACCAAGTTTACCTTTTACCTTATTCATTGTCTGTCTGATTGCTCAGTACTCATTGTGGACTTGGAATAGTTTCAGGCCAATTTGTGTAAAAGCCCTTGGTAACAGTTGGGTGTTTTAAGAGGGAGTGGCCTTACTTGTCTTCCCTGACTATTTAAGGAGCATTACTTGGCCCAAGTCTTAGTGCGCCATCTATAGTTTAGAAGGACATCAGCTCCTACAAGAGCAGCAAGTATATTTTTTTATTCAATAAGTAGCTTTTGGTATTATCTTGCTAGAGCAATTGAAATTGAAGTGCTGTCTTTTATCAGTAGCCTACTTAATCATTGCTGTTTGAACTGTCTGATTTGCTCAGTACTTGTGACTGTTGTTGCGGACTTGGATTAGTTTCAGGCCTATTTGTCTAACAGTTTTGCTAATATGTGGGTGTGTTTTATTGCAGGGGGTGTTTTCCCCCCCACCTCTGCCAGGCAATCACTGCTGGGAGGTGTCTTTCACCTCTGCTAGGCAATTAGTGCTAGTACTTCAGTCTCCCCTGTTTCTTCAGCAGCAGCTGTAAGAGGCATTATTGTCACCAAACCAGACTATTGCTGAGTTGTTTGAGGCAGGCTCCACATCACTCTCTCACTTGAGTATCTTACCTAGTTATTTTCAGATCTTATTTTGATCTTTTGTATCTTTGGCAAGTATGTGTGTCCCATTTCAGTTCACTCCTCTTCCGGTAGGTTTTACATTCGCTGCCCATTCAGTGGCTGTAACACTTCTAAGTTAGTGTACCCTGTGAGCACAACCCATGTGGAATTCTTAGTCTCCGGCAGGGTTTGGTACTTCCGATCTACGGCCAATAAAGCTGAGTTCATCTCACCCTGACGGAGACATGGAATACCCTATAACACTGCTACTGGTCATGGTGGTGGTGGCACAGGGCTAATCACTTCTCCTAAGTGGAGTTTTTCTTTCCCCCTCTCACCTGTCTATTGGGTGACTTTAACCTCCTGATGCCTGACTTAAATACATTTCTTTCCTCTTTGTTTCCACTCCTTTTCACCTCACCCTTTCCCAGTCACCTCACACGCACAAGGCAGGAAATCAGCTTGACCACAACTTCACTAGAGGCTGTACGCCTACTGATCTCTTATCACTACTTTGTTTCCTTTTCTCCTCCAACCCTCAGACCTACGCAGATGGTCATGCGCCACCACAATCTTTGCTCCCGTTACTCTTCTATCCGCTCTTCCTTCTGCTAAATTCTCCTGACTCTGCCTCTTCGACCCTACTCTCTTCCCTTTCCACCTCCTTTTGACTCCCACTGTCCCCTTTCCTCCTGGCCAGCCCGACCTTCACCTCTTGCTCCGTGGATAAGTCACTCAATGCGCACTAACAGAACAGGGTTGTGGGCAGTTGAGTGGAAATGGAGGAAAATGAAACTTCCGGAGGACCTATCCTCCTCCTTCCACTCCCTTCTATATACCATCTCCCTCTTTATCTGCTGCTAAAACTGCCTTCTATCACTCTAAATTTGTATCTTCTGCCTCCAACCCTGGGAAACTCTTTTCCACTTTCTCCTCTCTCCTTAATCCTCCTCCCTCTCTGCAGACATTTGTCAACCACTTTGAAAAAAATATTGACTACATACGCTCCTCATTCACTCAGCCTACTGAGTCCACTAGTTCCACTCACACAGAACTACCCTACGCCTTGACCTCTTTCTCCCCTCTTTCCAGATGAAATCCTGCGACAAGTGATGTCCGGCCGCCCAACAACCTGCCCACTTGACCCCATTCACTTCTCCAGACCATCTCTGGAGACCTTCTCACTTCCCTCATTAATTCATCCCTGACCACTAGCTGCGTCCTCTCTGACTTCAAGATGGCAAGAGACGCTCCCCTCAAGAAACCAACACTCGACAGCCTCTGACGCCAAACTAGAGACCGGTATCCTTTTTCTTTCCAAAACACTTGTGCATGCTGTCTCTGACCAACTCTCTCGTTATCTCACATAACAAGCTTCTTGACCCTAACCAGTCAGGCTTCAAGGCAGCTCACTCAACTGAGACCACTCTCTGCTCTGCCAAAGCTGACTCTTTTCTCATCCTCCTAGATCTAACCATCATATCTTCCTTTCCACCCTCTCAGGGTTGAGCGTCTCAGGCTCTGCACACTCTTGAATTGCATCCTACCTGGCAGGTCGCACCGACCAGGTGGCGTGGAGAGGATCTGCATCTGCACCACATGCTCTCACTACTGGTGTCCCACAGGGCTCGGATCTAGGCCCACTTTTCTCTTTACACCAAGTCACTCGGCTCTGTCACATGGTCTCTCCTATCGTTTCTTTGCGGGTGGCACTCAACTACTCTTCCCGCTTCTGACACCCAGGTGGCGACATGCATTTCTGCATGCCTAGCAGACATCTCAGCTTGTATGTCTACTCACCACCTCAAGCTCAACCTTGACATAACGGAGCTGCTCTTCTTCCCAGGGAAGGCCTGCCCACTCCAAGACTTCTCCATCACGGTTGACAACTCCACGATGTCCCTTTCCCAGAGTGCAAAGAACATTGGTGTGACCCTGGAAAACAACCTGTCGTTCTCTGCAAACATCAAAGCAGTGATGCAGGTTCATGCTCTACAACATCCCTAGAGTACGACCTTCACTCACACAGGAAGCGGCGCAGGTCATAATCCAGGCACTTGTCATCTCTAATCTAGACCACTGCAACTCTGTTGGCTGGGTTCCCCATTTGTGCCATCAAACCCCTGAAACTCATCCAGAAGGCTGCAACCCGCATGGTGTTCAACCTTCCCTAGTTTTCTCATGTCACCCCGTTCCTCTGCACACGCCACTGGCTTCCATTTGAAGCTTGCATAACCTTCAAGACCCTGGTTCTTCCCTACGGAGCAGCAAGGGGAAATGCCCCAATTCAGGCTAAGCTCAAACCCAACATTCCAACCCAAGCCCTCTGTTCCGCCACCTCTGGTCTCTCCCTACGGGAGGGCAGTTAAAGCTCTTTGTCCTGGCACCCCAATGGTGGAACAAGCTTCCCCCTAAAGTCAGGACAGCGGAGTCTCTGCCCATCTTTCGAAAACCCTACCTCTTTGAAAAGTATCTTAACATGCTCACAACCCTCCCCCTTTCTTTTTTTCCCACTAGCACTGACTTTGCTGATAAATACTTTGCAGGGAAAATGTACTTGATATGATTGTCTCACCTAGCTATCTTAAGATGAATGCACTGTATGTCGCTCTGGATAAGAGTATCTGCTGAATGACTAAAATGTAATTTAACCCTGTTTTCCAAACTGTGCAACAAAGACAGGTATTCATCTGAGTTATAGTAAGGAGTGGCCAATGCGCCCATGTATCTATTCTACAGGTTTCATTTACTGTTGGTCGTGTCTGAAAGTGAAGGATTTCTGAAATGTTTTAAAGACATTCTGAGGAAACATCTGCTTCTATGAATTGCAATACTCTGGATACTATTCAGAAAGCATTGTGAATAATGACTTTGTCACTAATAAAACCTCTGGTAACAATTCATCTAGCTGCTGTTTGACCACTCCACCTGTCCTAGGTCAGGATCTGTATTGGCAGTGTCACATATAAGGAACAATACATAAATATATGATGCTTCAAAACATTTATTTTATACATTTTAAGTTAAAATATGATTTAACAAACAACTCACCAATAAAATCAAATTCTGACAACTCGCAGCTTCTTATGGCAAGCAATACAATTATTACATTTTAAATGGACAAACTAATGAGTATGGTATTCAAAATACACCTTTTTTAATACAGGCACATTAAATTGTGTTTTCATAGCATTGTTTCATGTTCTAGCAAATCGCTATGGCCAGCCATACATGACATCTTGAACATCAAATCAAAGCGCACGCACACTTTATTTAAAATCCTGAATTCGTCACAGTATTCCATATTAAACCTCTACCCTGAATACAGTATAAATGAGGACAAATGCACTATCCCAAATCAAAAAAGAAATCAGCCTAAATTAAACAGCTATCGCCATTATCCAGTTTTTCCTTTGGGTTAGTTCAATGGGATTTAGTGGTTTGGGGTGCCACTTTTGACAGTTTAATACTATAGCAATGAACTCTGCCTCAAATCAAAGTGGAATCGAAAGAGTGGCTCTTGTTGAATTCACATTATTTGACAACTCAACCAAATGTAAATCAAAACTAGACGTTGAACTGACGTCTGCGCCCAGTGGTAAAGGTTGCGCAATGAACATGTATCTGATAAGGCATAAAGTAATACATATATTCAAATGAGATGTTAATAATTTTGAATATTTTATAAATCACACTGCTTAAATGGCCTGAAAATACATTGGGCTTTTAAATGTGCACTCTGTTCCATCAGTGTGTAGAGCGCTTGGCACTGCATAAAGTGTCCAAACGCGGGTTGTCAATTCATAGGACTGACTTTTATATCCCTTATCACTAATTAACAGTTAGGCCTACTTTTCCTCTAATTTCTCAATGTGTTCAAAACTTTGGCACATTAAATTACTTCAACATTTTGACATTCATCATGTTTCTCGAAAATAAAAGTACGATCACAGACTTGTATCTGCAGTTTCAACTTTTGGCACCGTGGGTTCGGACAGAGTATCTGGCTGAGCATCCCTACAGAAGAACACCGCGGGGTTTTTACAAGCCCACATCGCGACCTCTCCTCCATTCGCTGGGCTGGAGGAAGACAACCGGCTGTTTGCACCATGCCTGCTCACATACCGGTCTCTGATTTGGTCGGCCCTGGTTCTTACATCCCTGCTTTGGGTTTGTGTAGATAGGTAGACAGAAATGTTTCTAGTCCTATATCCCTCTTCTCGGCTTCGGCCTAAAAGCATCGATATGTTTGGGTTTCTAATTGCGTAAATGAGCGGGTTTATGGCACCGTTTGCCCATGCCATCCATATTGCCACGGTGTCCATGACAGGGTTGAATGAGTAATCTCCCACGGCGGTGATGATACCCATCAGACAGTAGGGGCCCCAGCAGAAGATGATAAACACTATCATAATCAGCACTGTCGTGGCCGTCCTCATCTCACTATAAAACCGGAGTAAATACGCGTAAGTGGTCACCGGCCGCACCCTTATTTCTGATAACCTAACGGTCTTACATATGTTATAATGACAGAAACACATGAGCGCAAACGGAAGGAGATAACACACCACTATTAAAGCTATACTGTAAGAGGTACCCATCCTAGAAGTACCAGTGTGAAAGACATACATACAGTGGTAGAAGCCCCTTTTATGGACGACTAGATCCTTGGATGTTCGCATTACCAGGTACCATGGAATGGAGAAAAACACTGCTGTTAACCACACTGCCACCAACAGCGTTATGGCCTTCCTCCTGCCTATCTTCTCCTGAGGTTGCCTCACGATGGCATAATACCGGTCAAAAGAAATTAGAGTCATTGTCAGTGTGGAAATAATACCAAAGCATGCGTTGAAGAACCCGTTGGCGACGCAGAAACGGTCTCCAAACATCCACACACCATCTTTGCTGAAGAGCATCATGAACGAGAACGGTAAACAAAGAACGGCCGTCAAGAAATCAGACAGTGAAAGAGACATGATGAAAGCATTGGTAACGGTTCTCAGCTGTCGATGTTTTATTATGACAATCACCACCGCAGAATTCCCTAAACTAGAGAGGAGGAAGATGGCCAGGAGCAACAAGGCTTGAGCTGCCACCGTGATGCCCTGGAGGACCGAGTTTCCCTCCGCGCTCTGCACGGGTATGTGTTGTTGGTTTTCGTCGCCTCCGCCCGTAAGGTTTCCATGACTGGCCTTCGTAAAAAAGCTGTGTAACACCGGTGCTATGGTGACTATTTCCAGCGTTAAACCCGTGCCAGAGGTGTTGTCTGGAGCGGTGGAGTTGCTGGTGCCAAGCAATGCAATGTTCACGGGGAAATCCATCGGACACAAATGGGGGGCCTCCACAGAATGGAAGGAGATTCATCCCTCTACGAATATGTTGTCTCTGTGTTGATGCAGCAGCTTAGATATGTCGCATTAAAGACATGTAGATCCCATTTGCAACCCCCTTTCTATGGGTTCCTGAAAATGTTCCTCATTATTCAAACTGGGATCCATGCCACTGTTTGCAGTTCTCGCCTGGTCGTCTCAATCCCCGTATTCCTAAATCTCATATTGCCGAGTCCCCGCCTTCCTTGCGTACAATTTGTGTCTTTGCACCCCTTCGTGACGTTTAGAGCCGTTGCCATGGTATCGGTGATGGTTTTCTTCAGTGCAATTACGCACTTTCTGGATGATTAGTTATTTGGTCAGGTACCTATAGGCCTCCCCACGCAGGCTTTAAAACAGAAAGACTGACACCTACAATTTTACAAGTAGGTTTAATTCTCATATTGGTTATAGGCATTATAATTACATATAATTACAATTAATTGTAGGATAGGCATTTGAATAGCTATCAAACTATTAAAGCAGCAATCAGTGATTGAAACAATAACAATGCCTTCCCCGCCACTGTTTCGCCAAAAGGCTGAGGGATGGGACTAGAGAAATGAAACCACTCTCAAATTCATAGACAGAGCTACGGATGCAAGGACTGCCCATCCATGATATCAAAATTATAGTTTTAACAATTTGTGAGGTTATACAGTGCTTGTTTACAAACATTGGAGTAAAACAAGCTTATGATGGTGTACGACAATTTGACTAAGCTCATGAGGCATTTATAAGTTATATTACTCAAGAATCAATGGGTACATATCATTAATTGATAAGCAGTCTTGTACTGGAGGCAGAACTGAGCAATTTCCCCTTAGATAGCCCAGCTGGCTATATGGTAAAAATTCATGAATAGAAAAATGACCCTTTTGATCTTAATTTAATAGGGTTAGGCATGAGGGTAAGATGTGTGGTTAGGGTTCAAGGTTAGGGTTAGACTTAAAAACAGCCTAACCACCACAAATGACATTGTGGCTGTGCCAGCTAGTAACCACACTGAAGAGGTGCCTCCAGAACAAGATTCATGATGCAAAAACACTAACCTGCAATTTATAAGTAAAACATTTAAAAATCAAATGAAATTGTATTGGTCACATGCGCTGAATAAAAAAGGTGTAGACATTACAGTGAAATGCTTACTTATAAGTCCCTAACCAATAATACAGTTTAAAAAAGGCCGTCAAAAGATGTGGACCAAAGTGCAGCGTGGTGAGCGTACATTTTCCTTTTTATTTAAAATGTCGCCAACAAAACAACAAACGAATGAAACAACCGTGAAGCTTACAGGGCATTAGTGCCACAAACAAAGTTAACTACCCACAACGAAAGGAGGGAAAAAGGGCTACCTAAGTATGGTTCCCAATCAGAGACAACGATAGACAGCTGTCCCTGATTGAGAACCATACCCGGCCAAAACATAGAAACACAAAATCATAGAAAACAAAACATAGAATGCCCACCCCAAATCACACCCTGACCAAACCAAATAGAGACATAAAAAGGCTCTCTAAGGTCAGGGCGTGACAGTACCCCCCCCCCCCCCCCCAAAGGTGCGGACTCCAGCCGCAAAACCTGAACCTATAGGGGAGGGTCTGGGTGGGCATCTATCCGCGGTGGCGGCTCAGGTGCGGGACGCAGACCCCGCTCCACCACTGGCTCACCCCACTTTGGTGGCACCTCTGGTGCAGGGACCCTCGTCGCTGACCCCGGACTGGGGAGCCTCGTTGCGGGCCCCGGACTGGGGACCCTCGTCGCCGACCCGGACTGGGGACCCTCGAAGCCGGGCCCCGGACTGGGCACCATCGCTGCGGGCCCCGGACTGGGCACCCTCGCTGCGGGCCCCGGACTGGGCACCCTCGCTGCGGGTCCCGGACTGGGCACCCTCGTTGCGGCCCCGGATTGGGCACCCTCGTTGCAGGCCCCGGACTGGGCATCCTCGTTGCGGGCCCCGGACTGGGCATCCTCGTTGCGGGCCCCGGACTGGGCACCCTCGTTGCGGGCCCCGGACTGGGGACCGTCGCTGGGGGCTCCGGACTGGGGACAGTCGCTGGGGGCTCCGGACTGGGGACAGTCGCTGGGGGCTCCGGACTGGAGGCCGTCGCTGGAGGCTCTGAACTGGAGGCCGTCGCTGGAGGCTTCGTGCCATGACTCCTCACTGGAGGCTTCGTGCCATGGATCATCACTGGAGGCTTCTTGCCATGGATCATCACTGGAGGCTACTTGCCATGGATCATCACTGGAGGCTTCGTGCCATGGATCATCACTTCTTGCCATGGATCATCACTGGAGGCTTCGTGCCATTGATCATCACTGGAGGCTTCTTGCCATGGATCATCACTGGAGGCTTCGTGCCTTGGATCATCACTGGAGGCTTCTTGCCATGGATCATCCCTGGAGTGAGGAGACGTATGGGCAGTCTGGTACGTGGAGCTGCCACAGGGCTCACCAGGCTGGGGAGACATACAGGAGGCCTGGTTCTGGCAGCAGGCACAGGACTCACCAGGCTGGGGAGACATACTGGAGGCTTGGTTCTTGGCGCTGGCACCGGATTCACTGGGCCGTGGAGGCGCACTGGAGGTCTCGAGCGCAGAGCTGGCACAACCTGTTCTGGCTGGATACCCACTTCCACCCGGAAAATGCGGGACGCTGGCACAGAGCACACCGGCCTGTGAATGCTCACTCGAGACACCGTGCGCATCACCCCATAACACGGTGCCTGACCAATCACATGCTCCCCACGGTAAGCACGGGGAGTTGGCTCAGGTCTAAACTCCGACTCCGCCCGCCAATCTCCCCGTGTTGCCCCCCCCCCCCCCCCAATTTTTTTGGAGCTGCCTCTCGGGCTTCCGTGACCGGGTCTTGTCCCCTGCCATTCTCTCCTCCCCGGTCCAGCTCATCCTCCAGGTTGGCGCACGATTCTTGGTCCCTTGGTGGTGGGTAGTTCTGTCGATGGCCGTGACAGTACCGGTACAGAGTCAATGTGTGGGGGCACCGGTTATTCGAGGTAATATGTGCTGTCATGTTTTGTCTTTCATCATGTCTTGTCCCTGTGCTTCCCTCTGCTGGTCTTATTAGGTTCTTTCCCTCTTTCTCTCTCTCTATCGTTCCGTTCCTGCTCCCAGCTGTTTCTCATTCTCCTAACGACCTCATTTACTCTTTCACACCTGTCCCCTATTTTGCCCTCTGATTAGAGTCCCTATTTCTCCCTCTGTTTTCCGCTTCTGTCCTTGTCGGATTCTTGTTTGACGTTTGCTGTTCCTGTGTCCTTGTTCCGCCCTGTCGTGTTCTTTGCCTTCTTCAGATGCTGCGTGTGAGCAGGTGTCAATGTCAGCTACGGCCAGTGCCTTCCTGAAGCGACCTGCAGTCTGTGGTCGCGTCTCCAGTCGTTCCTCTCTGTTGACGAGAGGATAGTATCCAGGAGAATCATTATTTGTTTTATTCTGGAATAAAGACTCTGTTACTATTACGTCGCTTTTGGGTCCTCATTCTGCAGCACAACATGTGCATATAGGTGGAGTTAAAGTGGATATGCATAGATAATAACAGAGAGTAGCAGTGGTGTAAAAGGGGAGGGCAATGCAAGTAGCCTTGGTAGCCATTTGATTAGATGTTCAGGAGTCTTATGGCTTGGGGGTAGAAGCTGTTTAGAAGCCTCTTGGACCAGACTTGGCGCACCGGTACCGCTTGCCGTGCGGCAGCAAAGAGAACAGTCTATGACTTGGGTGGCTGGAGTCTATGACAATTTCTAGGGCCTTCCTCTGACACCGCCTGGTATAGAGGTCCTGGATGGCAGAAAGCTTGGCTCTAGTGATGTACTGTGCCGTACGCACTACCCTCTGTAGCGCCTTGGAATGTCCCAAGTGCATTATGCATTTTTAACAGAGATCATCCCTGTACGCCCAACCCAGAATTCCATCTCACATTCACGTCATAGTTAATATACTTCAGACTCCTGGGCTAATCCCTGACCTACCAAAACTCAGGAAGCTTGGCCCCAGTGATGAACTGGGCCGTAGGCACTCGGAGGCCGAGCAGTTGCCATGCCAGGCAGTGATGCAACCAGTCAGGATGCTCTCAATGGTGCAGCTGTAGCACCTTTTGAGGATCTGAGGACCCATGCCAAATATTTTCAGTCTCCTTAGGGGAAATAGGTTTTGTTATACCCTCTTCAAATCAAATCAAAGTTTATTGGTCACCTGCGCCGAATACAACAGGTGTAGACCTTACAGTGAAATGCTTACTTACAGGCTCTAACCAATAGTGCAAAAAAGGTATTAGGTGAACAATAGGTAAGTAAAGAAATAAAAACAACAGTAAAAAGAAAGGGAAAAATAACAGTAGCGAGGCTATATACAGTAGCAAGGCTATAAAAGTAGTGAGGCTACATACAGACACCGGTTAGTCAGGCTGATTGAGGTAGTATGTACATGTAGATATGGTTAAAGTGACTATGCATATCATATATGATGAACAGAGAGTAGCAGTAGCGTAAAAGAGGGGTTGGCGGGTGGTGGGTGGCGGGACACAATGCAGATAGCCAAGTTAGCCAATGTGCCGGAGCACTGGTTGGTCGGTCCAATTGAGGTAGTATGTATATGAATATATAGATAAAGTGACTATGCATATATGATAAACAGAGAGCAGCAGCAGCGTAAAAGAGGGGTTGGGGGGGGGCACAAAATGCAAATAGTCCGGGTAGCCATTTGATTACCTGTTCAGGAGTCTTATGGCTTGGGGGTAAAAACTGTTGAGATGCCTTTTCACGACTGTCTCGGTGTGCTTGGACCATGTTAGTTTGTTGATGTGGACACCAAGGAACTTGAAGCTCTCAACCTGCTCCACTACAGCCCCGTCGATGAGAATTGGGGCATGCTCGGTCCTCCTTTTCCTGTAGTCCACAATCATCTCCTTTGTCTTGATAACGTTGAGGGAGAGGTTGTTGTCCTGGCACCACATGGCCAGGTCTCTGACCTCCTCCCTATAGGCTGTCTCATTGTTGTCAGTGATCAGGCCTACCACTGTTGTGTCATCGGCAAACTTAATGATGGTGTTGGAGTCATGCCTGGCCGTGCAGTCATGAGTGAACAGGGTGTACAGGAGGGGACTGAGCACGCACCCCTGAGGGCCCCTGTGTTGAGGATCAGCATGGCGGATGTGTTGTTACCTACCCTTACCACCTGGGGGCAGGTCCAGTTGCAGAGGGAGGTGTTTAGTCCCAGGGTCCTTAGCTTATTGATGAGTTTGAGGGCACTATGGTGTTGAACGCTGAGCTGTAGTCAATGAATAGCATTCTCACATAGGTGTTCCTTTTATTCAGGTGGGAAAGGGCAGTGTGGAGTGCAATAGCGATTGCATCATCTGTGGATCTGTTAAGGTGGTATGCAAATTGGAGTGGGTCTAGGGTTTTTGGGATAATGGTGTTGATGTGAGCCATGACCAGCCTTTATAAGCACTTCATGGCTACAGACATGAGTGCTTCAGGTCGGTAGTTATTTACGTAGGTTACCTTAGTGTTCTTGGGCACAGGGACAATGGTGGTCTGCTTAAAACATGTTGGTATTACAGACTCGGACAGGGAGAGTTTTAAAATGTCAGTGAAGACACTTACTAGTTGGTCAGCGCATGCTCGCAGTACACGTCCTGGTAATCCATCTGGCCCTGTGGCCTTGTGAATGTTGACCTGTTTAAAGGTCTTCCTCACATCAGCTGCGGAGAGCGTGATCACACAGTCGTCCGGAACAGCTGGTGCTCTCATGCATGTTTCAGTGTTATTAACCTTTAATCGAGCATAGACGTAGTTTAGCTTGTCTGGTAGGCTCGTGTCACTGGGCAGCTCTCGGCTGTGCTTCCCTTTGCAGTCTGTAGTGGTTTGCAAACCCTGCCACATCCGATGAGAGTTGGAGCCAGTGTAGTACGATTCGATCTTCGTCGTGTATTGATGCTTTGCCTGTTTGATGGTTCGTTGGAGGTGATAGTTGGATTTGTTATAAGCTTCCAGGTTAGAGTCCTGCTCCTTGAACGCAGCAGCTCTAGCCTTTAGCTCAGTGCGGATGTTGCCTGTAATCCAGGGCTTCTGGTTGGTGTATGTACGGTCACTGTGGGGACGATGTCATTGATGCACTTATTGATGAAGCCAATGACTGATGTAGTGTACCCCTCAATGCCATCGGAAGGATCCCGGAACATATTAAAGTCTGTGCTAGCAAAACAGTCCTGTAGCTTAGCATCTGCTTCATCTGACTGCTTTTTCATTGACCGAGTCACTTGTGCTTCCTGCTTTAATTTTTACCTGTAAGCAGGAATCAAGAGGATAGAATTATGGTCAGATTTGCCAAATGGAGGGCGAGGGAGAGCTTTGTACTCATCTCTGTGTGTGGAGTAAAGGTGGTTTAGAGTTTTTTCCCCCCTCTGGTTGCACATTTGACATGCTGATAGAAATTAGGTAAAACTGATTTAAGTTTCCCTGCATTAAAGTCCCCGGTCGCTAGGAGAGCCGCCTCTGGATGAGCGTTGTCCTGTTTTCTTATGGCGGTATACAGCTCATTGAGTGCGGTTTTAGTGTCAGCATCGGTCTGTGGTGGTATGTAGACAGGTACAAAAAATACAGATGAAAACTCTCTAGGTAGATAGTGTGGTCTACAGCTTGTCATGAGATACTCTACCTCAGGCGAGCAAAACCTCGAGACTTCCTTAGATATCGTGCACCAGCTGTTGTTTACAAATATATATTGTCCACCACCCCCTGTCTTACCAGATGCCGCTGTTCTATCCTGCCGATACAACGTATGTCGTCGTTCAGCCACGACTCCGTGAAGCATAAAATCTTACAGTTTTTAATGTCCCGTTGGTAGGTTAATCTTCCACGTAGGTCGTCAATATTTTCCAATGATTGCACGTTAGATAGTTGAACGGGAGGCAGTGGGAGTTTATTCGATCGCCTACGAATTCTCAGAAGGCAGCCCGACCTCTGCTCTCTTTTTCTCCGTCTTCTCTTCACGCAAATGACGGGGATTTGGGCCTGTTCCTGGGAAAGCAGTATGTCCTTCACGTCGGGCTCATCGGACTTGTTAAAGGAAAAAAAGCTTCTGGCAGTTCGTGGTGAGTAATCGCTGTTCTGATGTCCAGAAGTTCTTTTCAGTCATAAGAGATGGTAGCAGCAACATTATGTGCAAAATAAGTTACAAAATAAGTTACAAACAACATAAAGAAACGAACAAAAAAACACAGTTGGTTAGGAGCACGTAAAACGTCAGCCATCTTCTCCGGTGCCATGATACATTAATAAATATAGAACTCGGTAGTTTTTGATGAAAAAATATGATATAGCGAGTGCAGATTTCCCCTTATGTATTAAATATATATTTTCACATTACATTTATACATACAGTGTATTACTCAGTGGAGGTGGTGTAATTGTGAACTTTCTCTCTGTGCCCCCCCCACATCAATTCAAAGGGGCTTTATTGACATGGGAAACATACTGTGTGTTTACATTGCCAAAGCAAATGAAATAAACAATACACAAAAGTGAGAAGAAACAAATGTATCCACATCAACAAAAAACAATAAAAAATAAATAAATAAAATAAATACATTTAAAAAAAACATTGCACCCAAAATGGTTTAAAAAAGCTAGACATTTCAAGTGTTATATTTTCAAGTGTTATATTTTAGCAATGTGCAAATAGTTGTAGTATGAATAGTGGAGGGATATAAATTAACAGATACAGTATATTGGTGGTATTTACAATGTTGTTTGTGCTCCACTGGTTGCCCTTTTCTCATGGCAACGGGCCACAAATCTTGCTGCTGTGATTGCACATTGCGGTATTTTGCCTAACAGATATGGGAGTTTATCAATGATTGATTTGTTTTCAAATTCTTTGTGGGTCTGTGTGATCTGTGGGAAATATGTGTCTCTAATTTGGTCATACATTTGGCAGGTTAGGAAGTGCAGCTCAGTTTCCACCTCATTGTTTGGACAGTGGGCACATATCCTGCTTTCTCTTGAGAGCCAGGTCTGCCTATGGCAGGGAGAGCAAGGATTTTCTTAATTTTTTG
Organism: Salvelinus namaycush; assembly: GCF_016432855.1. Taxonomy (NCBI): domain Eukaryota; kingdom Metazoa; phylum Chordata; class Actinopteri; order Salmoniformes; family Salmonidae; genus Salvelinus; species Salvelinus namaycush. Next base: position 15,518,229 of record NC_052334.1, read on the forward strand.
GTCAGTCACAGTGGTCAGGTGTTCTGCCACTGTGTACTCTGTTTAGGGCCAGATAGCATTGGAATTTGCTTTGTGTTTTGTTTGATTATTTTCAGTGTGTCAAATAGTTATCTTTTTGCTTTCTCATTATTTGATTGGGTCTAATTGTGTTGCTGTGCTGGGGTCTGTTTGTGTTTGTGAACAGAGCGCCAGAACCAGCTGGCTGAGTGGACTCTTCTTTAGGTCCATCGCTCTGTAGCACAGGGCTTTGTCTTTCTTTCTTTCTTTCTTTCTTTCTTTCTTTCTCGTTGTCTGTCTGTCTGTCTGTCTGTCTGTCTGTCTGTCTGTCTGTCTGTCTGTCTGTCTGTCTGTCTGTCTGTCTGTCTGTCTGTCTGTCTGTCTGTCTGTCTGTCTGTCTGTCTGTCTGTCTGTCTGTGTCTTTCAGCCTCTATCTCTCTAGGGGTGCTGTTAGAGTTAATCAGTTAACTTGAGTTAACTTTGCTAACACTTTATTTTATGGGTACCTAATATACCATTTATAAGGCATTTATAAATTGTGAGTTCGCCATTTATGAATCATTATTCTCACATTTGTAAATGCTAGTAAGCTAGTTGAACATGTGTTGTGTGCTTATTATTTTACCACGTACTGCTGGAATGTCTACCAATGGCATGTCCATCTTTTTGTGAAAAATTACACTGGTCACTCAAAACATTTATAAAATGTTTATAAAGTATAAATAGCACTCACTTTAGATTAAGGACTGCACAAAGACTTAACTAATGATCTGTAAATGGTTTATAAATGCGGGACTAATGATTAAAAAAATGGTGAACACACAATTTATAAATAGTTTATCAGGTACCTTTAAAATAAAGTCTTACATTTTTTTGTGGGATTATGTGCATTGTCTGAAAGTGTTCAAAATATACTGAAAACATCAAAAATACTATATATACAGCTAAAAATACAACAATGTGAAGATCAAACCAAGTTGACGTTGAGGTTAAAGAAAAGCCCTACTTACATCTGGTGCTAACGTGTATCCTTTGTTCTGATCTTGTCCACATTCTGATTGGGCCAAAAATTTTAGACAGGTGTAGACGATTAAGACATCTTAATCTTGATCAGATCTTCCTGACCACCTCCGGAGGTAGTCAGGTAGCCATCTGGAAATCAATCAAGTGCAGATTTTATTGGTCACATACATGTGTTTAGCAGATGTTATTGCAGATGAAGCGAAATGCTTGTAAAAAAATCAATACTTTTTTTTATTGACAGCTAGTACCATTGACTTATGGCATCAATAATTGTCTTAAAATAAATACATTCACATTATATTGAAAAAATCTTCAAATATTTTGCATACAGGGAGGCACCAGGAAATCTGGTCACAATGTGGACACAGTGGACGGATAAGAGAGACATTTTAACATCATGTGTAGACGCGACACACTTTGATCAGATAGTAATTAGATCATATTGATCAGATGATCACAAAACTCACATGTTAGCGCAAGGCGTAAACGAGGCTTAAGTGTGTACATTATCAATTTTGCTTATTTAGTTTATCTTACAAAATCAAGACGTCAATATTCTTGTGATGCTTTTTGTATAAAAAAATTAAATTACAGCTGAATTTGAGCAAATTCTGAATTTGCAATTAATCGAGATTAAACACACCAAACCATTAAAATATTTGACAGCCCTAGTAATATCATTTGATCAGTATTTGTCCACAGTGCTCAAATTGGGATTGGCATTCTTCCGGAACCCAAGGTAGAGCTGTTGCGCGTATCTTTAGTCAGCTTGACGCATACAAACCAAAAAGGGCGAAGAAGTAAATTGAAGACCTATTGGGTTTCCACTAGGTACCACAGCAACAAAGTCAAAATTGGGTATATCGTATCAATTCATGAAATAAAAATTAACTTCATGGTTAGGAATTAGGTTAGCAGTGTGGTTAAGGTTTGCTTTAAAATACAATTTTAAGAAGATCAATTGCAGAAATAGGCGGGGTTTATGACTTTGTGCTTGTGGTAACTAGTGACGACCGAACCACTGTAGCAGGAGCTTCCGGTTTATCGGTTGATGGAGCAGAAATGAAATCGTTGTTTGGAAACATCATGTACTAAGTATTCATCTAAATCGTATGGAGATTGAATAATAAGAAGGGTATGTAGCTACATTATACTTGGAAAGTGTCTGCTTAATGATGTGATGACTTGAATATTACGCCATGTAGCCTAAGCCAGGAAACGCTAGCTAGCTAGTTAGCTATTTTAGCTAGCTAACCAACATACTTGCTAGTTTTTAGGTGATAAGTAACGTTACATTATATATACAAAAGTATGTGGACACCCCTTCAAATTTGTGGATTCGGCTATTTCAGCCACACCTGTTGCTGACAGATGTATAAAATCGAGCACACAGCCATGCAATCTCCATAGACAAACATTGTCAGTAGAATGGCCTTACTGAAGAGCGCAGTGACTTTCAACGTGGCACCGTCATAGGATGCCACCTTTCCAACAAGTCAGTTTGTCCAATTTTTGCCCTGGCCCGGTCAACTGTAAGTGCTGATATTGTGAAGTGTTAATGTCTAGGAGCAACAACAGCTCAGCTGCGAAGTGGTAGGCCACACAAGCTAACAGACCTGAACCACGGAGTGCTGAAATGCATAGCGTATAAAAATCGTCTGTCCTCGGTTGCAACACTCACTACCGAGTTCCAAACCGCCTCTGGAAGCAAAGTCAGCTTCATGAAATGGGTTTCCATGACTGAGCAGCTGCATACAAGCCTAAGATCACCATACGCAATGCCAAGCGTTGACTCGAGTGGTGTAAAGCTCGCTGCCATTGGACTCTTCAGCAGTGGAAATGCTATCTGGAGTGATGAATCACACTTCACCATCTGGGAGTCCGACGAACGAATCTGGGTTTGGTGGATGCCAGGAGAACGCTACCTGTCCCGATGCTTAGTGCCAACTGTAAAGTTTGGTGGAGGAATAATGGTCTGGGGTTGTTTTTCATGGTTAGGGCTAGGCCCCTTAGTTCCAGTGAAGGGAAATCTTAACACTTCACCATACAATGACATTCTAGATGATTCTGTGCTTCCAACTTTGTGGCAACAGTTTGGGGAAGGCCTTGTCCTGTTTCAGAATGACAATGCCCCTGTGCACAAAGCAAGGTCCATACAGAAAGGGTTTGTTGAGATCGGTGTGGAAGAACTTGACTGGCCTGCACAGAGCCCTGACCTCAACCCCATCGAACACCTTTGGGATGAAATGGAACGCCAACTATGAGCCAGGCCTAATCGCCCAACATAATTTACCAACCTCAGTAATGCGCTTGTGGCTGAATGGAAGCAAGTCCACGCAGCAATGTTCAAACATTTAGTGGAAAGCCTTCCCAGAAGAGTGGAGGCTATTATAGCAGCAAAGGGAAGACCAACTCCATATTAATGCCGATGATTTTGCATTGAGATGTTCGACGAGCAGGTGTCCACATACTTTTGTTCATGTAATGTAGCTACATTGTTAGATGTCCGCAGTATTGTCAATAACTGACTTGTTGTATTACTGTTTCATTACAGCCGTAGCCATGAGTTCAACCTGTCCGGGACATTATTGTGGCAAGATGTTGATAAATGGCTCATTTGATGGAGAATGTGGGGTGAGTATAGTTCCAGCTGAATTTTAACAAATCAACTGAGCTGTTGGAAGGGCATTCTAGCTACTACTGTAGCACTAAGTTCTGTAACCTAGTATTAGGCTAAACCCATACTCTAAAATGCAGTTGAATTATCAGGTATGTCCCAGAGGAGAGAAGACAAACATGCAGAAGATCTGTGAGAAGTGTACAGAATCCCCTGAACTTTATGACTGGCTGTACCTGGGCTTCATGGCAATGCTGCCACTGGTTCTACACTGGTTCTTCATCGAGTGGTACTTTGGGAAGAAAAGGTAATGTCTCATTTTCAGCCCAAATTACTGCAGTCATAACCAATTGTGGCATGTAGGTTAAATCACTGGAGAAGCTAATCCATAAAAAAAAAACATTACAACCTATCTGTTGTGATAATTACGTCGTTTGCTCAATAACTTGTTAGTTCGTAAGCCTTGGCACCGTGATATAGGGCTAAAGGCAGAGATAATAAAAAGACAGTGGCAGAATAATTTCAACCACACCATTGTTTCATTACAAAACTGGAGAGCAACATCTGTCCGGTGAAGTCCACAAAACATATTGCATGAAACAAACAGTTACCTGACCTACAGCATGGTCAAGCAAGGTAATGTTTCCAACATTTCGGACTACTAAACAATTATTGATTTTAGAACCACAGAGTTTCTGCAAGTCTCAAAGAAAACAAGAGCTGATTCCACTATTCCAGCAACATTTCAACACCAACATTTCAACATCTTTCATTATATTTTTTTGTTTCACCTTTATTTAACCAGGTAGGCCAGTTGAGAACAAGTTGTCATTTACAACTGCGATCTGGCCAAGATAAAGCAAAGCAGTGCGACAAAAACAACACAGAGTTACACATGGGATAAACAATCGTACAGTCAATAACACAATATAAAAATCTGTATACAGTGTATGCAAATTGAGTAAGGAGGTAAGGCAATAAATAGGCCAATAGTGGCGAAGTAATTACAATTTAGCAATTTACACTGGAGTGATATGTGTGCAGATGAGGATGTGCAAGTAGAAATACTGGTGTGCAAAAGATCAGAAAAACAAATATGGGGATGAGATAGGTGGTTGATTGGATGGGCTATTTACAGATGGGCTGTGTACAGGTGCAGCGATCGGTAAGCTGCTCTGACAGCTGACGCTTAAAGTTAGTGAGGGAGATATAGTGAGGGAGATATAAGTCTCCAACTTCAGTGATTTTTGCAATTTGTTCCAGTCATTGGCAGCAGAGAACTGGAAGGAAAGGTGGCCAAAGGAGGTGTTGGCTTTGGGGATGACCAGTGAAATATACCTGCTGGAGCGCGTGCTACGGGTGGGTGTTGCTATTGTCGTGTCTTTGGCTATGCCGGATTAAGTGATATGACATGCTGTCTATAAAATCCTTTCTCTGTAATTAATATTACCTGATTAAGCTAATCATGTAAATGTAATTAACTAGAAAGTCGGGGCACCACGAAATAGTGTTTTATAGAGCTGTTATCTTCCGAATAAACTCTTAAAGACCTAGTAATATTTTACATCAATAGCAGTCAATATTAATCGTCACCTTATTTCAGTCTCATCTGAACATCGTAGAATTCTTGTTTATCTTCACGAACCCTGGCTAACAAGTTGAATCAGCAATACAAAATTGGGTTTAATTATTTATTTATCTAACTAATCACACATTATCTAACTAATCACACAGAATTACATATACACCGAATGAATCATACATTGATTACAAATTATGTCATAAAGGAAAACGTCCCTAGCGGACGGAACAGATATGACAGCTGGTTACACAAAGAACAGGGGTTGGGTTTGAGTGAAAGAGCGGGAAAACTTGACGAACAAAGGGAGAAGCTATGTCTCTATCGTAAATACAGAATCTTATGCATTCTAAATTACTGCCCATTTGGAAAAGGAAAATGCAATACATATTTACTCTGAGCTGCACTTCAATAGGTTGGTGGTAGATGGAAGGCTGTGTTGCCCAACAGAGTCCTTTGTCCTTTGAAGAGTGTCTCTGGTGGTGAACGGAATACGTTGTAGTGTCGTCGTTGTGTGGTAGATGGGATACTCTGTCCGTCCTTTCCTAGCCCACGTTTACAGCTGCTGTTGCTAACTCAACGGCTACGATGTCTCACTTCTTTAGTGAGTAAGAGTTCAAAGTTTATACCATTCACAACCAAAGCTCACGCTGAGGTTGGCTTAGTTCTGTAGTTGAAATGTTAGTCCTTTTCAACGTATGGACCGTCGTCCTATCGTCCTCGGAACCGATGGTTACATTTTCGTCAAGGGCTTATATAGTGGAGGGAGAGAAGGGTGTGTTTCATAGTTTATAACCCATGTCTCTTCACAGGGGCGGGCCACTGATTGAGCAGAGCTCTAACTTTATGAAAACCCAAATCTCTCATTTTGAAGCTAAAATTAAATGTATTATTTTCACAAATAGTGTCATATTTAAACATTTGAATTGCACAACAATTCCATGTGAATCTGATAACTATAATGTGTAGACTTTCCCAGATACAGTTTATGTCGTCCTGTCATCAGTCATAATGTCTCAGATGACAACCGAACTGACATCATATTCATTAAGTACCAACGCATATTTTCAACTGCTTCTATTACCGAAATATGGTTCCTTTCCCCCCACTTGTTTGATGTTCCCAGACTCTATGTTTAACAAAGGCTATTCAAGAGTCCTTCAGTAGAGTCAGAGAGAGAGGGAAGGGAGAAAGGTATTTATGGGGGTGTCATAAACCTTACCCAGGCGGAGCTTTACCTAGCAAAGACTTATAGATGACCTGGAGCCTGTGGGTTTGGCGACAAATATGTAGCGAGGACCAGCCAACAAGAGCATACAGGTTGCAGTGGTGGGTAGTATATGGGGTTTTGGTGACAAAACGGATGGCACTGTGATAGACTGCATCTATTTTGCTGAGTGTTGGAGGCTATTTTGTAAATGACATCGCCGAAGTCAAGGATCTGTAGGATAGTCAGTTTTACGAGGGTATGTTTGGCAGCATGAGTGAAGGACACACTTTACTGTGTCCCAAAACTTGGAATTAGTGCTGCAGGATGCACATTTCTGTTTGAAAAAGCTAGCCTTTGCTTTCCTAACTGACTCTGTGTAATGGTTCCTTACTTCCCTGAAAAGTTGCATATCGTGGGGACTATTCGAAGCTAGTGCAGTACGCCACAGGGTGTTTTTGTGCTGGTCAAGGGCAGTCAAGTCTGGAGTGAACCAAGGTCTGTATCTGTTCTTAGATAAAAACATTTTTGAAAGGGGCATGCTTACTTAAGATGGTGAGGAAAGCACTTTTAAAGAACAACCAGGCATCCTCTACTGAATAAAGCAGTGAATAAAGCAAACTTAGGGAGGAGGCTTCTGATGTTAACCTTTCTAGCGCAGGCGTTCCGCTAGCGGAACCCCTCGACAACATTCCGCTTAAAAGGCAGCGCGGGAAATTCAAAAATATTTTTTTGAAATATGTAACTTTCACACATTAACAAGTCCAATACAGCAAATGAAAGAGAAACATCTGGTTAATCTACCCATCGTGTCTGATTTCAAAAAGGCTTTACAGCGAAAGCACAACATATGATTATGTTAGTTCAGAGCCAAGTCAAAAAAACACACAGCCATTTTTCCAGCCAAAGATAGGAGTCACAAAAGCAGAAATATAGATAAAATTAATCACTAACCTTTGATGATCTTCATCAGATGACACTCATAGGACATCATGTTACACAATACATGTATGTTTTGTTCGATAATGTGCATATTTATATCCAAAAATCTCAGTTTACATTTGCGCGTTACGTGCAGTAATGTTTTGATTCCAAAACATCCGGTGATCTTGCAGATAGCCACAGAAATCCCAGAAATACTCATAATAAACATCGATAAAAGATACGTGTTATTCACAGAATTAAAGATAGACTTCTCCTTAATGCAACCGCTGTCAGATTTAAAAAAAACTTTACGGAAAAAGCATAATCTGAGTACGGCGCTCAGAGCCCAATCCAGCCAAATCCAGCCAAAGAAATTTCCGCCATGTTGGAGTCAACAGAAGTTAGAAATAACATGATAAATATTCACTTACCTTTGATGATCTTCATCAGAATGCAGTCCCAGGAATCCCAGTTCGACAATAAATGACTGATTTGTTCCATAAAGTCCATAATTTATGTCCAAATAGCCACTTGTTTGCTAGCGTGTTCAGCCCAGTAATCCATCTTCATGAGCACTAGGTCCAGACAAAAACTCAAAGTTCCGTTACAGGTCGTAGAAACATATCAAACGATGTACGAAATCAATCTTTAGGATGTTTTAAACATAAATCATCAATAATTTTCCAACCGGAGAATTCCATTGTCTGTAGCAAAGGACTGGAACGAGAGCTAACTCTGTCGGAAGTGCGCGTCACGAGCCCGAGACACTCTGCCAGACCACTGACTCAAACAGGTCTCATGAGCCCCTCCTTTATAGCAGAAGCCTGAAACAACAAGTTTCTAAAGACGGTTGACATCTAGTGGAAGCCTTAGGAAGTGCAACTTAACCCCATAGACACTGTGTATTCGGTAGGCCAAGCTTTGAAAAACTACAGACCTCAGATTTCCCACTTCCTGGTTGGATTTTTCTCAGGTTTTTTGCCTGCCATATGAGTTCTGTTATACTCACAGACATCATTCAAACAGTTTTATAAACGTTAGAGTGTTTTTTATCCAATACTACTAATAATATGCATATATTAGCATCTGGGACAGAGTAGCAGGCAGTTTACTCTGGGCATGCATATCATGCAAAAGTGAAAATGCTGCCCCCTATCCCAAACAGGTTAACATGCATGAACCCAAGGCTTTTACAGTTGCAGAAGTCAACAAATGAGAGCGCCTGGGGACACACAGGGCCTGGGTTAACCTCTACATCACCAGAGGAACAGAGGAGGAGTAGGATGAGGCTACGGCTAAAGGCTATAAGAACTGGTCGTCTAGTGCGTTGGGAACAGAGAAAAGAAGGAGCAGATTTCTGGGCGTGGTAGGATAGATTCAGGGCATAGTGTACAGACAAGGGTATGGTAGGGTGCGAATACAGTGGGGGTTAACCTAAGCATTGAGTGACGATGAGAGAGATTGGATCTCTGGAGGCGCCAGTTAAGCTGGGTGCGGTCTCCGCATGTGTGGGGGGTGGGACAAAGGAGCTATCCGAGGCATGTTGAGCAGGACTAGGGGCTCCGCAGCAAAATACAACAATGAGAGCTGCCCTAAACAACAGTATTCAAGGCATAATGACATTAGAGAAAGGCATAAAGCAATCACAGGTGTTGATTGGGAGAGCTAAGACAACAACGGGTGAGACAACAACGGGTAAACAGCTAGGACAACAACAACGAATGGGCAGAGCGAGTCAGTTAGCTACACACAGAGTTTGAGGCTGGGGCAGACAGATAGATAAACAAAATGAAGTACCGTGTTAATGGACAGTCCAGCAGGCATCGACTGTGTAGCCGAGTGATCATAGGGTCCAATGAAGAGCAATAGATGAAACAGGGAACCGTTCGGTAGTCGATTACTACGTTGAGCGAGCGGGAGACACGGGGTTCAGGGAGCTAGCAGGCCAGGGCTAGCAGATGGATCATCACCAACGGTTGAGAGCACATCGGCCGAGTTACTTCAGCAGACCAGTCATGATAGATCGGCGGGGCTCCGTGCCGATAAAGGGTCCAGGCCAATTGGCAAGAGAAGTGTTGTAGTTGGTGTTAGAGGTCGACCGATTATGATTTTTCACCGCCGATACCGATTATTGGAGGATCAAAAAAAGCCGATACCGATTAATCGGCCGATTTTTATTTATTTATTTGTAATAATGACAATTACAACAATACTGAATGAACACTTTGTTTAACTTAATATAATACATCAATAAAATCAATTTTAGCCTCATATAAATAATGAAACATGTTCAATTTGGTTTAAATAATGCAAAAACAAAGTGTTGGAGAAGAAAGTAAAAGTGCAATATGTGCAATGTAAGAAAGCTAACGTTTAAGTTCCTTGCTCAGAACATGAGAACATGAGAACATATGAAAGCTGGTGGTTCCTTTTAACATGAGTCTTCAATATTCCCAGGTAAGAAGTTTTAGGTTGTAGTTATTATAGGAATTATAGGACTATTTCTCTCTATACCATTTGTATTTCATTAACCTTTGACTATTGGATGTTCTTATAGGCACTTTAGTATTGCCAGTGTAACAGTATAGCTTCCGTCCCTCTCCTCGCTCCTACCTGGGCTCGAACCAGGAACACATCGACAACAGCCACTCTCGAAGCAGCGTTACCCATGCAGAGCAAGGGGAACAACCACTCCAAGTCTCAGAGCGAGTGACGTTTGAAACGCTATTAGCGCGCACCCCGCTAACTAGCTAGCCATTTCACATCGGTTACACCAGCCTAATCTTGGGAGTTGATAGGCTTGAAGTCATAAACAGCGCAATGCTTGAAGCACAACGAAGAGCTGCTGGCAAAACGCACGAAAGTGCTGTTTGAATGAATGCTTACGAGCCTGCTGCTGCCTACCACCGCTCAGTCAGACTGCTCTATCAAATCATAGACTTAGTTATAACATAATAACACACAGAAATACGAGCCTTAGGTCATTAATATGGTCGAATCCGGAAACTATCATCTCGAAAACAAGACGTTTATTCTTTCAGTGAAATATGGAACCGTTCCGTATTTTATCTAACGGGTGGCATCCATAAGTCTAAATATTCCTGTTCCATTGCACAACCTTCAATGTTATGTCATAATTATGTAAACTTCTGGCAAATTAGGCGGCCCAAACTGTTGCATATACACTGACTCTGCGTGCAATGAACGCAAGAGAAGTGACACAATTTCACCTGGTTAATATTGCCTGCTAACCTGGATTTCTTTTAACTAAATATGCAGGTTTAAAAATATATACTTCTGTGTATTGATTTGACATGGTTGATGATATTACTAGTTTATCTAGTGATTATGATTTATTGATTGATTGTTTTTTATAAGATAAGTTTAATGCTAGCTAGCAACTTACCTTGACTTACTGCATTCGCATAACAGGCAGGCTCCTCGTGGAGTGCAATGTAATCAGGTGGTTAGAGCGTTGGACTAGTTAACTGTAAGGTTGCAAGATTGAATCCCCCGAGCTGACAAGGTAAAAATCTGTCGTTCTGTTTTTTGCATTGGATATATTTACCATATCATATGGAAACATAAACATTTTACCTTATCATTAGTAGACATTGTGAATGATTTAAATCGAAGAACATTCAGAAATCTCTTCCAATACACATTGCCTGTGAGCATCAGAGGTGAACCAGTTGCATACACAGCTCGAGCAAGACATTCATCAGCATTTCTCTGACTACGTTCCTCCATTGAGTCAACAAAAACTTCTGATTCCAGGAGGACCAAGAGCTGTTGCTATTGATAAGGTGTCAGATTCATCTTTTCCATCTCGAATAGAAGTAGAGGGACCTCTGACAAGAGGTTGCTTGTTGTGAGCGCTGAGGGAATTGTATGCACTTGGCCAGATGATTCTGCATCTTTGTTGCATTCTTCACATATGATTTGGCACAGTATTTGCAAATGTACACAGCTTTTCCTTCTACATTAGCTGCAGTGAAATGTCTCCACACATCAGATAGTGCCTGTGGCATTTTCCTCTAAAGATTAGATTTTTTTTTTGTAAAAATAAAACAAAATACAATTCCATGTACAGATAAATAGTTAAGCAGTTAGATTAAACAACTCCTTTGTAAGATGAATGTTTTAAAATGAAACCTGTAGGTGAATTAACACTCAGTTAGCAGGCTCAAGCAAGCTAAAACCCACATGGTAGCAAAAACTAACTAGCAGAAGTTAACAAGTTAGAAATTATTTAAACACACTTTGCTGTAGGCTACTATTTACTAGTTAACAAAAAATCATGTATGTCATATAAAATATATTTACCCCACCCAGTATTGTAATCAAAACTTACCAGAAAGGATGTGGTCCTTGGCTCAGAGAGTGTAGTAGTGTGGGCTCAATAGCATCTCATTAGTGTGCAAGATCTTGAGAATCAACTGTACATGTGATGGAAGAGTGCACTGTGTATGCAGAGGCTTGCAATTCCATTGAATTGGGGATAGTTTAACCAAAATAGGCCACAAGACCTATAATTGCCTTATGTGTATCCCACAAAAAAGGTTCACTGTTATAAGCTAACTTTTTTTGATGGAATTAAAAGCAAAATTCCCAACATTCCCGGGCTTAAATTCCCATGGAAAATTTCCTGGAAAAATTCAGGAAATTTACAGGAAGGTTTCTGACCCTTTGCAACCCTAGTGACAACTAAAAGATACCAAAAATAGCTAACTAGACACCGGAGGACAACAACACAACGATATGCAACAATTCTATTTTTTTCTGTCAATAATGACATTTGGTTTGTGATGTGATTGGTCTGAAGCCAAATCCAAACTTGCTTCCCTTGACACTTTTTTGGAGGGTTTTGTTCGCTCGGATTCTTTCTCTGGTGAGATACATTCAGCTTCTTAAGAATGTAAGGAAGTTTATGAAACTCAGAGAGATGAAAGAAATTATTTTGTATGTTATTTTTTTTTCTTAGTAAATTTTTTGGGGGAAGCCTGGCATCCCATTGCATCCATGAACACTGGATGCTTTTTAGCTCCACTGGTCATACCCATGGCCAATAGACTACATATTGTGACATTTACTGTAGAGCAGTGTTGGGGAAGCTACTCTGAAAATATAGTTGACCAAGTTACCAATTACTTGTGAAAGAAGTTAAGTTGCATTAAAGCTACCATTTTTTTAAAGAATAAAACTGTTCATTTAACTAAAGTTACTTTGAAAAAGTAGTTCACTACATCCAAGCTACTTCGTTATAAATTATCATATGGAAATCTGAAATGTCTTAGACTACAAATTGCAAGAACAGATTACTCTGGAGTCAGCTGTTAACAGAATGTGTAATTTAGCCTATTAAACACAAAAACTATGTTTCAAGTGTGAATTAGGCATGTCTGATGCTGAAAAAGAAAGGAAATTCTTGACTACTTCACCCATATTGTATTTTATTTTTGCTACATGGCAAAAAGTAATTAACTACTTAAAACACTAGCAAGATTTTGAATTTGGTTCGTCTACCATCAAGCTACTGCAAAATGTAGTTGAATTACTGGTTGAACTACATGCAGTTCATTACTCCCCAACACTGCTGTAGAGGTATTTTATGAAAGGAGTTTAACAGGGTCCTGTAGTAGTCTACTTGGTAACTCACGTTAATGTTACTGATATTATGTATATCTTTCTGAAGCTCCAGTGCCCTCTTCCAACACATCACAGCCCTGTTTGAGTGCAGCGCTGCGGCTATGGTGACTCTGCTGGTCAACGACCCAGTGGGTCTGCTGTCTATCAGGTCCTGCAGAGTACAGATGCTTTCAGACTGGTACACCATGCTGTACAACCCCAGCCCAGACTACATCACCACTCTACACTGCACACAGGAAGCTGTCTTTCCCCTGTGAGTAGCCTATGGCTCGTCAACGTCATGAATTGGATCTATGCACTTTTAGGGCTGGTTTCTCAGTTAGTCCTGGACTCAAAGCATGCTGAAATAGCTTTTTAGTCCAGGATTAATTTCCGTCTCTATCTGGAAACAGTCTCATCATCAACTGATATGAGCTGAACATATGAAATTGGTTGGCATGTTCAGCTTCAGAGCAGTGTGCGCACCATCAAGCACAGTGTGATGTGAGATGTTTTGTTCATTGAATAACATGACTTATTCTGTATCCGCAGGTACACTATAGTGTTGATCTACTACGCCTTCTGCCTGGTGTTCATGATGCTGCTGCGTCCACTTCTGGTCAAGAAGATCGCCTGTGGTCTGGGGAAATCTGACCGCTTCAAGAGCATCTACGCTGCTCTCTACTTCTTCCCTATCCTGACAGTCCTGCAAGCTGTGGGAGGCGGCCTGCTCTGTGAGTATGCTTTCAAATAAGGGTCCGGTCTGATTCGGGCCAACCAGGTTCGGTTTCCATTTATATAGTATTTATGGTTACATAATTGATTTATGTGAAATGCATTATTTTAAGGCCATAGGTCTTGTCGCCTCGGAAGCCTAGGCATCTCACGTTCTGTTCCAATGCCTGGGGAAGTTCTCCACAGGAAGACCAAAAATAAAATGTCCACCATAACTATTGCCAGAGATCACACAGGCCACACTATTTGATGGGTTTGATACGTAGAAATGTGTCACTAGTTTCCATGTAGACTCCATGGAAACTAGTGACACATTTCTACTTATCAAACCCATCAAATATTGTGGCCTGTGTGATCTCTGGCAATGCTTCTGGTGGACATTCCTGCAGTCAGCATGCTAATTGCACACCTCAACTTGAGACATCTGTGGAATTATGTTTTACCAAATAGGGCTATCTTCTGTATACCAACCCTACCTTGTCACAACACAACTGATTGGCTCAAATGCATTGAGAAGGAAATATATTATATTGAATATTTGTGTGTGTGTATATATACAGTTGAAGTCGGAAGTTTACATACACCTTAGCCAAATACATTTAAACTCAGTTTTTCACAATTCCTGACGTTTAATCCGAGTAAAAGTTCCCCGTTTTAGGTCAGTTAGGATCACTACTTAATTTTAAGAATGTGAAATATCAGAATAATAGAGAATTATTTATTCCAGCTTTTATTTCATCACATTCCCAGTGGTTCAGAAGTTTACATACACTCAATTAGTATTTGGTAGCATTGCCTCTAAATTGTTTAACTTGGGTCAAACGTTTCGGGTAGCCTTCCACAATAAGTTGGGTGAATTTTGTCCCATTCCTCCTGACAGAGCTGGTGTAACTAAGTCAGGTTTGTAGGCCTCTATGCTCGCACATGCTTTTTCAGTTCTGCCCTCAAATTTTCTATAGGATTGAGGTCAGGGCTTTGTGAAGGCCACTCCAATACCTTGACTTTGTTGTCCTTAAGCCATTTTGCCACAACTTTGGAAGTATGCTTGGGGTCATTGTACATTTCGAAGACCCATTTGCGACCAAGCTTTAACTTCCTGACTGATGTCTTGAGATGTTGCTTCAATATATCCACATAATTTTCATCCCTCATGATGCCATCTATTTTGTGAAGTGCACCAGTCCCTCCTGCAGCAAAGCACACCCACAACATGATGCTGCCACCCCTGTGCTTCACAGTTGGGATGGTGTTCTTCGGCTTGCACGCCTCCCCCTTTTTCCTCCAAACAAAACAATGGTCATTATGGCCAAACAGTTCTATTTTTGTTTCATCAGACCAGAGGACAATTCTCCAAAAAGTACAATCTTTGTCCCCATGTGCAGTTGCAAACCGTAGTCTAGCTTTTTTATGGCGGCTTTAGAGCAGTGGCTTCTTCCTTGCTGAGTGGCCTTTCAGGTTATGTCGATATAGGACTTATTTTACTGTGGATATAGACACTTTTGTCCCTGTTTCCTCCAGCACAAGGACCTTTGCTGTTGTTCTGGGATTGATTTGCACTTTTCGCACCAAAGTACGTTAATCTCTAGGAGACAGAACGCGTCTCCTTCCTGAGCGGTATGACTGCTGCTTGGTCCCATGGTGTTTATACTTGCGTACTATTGTTTGTACAGATGAACGTGGTACCTTCAGGCTTTTGGAAATTGCTCCCAAGGATGAACCAGACTTGTGGAGGTCTACAATTTATTTTTCTGAGGTCTTTGCTGATTTCCTATGATTGTCCCATGATGTCAAGCAAAGAGGCACTGAGTTTGAAGGTAGGCTTTGAAATCCATCCACAGGTACACCTCCAATTGACTCAAATTATGTCAATTAGCCTATCAGAAGCTTCTAAAGCCATGACATCATTTTCTGGAATTTTCCAAGCTGTTTAAAGGCACAGTCAACTTAGTGTATGTAAACTTATGGCCCACTGGAATTGTGATACAGTGAAATAATCTGTCTGTAAACAATTGTTGGAAAAATGACTTGTGTCATGCACAAAGTAGATGTCCTAACCGATTTGCCAAACTATAGTTTGTTAACAAGACATTTGTGGAGTGGTTGAAAAACGAGTTTTAATGTCTACAACCTAAGTGTATGTAAACTTCCGACTTCAACTGTATATATATTTACACCCCTTTTTCTCCCTAATTTCGTGGTATCCAATTGGTAGTTAGTCTTGTCCCATCGCTGCAACTACCGTACGGACTCAGGAGAGGCGAAGGTCGAGAGCCATGCATCCTCCGAAACACGACCCAGCCAAGCCGCAGTGCTTCTTGACACAATGCCCGCTTAACCCGGAAGCCAGCCGCACCAATGTGTTGGAGGAAACACCGTACACCTGGCGACCGTGTCAGTGTGCATGCGCCCGGCCCGCCACAGGAGTCACTGGAGTGCGACGGGACAAGGACATACCGACGCTGGGCCAATTGTGTGCCGCCCCATGGTTCTCCCAGTCGTGGCCGGCTGCGACAGAGCCTGGACTCGAAACCAGAATTTCTAGTGGCACAGTGACTTAGACCACTGCGCCACTCGGGAGGCCCCAAAAATTAACTTTTAACAAGGCACACCTGTTATTTGAAATGCATTTCAGATGACTACCTCATGAAGCTGGTTGAGAGAATGCCTAGAGTTTGAAAAGCTGTCATCAAGGCAAAGGGTGGCTACTTTGAAGAATCTCCAAATATAAAATATATTTTGATTTGTTTAACACATTTTTGGTTACTATATGATTCCATATGTGTTATTTCATAGTTTTGAAGTCTTCACTATTATTCTACAATATAGAAAAAAAAGAAAGAAAAACCCTTGAATGAGTAGGTGTGTCCCAACTTTTGACTGGTACTATATATATATATATATATATATATATATATATATTTATATATAGATACTTGGTGTCAAGGTAGCTATATAATATTGTACTAAATAATAGCACCTTATCTGACTGTATTGTTTCACCCCCCATCACTAGTTAACAGCCATCCTAAAAACGAAATCCAATACTGAAGTTCTCCAGACTTCCAATAGTCGAGGCAATGAGACAAGATTTGGGCAGGCGAGACTAAAGGTCTTGCCATGTGACTGTGGTATAAGCTTGATGCTTTCTGTTTTTCAGATTATGCTTTTCCATACATTATTTTGGTGTTGTCCCTGGTTACCCTGGCAGTGTACATGTCAGCCTCAGAAATACAGGCAAGAAACTGCGTATTTTATATTTCCCTAACCAACATTTTTTAAGTTTGATATCAGCTCAGTCAATATAATTGTTTGAGCACATATCCCATTTCCTAAGTGTTTCCTCCCTTTACTCCTATCCATAGTCTTTCAAGAATCTCGCTGCCAAGAAGAAGAGGTTGGTGGTGCTCTTCAGCCATTGGCTCCTTCACGCGTATGGCATCATCTCCATCTCCCGATTGGATAAACTGGAGCAGGACCTACCTCTATTGGCCCTGGTACCTGGACCCGCCCTTTTCTACCTGCTCACTGCCAGGTTCACTGAACCTTGCCGGATTCTGTCAGAAGGTGGCAACGGCCACTAGAACTATTATAGATGGATGTGGGTATTAAAGTTAGACTCAGGGAATTGATGTTGCCACGAGCAGCACCGCAGATATTGAGATGAGCGTGACGCAAGATTTCGGTCACACGCCTTCTGTGCATGTTCAGGGGTACACTTCACCCTCTTACAGCATGGGAGACGCTGGACCAAAACAGTGGAGAAGTTGAGCTTTGTGCATCAACGCTCTTAGTTGTTGCGGAAATTTACCCACTTTGCTGTTTACTTTCTGCGTCTATGTGATATTGCTGAGTCTACCTTTAATGTCCACCTGTCTATCAATTCAGGAGGTGTTGTCCATGGAGATATATGGATGCTAGCCTTTACTGCCTTCTCTGAGTATGGTAGAAGGATGACTGCTGCATGCAGTGTTGATAGTTGATATTCCTCTCACAGTGAAAAGGAAGATTTTATGATATTCCTAGAACTAAGGTGGGAATACAAACAACATGTCTACATACTGTATGTCTATAAATTACAAAGCTCCATATATTTAAAGTGTTAATTATTGAATGGTATTGTTTGTGTCCACATGAATGTTGTCTTTACAACCTAAGGCCTAAGATGTACTGTTCCTCATTGAGGCTGTTTTGAGAAGTGTTTTGTATATAGATATTCACTCTGTCATATTATTTTGGGCTCCTGAGTGGCTCAGCAATCTAAGGCACTGCATCTCAGTACTAGAGGCATCACTACAGACTCTGGTTCGATCCTGGGCTGCATCACAACCGGCCATGATTGTGCGCCGCCCTATGGAACTCCCAATTGGCCCAGCGTCGTTAGGGTTTGACCGGGGTTAGGCCGTCATTGTAAATAAGAATTTCTTCTTAACTGACTTGCCTAGTTAAATAAAAAAATCATATATGCTCAACATCCTTGATTGTTTTAAGCTCAGATATCCTTGATTGTTGCAGTGCAATCAAAGATGGTCTCTAGATTGTCCAATAGTTTAAGTTGAGTTAGATGTTCTTAAACTAAATCTAATGTGCCAAAAACTCTGAACACATGTGTCACGGCTCCTCCTCTGCATTGCAGGGGCGGTTCCTCCTGCAGGCAGAGGAGGGTCGTTAGTGATTGGAGCCACCTGGGCTCAGGGTATAAAAAACTGCTTCACTAATCACTTCTCTCTCTCTCTCTCTGCTCCTCCAGGTATGATCCTGTTTTGTTTGTTCCTTTGTAGTTGTACATAGTCATATTTACACACACAGATTCACGCATCCATGCACTTTACATACACTTTACATTATGATACTTCCACACCTCATTCCTTTTTCTTTGTTTAAAATTAATAGTTTTGGTTTAGAATAAAGAACCTTTTTAATTGGCCTATACCTGTTGTTCGCCGTGACACATGCATATGTCCAGTGGCAGATAAAATAGTTTATTATAACCTAATATTATGTTACAAGCCAAGTGGAATATAGTTCCATTATTTTGCTTGATCAAAAATGGAATGAAAATTATCCTGCTGTTTCCCTGTAAATGATGTTGGAGAAATACGCTTGTTGGATAGTAAGGACATTAAATTGTGAATGTATTTTATGCATGCTCATAGAATGCTTGTAAATAGATGACAATGGATGTGTTTATTAGAAATATATAATTTTATTGCAGTGTAATTTTAAAACATACAGAACGAGGACTTGACTAGCTACAATTTTGACTATTGTAAAATGTATTGTTCAATTAAACTTGTGAAATGCTGTGTGTTATAAAGTGTTATGATTTTTCTGAAATAAGAATCACAAGTGTGAGTACTCATCTACTTTCATCTCATATGACTTTTATTTGTGCTGAGTTTTTTTTATAACACAACAATTGTGTTGATGTAATCCTTCTTGATGTCGCTAGTTGCCCTGTTCTTTAAGTGCAATGTTTGATTTAGTACTGGCCAACAGGGAACTCATGCCCTTCAGTTCCTCCTCTAGTCTACTGTTGATATCCCCCAGTTGGAACTTCCTGTCGTGGATCTTGGTCATGAGTCTGTAGATAGCCTCCAGAATCTTGTGGTCTCTCTCTGAAGATTCCTGAATTGTTGAATGAGTCATGGATGATTTAGTGTGGTCTCTTCATGACAGTTTACTATTGACTTACAAATCACTCAAGTCCTGCACTGTGGATTTGTCAAAATACGTTAACCAGAGAAATCTGGTCATGTACACGGTTGTCTGTCAGCATGTGGTCAGGCTATAAGTTAACATCAGTTGTAAAAAATTAAATGGTGTATGTACAGTAAGCTGCTGGACTGACCAGCCATGATTTAAGAATCCTTACCTCAGTCACCACAGTGTCCTCTGCCCAAGCATCAAGCAGGCTCTCTAGGGGAAGATGCGTTTATAAGTTATGATGATATTGAAACCTGATAGACTGAACTAAATATTATGCACAACGTTTTACAATAGTTGGAGTCATTGAGTGCGGCTGATGCTCACCAAATAGAGAATGAACCTCCTCTTTCAGCCACCCAATCTCCTTTGTGTGTCTTTCCTGGTCTTTCCTGGTGTTCCATATGTCCTCCTTCATTTGTTCAATACACTGAAAAACAATGTTTACATTGAGTTTTTGCTTGGTAGGTGAGTGAGTGGTGTAGTTCAGTATGGAGGGCCATTGTGAGTGACTCATGTCTCTTACCACATGCAGTCTGCTGTTCTCCATATTGACCTGCTCCAGCATCATCCCTTTGTCATAGATGCTCTTCTCCGTGGCGATGATGTCTGCAGCGTGAGACGTCAGCAGCTCCATGTGTTTCTCACGCAAACCCTCTAGACTCCTCTTCATGTCCTCCTGTCAGTCAGTTACAAGCAGACTGTTTCAATGCTATTACACTTCACAGCTTGCCTTTTAGAGTGTGTGGTAACCAAGATGTACATACTGAATGTTTTTGTTATGAAACTCACCTTTGGTTTGAGAAGAGTACTAGTGCTCTCTTTCATATCCTGGATGAAGAGCTCCAGATGATTGTTCTTACTCTTTAACTCTGGTGGGGAAAATCATTTAAGTAATTATAAAATGCTGCACTACATGATTTCTAAGGTTATAGTGAGCACATTCTTTGAGATATCTGCATATTTGTGTATGTCTACTTGATATTGTTGACTAAATCAAATCAAATTGTATTTGTCACATGCGCCGAATAACACAGGTGTAGGTCTTACCGTGAAATGTTTACTTACAAGCACTTTACCACCAATGCAGTTTTAAGAAAAATAATATTTTTGAAATAAACTAAAGTAAAAAATAAAAGCGCAACAATCAAATAACAATAACGAGGCTATATACAGGGGGTACCGGTACCGAGTCAATGTGCGGGGGTACAGCTTAGTCGAGGAAATCGAGGCAATATGTACAGTACCAGTCAAACGTTTGGACACACCTACTCATTCAAGGGTTTTTCTTATTTTTTTTCTATTTTCTATATTGTAGAATAATAGTGAAGACATCAAAACTATTAAATAACATATTTGGAATCATGTGTAGTAACCAAAAAAGTGTTAAACAAATCAAAATATATTTTATATTTGAGATTCTTCAACGTAGCCACCCTTTGCCTTGATGACAGCTTTGCACACTCTTGGCATTCTCCCAACCAGCTTCATGAGGTAGTCACCTGGAATGCATTTCAATTAACAGGTGTGTCTTGTTAAAAGTTAATTTCTGGAATTTCTTTCCTTCTTAATGAGTTTGAGCCAATCAGTTGTGTTGTGCCAAGGTAGGGGTGGTATACAGAAGATAGCCCTATTTAGTAAAAGACCAAGTCCATATTATGGCAAGAATAGCTCAAATAAGAAAAGAGAAACAACAGTCCATCATTACTGTTCAGCAGCCTTATGGCTTGGAGTAGAAGCTTTAAGAAGCCTTTTGGAATTAGACTTGGCGCTCCAGTACCGCTTGCCGTGCAGTAGCATTGAGAACAGTCTATGACTAGGGTGGCCGGAGTCATTGGCAAGGGCCTTCCTCTGACACCGCCTGATATAGAGGTCCTGGATGGCAGGAAGCTTGGCCCCAGTGATGTACTGGGCCGTACACACTACCCTCTGTTGCGCTTTGTGGTCGGAGGTCGAGCAGTTGCAATACCAGGCGGTGATGTAACCGGTCAGGATGCTTTTGATGGTGCAGCTGTAGAACTTTTTGAGGATCTGAGGACCCATGCCAAATCTTTTCAGTCTCCTGAGGGGGAATAGCCATTGTCGTGCCCTCTTCACAACTGTCTTGGTGTGTTTGGACCATGATAGTTTGTTGGTGATGTGGACACCAAGGAACTTGAAGCTATCAACCTGCTCCACTATAGCCCAGTCGATGAGAATGGGGGCGTGCTCAGCCCTCCTTTTCCTGTAGTCCACGATCATCTCCTTTGTCTTGATCACGTTGAGGGAGAGGTTGTTGGCCTGGCACCACACTGCCAGGTCTCTGACCTCCTCCCTATAGGTTGTCTCATCGTTGTCGGTGATCAGGCCTATAACTGTTGTATCATCTGCAAACTTAATGATGGTGTTGGAGTCGTGCTTGGCCACGCAGTCATGGTTGAACAGGGAGTACAGGAGGGGACTAAGCACGCACCCCCGGGGGGCCCCTGTGTTGAGGATCAGTGTGTTTAGTCCCAGGGTCCTTAGCTTAATGATGAGCTTTGAGGGCACTATGGTGTTGAACAGCATTCTCACGTAGGTGTTCCTTTTGTCCAGGTGGAAAAGTGTGTTGTTGAGTGCAATACAGATTGCGTCATCTGTAGATCTGTTGGGTCGGTATGCAAATTAGAGTGGGTCTAGGGTTTCTGGGATGATGGTGTTGATGTAAGCCATGACCAGCCTTTCAAAGCACTTCATGGCCACAGACGTGAGTGCTACGGGTCAGTAGTCATTTAGGCAGGTTACCTTGGTGTTCTTGGGCACAGGGACTATGGTGGTCTGCTTGAAACATGTAGGTATTACAGACTCAGCCAAGGGCAGGTTGAAAATATTAATGAAGACACTTGCCACTTGGTCAGCGCATGTTCGCAGTACACGTCCTGGTAATCCGCCTGGCCCTGCGGCCTGTTTAAAGGTCTTACTCACATCAGCTACGGTGAGCGTGATCACACAGTCGTCCAGAACAGCTGGTGCTCTCATGCATGCATCAGTGTTGCTTGCCTCGAAGCGTGGATAGAAGTCATTTAACTCGTCTGATAGGCTTGTGTCACTGGGCAGCTCAAGACTGGCCTTCCCTTTGTAGTCCGTAATAGTTTGCAAGCCCTGCCACATCTGACGAGCGTTGGAGCAGGTATAGTAGGATTCAATATTTGTCCTGTATTCACTCTTTGCCTGTTTGATGGTTCGTCTGAGGGCATAGCGGGATTTCGTATAAGCGTCCGGGTTATAGTCCTGCTCCTTGAAAGCAGCAGCTCTACCCTTTAGCTCAGTGCGGATGTTACCTGTAATCCATGGCTTTTGGTTGGTGTACATACGGTCACTGTGGGGACAACGTCATCGATGCACTTATTGATGAAGCCGGTGACTGATGTGGTATACTCCTCAATGCCATCGGATGAGTCCCGGAACATATTGAAGTCTAAACAGGTCAACATTCACAACAACCACCCGAGCCACTGCCTGTTCAACCCGCTATCATCCAGAAGGTGAAGTCAGTACAGGGGGATCAAAGCTGGGACCGAGAGACTGAAAAATAGCTTCTATCTCAAGGCCATCAGACTGTTAAACAACCGTCACTAACACAGAGAGGCTGCTGCCTACATACAGACTTGAAATCATTGACCACTTTAATAAATGGATCACTAGTCACTTTAATAATGGCACTTTAATAATGTTTACATATCTTGCATTACTCATCTCATATGTATATACTGTATTTTATACCATCTATTGCATCTTGCCTATGCTGCTCGGTCATCGCTCATCCATATATTTATATGTATATTCTTATTCCATCCCTTTACTTAGATTTGTGTGTATTAGGTAGCTGCACTGTCGGAACTAGAAGCACAAGCATTTCACTACAGTACACTCGCAATAACATCCGCATGTGTATCTGACCAATACAATTTGATCTGTGCTAGCAAAACAGTTCTGTAGCTTAGCATCTGCGTCATCTGACCACTTCCGTATTGAGCGAGTCACTGTTACTTCCTGCTTTAGTTTTTGCTTGTAAGAAGGAATCAGGAGGATAGAATTATGGTCAGATTTGCCAAATGGAGGGCGGGGGAGAGCTTTGTACGCGTGCGTCTCTGTGTTATTATAGTTGTTATTATAGATATATTAGCAGATTATTGGGTCAGTACCTGAGGTATGGTTTTTTAGTTTTTGGTGCCTGGACTGGTCAATATCAAACTGGGCCTCCGCCTCCTCCAAGATAGACTCTTTACCCTTCAGGTCCTCCTCCTTCTCCAGTCGGCTCTGTGTCACTGACTCCGCTTCAGTCTAATTTCACAGAAGAAGAAGACATTAAATACATTTTTCTCAACAGCTTGTATGTGTGATGAGGCTTACTAATGTTCGCTAGCTGAGTTAGATGTAAAATGTAAATATATATAAATATACTTACGATGAACTGTTGGATCTCGGCATTGTAGGAAATGGTAATCTGTTCATTCCCCTCCTCTGCCTTAACAATCTTGTTACTGAGAAGTTCAATCAACGCGCCCATGAATACATGGTCTCTGAGTTTCTTCTCCTGATTTAAATGTTTATGAAATATAAATTAATAAAACAAATATAAAGTGCATGTGCTATCTCAATAGATTCCTGAAGAATTAAGGAAAAATAAGCGAACCTCTTCAAGCAGTTCCTCATATCTCCTCCTGGTTAAACCAATATTAGAGTTGACCTGTTTCACATGCTGTACTTGATCTTTTTTTAGATTCTCCAGAGACTGGCACAGTTCTTCTTTTTCAACTTCAAAGATTGCTCTGAAAAGAAAAAGTAAAAACCGTAGACTGTATCAAATAACCCAATTTATGAAGAGAAAGTCCAAGTCTGTAATGAAATGAAGAGATACTATTTGTTGCTTACATGTTCTTCTTTTCTTTATTGAGCTGTCCATGCAGTTCATCCACATTTCTTTCAAACAGGTCTGCATTAACTCTATGAGAAACAAAATGCTAACTAGGTAAGCAACTATTCTGACAATTCTGCATGACATTTACTTTATTTTTAGTACATAACTAAACAATGAGATAAAAGCTCTGTAGTTTGCAAGATAATTATTTAGACTTTTTATTCATTATATTTCAAACTTGGTCAGATGGTTAATGCTGTCCTTAGTGAAATAAGTTACTTTGATACTACACAAAAGTGTCAAAACTCGTAGTGATTATAGACTAATATGATAAAATGGACCATATTACTTACATATTGGTTTCATGGAGTTGTTTGATCTCTTCATCCATTTCTCTGATCTCTATTTTATGTTTAGCGATCGATGCAACGCGCTCCTCAAGTCTAAGTCTGGACTTTTCTAAGCTGAAAATCAATCAAACAAACATACAAACAGATGATAAAATGCAGTGGTGTAAAGTACTTAAGTAAATATACTCTAAAGTACTACTTAAGTAGTTCTTTGGGGTATCTGTACTTTAGTATTTATATTTTTGACTACTTTTACTTTTACTTCACTACATTCCTTAAGAAAATATTGTACTTTTTACTCCATACATTTTCCTTGACACCCAAAAGTACTCGTTACATTTTGAATGCTTAGCAGGACAGGAAAAAAGTCAACTTCACCCACTTATCAACCGAACATCCCTGATCATCCCTACTGCCTCTGATCTGGTGGACTCACTAAACCGACATGCTTTGTTTGTAAATGATGTCTGAGTGTTGGAGCGTGCCCCTGGCCTTCCATGAATTAAAAAAACAAGAAAATGGTGCCATCTGGTTTGCTTAATATAAGGAATTTTGAAATTATTTATACTTTTACTTTTGATACTTAAGTATATTTTAAACCAAATACTTTTTGACTTTTACTCAAGTAGAAGTTTACTGGGTGACTTTTACTTTTACTTGAGTAATTTTTTTTTCTATTCAATTATCTTTACTTTTACTCAAGTATGACAGTTGGGTACTTTTTACACCACTGATAAAATGTAAGTAAAAATGACTGTCAGCCAAAGTAAAGGGAAAGCAGTGTTGCAGGTTGACTTGATCCTTCGTAGATGTAGGATGCAAAGAGGTATAGATGGAATACCGTCTTGAAACATTGAGGTGTTCAGCCATGACGTCGTCCTCCTCTTTCCTTTGAGCTTTAAATCTGTCAGACATCTTAGCAATAGACTCCAGGCGGATGGCATTCACTATCTGGCCCTCCTCCATCTCACCATCCACCTGCACACATAACAGAACAGAGCCCATCTACACAGCGCCTATCTATAATGCATGAGAATCCTTTACAACAGAGATCATCAACTAGGGGGCCGGAACATAATTACAAATAATTTGTAGACTGCAAATTGACCGCAAGTAGCCCAAACAGATATATTTGACTAAAACACAACTTTCAACCTTGCTTACATTTGTATAAGATCACATATATCTCTCTATTATGCGTAGGAATAGTTTCAAACAGATTTCCAAAATAAAAATCCCTTGGAGCTGATTTGCTGGTGATTTTACAGTCTTTTATGTCAAACAATAAAAATACAAAAAAATTGTTGTCGCTCAGAACACTTGGGGAACCCTGCTCTACAATCAACCAATACTGGCTCCCCCAGACCACCCCAGCCCTGCATATCATCCCAGGGGGGTGTTCAGTAGCGAGTAAACATTTTGAAACGGGGAGGTACTACCTGAAGTCAAAGCCAACCCTCAGCATCATAAATTTGTTTCACATAAACAACATGGCCAAAAGTATGTGGACACCTGATCGTCCAACATATCATTCCTAAATCATAGGCATTAATATGGAGTTGGTCCCCCCTTTGCTACTATAACAGCCTCCACTCCTCTGGGAAGGCTTTCCACTCGATATTGGAACATTGCTGCGGGGACTTGCTTCCATATAGCCACGAGCATTAGTGAGGTTGGCGTTTCAATTCATCCCAAAGGTGTTCAATGGGGTTGAGTACAGGGCTCTGTGCAGGCCAGTCATGTTCTTCCACACCGATCTCAACAAACCATTTGTGTATGGACCTCATTTGCGCACGGGGGCATTGTCATGCTGAAACAGGAAAGGGCCTTCCCCAAACTGTTGCCACAAAATTGGAAGCACAGAATCGTCTAGAATGTCATTGTATACTGTAGCGTTAAGATTTCCCTTCACTGGAACTAAGGGGCCTAGCCCAAACCATGAAAAACAGCCCCAGACCATTATTCCTCCTCCACCAAACTTTACAGTTGGCACTATGAATAGGGGAAGGTAGCGGTCTCCTGGCATCCGCCAAACCCAGATTCGCCCGTCGGACTGCCAGATAGTGACGTGTGATTCATCACTCCAGAGAATGCATTTCCACATTTCCACTACAGTCCAATGGTGGCGAGCTTTACACCACTCCAGCCGACGCTTGCCATTGCGCATGGTGATCTTAGGCTTGTGTGCAGCTGCTCGGCCATGGAAACCCATTTCATGGGCAGCGTACGAACAGTTCTTGTACTGACGTTGCTTCCAGAAGCAGTTTGAAACTAGGTAGTGAGTATTACAACCGAGGAAAGATGATTTGTACGTGCTACGCACTTCAGCACTTGTGGTCCCATTCTGTGAGCTTGTATGGCCTACCACTTCGTGGCTGAGCCGTTGTTGCTCTTAGATGTTTCCACTTCACAATAACAGCACTTACAGCTGATCGAGGCATCTCTAGCAGGGCATAAATTTGACAAACTGACTTGTTGGCAAGGTGGCATTTAATGACGGTACCATATTGAAAGTCACTGAGCTCTTCAGTAAGGCCATTCTATTGCCAATGTTTGTTTATGGAGATTGCATGACTGTGTGCTCGATTCTGTTCACCTGTTAGCAACGGGTGTGGCTGAAATAGCCAAATCCACTAATTTGAAGGGATGTCCACATACTTTTGTATATATAGTGTATGATTCTGACTTTTGCCAGACACATACAAACGCCCCAACTCCTCTACAAGCGGAAACCAGGAGAGTAATTCTATTCAAAGGGCATTTTCTTCACGTTCAGTCAGCCTGTCATCGGATCATATGGCCAGACACAGCTGCTATGCCCTTTGATGGACTGTGTGAACTCTAGCACATCAGAGGACACTCCAGTGAACTGGCTCTCTTAAAGGTCAGACTTAGCACAAAGTGCCTTTGAAGGAATACTTTCTAAAAATATCAATTTGACTACAGAACAGCAGGGCTGAGGCCTCTGGCAATGGCAGAAAATCGATGTCTCACATCTGACATCATGCAGGTGTTTATAATCCCTCCCACCATAGCAACACCAACAGAGAGAAGAGAAGAGTGAGAGGGAAGAGGAGAATGAAGCAACATGTTGCCCTGGAGCTGTACTGTAGTAGTAGCATCACTTTGGAAAAATCTAACTATCTCTCACCTCTACAATCTTTTCCTGTAGTGCCTGAACTTTCAGTTCAAATACAATTCTCACTTCAGCCAACTCCTTTACATGAAATTCCCTGTGGAAACAATGGTTAATGAGTCGAAAAAGATGGAATGATGGAAGCAGACATGATGTAACATACAGTATCCCTTGCATTCCATGTATGCTCCATGCTTACGCTACATACAGTACCTGGATGAATGCAAATCTTACTTCTGAAGAACAAGTTCCTCAAATGTGTTGATCTCGTCTGCCAGCTGCTCTTTGTATTGGATTTCAGACGCTGTCAGTTTGGCTATACTTTGCTCTAACTGGAGAATGTGCTGCAATGAAGGAAGAGTGTTGTGTGAAATAACACAATTTATAAATATGTTTTTAAATCCAGTGGTGGAGATAGTACCAATTGTCAAGATACCTTAATATAAAATGACTGAAGTAAAAGTGAAAGTAACCCAGTAAAGTACTACTTGAGTAAAATTCTTAAACTATTTGGTTTTAAATATACTTAAGTATCAAAAGTAAATGTAAATAATTACTCAAATATACTTAAGAATCAAAAGTAAAAGTAAATGCTATAAATCATTTAAAATTCCTAATATTAAGCAAACCAGACAGTATGATTTTCTTGTTTTTTGAATTAACGGAGAGCCAGGGACACACTCCAACACTTAGATATCATTTAAAAACTAAGCATTTGTGTTTAGTGAGTGCCAGATCAGAGGCAGTAGGGATGACCACATGTCCTCTTGATAATGGCATGAATTGGACCATTTTACTGTCCTGCTAAGCATTCAAAATGTCACAAGTACTTTTGGGTGCCAGGGAAAATTTGTGGGAGTGAAAAGTACATATTTTCTTTAGTTATGTAGTGGAGTAAAAGTTGTCAAAAATATATATTTTTAAGTAAAGAACAGATTCACCAAAAACTACTTAAGTAGTACTATTTTTACATAGTTACTTTACACCACTGTTTATATCATACTATAAATGAATAAAAAAGGCAGTTATAGCAAGTGAAGAGCATTAGTGGAAAATGTAATTAATTTACTACTTGACTGAAATACTTCAGTTCACTTACTTTTTTTTGCTCTGTGACTTTGTCCTCCTTATCCAACAGTTCTGGTAAAAATATGTCCAGCTCTCTGCGTTTCTTCTCATTGTTCTTCTTCTGGTTCTGTATGTTATTGATGACTTCCTCACACTATACCAGCAGGGGAGGATAAGATTAAGACGGTGCCTCACAGCAGGGTATAGTATCTTAGATACTGTAAGCAGGTAGCGGTTAAGAGCATTGGGCCAGTAACCAAAAAGTCGCTGGTTTGAATCCAAGAGCCGATTAGGTGAAAAATCTGCTGATGTGCCCTTGAGCAAGGGACTTTTAAACCTAATTGCTCCTGTGCGTCTGCTAAATAACAAACATTTAAACATTTAAAATGTAGCTATAATAAGAGGTGACTGTGACGTACCTCTCTCTGAAGATTCTCATTTGTTTCATCAAACGTCTTCCTCTCTTGAATCATGTCCTCCTCTAGCTCCACTTTAGCGGTCTCCACATCTGTGATCTTGGCTTTCCCTTCTTTGATCTCGTTCATTGTTTCATTGAGCAGAATCTGTTTATTGGCCTTCTCTGACAGCTGGTAGTTTAATTGGTTGATGACATTTTCATGGTCACCTTTTACCAACTCTCTCTCAGGACTGAAAAAGATTCCAAAACAAGTAATAACAAGTTATAACATCATGGATGTTATGTGAAATGTTGCCAATTTTGTTATGATCTGTTACACCTATACATTGCTCAACATGACTTATATTACTTACTAAAGAATAGCATTTTGCTTTTCAAGGACTTCCTGTTTTTTCTCCATTAATTCTATTTCAAGCACTATACTGTTCAGTTCATCTTGGAGTTGAGTAATTTGACCCGCATTTATATTTCTTGCAGCCGCAACACCAGCTGAAAGGGACAATGACACATATCTGTGAGGAAAACATGACTGGATAGCTTTTTCATTCTAGCTTTAAGACAAGACCAGGCAGCTAGGCCACTCTAGGCATAAGCGACATAAGCAGTCGCTTAGTAACTCAGTCGGGGTCTTAACTTACTGTTGAGAGTTAGAATAGTAGAATACTCAAGGTGCAAGTTTGACATTATTCTCTTGTTATGTCAGTCACTGACAGTCACTCAGTTAGCCATGTCAGCTAACAATTTTTATATTGGTAAGTTAGTCTTGCCAGCTATCTAAACTTGTAGTAATCATGTCCAAATAACGACAGGTCCAGGGGGCCCCCACTGATTTTGTAAGTCACTCTCACTCAGATATCATTAACATGGCATAAGTCATGGCAAAATGTTAGAATGGCAGGAAATTAGCTGTAAAACTGCAAATCTTTTCTCGCTGACTCATGGCAAAATGAGAAGAATTGCATGATATATTTTTATAAAATTTCAACATTTTCTCTCAGCACTATGGCAAAATGTGTAGAATTGCAGGAAATGTACTTTAGAACTGCAACAAGATTGGGGCCACTAAAAAACTCATCTCGCATAGCCAAATGGCTAGAGCCGGGCAATATTAATTTCTTTCCACTGGGCACAGACATCAGTTCAATGTTTAGTTTTGATTTACATTTAGTTGTTAACTAAAGTGAATTAATTGTGAAATCCACAAAACATTTGCACCATGTCATTGGATATAGTTTAAAAGTTGTGTGAAAAAAATATGAAATTCCCTTACGTTGATGACTTCTTTCCAATTCCAGTCAGTTTTCCACGTTGATTCAACATCATCACACTTCAATTTTGGGTTGAAATGATGTGGAAACAACATTGATCCAACCAGGTTTTGCCCAGTGGGTTGTATTCTATGAAATCATATCATTGGGCTATATAAGTAATTACCTGATATCTCATTCTGAACATCATCATGGATATTCTGGCATTGATGTCGGAGTTTGCTTGTTTCAATAGTTTCTACCTCCAGTTGTTCATGGACTACTCTTCTGGAAGTCTCCTGATTTATAGAAAATAGGGTTTTCAAAAGAGTGTGTAAAGCAAGTTTTCTGGCCTCTATGGCCATTGTCTCTATGGACTTATTTAATTTCAATGTTTTATTAGTTGTATGTACAGGATACACATGGTATACACAGTCCAACGAAATGCTTACTTGCAGGTTCCTTCTCGACAATGCAACAGCAATAAGAAATAAGAATAGATAAGAATACGAACATAAAGTAAATGGCTCAGTATAATATACTTTATATTTACCTACCCACTGGGCACAGACGTAAATTCAACATCTATTCCGCGTTGGTTCAACCAGTGTGTGCCCAGTGGATAGATTTACATTCCATTTTAGATAATCGATTAGTTTACTAGTCTATTTATTAAATCAATCATATTGGTCGTAACAATATTTAGACTACCTGATGTTCGATTTTCTCTTTCCCTATTGGCATATGCCTACCAGTTCAGTGATGGCAGCAGCTATTTCTTTCAGGTGATGACTGGCCTCAGGACTGAATGGAACTCCCTCATTCCTCAGCTGCTTGTCTATGTCAAGGCAAACGTTCAAACAGGCAAGTTGTGCTATTAGCGTTGTAAATTTAGATCTGATACAGTACTTATTTGAAACATTAAAATGATTCAACTTGGCAACTACAAATCAAAGTAATCGGCTGGGTTGCATCAAGTCTGCGCTCATTCACAACTTTAGGAGTTGTCAACACTGAAAAGTAGCAGTTTATCAGATGCTTCTCTATACGTTTCGTTGACGGTAGGTAGGGCTAGCTAGCTATAGTCACTCATGACATGTGTAACAGTAGCAAGAAAGAGAGGCGCCTGTTGTTTTCTTACCTAATTCGCCCAAATGCTCCAAAGCAACCAGAACAGCTGGAAAGTCAGGCACTAAGCAAGATGCCATGTCGAATGTAAAATATATGCAAATAGCTAGCTTCGTCGACTTGTATCAGTGTTTAGCGTTTGCTTCCAAGTTTGAGCAGCTCGAACCGAATATGGGTTGGCATGGTAACCAACATGCAAGACACGAAAGTGAGAGTAGGCCTAGATCTTGCACTCAAAAAGATGAAGTGCATGTGGAATGGGATTGGAATAACAATATTAATGAGTATCACTCTAGCATCTTGAAGATATTATATTTGGTATGTTATTACTAAAATGTTTTCTAAATAAAAATAACATTTTCCTACCTTTATTTGGAGGTAATATATAGCCTACCTTTCATTATATGTATTTTTGCCAGTATTAATCAACGTCGTTAAAGACAATGTCAGGGAAAGACGTCAATCAAATCATCCTCATTTACATGAAATTCCGTTGGAGAACTTGTGAGAATATACACTAGATGGCAGTGTAGGACCAGAGATAGACCAATTCCCAGAATAATACTTTCCAGTGTCCATCCAAAGTGATACTCATTGCAGTCTGCAATGCAGAGGTATTTCTTCTTGGAGAAATTATTATCTGTCTTCTATGGCTAAGGACATGACATGGTCGTTGTATAGGCCTACATGCATGTGACATGCATGGACCAAGACAGATTATATATGTGTCAGTAGTCCTCAAGTGTGGCTGTTCCTTCTTTCCTTTGTGCTTACTGATCTCAAAGTGTCTGACATGTGTAGAATAACCCTAGACAAACCCTAGTCCATGTCATTGAAATCCTAGTCCATGTCATTGAAACCCTAGTCCATGTCATTGAAACCCTAGTCCATGTCATTGAAACCCTAGTCCATGTCATTGAAACCCTAGTCCATGTCATTGAAACCCTAGTCCATGTCATTGAAACCCTAGTCCATGCATGGGCTTTCACCTAGATGTTTTTTTAATGTAGTATACATGAACAACACAGTCCAGCTGATGACACAAAAGTAGTAGGCCTGGTCACCAACAACGATGAGACACCCTATAGGGAGGAGGTCAGAGACAACAACCTCCCCCTCAACGTGAGCAAGACAAAGGCGAAGATCGTGGACTAAAGGAAAAGGAGGGCCGAACACACCCACATTCACTTAGACGGAGCTGTAGTGGAACGGGTCGAGAGTTTCAAGTTCTTTGGGGTCCACATCACCAACAAAGTATCATGGTCCAAACACACCAAGACAGTTGTGAAGAGGGCACGACAACACTTTTTCCTCCTCAGGAGACTGAAAAGATTTGGCATGGGTCCCCAGATCCTCAAAAAGTTCTACAGCTGCACCATTGTGTGCATCCTGACCGGTTGCATCACCGCCTGGTATGGCAACTGCTCAGTCTCCGACTGTAAGGCGCTACAGAGGGTAGTGCGTATGGCCCAGTACATCACTGGGGCCAAGCTTCCTGCCATCCAGGACCTCTATACTAGGCGGTGTCAGAGGAAGGCCCAAAACATTGTCAGGACTCCAGTCACCCAAGTCAGAGACTGTTCTCTCTGCTACTGCATGGCAAGCGGTACCGGAGTGCCAAGTCTAGGTCCAAATGGCTCCTTAACAGCTTCTACCCCCAAGCAATAAGACAGCTGAACAATTAATCAAATGGCCACCCAGACTATTTATACTGCTGCTATTTTCTTAACTTTATTTCTTGAACTGCATTGTTGGTTAAGCGCTTGTAAGTAAGCATTTCACGGTAAGGTTGTATTCGGTGCATGTGAGAAAAAAAAGTGAATTGATTATAGAACTGGATGTCTAGCAGCAGCAACACCCCTATTCAATTTCCATACATATATTTACAAGCAGGGGGCACTGTTGATCTCTCTGCACCACTATGACCAATGACTCAGATCCAAAATGCTGGAGAGGAAATTAGATGGATTTGAGCCGCATTACATTGTTGGTATTGATTTCCTTACCACAGAGCCTAGGAGGAAATATTTTTTATAGTTAGCCCCGCCCCTCCTAAATCCTACAACTGCAGACACGATGGCTTATAGCCAATGAGAGTGGAGAGCAGCATCTTCTCAGTGTCAGTCTCTCAGTGCATATTCCCACTCAAGTTAAAAGTGTCTCGTGTGGACCTCAAACCATCTTTGTGGTACCATTTAAAAGTTGAAATTTCAATTATATTCTCATTTTAGTATATTTGAGTAAATATGACACCCACCTTGCATTCTAGAGTATGCTGGTTCTCTCAACCGATGGTGGGTACAACATAAACACCTCAGATTATGTAAAATAGGGTGTAAGCTTTTACGCAGGTTTACAGGTTTTTAGTTAAATTATGTTAAGGATACATAGAACAACTTCTTGTCGAAACAACATACAGTGCCTTCAGAAAGTATTCCTACCCTTATACTTATATTCTGAATGTACTGTAGAAAGCTAGAGTACAGGCAACACTGGAGCTGTTTGACATTGAGGCGTCGCCGAATTGGAATCTCATACTTAACCCCCGGCTCTGTTGTACTTGACCTTGAATTAGGGATAAATTATGCACATGAGCCGTAACAGAACACAAGAGTGATCCTACGACCTGCTTGCCGTGTGCTTAAACCTCCTTCCACCTGGCTGTTTCATTATGCACAATGATCAAGCCCCATAATGGACCTGTCTGACCTGTGCTGCAAACAACACGCACATACACACACACTGCAAACGACACAGGATACCTGCTAAAGCCATGCCATGCTTGACACCGAACACCCCCGGGCCTCCAGACCTAAGTGGTGGGTTGTATCCAGGTTCATGTAAACAAAGGAGGACAATACTGCCTTTCTTTTCATGACAGTGAGGGGTCAGAGGAACACGGGGCCGGTGACGGACAGGCATCTGCTCTACTAGTGCTAAACACCTACTGTAATTTCAGACGGTCAGGGAGTCAGTGAGAGCTGCAGGGCCAGGTGAAGAACACACACACACACACACACACACACACACACACACACACACACACACACACACACACACACACACACACACACACACACACACACACACACACACACACACACACACACACACACACAGAGACCATGATTGTATAGTTGTTCTGTGTGAAATCATGGTTTTGAGACATCATCCTGACATCTATTTCTCAGGTGTATCGCTCAGGTCTCCATCTCTCCATCTCTAGATAAGAGCTATGATTTGGGGTCTTGGCCTGTTTTTGTGAGTTGTGCTTAGCCTTCAGTGATCCCAGAGAAAATATGTCTGTGAGAAAGTCTTTGCCCTCAGAGAGAACTGTGAGTATAAGGGGCCAGGAAATAATAGCTTCTTCACAACCTCAACTAGAATACAACCACCGCTCTCTTTCTCTCCACTGTGCTGGTGCCTGGTGCTTAGCCCAGATCTCTAGTGGGGAGTGGCTACTGGCCTATTTTATCACTGCTTTAAAAGGCTAACTACCCTCTGTAGACAAATAAATAGTATTCTGAAGGTCAACACCAGTGGTATGGATTCAGAGTAATATCCAACAGAACTTTTATGCCGTTACGTTGTACTATAAATGGGATTTCAACAGGGAAGTGATATTGAGACTAAACTTTCTTGCAAATGAGCCCTGCACAATACAAAAATGAACCCATCAATAGGCAAGTATAGATACACAGAAATATACAAAATATACACATTAAATACACATTAAGATTCAGAACACAGTCAATTAAAACAAACACATTCTTCATTAGAAAAATCCTCTGTCAGCTGTTGGAATTGCGCTATTGACACCAAAGCATCCAATTGAATCGTCTTTTGGAGATTATTCCAAACATACGGTGCAAGGAAGTTAAAGGCTGATTTACCTAACTCTGTAGACACCAAAGGAGTGTAAACCAAATATAACATGTGCTCTGTAAGAAAGCTGAACTCACAACAGCAATAAGATGTAAATGTGCTTCTCAATATGCGTGTCTGGTACTGTAGGCTGTTGGGGGTTGCAAGAAGAGATCAAAGGGGGTGAGCTTACCTGATGTGAACTAGCTTCACTAGCTAGTGAACGCAAGTAGTCATCGTACAGTGTCACCTGCCCTGAGACCTGAAGTAGTGTCCCCCTCTCATAGCCATGAGTTTTGGTAGGCCAGGGATTAGCCCAGGAGTCTGAAGTATATTAACTATGACGTGAATGTGAGATGGAATTCTGGGTTGGCCGTACAGGGATGATCTCTGTTAAAAATGCATAATGCACATGGGTCATTCCAAGGCGCTACAGAGGGTAGTGCGTACGGCACAGTACATCACTAGAGCCAAGCTTTCTGCCATCCAGGACCTCTATACCAGGCGGTATCAGAGGAAGGCCCTAAAAATTTGCAAAGACTGCAGCCACCCTAGTCATAGACTGTTCTCTATGCTATCGCACGGCAAGCGATACCGGAGTGCCAAGTCTAGATCCAAGAGGCTTCTAAACAGCTTCTACCCCCCAAGCCATAAGACTGCTGAACAGCTAATCAAATGGCTATCCGGACTATTTGCATTGCCCCCCCCTCCCCTATTTTTTTACGCTGCTGCTACTCGCTGTTTATTATCTATTATCTATGCATAGTCACTTTACCCCTACCTACATGTACATATTACCTCAATTACCTTGACTAACCTGAACCCCCGCACATTGACTCGGTACCGGTACCCCCTGTATATAGCCTCGTTATTGTTATTTGATTATTGCTCTTGTATTTTTTTATTTAGTAAATATTTTCTTAACTGCATTGTTGGTTAAGGGTTGTAAGTAAGCATTTCACGGTAAGGTCTACCTACACCTGTTGTATTTGGCGCATGTGACACATTTTTGGGGATTTGATTTGAAACAGGGTTGTCAAAGTATTTAATAATTTCTTGAAAAACAAGAAATTACAACTTTTTTTTAACCTTTAAATATCACTTAGGAGACTGATGTGTTATATACAACTTTTTTTTTGTAGAGTATGCGTCAGAATTGTAAGGTTGATAGCCTCACTGGTTGGTGTTGACAACATTCTAGCTTTAAACGGCCATGCTGTTACTTTTACGCAACTGACTTTGAATAAAGGACGAAAGTTGTTATTGTACATTTTATAACTTTGTGATAGGTTCCTGCAGCCTTGTGATTGACTTCAACAGCTTATCTGAGGGAACATAAGCCGTTACTATGCTGCTATCAAGGCCCAAGTCATGAATATATGGTCTATATATATGGTTCCCTGGAGAGGAACCTTTTGAAATAAACTCACAGAAGATAATAGATTCTGTATTCCAACATTTGGCACCTGTACTTCCTGTCTGTATGTCTAACAGCCCAGTTTGATGTACTCTACTGTGTTGTGAATGTGCACGGTGTCGCACCATCGACCCCTCTAGTCATTCATTTCCAGTGAGCATTGCAGCTGACATTCTATGGGTTTCTGTGTGATCGACCTGGGATCAGTGTACTATTTGAAATCTTTCAGACATTTTAAGCATTTGGCTTTAGCCTGTCTGGAGTGCCAGGTGAGCGAGGTTTGGGCTTGCGGGACTTTTCTGTTAGTTCCTTGCAGCAGGCAAGGTTAATAATCAATGACATCTAAAATATTTGAAATGATTCCAAATAGTATTTGAACCCAGGTTGCTATGTCTGAAGAAAATCTTTTTAAAAAGGAGCATCTGTGAGACAGGCAGTGGCAACCAGTTAGACAGTACAGCGGAGCCACAGTCAGTGTGACGTGTCTGGAGCCCAAGATGTACTGTTCCCCATCTGCTTTCGTACGCAATAAAAGAAGCTCTAGACTAGCGACTATACCACACCACCACCACAGTCTACAATCATATTAGGAAATTCAAGCCTCTCTCTCTGTATATAGATCTCTCTCTCTCTCTCTCTCTCTCTCTCTCTCTCTCTCTCTCTCTGTCTCTCTGTCTCTCTGTCTCTCTGTCTCTCTGTCTCTCTGTGTGTGTGTGTATAGATCTCTCTCTCTCTCTGTAGCTATACTGATCACTTGAGCGACTGAAACCTTTAAGTCTTTCTCCTCGTCACAGAGCTCCCAGTTAATGAGATCAATTGAAGCAAGGCTGAGCTGGAAACATTGATTATGAAAACATTAAGAATGAGCTAATGAGCATGGCCGCGAGGATTTAGAATATCATAACGCCATGAAGGAAAAGGTCAGTTTAGGAAGAAAAAATATTAAACCGGTAATATCATCTCTTATTGTATTATTTGCCTTTTGCCTGATCCTTTACAATTCAGTTTTTTTTTCTTCAGCAATGATAAATACCGATAGAACAATGAATGTTATTATCATATACCTTTCTCAGAAAGAAACCATTACTTCTGGCTTTTAAATGGCCACAATCATTTCTAAAAAGTTAAGGGTGTATGAGTCTGTTGTTTGTTGCCACAAAATGTGTTTATTGGTATCTCACCTTTAACACATTTAAGTGAAGGGTGTGGAGGTGCTTGATTGCTTATCATCTAGCAATAAACACAACAGGTAGTCTGATGCCGCCACATTCTTGATGAACAATAGCGACAGGATGCTCTATTTTAAGGATATTAAAACTTTTCTATTTAATCTTATTGGCTATGTTGATCCAAGCTAGGTAATAGAATGTCAGAGTGATGCATGCTTTAAATCAAGCAAGATCAGACGAGGAAGAGGCAGCAACCAAACTACAGTGATGTTCATTTTATATCCTGTTATGACATCTGATTCTGTGTGTAATAGTTATATCTCTGGTGATTGATATTATGGTTCTCATGGTTGTGTGTAGTTTAGTGGGTTGATACATCCAGAAGTGGCTCAAAACCACCTTATAATGTTAGAAGATGTTACAACCAATTGGAGTTGGAGTTGGTCCCTTCAATAGCTGTCCCCCTCTCTTCCTATTGGATTGAGTTCCACTTCCGTACAGTATAGAGAGAATTAATAAATGCTTACACATCACAACATTCTCCTCTCCTTTCCTCCCCTCTCTTTAGATTAATACGTGAACTGTATATGGAGACCTTTCTTCTGTTTTGTGTGAGTGCCGGCCCAGATAACTGTGTGGCTTTCCTTCCCCTGCTCCTAGCCCCTACAGTGCTCTGCTCATAAAGTGATCCAACTTAAGCCTGGTCACTGGATATGGGCCCTGTGCTTAACATCAGATATCCTGTACCTCTGATACATTATTGAGCCTCTTACCAGGAGTGGACCTTGAATAATACATGACAGGGGGTGATAAATACTGCAGAACAGATAAATGACAATTTCCTTGCTAGGGAATCACTGTGTTTGTGTGTGTACTATATGTACGTATGTGCCTGTTTGCAAACTTAGAGGCATTTCAATTACCTGTAATATTGAGGTAGTAAATGGCAGCCCCCCCGCTGGAGCCATCTGAGAACCATATCTAAGCTGTACTGTAATAGGTGGTGGAGGTGGTGTGTGAGTGTGTGTGGAGAGAGGCTTTAGATGGCTTCAGCCAATGAACTCCAGGCGAGAAGCCGTGGTACTGTATCAGAATGTCTCCTGCTTGGCCAGAGCGGCAGAGCTTATGTGGGTAAGGGCTCTCATCCGACAGCTCCTCTGACCAGTAACACAATGATCCCGGCCGCTTCCCCCCAGTTGACTCGGCTATAATACACATTTAAGTACTGTCTCTCTCCACCCCCCCCACCCCCCCCCCCCCCCCCCCCACCCCTCCGGAGAGCTACCCAGAGGGTTGTGATATATACCACAAAATCACAACTCAATTCCCTGCTTAACGAGTTTGTTTGAAGGCACTTTTCAGGGCTGAGAGAGAACAGGGCTGAGATTTATGGAGCAGCTTTCGGTAGGTAGGAGTGCTGACACAGAGGTTTGGGGGTCCCCCCTGTACTCTGGCAGGCAGCAGGGGCCTACATTTCTCAGTGTTTAATAAGAGCTTTTTTTCTATCACGACATCCTGTCATAATTCTTGGCACTATAATTGACTGGCTCTAAGTTCTTGGGCGCTCTCTCCCCCTCCTCCTCGTTCTCCTTCTCCCTTTTGAACTTTGTGTGCAAGTGCCTCTGATCATGCCATCTCTCCTGCCTGCCTGGCTGCCTGTCTGTCTGCCTGTCTGTCATACCTTGACCGCTCACAGTTCCCAAACTGATTCGCTGACTCAGAGGGTACGGTTGTCTAGTGAGAGATTCATCACAACGAGGATCGACTTTGCACCCTGTCTGCCATCTCCATTACTCATGTCCATTCAGATCCATCTCTCAGGCTCTGGCATCCTTAGGAGGCTTGTCTGCATGGCTGGCAGGCTCAGTGATCTACAAACCTCTACAAACCCTCTGATGGCCTTTAGATAACCTGCACATTGGTTTATTTATTTCATTAAATCCCCTTGTTATGGCCTTGGGTGTTGGTGGATGTTGAGCAGCACTTAAACACATCCGAAATGGAACAGTTCATGTCTGTTGACCGATGACCTTTCAGAAAAGACCCACTCTAATTACTCATAAAAAACTCTGACAAGGATGGCACAAAATCAGATCGCATCGATTTTTCTGAGAGATAGTAGACAGAGAGAATAAGGCAGCTTGTCAGCTGTGAACTGACAATGGGTGAATGATTGGAGAGAGAGGGCTCACAGGCCATAATGGATGTCTTACCAGCAGGACTGAAAGCCTGTTAAAAGCAAACAAAAGCACTCTCCAACCGAGAGGCTGGCCTGTCAGAAGTGAACTGTCAGAATGCCCTGCCCTCAGGAGGGTAGGAGGCCCTCAGCAGCTCTGTCATCCATCTTTAATCCTGTTTGGGTTTACCTGCATACATTAATGGTACAATCTGTAATATTTACGGCTGTTCATAGTCAATTCAATTAATGATACATAACATACCAATTGATACTTTAATAATATAACTTGCAAATAAATGCAAATTAAAAAACAAATGACAGATTGTGGCTTTCATGTAAACCTAGACTCTGCTTCCTGATTGCAATATACTAGCTTATAGCCTGGGTACAGACTATGTTGTGGATCATCAACTAGATTCAGCCACGGGCCAATTTTTTCTTGAGCGGATGGTCAGGGGGCTGGAACATAATGAAAGAAATATTTTTAGACTGCAAATTGACAGCAAGAAGCCTAAACAGAAAGAATATTTGACTAAAACATAATCATTTCAAACCTTGATTACATTTGGGAACATTGTCCTGCGTAGGGTGTAGTCTTTCGGATGGGACGTTAAAACGGTGTCCTGACTCTCTGTGGTCATTCAAACTTCCATGGCGCTTATTGTAGGAGTGTTCACCCCGGTGTCATGGCTAAATTCCCAACCTGGCCACATTACATCATGGTCACCTAATCATCCCCCTCATTCCTAATTGGCATATATCACTCCTCACCTTTCCACCTGATAGCTGATGTGTGGTGAGCGTTCTGGCACATAAATGGTCGCCGTTCTTCACACATTTCCCCCTACTATGTAAAGTGCTTTGAGTACCTCAGTTGGTAGAAAAGTGCTTTATAAATCCAATAGATTATTATTCATTATTATTATTATTTGAATACGATCACGTCTCTCTATTATGTGTGAGAATACTGATTTCAATTGAGACATGGATTGTGTATTTGTGCCATTCAGAGGGTGAATGGGAAAGACAAAATATTTAGGTGCCTTTGAACAGGGTATGGTAGTAGGTGCCAGGCGCACCGGTTTGTGTCAAGAACTGCAACGTTGCTGGGTAATTCACGCTCAACAGTTTCCCGTGTGTATCAAGAATGGTCCACCACCCAAAAGACATCCAGCCAACTTGACACAACTGTAGGAAGCATTGGAGTCAACATGGGCCAGCATCCCTGTGGAATGCTTTTGAAACATTGTAGAGTCCATGCCCCGACGAATTGAGGCTGTTCTTAATGTTTGGTATGCTCAGTGTACATTGATATTGGCTACTGTTTGGTTAAAACAATTATAAAGGATTGTGGCTTTAATGCAAACCTGGACACTGCTTACTGGTTGTACTAGCTAACTAATAGCCTCTGTACGTCACAGTTGGCTGAGAGAGGACGTGAGAGAGACAACAGAACAGGAGTTGGTAGAACAGCAGAGTGTGTGTGAAGTATCCTTCCTGTAGCATGTTGCCAGATGTCTCGGTTCTGATGCGAGCCTCCACTCGCTATTCAATTATCATTGAAAACAGTCTACAGTCTCCACACCATGTTATTTATCATTCCCTGCTCTCTAAAAAACGGTCTGAATACAATAAGAGAACAACAGGAGATGAAATGTTTCCACTGGGCTGTGTTTTTGAAATACTAGGCATTGTATGTTTCTGAAATACTACACTTCCTTGTAGGTATTGTACATTCTCAGCATAATACTTTGGAGTTGGCCTGGTTTTGTTTTAAAAACAGTTGGGTCACTTTTATCTTAAACTATTTATATTCAGAGATTGATTGGTTAGGAATCCCAATCAAGAAACACCATATATATTAAATGGAAATGTTTATATAGAAGGATATGGAGAATGTATGTATATAACATTTTGGGTTTGACCATAAAAATGAATATATAATTTCCCATCACAACACCACCTTTGATAGCAACGATACCTGAAATATTATTTGGTAACAAAAAGTAAATGGGAATATTACTGTTTAGAGAACAACCTCTTAGTCTGATTCCTATCAGACAGATCACATTGAGCATTGTCACGTTCTGACCTTTATTTCCTTTGTTTTGTCTTTATTTAGTATGGTCAGGGCGTGAGTTGGGGTGGGCAGTCTATGTTTGTATTTCTATGTTTTGCTATTTCTGTGTTTGGCCTGATATGGTTCTCAATCAGAGGCAGCTGTCAATCGTTGTCCCTGATTGGGAACCATATTTAGGTAGCCTGTTTTGTGTTTGGTTTTGTGGGTGGTTGTTTTCAGTCTTTGTGTGTCTGCACCAGATAGAAATGTTTCGGTTGTCATTTTTGTTGTTTTGTATTTTGAGTGTTCACCTTTATTAAAGTAAGATGAACAATTACCACGCTGCGCATTGGTCCTCCGATCCTTCTAACTTATCCTCCTCAGACGAGGAAGACGACAGCCGTTATAAGCATAGATACTATTGTCCAGAACACATCCCTTAGTTTAGTTCTCTAGTTAAACATCTTAGATTAATGGAATTCTTTGAGCTTGAGTATAAATATGTTTCGACATATGGAATTCTTGAATCTTTTGTTCCATTGTGCAGAATAAGTTCTGCACAAAATATCGATTTCTACTGCTCTAATTACATTGGTAACCAGTTTATAATAGCAATAAGGCACCTCGGGGGTTTGTGCTATATGGCCAATATAACACGGCTAAGGACTGTGTCCAGGCGCTCCGCTATGCATCGTGCCTAGGAACATCCCTTAGCAGTGGTATATTGGCCATATACCACACCCCCTCGGGCCTTCTTTCTTAAATATGCTGATTATATAATAAGACTTTATGAGATTTCCACTCATAAAGCCTCTGCAGTGCATTTCAAGAAAGATGAGTCTCTGGTAAGCAATGGATGCGTCCCAAATGGCACTGTATTCTCTATAGTCCACTACTTTTGACCAGAGCCCTATGGTGCACTATAATGGTGCACTATACATTGGATGAGAAACATCCAATGTATTCTGTGTTCACTGGATTCATCTAAATTATTAATCTTTTCATACATGTTGTATACCTGTGATAAATATAATCTCTTCATGCATTCTTTCTGTCAGAACACGTAGTGTTTGCAGTTGTGTCATAATTTTGTTGTTACTGTTTGTATTACTGTGCCTTTTATGTAAACCATTCACTGACAGATGTCTGTCAGGCTGTAGATCTTGTTAGGTCAGACAGATTGTAGGACTTTGTGGCTGTGCCAGCTAGTGACTACCCTGAAGAGCTGCCTCTAGTACATGAGTCAACCCAATAAATCCCAACCTGCACTTGATGTGGTCCTTGACAGAGATGACAACATAGCAGACAGAATGCTACCAGGAATCTAGACCAGGAAACATACCTATTAAGTTTCAACTGAGTTAAATAGAACACAGATCTCTATGAGTTACCATTTCTCACATGATGTGACTTCCCCATTAGTGCCATGGTATTTTTGTTGTCGGTGCTGTGGGCAGCGTGTGTGTGTGCACACGCACATGCTTGTGTGACAGTAATAAGTACTGAGGGTCGGGACATGCTCTCTTTAAATGAAACAAAACATCCTTTCTACTTACTGCCTATCTGCTGAAATAATCTGAAGTCTGAGTCCATTTGTTTCCATTTACATTTGTGAGACGTCCTGACATTGTCTCTGATAGACATTGAGGACTACTGATCAGAGGCCTGGCTGCAGCTTCTAGCTGCTTTCAAATCTTTCAGCCAAATCTAAGGTAGTTGAGAACCAAAGTGCTTCTAGTCTCTATGCCACAGGGCCTTAATTTTTTTCACGCTACC
This sequence comes from Salvelinus namaycush, assembly GCF_016432855.1. Lineage (NCBI taxonomy): Eukaryota > Metazoa > Chordata > Actinopteri > Salmoniformes > Salmonidae > Salvelinus > Salvelinus namaycush. Next base: position 15,562,332 of record NC_052334.1, read on the forward strand.
CTGGTCGGTGGCACCATCTTGCGCTAACAAAAAAGTCAGACGCTCTGCAGAGATCCATTTCTCCCAGAAAAATGTGCGCTCCTCTGTTTACCCAGAGATAACAATCTTATTTACAATGGTGCCCTGGGTACTAGCTGGCAAGCTAACGCTCCACTTTCTCAATTGGATTTAAAACACTTAAATGAAAATAGTTTTTTCATCTCAGTGCCGAAAAACGAGAGAATAATCCTGCTGTTTTGAAAATGCCTTAAATTTCACTGTGAACTGATAAATGCCACTCAGAAACCAAGCCGGGAATGAAAATGGTCTAATTTACGATAAATAAATAAAAGTCTGTCTTGGTAAATAGTCTCCTTTGACTTTATTCCTTATGTATTGTTGCAGTAAGACGGAAGCATTTGCATTTTGCTTGGCAGAAAGGCACATACAAACAGTATTGTTGTGATTGCTGTCTAATGTGTCCAGATTTAGCAGGAGTCACAAATCCACGTGCCTCTCCCCCACCTGTAATAAAGCAAAAGAACAATCATCAGCATCAATACACATGGCAGTTATAGCTATAGTGTAAGAATAGCAATGATGTCAAAGAAGCCATACACAAACAACCTTCCCATTTCAGGACCATTAGAATGAATAGAATATTCTGAAAATAACTTTCTAAACAGAATGTTGAGGGAGAAAACATTCTGATTTATACCACCAGGTGGCAGAAAAAGATTGGAAGAATAGTCTGGTCAATGCATGGAGCAGAAGAGACCATGCAAGTAGAGATAGAGGTGATGGAGACCGTTCAGGACTAGCTTGGTACTGGAAGAACAGGTGGTGTTGGCTTATATTATACGAAAACCATCTCTCTGTCATGGTATTCTCCTTGGAATGTGGATGATTCAAGTTTTAAAGTTTATTTATCTTACCTTGAGAGCTCTTTCCCAACAATGTAGATAATAATAGAACATTGAATTTAAAAAATACCACACAAGAACTACGATGTGAATTAAAGAAACACAAGAACACAAGTAGGGCCTATATACAGTACCTGGCATGGTTCTGCCAGTACCTTTTTCAATGTGCAGGGGTACTGGAGTGGTTAAGGTGGGTTTATAAATCAAAAGTGATAGTAGGATGTACATGTAAACAGGGCTGAAATGTATAAATATTTATGGTAATATACTAATGGTAATATAGACATGTAAACAGGAGCAATAGTGACCAGTAGCAGGATAAATACTAATGGTAATGGCAATCAATAATCAATGGACAGCAGCGTAATGGAGTAAAACATCTAATCAATAATACGTTTTGCAAAGGCGTAGGTTGTGCCTGAGAGGGTAGAGACCTGTGGATGGTCATAGTCTGTGGATAGTCTGTGGGAGAGGGAGAGCAGTAGTTGTTAACCATTTAACAGTCTTATGGCCAGGGGATAGGAGTCTGTTGGTCTGAGCCTTGATGCACCGGTACCGCCTGCCGGAAGGGGAGCATGGAAAAAAGTCTGTGTCTGTTTCTTTTGGGGTTCCTCTTTCTCTGGGGTTCCTTTGTGGGATGTGTAGTTGGTTGATTAACGCTGCACTGCATCTCACATTTTTTTTATTTACGCCAGTCAGGAGGAGAACATATTTTTCAAATATACTTTTGTGGAGAAACATTGTGTTCTTTCCAACTTAAGCCTGTGTAGAGTTTGATATATTTATGTTTAATTTTCACATACTCTGGATAGGTAGAGGGAAATATGTTATTTTTACAGGGTCAGCCTTAGTAGTATGGCAAATTAGGGTTAAGTGCCTTGCTCAAGGGCACATCAACCGTGTAGGCTTGGGTATTCGAACCAAAAACCTTTTGATTACCTACTGGCCAAACACTCTAGTGCTGGGTTTAGACGAGGGACGCAAAAACCGTCATACCTGTCGGCATAGCGGGATAAGAAGGCAAGACAGAAGGTGATGGCAAAAGTAAGCCAGCACGATGTTATGCGTTGCTATGGAGATTTCAGTAAACAAGCAGTGCAAATCAACATCTGGTAGAAGCAACACTACGGCAGATGGCAAAAGTAAAAAATATTTGAACTTCGGAGGCAAGACCCATCTACCTTGGCGTCTGACGGCACTCACCGCCAGCCTCAATAGCATTTACCTTCATGCTCTCATTGAAAACAATGACATCCGGTTCGCCGTCTACCTCGTACCATGTAAACGCATTATAAATGCTAGGCTACCTGCCGCCACAGTGTTCACCAATGATCAGTTGTGATATGAGTCTGACTATCACAAAATGGAGTTCAAACTATAATTGCTATTGGAATGGATCCTCATGCTAGCTAGTGGATTCAGACTTTGACACATGCAAAGATTCCTTGACCCATGAAATTACAACCCAGTGGTATTAGCATGTTGCATTCTGTGTAATGTACATACAGCATCGGATCACCACACCAAACAAGTCCTTGCTTAATTCAGATTAAAGTTTTGTAAATATGTATTATTCCACAAATAATACTAATAAAAAAACATTCTCCCATAGTACTTTACCCTAATGCATAATGCATCCATTTTGTACACAATGCTGTTTGCAGGCATACATTAAGTCATTACAAGCTCAACTGAACCCTAAATAACCTGAATGAATAGTCTGATTTCTGTTGTAATATACTGTATGTGAGACAAAGAGGAACTTGCTCTTTTGTACCTGCTGCCACATCTTCTCTCCATGCTCCATTTAGCAAACACCACTTGTCTCAAAAATAGGCTTCGGAGAAGCTGCCTGCAAACTCGGAAATAGAAGTTTCTACCTTGCAAGGTGTCTATAACTCAGACAAGACCTCTCCACAGAGAGACAAACATTTTCCAAATACTAAAACTTCACTTTCCCGCTGAATGGGAAAGAGGTAAACAAACGTATTACATAACGCTAGAGACATAGCACAGCCAGGCATTATCCTAACCATAATAGTTTGATTATGTTCAACAATGTACCATAACGGATAATGACCCGATGTGAACAAAGTATGAATATAATCGTTAAGACATAGGAGCCAGCAGCAGAGCTGTCGTCGTAATGTCTGCACTGCTTTGCCGCGGCATCATTTCTTTTACAACTACTGTAAAGAAAGTGGCTTTCTCTGCCCATCAAGTCGGCAGTTTTTACACGTTATATTTATTTATCATAGAGCAATATTCTAGCTGTTGTTTCATTGCTGCCCAATGAAAGTGCAGATCTGTATCATCATATTGCCTTATTCATTCATTGCTTTTATCAGTGGTCCGTGTTATAATTATTGTGTTAGTATGTGTCTGTATGTTCGTTGTTGTGTATGTATTTCCCCTTTGCGAATTAATGAAGTACTATCTTATCCTATCTTATCTTATTCTCTGCATTTTGACGTGTATAGCTGGAGGGTTTGTGGTTTGTGCCGACACCATTTGGGAGAGGTTGGTTGTTAGATTATACAATCTTTCAGAAACCATTCAGTGACCACGTTCTTCTTCCTCCTCCTCCTCCTCCTCACCTGGCAGGGTTCTCCAGCTGTGTCGTGTGTTGTTGGCCACGTCACCTTGGATGAAAGCATCAGCCGGCTAAGATGAATAATGAATGGTAGATCAGCTGTGCTCCCTGTCACTGAACACCTGTGTGCTGTCTGTGTTCTGTGATGGCACTGTCACTCTGAGAGAGATAGATAATGGCTCCCTCTCTGATCAGCTCTTACTGTGGTCAGGAGGGGGTAAAAGAGGCATCCGATGGGTCTGGCTGGGGGGCGGGATGTGTGTGTGCCTGCATTGCATGCATACGTGTGTGTTGGTGTGTGTGTGTGTGCAGCAAGTCTGTCACTACTCAGTAGAATGAAGTGATAACAGTAACCTTTACTCAGGCTTTGACAGCTTTTTAGTCCTGCCAACACTGTAGTTTGCATTCTAATTGTAATACATTTGAATTCACATAGAAATCATTTGTATTTGATGCACTGTTCTGCACTTGCACAATGGATAAATAGTAGGCTATTGTGCAGTCTTTTTGTTGGTGTTTTAATTGTTGCATTCCTCCATCCACGCCCAGAGAAACAAACAACAAAGTGAGATAGCCACAGAGAAGCAGTGTGCGAGGACTATGGTGTCTCTAGACAACATGGTGAGCCAGTTAGCTTGATAACACTTAATGGATTTCTCCTGACCAACCATGTCTCAAATTACCACTCTTTTCAAGTGGAGGGGTTCCTCTCCTGCAGCGGTTTGAGTTTTTAACAATGCAGCCTGCTGGCAAAATGTCACTAATTCCTGCGCTGCTCCCCATGATGAATTAAGATGTTCAGAAATTATTAAAGGGATACAGGATTTTTTTCTCTGTGTCCAATATGAAGGAAGTTAGAGGTAGTTTCGCCAGCCAATGCTAACTAGCGTTAGCGCAATGACTCGAAGTCTATGGTAGACTTCCAGTTATTGTGCTAGCACTAGTTAGCAATTGCGTTAACGATAGTTAGCAACTTGCTTCAAACTGCACGCAGAGACATAAAAATGGTATCCACGAGTTCATCTGACTCTGGGGAAGTAGATAAAGAGCTGACCCTTTATTGTCAAAATCATGAAGTATCCATTTAAGGGCTTGCTAATGTCCTCTCTGAATAATATCACATATTTGAGTATTCAGTCTGTTGCCTCACAATGGTCTGCTTTTCTCGAGAAACACAAACAGACTAAGGCTTATAGCATCCCAGATGTCATCACAACCAATTGTACAATCATTATGACATGATTGTAACCACTGGGAACAAACAGGAGCTTATGATAATACCTATGAATTGATTACAATCCAAATGGGCCTGTTAGAAGTTGTCAGCTGACTGTTTTTTTCTTACTGTTTATGATCAGTGCATTTAGGTGATGACGAGAAGCATAGATTCACACTCCCCGCTGGATATTTACTGTCTCTAATAAAATGTAACACATATTTTCATCTGAAAGTAAACGCCCACAATGAATGGGGTTTATGTGTTCCCGTACGATTGTAGCGCCTCTCTACTTAAGGAGATTTTATAACCACTTAAAGCCTGAGTCTGTGGAAGAGAGCAGTGTAGTAATTTTTGATATTTTGGGGATTTTATTAGGATCCCCATTAGCTGTTGCGAAAGCAGCAGCTACTCTTCCTGGGGTCCACACAAAACATGAAACATGACATAATACAGGACATTAATAGACAAGAACAACTCAAGGACAGAACTACATCAATTTAAAAAAGGCACACGTAGCCTACATATCAATACACACACAAAAACTATCTAGGTCAAATAGGGGAGAGGCGTTGTGCCGTGAGGTGTTGCTTTATCTGTTTTTTTAAACCAGGCAATATGAGATGGATAGGAGTTCTATACATTGCTCTATACAATACTGTATGCTGTCTTGAATTTGTTCTGGATTAGGGGACTGTGAAAAGACCCCTGGTGGGCATGTCTGGTGGGGTAAGTGTGTGTGTACGTTGACTATAAAAACAATTTGGAATTTTCATAAAAAGTAGTGATGCAGTCAGTCTATCCTCAACTCTTAGCCAAGAGAGACTGGCATGCATATTATTATTATTAGCCCTCTGATTACAATGAAGAGCAAGACGTATCGCTCTGTTCTGGGCCAGCTGCAGCTTAGGTGTTTTTCCTTGCAGCACTTGACCACACGACTGGACAATAATCAAGATAAGACAAAACTCGAGCCTGCAGGACTTGCTTTTTGGTGTGGTGTCAAAAAAACAGAGCATATCTTTATTACGGACAGATCTCTCCCCATCTTTACAATCATTGAATCTGTATGTTTTGACCGTGACAGTTTACAGTCTAAGGTAACACCAAGTAATTTAGTCACCTCAACTTCTTTAACAGCCACACCATTCATTACCAGATTCAGATGAGGTCTAGAACTTAAGGAATGATTTGTATCAAACACAATGCTCCTACTTTTAGAGATGTTCAAGACCAGTTTATTACTGGCCACCCATTCCGAAACAGACTGCAACTCTTTGTTAAGGGTTTCAGTGACTTCATTAGCTGTGGTTGCTGATGCGTATATGTGACCGACCGCCTTGATTCGGTCTTATATGTAGCAATATTTGAAATTGTGTTTTTTTTTACATGGGATAAAAGCAGAGACAAAGAGCTTCAAAATGGTATACCATACACTGCATTTGAGGAACAAAGGGAAAGTAATTCTGCTTTGAAAGTTGATAAACTTGTAACCTCACTTTTGAGAAAATGGTCTTTGAATGTTTTGGTACCTACTGGAGAGCTCTTTTTTGTCTACACCCATTCAGCATTGTTCACACCCTCTTATACTTTAACCCCACCCATCTCTTTAAGGGTTGATCCGAGCGTTCTACCCTAACAACAGCAGGCAAGCAGCCAAGCTAACTGGCTAACGTTGGCTAGCTTGCTAGCTCCTTCCAGACACAAATGAGAGAACAGCTCACTGACCATTTCCCCCGCCCTAGCAGAGCTGGTTAGGCTGTTTTTATGTTATTCAGAGCATTGGTGACTGCATCTGTGCTGCTGGCAACAATTTGCGCTTTTTTGCCAACGTTTACTGAGACCGGCCATATTCAACGGGTGTTGAGCGTTTGTAAATTCGTCAGTTATTCTGAGCGAATTTACCAGCTACGTCTATCAACAGTTAGTATTGGATAGTATTAGAGAAAAGTTGAAAAAATTGACCCCTCTGACACTGTAAATTAAATTGTGATGTGTCACGTAATGTATAGCATGCATTATGCAACTCATTCTGTGTCGTACAGCCTCTCTCCACCAGGTGTAGCACTTCTCTCACAGAGTAAAAACAAGAAAAGGGCAGAGACAGGGTAAGGGGGGATACCTAGTCAATTGTACAACTGAATGCATTCATTTTTTGCATCATCACTGCAAGCCACCATGACTCTCAAAAGGCCTGACAGCCGCTGTTCACTTCTGAAGATAACTTTAGCGCCGCCCTAAAAACCCGATTCAAATTTGACACAATCCTTCAAATAGGTATGTAATGACACATTATATAAATTCTTTATAGTGTTTTATTTACATTTTAGAGGTGATAAGTTGGACAGATCGGGTGAAAAAAAATATGTTTCCCCACACGGCTTATCTCCCCCTTTCACTATCACGCAGTAGGTTTCGCTTCCCCACCTGCCATTTTTAAAAAGACCCGACGGAGCTCATTGCCGTCTTCAATCATGCAGAAACGGGCAGCATGAAGATCTTGTCGTTGATTTTGCTGGAAAGGGGAGAAGTTGTACTTTATAATAGTATTCATATTACAGTTGACCTGGAAGTATTACGTTTGTGGTGTTGCTGTTAGTTGAGAAGGATACTTGAAGCAATGTTGAGGGAATTATGTGGATGCCAACAGCTAGGACAAGGGGATAAGAGGGAGGAGGGGAGAGATGCAGAGAAGAATGAAAACCCACCTCACAGTGAGTAGGAAGAAACTTTAGTCAACTCACAGGGAGAAGAGGGGTGACCTTTAAAAAATGCCAACACTTTTGGATTCAGTGCTGAAATCATATCCTCCTCTTCTTGAAGTGCCCTCTTCCTCCCGAATCCCCAACTTTCGTACCATAATCTCTGTCCAACAGCTTCAGTTGGTTTTCAAAATAAAAAATGCTTCCTTAGACTTTAGAACTCCCAACATTTCCTTTAGTTTCCCTGATAGCCCTACTTCCCTAAAGGGAGAAAACTGTCCTTATAGTAAAGTGCACTGGGCTGCTAGTTAATTAAATAACGAGTTCTCTGGAGACCAAGTCAGAAGAAAGGCTAACTGTTCTTTGTTTTTCATCTGGAGGTACAATGGGAGAACGTCTCGGGCTCCCCAGCCATACAGTAATTGATAACCTTATCTGATTGCCTTTTGATGGATGTCTTTTTCAAGGGAAACCTCCTGGGGACATATAGCACAATATAGATCCAGGATGGCTCATTGTGTAAGGGGCTGTGCCATGTCGTTCTGCCCCTGCTGTTCCCAGAGTCTAATCCCCTCAGTGCCATTACAGTACAGTACTCCTGGACAACACAGCACAGAGCCAACTCAGAATCAAAGCTTTTTAGCCCTCCAGGCATCTCAGCACAGGGAACAGGAAACTCACACTTCATGCCCCAAAATGACTTCCTTCTCCTAACATTAACCACTTTGTCAAGAGACTGAAGCAGTAGTGTTGAGTGTTCCTTTAACACCCCTAGTTATATATGTGTGTTAAACTTGAAGTTTTTTTAACGGCTGACTAATTGTAGATTTAGGGTGGGTTGCACCAATATGGTTTAAATTATTCTAGGATTAGAGCTAATCTAGGTTTTGTAAATCTAGGTTTATAATTAATCAGAGATGTGTTGCACCACTTAATTTGATATCTGGATCAGTAAATCTATGATTAACGGTTTTAACTTCTTATGGCTGGGGGCAGTATTGAGTAGCTTGGATGAATAAGGTGCCCAGAGGTGCCCAGAGTAAACTGCCTGGTACTCAGTCTCAGTTGCTAATATAATTATTAGTATATTTGGATAGAACACACTCCGAAGTTTCTAAAACTGTTTGAATGATGTATGTGAGTATAACAGAACTCATAAGGCAGGCAAAAACCTGAGGAAAAATCCAACCAGGAAGTGGGAAATCTGAGGTTGGTCGTTTTTCAACTGATTCCCTATTGAAAATACAGAGGGATATTGGTCATGTTGCACTTCCTAAGGCTTCCACTAGATGTTAACAGTTTTTAGAACCTTGTTTGATGCTTCTACTGTGAAGGGGGGCCGAATGAGAGGGGATTGAGTAAGGTCTGCCATGAGCTGACCATGCGCTGACCATGCGCATTCATGAGTTCCATTGCATTTCTGAAGACAAAGGAATTCTCCGGTTGGAACATTATTGAAGATTTATGTGAAAAACATCCTAAAGATTGATTCTATACTTCGTTTGACATGTTTCTACGGACTGTAACGGAACTTTTTGACTTTTCGTCTGCTCCTAGTGAACGCGCTTCGTGAGTTTGGATTTGTTTACCAAACGCGCTAACAAAAGGATATATTTGGACATAAATGATGGACATTATCGAACCAAACAAACATTTATTGTGGAACTGGGATTCCTGGGAGTGCATTCTGATGAAGATCATCAAAGGTAAGTGAATATTTATAATGTTATTTCTGACTTCTGTTGACTGCACAATATGGCGGATATCTTTTTGGCTTCTTTGGGATCTGAGCGCCGTACTCAGATTATTGCATGGTTGGCTTTTTCCGTAAAGCTTTTTTGAAATCTGACACAGCGGTTGCATTAAGGAGAAGTGTATCTAAAGTTCCATGTATAACACTTGTATTTTCATCAACATTTATAATGAGTATTTCTGTAAATTGATGTGGCTCTCTGAAAAATCACCAGATGTTTTTGGAACTACTGAACATAACGCGCCAATGTATACTGACATTTTTTTATATAAATATGAACTTTATCGAACAAAACATACATGTATTGTGTAACATGAAGTCCTATGAGTGTCATCTGATGAAGATCATCAAAGGTTAGTGATTAATTCTATTTCTGATTTTTGTGACTCCTCTCTTTGACTGGAAAAATGGCTGTGTTATTCTGTGACTTGGCTCTGACCTAACATAATCGTTTGTGGTGCTTTCGCCGAAAAGCCTATTTGAAATCAGACACTGTGGTGGGATTAACAAGAAGTGTATCTTTAAAAGGGTGTTTTAATTATGAGATTTCTGTTGTTTGAATTTGGCGCCCTGCACTTTCACTGGCTGTTGTCATATCAGCAGCCATAAGAAGTGTTAAACTATGATTAGTGACATTTTTCGTGAGTTGAAACAAAGTAGCTAGCCTACTTGACAAATGAGGCCACAAAGTTGCTGTTCCTTGATAAAATAATAACAATGTAACTTTAGAACTACTTCAACTCCATGGTGAAAGGTTCTCATGGGTTGGCTGATTTGAAATAAAATCCGTTATTTTCCAGTACTGGTCACGTCTGCTCCCGCTCTTCCCGGCTGCCCTGCATCACACACTCCTGCCATCATCAATTACGCACACCTGCCTTCCCTCTTCACGCGCATCAGCGATATTGGATTCACCTGGACTCACTCATCACCTGGTTATTACCTCCCTTATATTTGTCAGTTCCCCTGCTCTGTTGCCTGCTGATGCATGAATTGTTTTTGTCTTTGTTACCCTTGTGCTGACGTTGTTCCTGTCTCGTTCCATGTCCGTTCTTATTTAATTTTTGACTCCCCATACCTGCTTCGTCTCTCCAGCATCAATTCATGTGACAGTACTAGACATAATAATGGCTGGAATGGAGCCAATGGAATGGTATCAAATACATCAAAGATGTGGTCTCCATGTGGTTGATACCACTCCATTGACTCCATTCCAGCCATTATTTTTTGGAAAATGGCGCTGGAGAGGAGGGCTGCCGTTTTATCGGCTTTTAACCAACCATGCTATTTTGTTTGTTTTTTTGCGTTGTTCGTAACTTGTTTGGTACATAATGTTGCTGCTACCGTCTCTTATGACCGAAAAGAGCTTCTGGACATCAGAACTGGGATTACTCACCTCAAATTGGATGAAGAGTTCTTCTTCATTCAGTCGGATGGGAGGGATATACTACTACAGACACCCGACCAGGCCCAGATCCCTGTGATATGCTGGAAAAGGAAATGAAGGTTTCGCGGAAAGAGATCAGGGTGCCTTGGAAGGATCAGGCGAAGAGTGGCAAATCTGCCCTTGCCTTCTATCCTGCTAGCTAACGATCAATTGCTGGAAAATAAATTGGACGAACTGAAAGCACGTACAGTTGAAGTCGGAAGTTTACATACACTTAGGTTGTCATTAACACTTCTTCTGGCTGCAAGCCCGAGCCCGCCCACAATATGACAACAGCCACTTCAAGTGCAGGGCGCGAAATTCAAAATATATTTTTTAGAAATATTTAACTTTCACACATTAACAAGTCCAATACAGCAAATGAAAGGTACACATCTTGTGAATCCAGCCAACATGTCCGATTTTTAAAATGTTTTACAGCGAAAACAGCACGTATATTTATGTTAGCTCACCACCAAATACAAAAAAGGACAGACATTTTTCACAGCACAGGTAGCATGCACAAAACCAACCTAACTAACCAAGAACCAACCAAACTAACCAACAAACAACTTCATTAGATGACAGTCTTATAACATGTTATTCAATAAATCTATGTTTTGTTCGAAAAATGTGCATATTTCAGGTATAAATCATAGTTTACATTGCAGCTACAATCAGAAATTGCACCGAAAGCAGACAGAATAATTACAGACACCAACGCCAAATACCTAAATACTCATCATAAAACATTTCTGAAAAATACATAGTGTACAGCAAATGAAAGACAGGCATCTTGTGATTCCAGCCAATATTTCCGATTTATTAAGTGTTTTACAGCGAAAACACAATATAGCGTTATATTAGCTTACCACAATAGCCAGAAACACAAGCCATTTCCCAGCAGCAAAAGTTAGCAATCGTAACAAACCAGTAAAAGATATATAATTTTTGACTAACCTTGATATTCTTCATCAGATGACAGTCCTATAACATCAGGTTATACATACACTTATATTTTGTTCGAAAATGTGCATATTTAGAGCTGAAATCAGTGGTTATACATTGTGCTAACGTAGCTACTTTTTCCCACAACGTCCGGATTTTTTTCTGACACTTTTTCTGACACACATATTCTGACCAAATAGCTATTCATAAACATAACTAAAAAATACATGTTGTATAGGAAATGATAGATCCACTAGTTCTTAATGCAATCGCCGTGTTAGAATTCTAAAAATAACTTCATTACGACATACAGCTTCGGTATAGCTAGAGAGTACCCAAAAGCTGGGCGCCAACGACTAGTTCACATGTACGACAGATATATGAAATAGCATCATAAAATGTTTCCTACTTTTGCTGATCTTTCATCAGAATGTTGTACAAGGTGTCCTTTGTCGGGAACAATCGTTGTTTGGATTTAGAACGTCCTTTTTCCCTCTCGATTTAGCAAGCGCACTAGCCAAGTGGCACGAAGCTCTCCATGTCAACAAACGGAAGAGAACGGAACACGGCAAAACTCCCGAAAAAATTTCAATAATCTGATTAAACTATATTGAAAAAACATACTTTACGATGATATGGTCACATGTATCAAATAAAATCAAAGCCGGAGATAGTAGTCGCCTATAACGACAGCTTTTCAAAAGGCAATCCCAGGTTCCTTCTCGCGCCTTCCTGAAAACAGGAAATGGGTGACACGTCATTCCAAGAGGATTCATTCCACTTCAGACCAAGATAAACACTCAATTTCTTCTCTCACAGCCTCTTGACATCCAGGGGAAGGTGTATGACGTGCATGTATACTAATACGTATCATGCCCATTTATAGGCAGGACCTAGAAGAGAGCATCGATTTCAGATTTTCCACTTCCTGGTCAGGAAGTTTGTGCCAAATGAGTTCTGTTTTACTCACAGATATAATTCAAACGGTTTTAGAAACTAGAGAGTGTTTTCTATCCAATAGTAATAATAATATGCATATTGTACGAGCAAGAATTGAGTACGAGGCCGTTTGAAATGGGCACCTTTTATCCGGCTACTCAATACTGCCCCTGCAGCCAAAACAGGTTAAAACTCATTTTTCAACCACACCACACATTTCTTGTTAACAAACTATAGTGTTGGCAAGTCGATTAGGACATCTACTTTGTGCATGACAGAAGTCATTTTTCCAACAATTGTTTACAGACAGATTATTTCACTTATAATTCACTGTATCACAATTCCAGTGGGTCAGAAGTTTACATACACTAAGTTGACTGTGCCTTTAAACAGCTTGAGAAATTCCAGAAAATTAGAGAAAATGTCATGCTTTAGAAGCTTCTGATAGGCTAATTGACATCATTTGAGTCAATTGGAGGTGTACCTGTGGATGTATTTCAAGGCCTACCTTCAAACCCAGTGACTCTTTCCTTGACATCATGGGGAAATCAAAAGAAATCAGCCAAGACCTCAGAAAATTAATTCTAGACCTCCACAAGTCTGGTTCATCATTGGGAGGAATTTCCAAATGCCTGAAGGTACCACGTTCATCTGTACAAACAATAGTACGCAAGTATAGACACCATGGGACCACGCAGCCGTCATACCGCTCAGGAAGGAGACGCGTTCTGTCTCCTAGAGATGAACGTACTTTGGTGCAAAAAGTACAAATCAATCCCAGAACAACAGCAAAATACTTTGTGAAGATGCTGAAGGAAACAGGTACAAAAGTATCTATATCCACAGTAAAACGAGTCCTATATCGACATAACCTGAAAGGCCACTCAGCAAGGAAGAAGGCACTGCTCCAAAATCGCCATTAAAAAAGCCAGACTACGGTTTGCAACTGCACATGGGGACAAAGATCGTACTTTTTGGAGAAATGTTCTCTGGTCTGATGAAACAAAAATAGAACTCTTTGGCCATAATGACCATCGAAAAAGGGGAGGCTTGCAAGCTGAAGAACACCATTGCAACTGTGAAGCGATTGGCTGGCAGCATCATGTTGTGGGGGGGCTTTGCTGCATGAGGGACTGGTGCACTTCACAAAATAGATGGCATCATGAGGGATGAAAATTATGTGGATATATTGAAGCAACATCTCAAGACATCAGTCAGGAAGTTAAAGCTTGGTCGCAAATGGGTCTTCCAAATGAACAATGACCGCAAGCATACTTCCAAAGTTGTGGCAAAATGGCTTAAGGACAACGAAGTCAAGCTATTGGAGTGGCCATCACAAAGCCCTGACCTCAATACTGTAGAAAATTTGTGGGCAGAACTGAAAAGTGTGTGCGAGCTAGGAGGGCTACAAACCTGACTCAGTTACACCTGCTCTGTCAGGAGGAATGGGACAAAATTCACCCAACTTATTGTGGGAAGCTTGTGGAAGGCTACCCGAAACGTTTGACCCAAGTTAAACAATGTAAAGGCAATGCTACCAAACACTAATTGAGTGTATGTAAACTTCTGACCCACTGGGAATGTGATGAAAGAATTAAAAGCTGAAATAAATCATTCTCTCTACTACTATTCGGACATTTCACATTCTTAAAATAAAGTGGTGATCCTAACTGACCCAAGACAGGGAATTTGTATTAGGTTTAAATGTCAGGAGTTTTGAAAAACTGAGTTTAAATGTATTTGGCTAAGGTGTATGTAAACTTCCGACTTCAACTGTATATCCTACGAACAGGACTTCAAAAACTCTAATATCTTATGTTTCACCGAGTCGTGGCTGAACGGCGACGTTAAGAACATACAGCTGGCGGGTTATACACTCAATTGGCAGGACAGAACATTAGCTTCTGGTAAGACACAGGGCGGGGGCCTTTGCATATTTGTAAACCATAGCTGGTGCACGATATCTAAGAAAGTCTCAAGGTTTTGCTCGTCTGAGGTAGAGTATCTCATGATAAGCTGTAGACCACACTATCTACATAGAGAGTTTTCATCTGTATTTTTTCATACCTGTCATACCACAACAGACCGAGGCTGGCACTAAATCCACACTCAATGAGCTGTATTCTGCCATAAGCAAACAGGAAAATACTCATCCAGAGGCGGCGCTCCTAGTGTCCGGGAACTTTAATGCAGAGAAACTTAAATAGTTTTACCTAATTTCTATCAGCATGTTAAATGTGCAACGAAAGGAAAAAAATTATAGACCACCTTTACTCCACACACAGAGATGTGAACAAAGCTCTCCCTCACCCTCCATTTGGCAAATCTGACCGTAGCTTTATCCTCCTGATTCCTGCTTACAAGCAAAAATGTAAGCAGGAAGCACCAGTGACTCGGTCTATAAAAAAGTGGTCAGATAAAGCAGATGCTAAACTACAGGACTGTTTTGTTCGCACAGACTGGAATATGTTCCGGGATTCTTCCGATGGCATTGAGGAGTACACCACATCAGTCACTGGCTTTATCAATAAGTGCATCGAGGACGTCGTCCCCACAGTGACTGCACGTACATACCCAAACCAGAAGCCATGGATTACAGACAACATTCACACTGAGCTAAAGGGTAGAGCTGCCGCTTTCAAGAAGCGGGACTCTAACCTGGAAGCTTATAATAAATCCCGCTATGCCCTCTGACGAACTATCAAACAGGCAAAGCATCAATACAGGACTAAGATCGAATCGTACTACAACAGCTCTGACGCTCGTTGGAAGTGGCAGGGCTTGCAAACTATTACAGACTACAAAGGGAAGCACATCCGAGAGCTGCCCAGTGATACGAGCTTACCAGATGAGCAAAATAACTTCTATGTTCGCTTCGAGGCAAGTAACACTGAAACGTGCATGAGAGCATCAGCTGTTCCGGATGACTGTGTGATCATGCTCTCCGCTGCCGCTGGGCCAGACGGATTACCAGAACGTGTACTCCGAGCATGCGCTGACCAACTGGCAAGTGTCGTCACTGACATTTTCAACCTTCCTGACGGGCCACCCCCAGGTGGTAAGCGTATGTAACAACACATCCGCCACGCTGATCCTCAACACGGGGGACCCTCAGGGGTGCGTGCTCAGTCCCCTCCTGTACTCCCTGTTCACTCATGACTGGATGGCCAGGCACGACTCCAACACCATCATTAAGTTTGCTGCTGACACAACAGTAGGAGGCCTGATCACCGACAATGATGAGACAGCCTATAAGGAGGAGGTCAGAAACCTGACCGTGTGGTGCAAGGACAACAACCTCTCCCTCAACGTGATCAAGACAAAGGAGATGATTGTGGACTACAGGAAAAGGAGGACCGAGCACTCCCCCATTCTCATCGACGGGGCTGTAGTGGAGCAGGTTGAGAGCTTCAAGTTCCTTGGCATCCACATCAACAACAAACTAACATGGTCCAAGCACACCAAGACAGTCGACAAAACCTATTCCCCCTCAGGAGACTGAAAGGATTTGGCATGGGTCCTCAGTTCCTCAAAAGGTTTTACAGCTACACCATCGACAGCATCCTGACGTGTTGCATCGCTGCCTGGTATGGCAACTGCTCGGCCTCCGACCGCAAGGCACTACAGAGGGTAGTGCGTATGGCCCAGTACATCACTGGGGCCAAGCTTCCTGCCATCCAGGACCTCTTTACCAGGCGGTATCAGAGGAAGGCCCTAAAAATTGTCAAAGACTCTAGCATGCTGCTACTCTCTGTTATTGTCTATGCATTGTCACTTTAATAATTCTACCTACATGTACATATTACATGTATTACCTCGACACCGGTGCACCCGCACATTGACTCTGTACCGGTACCCCCTGTATATAGCCCCGCTATTGTTATTTACTGCTGCTATTTAATTATTTGTTATTCCTATCTCTTACTTTATTTTTAGGTATTTTCTTAAAACTTCATTGTTGGTTAAGGGCTTGTAATTAAGCATTTAAAGTCTACACCTGTAAAGTCTACACCTGTTGTATTCGGAGCATGTGACAAATACGATTTGATTTGATTTATTATGAGCTCTCCTCCCCTCAGCAGCCTCCACTGATTCTTAGTCTACTCTACAGTATGTGTAGTGCTATGCTGTTAAGTTAAAACATGTTTCTCCCATAGCCTTCCAGGTGTCTCTGTATGCTGTGTGTGGGTAGCATGTCTTTTGAGCCATGATATACAATGACTGATATTTGTCAATGTGGGTTTCGGTACAGTACCAATGCCGAAACCACATAGAACAATCTTATGGCACATACTATGTGTAACAAAACCCATTGTCCACATGCCATAGTGAACAAAGATGAGATGAGATTCACGCTGGGCTGTGACTGGCTCTACTTAGTGCTTTGAGAAGCACATCCACAACTTCTTGTGAAGAAGACTGTGAGGGAGACGATGGGGACAAACACACATTGTAATGGGGACATGTTGAACCTAATGTGCTAATTGGCCTAATGAAGTTATGGTAGGAATAAATATGTGAAAGTTGGCTCATTCAGAAATCTCTCTCTTGCCAGAGCAGAACAGCATCTATCCACTCCTCCTGAGAGAGACAATTTCAAACAACAACAGTACCCTTCAATACAAATAGCAAGCCACGCTTTGTCCCTATTGCCAATTGTGTTTCAACAATGCATAAAATCCTCAAATTACCTTGGCATCTATACAGTACATTTCACAATATGTATATGTTATTGTGGCAGTGTATATGTTAACATTTTCACCTCTAAGAAGGGTTATAAAGATTTGTCTGTTTAGTATGCAGCCGCACATACCTATTAGGGCAACCTCTATCACTATGCTCATCTACATAGCCCTTTATCCATTGATTGACTAAGCTGCTCATCACCATTATTGGAGCTATAATTATGGGAGCTATAAGAGAGAGAAACTGAGTCAAGGGTTTCGTCCCAAATGACACACTATTCCCTATATAGTGCACTGCTTTTTACCAGAGCCATGTAGGTACTGGTCAAAAGTAGTAGAGAATAGGCTTTCACAGGCCAATCTACTGCTACATTACCTAGCTACTGCCCGCCAGATCCCCCTGCAATCATTTGCAAATCAAGTCAACAGAAAGAGGAGAAATAGCAAAACATGATTTAAAATTTTACCTGGAGGCCGAACCCATTTCACTGATGTGGGTGTTGGGGGAGGGGAGAGGAGGAAAGGAAAGGAGAAGGGGAGGGGAGGAGAGGAGGAAAGGAGAGGAGAGGGGAGGGGTGGAGGAAAGGAGAAGGAGAGGAGGAAAGGAGAGGAGAAGGGGAGGGGAGGAGAGGAGGAAAGGAGAGGAGAAGGGGAGGGGTGGAGGAAAGGAGAAGGGGAGGAGAGGAGGAAAGGAGAGGAGAAGGGGAGGGGAGGAGAGGAGGAAAGGAGAGGAGAAGGGGAGGGGTGGAGGAAAGGAGAAGGGGAGGAGAGGAGGAAAGGAGAGGAGGAGGGGAGGTGAGGAGGAAAGGAGAGGAGAAGGGGAGGGCGAAAGCAACATCTGATGCATATAGATGATGAATAAGCTAATGCGTAAATTTATTAAATTATCCCCTCATTCCCTTTATGAAGTCTGTCATTAAGCCATCATTTAGGATTTGTGTCGGCATAAACAAACTGTCTCGGTCTGCTTTTTTACTGCGGGCCATGGTAACTGAGATGGAGAGTTAGAGCAAGAGCGAGTGAGAGAAAGAGAAAGAAAAAGAGAGAGCAGAAGCAGCATTATGCAGAGGGTCCTCAGACTGCCGTATCCCTCTCAGTGATCCTACACAACAGGACCAGGACTTACATCCAAACACAGACACTGTGGGGATAAGTGCACTGACTGAGAGAGGGAGAGAACCATATTGCAGAGAGAAACGGAGGCGGTTTTGTGGGTGACCTTTAGTTTGGTGGCTGCCAATTTATCCCAAGGAGGAGAAAAAAAGTCAGTGCAAATGTACACTGACAAGGGCAGTTCTCAGAGCAGCTCAGAATGTGTTTAGGTCATTTAGTTGAAGTAGCTGTTTCAGGTCATTACTGATAGACTGACCCCTTTCCACCTCCCCACGTCAAACTGCTGCTCTTCAGTACCACATTACGACTCGACATCAGGTTGGCCAGGCTAAAACACAGAGGGTAGCTTGCAGACAGACTGGAGGAGAAAAGACAGAAGGAAAAGAATAGAACAACCCTGCAATGTTAAAGTATTCTCCTCCAGTCTGTCTGTAAAGTAAAATATGTTTTTTAGCTGACGGATGGAGGCGCCAGAAAATATTGGTTTTACAAGACCTGGCTGCAACAGCTCCAAAAGCCACACATCTCATAGGATACCTCCCAAATGGCACTATATTCTCTATACAGTGCAGTACTTTTTATGGGCCCTGGTAAAGAGTAATGAACTATATAGGTAATAGGGTGCTATTTGGGACGCAGTCATAGTTGTTGTGTGAGAGCACTGGACTAGGCGCCGACTAGGTGGTGCATTAACTATATAGTTTATAAAAGTTAAACCAGGAAGGCTGGTCTGATGCTCATTTAACTTAATCCAGTAAGCATAACATAATTAACTTTTGTTTCCTATTGTACGGGCATAGTGGGAATGAAGACAAACGTATCAGTAAAAGGCTGAGGGATAGGGCTTTAGAAATATAACCACTCTCAAATTCATAGCCAGAGATATGGATGCAAGGACTGACCATCCATGATATCAAAATGATCATTTTAACCATGTTTTGAGGCTATATAGCGTTTCTTTACATTTGCTTTGTTTACAAACAATTGGAGTAAAATAAGCTTATATTTTAAGTTCTGATGAGGTGCGACAGTTGAACTAAGCTCATGAGGCATTTATAAGTTATATTTTTTCCGGAATCAATGGGTACATATCATTAATTTATAAGTAAAAAAATGGTTGCAGCAACTGCTGATTGCCCCTTTAAGACCCGTCATTGGAGCTCTTTCCCCAGCAGGTTTTGATGCCAGCATCCCCGCATAGGGCTACCTGCCATCACATCATCTGGCTCTGAGGATCTTCCCTCTGAGACAAGGCCATTCCACAAACTATTTAATAATATTTCATATTGCATTCTGTCTTTGTTTTTTTATTCAGTTAAGCCTGTCCTCGATTGAAGTATGATTGGCTGCTTGTCCTGATAAAACCTCCCGTCTCCATGGTGGACATTATGACTAGACAGACGGTTATAGAACCCTGGGTGGGTCACTGGGAGGATCTGGAGTTATGAAGGGCATAAAACAGGTCTTGTCAGAAGCAGGCGGAGCCAGACAGACCAAATGAAAACTGGGTCCTTGAGGCTGAGAAATGACCAAGCAGAGTTGAAGAAATGTCAGGCCAGACTTATGACATGATCAAAGGGGGCTTTGCTTGTGTAACCAAGGTGTCCTTAGAACTTTAAGACTCGGCATTGTTGTTGTTTACTGATGGCTTAGATTAGAATGTCCTGTACACCTATGGATTGAAGACACCTTAGACCAGTGGTATTCAAACTTTTTCAGCAGAACACTCTAACCGCTAGGCTACCTGCCGCCCTTACACAGTAACTGTAATATAGCAATGATATCCGGTGATACCTCTTTCACATCATTTCCGGTCACAACTTGTAGACTTGTTTACATGCTGCTGTGCGTTTTGTTGCTAACCTTATTTTGCTACCTGACAACTTTACGTCATCGACTCAGTGGGTTTTGTCCAACATGTCTCCGGACCTACTCACTGCCACAGTCATACTCTGGACCTAGTTTTGTCCCGTGGAATAAATGTTGTGGATCTTAATGTTTTTCCTCATAATCCTGGACTATCGGACCACTGTTTTATTACGTTTGCAATCGCAAAAAATTATCTGCTCAGACCCAAACCAAGGATCATCAAAAGTCATGCTAAAAATTCTCGGACAACCCAAAGATTCCTAGATGCCCTTCCAGACTCCCTCCGCCTACCCAAGGATGTCAGAGTACAAAAATCAGTTAACCACCTAACTGAGGAACTCAATTTAACCTTGCGCAATACCCTAGATGCAGTCGCACCCCTAAAAGCAAAAAAAGTTTGTCATAAGAAACTAGCTCCCTGGTAAACAGAAAATACCCGAGCTCTGAAGCAAGCTTCCAGAAACTTGGAACGGAAATGGCGCCACACCATACTGGAAGTCTTCCGACTAGCTTGGAAAGACAGTACCGTGCAGTATTGAAGAGACCTCACTGCCGCTTGATCATCCTATTTTTCCAACTTAATTGAGGAAAATAAGAACAATTCAAAATGTATTATTAATGCTAACTAAAAAGCAGCATTCCCCAAGAGAGGATGGCTTTCACTTCAGCAGTGATAAATTCATGAAACTTCTTTGAGGAAAAGATCATGATCATTAGAAAGCAAATTACGGACTCCTCTTTAAATCTGCGTATTCCTCCAAAGCTCAGTTGTCCTGAGTCTGCACAACTCTGCCAGGACCTAGGATCAAGGGAGACACTCAAGTGTTTTAGTACTATATCTCGTGACACAATGATGAAAATAATCATGGACTCTAAACCTTCAAGCTGCATACTGGACCCTATTCTAACGAAACTACTGAAAGAGCTGCTTCCTGTGCTTGGCCCTCCTATGTTGAACATAATACACAGCTCTCTATCCACCGGATGTGTACCAAACTCACTTAAAGCGGCAGTAATAAAGCCTCTCTTGAAAAAGCCAAACCATGACCCAGAAAATATAAAACTATCGACCTATATCGAATCTCCCATTCCTCTCCAAAATTTTAGAAAAAGCTGTTGTGCAGCAACTCACTGCCTTCCTGAAGACAAACAATGTACTGTATACGAAACGCTTCAGTCTGGTTTTAGACCCCATCATAGCACTGAGACTGCACTTGTGAAGGTGATAAATGACCTTTTAATGGCGTCAGACCGAGGCTCTGCATCTGTCCCCGTGATGCTAGACCTTAGTACTGCTTTTGATACCATCGATCACCACATTCTTTTGGAGAGATTGGAAACCCAAATTGGTCTACACGGACAAGTTCTGGCCTGGTTTAGACCTTATCTGTCGGAAGGATATCAGTTTGTCTCTGTGGATGGTTTGTTCTCTGACAAATCAACTGTAAATTTCGGTGTTGCTCAAGGTTCTGTTTTAGGACCACTATTGTTTTCACTATATATTTTACCTCTTGGTGAAGTCATTCGGAAACATAATGTTAACTTTCACTGCTATGTGGATGACACACAGCTGTACATTTCGATGAAACATGGTGAAGCCCCAAAATTGCCTTCGCTGGAAGCCTGTGTTTCAGCCATAAGGAAGTGGATGGCTGCAAATGTTCTACTTTTAAACAGAGAAGCTTATTCTAGGTCCCAAGAAACAAAGAGATCTTCTGTTGAATCTGACAATAAATCTTGATACAGTCGTCTTAAATAAAACTGTGAAGGACCTCGGCGTTACTCTGGACCCTGATCTCTCTTTTGACGAACATATCAAGACTGTTTCAAGGACAGCTTTTTTCCATCTACGTAACATTGCAAAAATCAGCAACTTTCTGTCCAAAAATGATGCAGAAAAATTAATCCATGCTTTTGTCACTTCTAGGTTAGACTACTGCAATGCTCTACTTTCCGGCTACCTGGATAAAGCACTAAATAAACTTCAGTTAGTGCTAAACACGGCTGCTAGAATCTAGACTAGAACCAAAATATTTGATCATATTACTCCAGTGCTAGCCTCTCTACACTGGCTTCCTGTTAAGGCAAGGGCTGATTTCAAGGTTTTACTGCTAACCTACAAAGCATTACATGGGCTTGTTCCTACCTATCTTTCCGATTTGGTCCTGCCGTACATACCTACACGTACGCTACGGTCACAAGACGCAGGCATCCTAACTGTCCCTAGAATTTCTAAGCAAACAGCTGGAGGCAGGGCTTTCTCCTATAGAGCTCCATTTTTATGGAATGGTCTGCCTACCCATGTGAGAGACGCAGACTCGGTCTCGACCTTTAAGTCTTTATTGAAGACTCATCTCTTCAGTAGGTCCTATGATTGAGTGTAGTTTGGCCCAGGAGTGTGAAGGTGAACGGAAAGGCACTGGAGCAACGAACCACCCTTGCTGTCTCTGCCTGGCCGGTTCCCCTCTCTCCACTGGGATTCTCTGCCTCTAACCCTATTACAGGGGCTGAGTCACTGGCTTACATGCCGTCCCTAGGAGGGGTGCGTCACTTGAGTGGGTTGAGTCACTGACGTGATCTTTCTGTCTGGGTTGGCGCCCCCCCTTGGGTTGTGCCGTGGCGGAGACCTTTGTGGGCTATACTCGGCCCTGTCTCAGGATGGTAAGTTGGTGGTTGAAGATATCCCTCTAGTTGTGTGGGGGCTGTGGTTCGGCAAAGTGGGTGGGGTTATATCCTGCCTGTTTGGCCCTGTCCGGGGGTATTGTCAGATGGGGCCACAGTGTCCCGACCCCTCCTGTCTCAGCCTCCAGTATTTATGCTGCAGTAGTTTATGTGTCGGGGGGCTAGGGTCAGTCTGTTATATCGGAGGTATTTCTCCTGTCTTATCTGGTGTCCTGTGTGAATTTAAGTATGCTCTCTCTCTCTCCTTTCTTTCTTTCTTTCTTTCTTTCTTTCTTTCTTTCTTTCTTTCTTTCTTTCTTTCTTTCTTTCTTTCTTTCTTTCTTTCTTTCTTTCTTTCTTAGGACCTGAGCCCTAGGACCATGCCTCAGGATTACCTGGCCTGATGACTTCTTGCTGTCCCCAGTCCACCTGGCCATGCTACTGCTCCAGTTTCAACTGTTCTGCCTGCGGCTATGGAACCCTGACCTGTTCACCGGACGTGCTACCTGTCCCAGACCTGCTGTTTTCAACTCTCTAGAGATAGCAGGAGCGGTAGAGATACTCTTAATGATCGGCTATGAAAAGCCAACTGACATTTACTCCTGTGGTGCTGACCTGTTGCACCCTCGACAACCACTGTGATTATTATTATTTGACCCTGCTGTTCATCTATGAACATTTGAACATCTTGGCCATGTTCTGTTATAATCTCCACCCGGCACAGTCAGAAGAGGACTGGCCACCCCTCATAGCCTAGTTCCTCTCTAGGTTTCTTCCTAGGTTCTGGCCTTTCAAGGGAGTTTTTCCTAGCCACCGTGCTTCTACACCTGCATTGCTTGCTGTTTGGGGTTTTAGGATGGGTTTATGTACAGCACGTTTAGATATCAGCTGATGTAAGAAGAGCTTTATAAATAAATTTGATTTGATTTGATTTCTGGGGATCCCATTTTTTTCTCATGACTCCACCCCACTCCAAATATAATGACACAACCTTAAAATCGGTTCATTTCAATTTTATATCAACAAAGCACCTTAAATTCAATACATTTAATCTCTTATCAAAATGAAAAGAAACCAATAATTACATTTACTCAATGAAATTGTATTTTTTAAATGATCTTTCTCAAAAACATTTGTCCCATACAATAATCTGTACTCCCCTTCAAATTTGTATTTTTTTTAAACATATTTTGGTGACCCCACTGCAGTTCCCTGTGGTTGTGACGCCGACTTTGAATACCACTGCCTTAGGCTGTACAGTAGATATTCCTCCTCACACTCTTTCAGTACATGACCAGTTGTCTTTAAAGGTCCAATGCAACCGTTTTTATCTCAATATCAATTGTGATTGCTTTCAATTAAAATATAAAAACAGAAACAAAAAAATGCTTCTTAGCAAAGAGCAATTTCTCAATAAATGTTTTTGCTAGGACTGTCTGGGAGTGATCTGAGTGATGTGCCTAATTGGACTAGCCTAATAGCATGAATATGCAACCTGAAAACTAGCTGTTATTGGCAGAGAGGTTTGAAACGCTCTTTGTTATTGGTTTATTAACTTATACCACCTTGTGTTGTCACCAGGCAGGCCAAAACTCCATCACACCAAAACAGGCTGAAATTTCGGGCGGTCTTTTCAAACATCTCTTACACTTAAATAAAAAACACAGGAAATCACATTTTTGACTGCGCTGCGCCTTTAAAAATTGTATTTCTAGGAAAAAAATAGTGTAAGGAATTGGAGTCAAGCTGTGCATTGTTGAGATGAGAAGAGGGGTGTATTGTGTTTCTACAGTGACTAGTTGGGCCCAAAAAGGCATTCATCTTAAACATTGCCCTTAGAAACATGACCATCAGGAAGCCCAATCAAGCAGTTGGTGGCTGTTTGACAGAGATAGTAGAAGCTTAGTGGCTAAACCTTGGGCAGAGTGTGTATGTGCGTGTGTGTGTATCGATAGTGAGTTAAAGATACTTTTTTAACTACTGGTTGGAAGGCACTGAAGTCTTGGAGGAAAGGATGGGTTGTAAAATGCTGCTTGGGGACATGATAGAACTTTCGAGTTATGATTCTAACAGAACAACATTGCACTGACTGTGGCACTAACTGCAGTAGAATCAGACTGCTTGTTGATGAGAAATGTAGCGGACATTGCAATAGCATGCCTCAGAGCTGATGCTTAACAAGATTAAAGGTTTTCTTGATCTGATCAGGAACAGAAAATACATTTCACCCTTTCATGTCATAAGCGGGACGCGAGAGTGGGATGGAATGGATGGACTGATGGCGATGGTCGCGATGATGGATATAGGGGGTTCCATTGAAGTAGGAAAAGGGCCCGGTTTTCTGCGTAATTTAAGTTTTAATCGTGGGCTTGTGAACTTTCACAAATACAGTAGATCAAGGTAAACTCAATGATATCATCACCAGAGACAGAGACAGAGACAGAGACAGAGACAGAGACAGAGAGAGAGAGAGAGAGAGAGAGAGAGATAGAGAGAGATTACCGTACAACAGACCATGTATTCACCCTACACACCCTAATTGACAACCAAACAAACCAAAACAAAGGCAAAGTCTTCTCATGCTTTGTTGATTTCAAAAAAAGCCTTCGACTCAATTTGGCATGAGGGTCTGCTATACAAATTGATGGAAAGTGGTGTTGGGGGTAAAACATACGACATTATAAAATCCATGTACACAAACAACAAGTGTGCGGTTAAAATTGGCAAAAAACACACACATTTCTTCACACAGGGTCGTGGGGTGAGACAGGGATGCAGCTTAAGCCCCACCCTCTTCAACATATATATCAACGAATTGGCGCGGGCACTAGAACAGTCTGCAGCACCCGGTCTCACCCTACTAGAATCCAAAGTCAAATGTCTACTGTTTGCTGATGATCTGGTGCTTCTGTCACCAACCAAGGAGGGCCTACAGCAGCACCTAGATCTTCTGCACAGATTCTGTCAGACCTGGGCCCTGACAGTAAATCTCAGTAAGACCAAAATAATGGTGTTCCAAAAAAGGTCCAGTCACCAGGACCACAAATTCCATCTAGACACCGTTGCCCTAGAGCACACAAAAAACTATACATACCTCGGCCTAAACATCAGCACCACAGGTAACTTCCACAAAGCTGTGAACGATCTGAGAGACAAGGCAAGAAGGGCCTTCTATGCCATCAAAAGGAACATAAATTTCAACATACCAATTAGGATCTGGCTAAAAATACTTGAATCAGTCATAGAGCCCATTGCCCTTTATGGTTGTGAGGTCTGGGGTCCGCTCACCAACCAAGATTTCACAAAATGGGACAAACACCAAATTGAGACTCTGCATGCAGAATTCTGCAAAAATATCCTCCGTGTACAACGTAGAACACCAAATAATGCATGCAGAGCAGAATTAGGCCGATACCCACTAATTATCAAAATCCAGAAAAGAGCCGTTAAATTCTACAACCACCTAAAAGGAAGCGATTCCCAAACCTTCCATAACAAAGCCATCACCTACAGAGAGATGAACCTGGAGAAGAGTCCCCTAAGCAAGCTGGTCCTAGGGCTCTGTTCACAAACACAAACACACCCCACAGAGCCCCAGGACAACAGCACAATTAGACCCAACCAAATCATGAGAAAACAAAAAGATAATTACTTGACACATTGGAAAGAATTAACAAAAAAACAGAGCAAACTAGAATGCTATTTGGCCCTAAACAGAGAGTACACAGTGGCAGAATACCTGACCACTGTGACTGACCCAAACTTAAGGAAAGCTTTGACTATGTACAGACTCAGTGAGCATAGCCTTGCTATTGAGAAAGGCCGCCGTAGGCAGACATGGCTCTCAAGAGAAGACAGGCTATGTGCACACTGCCCACAAAATGAGGTGGAAACTGAGCTGCACTTCCTAACCTCCTGCCCAATGTATGACCATATTAGAGAGACATATTTCCCTCAGATTACACAGATCCACAAAGAATTTGAAAACAAATCCAATTTTGATAAACTCCCATATCTACTGGGAGAAATTCCACAGTGTGCCATCACAGCAGCAAGATTTGTGACCTGTTGCCACAAGAAAAGGGCAACCAGTGAAGAACAAACACCATTGTAAATACAACCCATATTTATGCTTATTTATTTTAACTTGTGTGCTTTAACCATTTGTACATTGTTACAACACTGTATATATATAATATAACATTTGTAATGTCTTTATTGTTTTGAAACTTCTGTATGTGTAATGTTTACTGTTAATTTGTATTGTTTATTTCACTTTTGTATAATATCTACCTCACTTGCTTTGGCAATGTTAACACATGTTTCCCATGCCAATAAAGCCCCTTGAATTGAATTGAATTGAATTGAGAGAGAGAGATCATTAAACCGTTCGTCTGTTGAGGGAAGAAACAACCTGCGTAAAAACATTTAACCCTCTCACAAACAAGCCATCGACCAGCCACCCTTTATGAATTATATCTGATTTAATGTTACCTTTTATTTCTAAAGAGAGAACATGAACTACAGAGGCCATTGAGCCTTAGGTCATTTATTTTGTTTGGTCATATCTTTATTGATTTTCATTCTATTCATAGGGCAGCCCATTATTAGCCTGAAAACTCCATCCTGGCACGTTTTTGCAAAAAGGTAAAATGTCACAGTACAGCCCGTTCTCTGGTTTAGAAAATCTATACTAATTTGTTGCCATTCAATAAATCTCATGGATATTTTGTTTCCCTATTCTATTGTACTCCTTGCTCAGATTTATTGAGTTAAGTTACAATCTATGGTTTGTCCCTATGAACTTGTCAGATACAAATCAGAAACGTCACTTACACTGTAAAACTGCCCAGTTGTATGTGTCACTATATCAGTATTCAAGTATTATACACAGCATGAAAAATCTGATCATGGAATTAAAAGACAAAGTCCTGGGATTTCAACGACTCACACAGGTAGGAGCATTGCAATTAAAAAATAAGGAAAACATCTCAAATTGAAGCACAGATAGAGAAAGTGTCATGTTTTTGTTTTATGCCTTTTTCCCCGTTGGAAAGTAAAATGGTACAAACATTGCAGAGTTGGCAACATTTTGTAGTGCAAGAAAAGCTTTAATAGCTGAGAATATGTCTGAGCAGAGGAGCCTCCTTTGTGAGAGCAGAATAACATCAGAACATTTATTGGTATGACAGAACTGAAGGAGACAGTCCTAAATGCCACAGATTCACAAGATTTGTTCACTGCAGGTATGCTGTTGTATGAAAGCATTCCAGTCTTAAAAAGTTTGTATAGCAGCACTCTCAGTTCACTAGCTGTTTTTTCTTATATTACTGTTAGGCTAATCAGTGGTGGAAAAAGTACTCAATTGTCATACTTAAAGGCCCAGTGCAGTCAAAATGTTGATTTCTGTGTTTTATATACAGTACATTTCCACACTATGAAGTTGGAATGATACTGTGAAACTGTGAAAATTATGATAACGGCCTTTTACTGTATGAGCTGTTTGAAAAGACCGCCTGTAATTTCAGCCTGTTTTGGTTGGTGACATTAGTTAGACCAGTAAGAAAGACAGTTTCAAAACTCTCTGCCAATAACAGCTAATTTTCAGTTTTCCCTTCCCCACTCAGACAATCCTAGCAAAATTATTGCTTGAGAAATTGCTCTTTGCTAAGAAGCAATTTTTGTTTCTTTTTGACCATGTTTACTGAAAACAATCACAGTAAGGTACTTAAATTGTTACTCAGAAATGATTCAGATAATTACGGCTGCATTGGACCTTTATTTAAAAGTAAAGATACTTTAATATACTTTAAAAACACTGCATCCTTAGAGATTTACCCAGAAAGACTCACAGCTGTAATCGCTGCCAAAGGTGATTCTAACATGTATTGACTTAGGGGTGTGAATACTTATGTAAATTAGATACTTCTGTATTTCTTTTTAAATTAATGTGCAACATTTTCTAAAAGCATGTTTTCCCTTTGTCATTGTGGGGTATTGTGGTGGGTGAGGAAATGCTTTTTTAATACATTTTATTTTGAATGTAGGCAGTAACACAAAATGTGCAATAAGTATGAATAATTTCTGAAGGCACTGTAAATACTTAAGTAAAGTACAGATCACCCCAAAAAACACTTACTTTACACCACTGCTGGTTACAGTTCAACTGATTGTGATCATATAGTGTCTCTTTAAGATTGCAGTTGGTGGCTGGCAGTAGAGGATGATGGTCTTTTGCTTTTCTTCCTGTCTGTTGTTTTGTATTCTGACAGGCCAGCCCTTATGAGTTTGGAGCTATAGTGGTGTTTCTCCACTACTCAGTAGGAATGTGTTGTCCCCTGACTTCTGACTAGGCCCATTTGATCTCTCCTCAGCTGCTCAGCTATTTCAGGACTCTCTGAACTGCTTATTAATTCAGCACCTGGAGCCATAAGAGAGAGAGCTGCCGGTCAGGGTTAGAGCACCCTTTCTTTCATCCATTTTGTGGATTGTCCCTATTTCAAAGGGAGGTTCATGGGCTTTAAAAATGTATACCTTTCTTGTATTAGAAGAGAAGTGCATCCATCATTCCACGGAAGAAAAAATAACAACAACAACAAAGCACAAAGGGAAATGGCCCTTTGTTTCTAAAAACGGCATTCAAGAATTAAGGTAATCTCGCCCACTTTACCAGAAGGTTACACAATCAAGTAGAATGATCTGGTGCATACAATAAGTCTGTGTCCCAAATGGCACCCTATTCCCTACATAGTGCACTACTTTTAAACTATGATCAGTGTTTCCCAACTCCTGGACAAAAACAGCTGATTCTACTTGTCAAGGGCTCAATGATTAGTTGACAAGTAGAATAAGGTGTCCTTGTCCGGGGCCACAACAAAATGATGTACTGTTGGGGGTATTCGAGGATCGGAGTTGGGAAACACTGATCAAATTCAAATCAAATCAAATTTGCTTCGTAAACAATAGGTGTAGACTAAAAGTGAAATGCTTATTTATGGGCCCTTCCCAACAATGAAGAGCAATAGAAAACAGAGAAATAATAGAAAAGTGAAACACGTAATAATACAAGTAATAACAAATACAAAATGAGTAACAATAACTTGGCAATATACACAGAGTACCAGTACCAAGTTGAGGTGCAAGGGTATGCTATACTTGAGGTAGATATGTACAGTTGAAGTCAGAAGTTTACATACACTTAGGTTGGAGTCATTAAAACTCGTTTTTCAACCACTCCACAAATTTCTTGTTAATAACTTCTACTTGGTCACAATCCCGGATCCGGGAGCACCCCCATCAGTAAAAAAGCTGACTAGCATAGCCTAGCATAGCGTCACAAGTAAATACTAGCATCTAAATATCATTAAATCACAAGTCCAAGACACCAGATGAAAGATACACATCTTGTGAATCCAGCCATCATTTCTGATTTTTAAAATGTTTTACAGGGAAGACACAATATGTAAATCTATTAGCTAACCACGATAGCAAAAGACACAACTTTTTTTTCCTGCATAGGTAGCTATCACAATTTCGACCAAATAAAGATATAAATAGTCACTAACCAAGAAACAACTTCATCAGATGACAGTCTGATAACATATTTATTGTATAGCATATGTTT
The DNA here is from genome assembly GCF_016432855.1 of Salvelinus namaycush. Lineage (NCBI taxonomy): Eukaryota > Metazoa > Chordata > Actinopteri > Salmoniformes > Salmonidae > Salvelinus > Salvelinus namaycush. The sequence goes on from NC_052334.1 coordinate 15,592,763, forward strand.
TGTTAGAAAAATGTGCATATTTCAGGTATAAATCATAGTTTACCATTGCAGCCACCATCACAACTCTCACCAAAGCAACTAGAATAACTACAGAGATCAACGTGAATTACCTAAATACTCATCATAAAACATTTATGAAAAATACACAGCGTACAGCAAATGAAAGACAAAGATCTTGTGAATCCAGCCAATATTTCAGATTGTTTAAGTGTTTTACAGCGAAAACACAATATAGCATTATATTAGCTTACTACAATAGCCAACCACACAACAGCATTGATTCAAGCCAACAATAGCGATAACGAATAAACCAGCAAAAGATATACATTTTTTCACTAACCTTCTCAAACTTCTTCAGATGACAGTCCTATAACATCATATTACACAATACATATAGAGTTTGTTCGAAAATGTGCATATTTAGCGGCACAAATCGTGGTTATACAATGAGAATAGTAGCCAAGCTGCCAACAATATGTCGGGAGAAATCTTGGGAGAGGCACCTAATCTAATCAGTAACTAATCCTAAACTTGACTAAAAAATACAGGTTGGACAGCAAATGAAAGATACATTAGTTCTTAATGCAACCGCTGTGTTAGATTTTTTAAATTAACGTTACTACGACATACAGCGTGCGTTAAAGCGAGACCGCACCGAAATTAATGGCGGAATATGAGTTTTACATTTTTCAACAGAACAACGAATTAACATCATAAATAGTTCTTACTTTTTGATGAGCTCCCATCAGAATCTTGGGCAAGTTGTCCTTTGTCCAAAAGAATCGTTGCTCGGTTGTAGATTGTCGCCTTCAACTTTGGAATTAGCAGTAAACATAAGCCATGTGGCCCAGACGTGCCCAACTCACTAGAACGCAGCACAAATAAATATCCGAAAATCGCAATATACTGATATAAACTGATATAACTCGGTTTAAAATAACAACATTATGATGTCTTTAACACCTATATCGAATAAAATCAGAGCCGGATATATCTAAGGGCTATAACGGGAGCTTTCTAGAACACCATCCTGAGGTCTGTCTTGCGTCATGGCGATTGAAGGAAAGACTGGACCCCACGTTCCCAGTCCATTTATATGGCCTCAGATCTGCCTAGCAACTCCATTCCAATTCTCACTATTTGCTGACATCCAAGGGAAGGCGTATGCAGTGCATCTCAACCAATAGAAGACATGCAAATTAATAAACTGACCTCAGAACAGCCTGGCTGATTTCAGATTTCTCACTTGCTGACAGGAAGATTGCTCCAACTCGAGTTCTGTTTTACTCACAGATATAATTCAAACGGTTTTAGAAACTAGAGAGTGTTTTCTATCCAATAGTAATAATAATATGCATATTGTACGAGCAAGAATTGAGTACGAGGCAGTTTAATTTGGGAACGAAATTTTTACAAAGTGCAAACAGCACCCCCTATTGAGAAAAGGTTTTAACACACTAAAGTTTTGGCAAGTCACTTAGGACATCTACTTTGTGCATGACACAAGTCATTTTTCCAACAACTGTTTACAGACAGATTATTTCACTTAAAATTCACTATCACAATTCCAGTGGGTTAGAAGTCTTCCCACAAGCTTCCCACAATAAGTTGGGTGAATTTTGTCCCATTCCTCCTGACAGAGCTGGTGTAACTGAGTCAGGTTTGGAGGCCTCCTTGCTCGCACATGCCTTTTCAGTTCTGCCCACAAATTTTCTATAGGATTAAGGTCAGGGCTTTGTGATGGCCACTCCAATAACTCAACTTTTTTGTCCTTAAGCCATTTTGCCACAACTTTGGAAGTATGCTTGGGGTCATTGTCCATTTGGAACACCCATTTGCGACCAAGCTTTAACTTCCTGTCTGATGTCTTGAGATATTTCTTCAATATATCCACATAATTTTCCTACCCCATGATGCCATCTAGTTTGTGAAGTGCACCAGCCCCTCCTGCAGCAACGCACCCCCACAACATGATGCTGCCACCCCGTGCTTCATGGTTGGGATGGTGTTCTTCAGCTTGCAAGCCTCCCCCTTTTTCCTCCAAACATAATGATGGTCATTATGGCCAAACAGTTATATTTTTGTTTCATCAGACCAGAGGACATTTCTCCAAAAGTACGACCCATGTGCAGTTGCAAACCGTAGTCTGGCTTTTTTATGGCGGTTTTGGAGCAGTGGCTTCTTCCTTGCTGAGCGGCCTTTCAGGTTATGTCGATTTAGGACTCATTTTTACTGTGGATATAGCTACTTTGTACCTGTTTCCTCCAGCATCTTCACAAGGTGCTTTGCTGTTGTTTTGGGATTAATAGGCACTTTTTGCACCAAAGTACATTCATCTCTAGGAGACAGAATGCGTCTCCTTCCTGAGCAGTATGACGGTTGCGTGGTCCCATGGTGTTTATACTTGCGTTCTATTGCTTGTACAGATGAACGTGGTACCTTCAGGCATTTGGAAATTGCTCCCAAAGATGAACCCGACTTGTGGAGGTCTACAATTTCTTTTCTGAGGTCTTGGCTGATTTCTTTAGATTTTCCAATGAGGTCATGCAAAAAGGTACTGAGTTTGAAGGTAGGCCTTGAAATACATCCACAGGTACACCTCCAATTGACTCAAATGATGTCAATTAGTCTATCAGAAGCTTCTAAAGCAATGACATCATTTTCTGTAATTTTCCAAGCTGCTTAAAGGCACAGTCAACTTAGTGTATGTAAACTTCTGACCAACTCTAATTGTGATACAGTGTTTTATAAGTGAAATAATCTGTCTGTAAACAATTGTTTGAAAAATTACTTGTGTCATGCACAAAGTAGATGTCCTTACCGACTTGCCAAAACTATAGTTTGTTAACAATACATTTGTGGAGTGGTTTAAAAACGAGTTTTAATGACTCCAACCTAAGTGTTTGTAAACTTCCGACTTCAACTGTAACTAGGACTAAAGTGACAAAATATTTAACTAACTTTAAAAAAAGTTTTATAGCTTGCGGGTAGAACCTGTTCAGTGTCCTATTGGTTCCAGACTTGGTACATCGGTATTACAGTACTTTTGTATTCTCTCTTTTCTTGCAAATCCCAAAATATAGACTTTCTGGCATGGTAGAATAAGTGAAGCCATACCTTTCTCTGTCTTGCATTGAGGCTGGAGCAGCTTGCCTATGACACATATCTTTTTAGAACTTGCCTCACATTCATGCTGGCCGGTAATTGTGGTCAAGGAAAGAGATGCAGAACTGCAGAACTTATAGATTTCTCTCTCTCACTCCAGGGTGTTGTGGAGTGGAAGATGTTGCCTGTGGCGCAGACCTACCCATCCAGCACAGCTACTAGCCCTAGTACCAGCTCCAAACCCTCAACACCACCCAGCCTAGCACCAGCTCCAACCGCTCAACCCTGCCCCATACTGGGCAGTAGCCTGCCTGCACATATGGCACTGTACTCTGGACCTCAGAAGGATAACTACTGAACTTGCTCTGTACTTGCTCAGCCTAGTTATGAATTTATCCTAAAAAATAACTGAAATTTGGAGGGCTAGGCTTGGAAGCATCTTGAAAAAGAAAGCTTCAGAACAGCAAGCGTGCTAATTCTGTGTTTTGTTCATTATCACCAGGAAGTGCTACTCACTCATGTAGCATACAACCCCACAGCAACATACTTGCACTGCCTGTACAGTCATTCCCATCTACTATGAGACAGGTACAAATTACTGTCAAAACAAACAGAAAAACAGCCTAAAAAAATCAACTCCACTTCTCCATGAAAAGTGTTCTTCTGATTTATGACAGTTTGTTGAGTGACTTAACCGGCCCCAAACAACTCCTACATTCATCACGCCTGCGAGATTTATTCCTCAATCCACACGCAGGTCTGGTCTGGGGGGTGGGGCTGGCTGCATTGATTTGTCTGTGTCTCCACACAATGCTAGCCTATTGATCCCAGCCATGGAGCCTGTGATATAGGACTTGTGTGTTTCGCTTTGTAGGGGGACAAATAAAAGTTGCAGCAGTACAAGAGGAGTAAATGCTGTGTCCAGAGGAGTCTGGTCCTTTATACGATATGAGAGAGAGAGAGAGAGAGAGAGCCAAGGATCACTGACCATTGATTTGTTCTGAGAATTAAAAAAAAAAAGTGTGTGATTGAGTTGTTGAGTATTATTGCTGTGAAGTGCAATGTAAGGGCCTTTGTAATACACTGCTCAAAAAAATAAAGGGAACACTTAAACAACACAATGTAACTCCAAGTCAATCACACTTCTGTGAAATCAAACTGTCCACTTAGGAAGCAACACTGATTGACAATAAATTTAACATGCTGTTGTGCAAATGGAATAGACAAAAGGTGGAAATTATAGGCAATTAGTAAGACACCCCCAAAAAAGGAATGGTTCTGCAGGTGGTGACCACAGACCACTTCTCAGTTCCTATGCTTCCTGGCTGATGTTTTGGTCACTTTTGAATGCTGGCGGTGCTTTCACTCTAGTGGTAGCATGAGACGGAGTCTACAACCCACACAAGTGGCTCAGGTAGTGCAGTTCATCCAGGATGGCCCAGGATGGCCTGTGCTCTTCACAGATGAAAGCAGGTTCACACTGAGCACATGAGCACATGTGACAGACGTGACAGAGTCTGGAGACGCCATGGAGAACGTTCTGCTGCCTGCAACATCCTCCAGCATGACCGGTTTGGCGGTGGGTCAGTCATGGTGTGGGGTGGCATTTCTTTGTGGGGCCGCACAGCCCTCCATGTGCTCGCCAGAGGTAGCCTGACTGCCATTAGGTACCGAGATGAGATCCTCAGACCCCTTGTGAGACCATATGCTGACACATGCACATTTGTGGCCTGCTGGAGGTCATTTTGCAGGGCTCTGGCAGTGCACCTCCTTGCACAAAGGCGGAGGTAGCGGTCCTGCTGCTGGGTTGTTGCCCTCCTACGGCCTCCTCCACGTCTCCTGATGTACTGGCCTGTCTCCTGGTAGCGCCTCCATGCTCTGGACACTACGCTGACAGACACAGCAAACCTTTTTGCCACAGCTCGCATTGATGTGCCATCCTGGATGAACTGCACTACCTGAGCCACTTGTGTGGGTTGTAGACTCCGTCTCATGCTACCACTAGAGTGAAAGCACCGCCAGCATTCAAAAGTGACCAAAACATCAGCCAGGAAGCATAGGAACTGAGAAGTGGTCTGTGGTCACCACCTGCAGAACCATTCCTTTTTTGGGGGTGTCTTACTAATTGCCTATAATTTCCACCTTTTGTCTATTCCATTTGCACAACAGCATGTTACATTTATTGTCAATCAGTGTTGCTTCCTAAGTGGACAGTTTGATTTCACAGAAGTGTGATTGACTTGGAGTTACATTGTGTTGTTTAAGTGTTCCCTTTATTTTTTTGAGCAGTGTATAAGGGCCTAAGGTCCATCTGCAAGACCATGATTCCTAGCAAGGCAATGGTTTTGTTGTAGTGGACTATAGTCTGTGAGTGTGAGGAATAATCACTATCACAATACAGTAGGATGTGCAAATGAATACGGAAATGCAGATGTATCATTATAATACGTAAAAACATTCTATATGATAGTGTTGTCTAGTAAAAGGCATAAGCTGACGAACACCCAGATTTTTTTATAGAGGTGCTGACTAACGAGAGTAAACTGTAAACAGAAAGAAAGCTGCACACTAATTATTCTACAAAACATTTCATGGGTGTAGACAGTGGAATCTTTAAGGGATCTCCCTCAAACTAGGACTCTGTTTGTTGTCAGCTTTTATTCATGTTAAGACATAAGCCTTCAGAGGAAATGAGAAGAAGAAGTAGTTTACGTGAGACAAGAGACATCGATTGCATTTAATTGAAGTGAAGGGATTGCTTCAGGTCAGGCTGCAGCTAACGGAACGCACCACTAAATATTTACAGAGCGGCTTTAAGCTAGTTTCCTAACCATGCATTATTCATGCCGATGCGAAAGCAAACATTGATTCAAGATGAAAATAGGGGAAAAGCAAAGCACTACACTCAGAGAGAGAGAGAAAGACACAGAGAGAGAGAGAAAGACACAGAGAGAGAGAGAGAAAGACACACAGAGAGAGAAAGACACAGAGAGAGAGAAAGACACAGAGAGAGAGAAAGACACAGAGAGAGAGAAAGACACAGAGAGAGAGAAAGCTATCCTTTCTATTTTTTGCTTATTTGTTGTTACCCCAAATGACTTGAGAATACTTTGTTACCCCAAATGAGTTGGTGATCATTCTAACACCTTTAGAGCTCGGGCCTTGAGAGGTAAATTACTTTTGCCATGGTGCAAAATGACACTTTTTTTGCCCTATAATTTGGTGCCTCTGATCTTTGGTGGTATTGCTCTTCTGCGGATCAGTCTGTATTGCTAAAGTCATTTTCACTCTAAAGGTTCTGTTATTGAATTTGAATGCCATTGTCAGCTGAAACAGGATGTTGTCCCTGATACTGCACGTTTTGGGTTGTAATCTTCAAGTCTCAAATGCTTCTAAAATGCCTTGACTCTCAAACCAGTTTTATAGTTACTGTTGGGGATTCTCTTACACCAGACTTGTGTAACTAGAGTGATTCTCTGATGTGAAAATCACAGCGATAGAGAGACTGCAGTCAGTTATAGCCTCATAAGGGGCTGTAGTCATTTCTCTGAGGGTTTTAGGATTTAATTGGGGGTCTTTAGAGTGGTCTTGATGTAGGAAGAGAAAGTTTAATGTTTGTCTTTGGGTTGAGTCTTCAACTGACACTTTGTGAGAGAAGATTGAGGGACAAATCATCAACTGAGAAAATACACATTTGAGATATTATTTTGTTCCTTTTGTCACGGCCCCTCTGCATTGCAGGGGCGGTTCCTCCTGCAGGCAGAGGAGGGTCGTTAGTGATTGGAGCCACCTGGGCTCAGGGTATAAAAAACTGCTTCACTAATCACTTCTCTCTCTCTCTCAGCTCCTCCAGGTATGATCCTGTTTTGTTTGTTCCTTTGTAGTTTTGCATAGTTGTCACTCAGTCATATTCACACACACAGATTCACGCATCCATGCACTTTACATACACCTTACATTATGATACTTCCACACCTCATTCCTTTTTCTTAGTTTAAAGTTAATAGTTTGGTTTATAATAAAGAACATTTTTAATTGGCCTATACCTGTTGTTCGTGTCCCCTCATTTTTGTCACAGGCTATGAGCCGGCCTGTGACACTTATCACCAGGAATTGCTACTCACTCATGTAGCATACATAGACCCCACAGCAACACATGTACTGCCTGTACAATCATTCCTATCTACTATGAGACAGGTTCAAGTTACTGTCAAAACAAACAGAAGAACAGAAGGATAAAAAATAAACTCCACTTCTCCATGAAACGTGATCTTCTTATATATGACAGAGTTTGTTGAGTGACTTAACCGGCCCTGAACAGCTTGTCAGTTAAGACTCTTAGCTCTGCTTTCGATTTTCCTTTCTTATCTTGTCTCTGGAGACTTTGCAGGGTTTGTCTCTATTACATCCATCACAGAAAAATAATACTGCATGTTTTTCATACATAAAACAACAGATTACACAAGTGAAGGAGAGAGGAAGCTATACAATGTTCCTTTGAAATAGTGTACAGTGCTAGTAAAGAATAGCTCACATTTAGCCTTGGTCTGCATTTTCTAACGCTGACTCTCCATTATGGATTTAGGACAGATCTCATTGCAGCATTGAATGTAAGGGATGCGTTTCATGGATTCATTCATCAATTAAATATTCTCAGACCACAGAAAGCAGTTTATCCGTAAATCTGATAAATACTCACCACAAGAACAGTTTATACAAATGAGTTGCAATGGTTCACACTTCACACAGACACACTAAGCTCTAGAACTTTCTCTTAAGACAACTGACCTTTCAAGTTTCAAGTACTCAAATTCAAATTGATTTACTTCTACAGCATAGAGGTTTCTAGTTTCCACCCAACGCTCACTTTTAATATATAAGTAGTGTATTCTCAACCTCAGGCAATGACAGGGGCTTAAATAACTACCCCACAAGGGAGAGTGTATAAGTTAGTACGTGTACATACATGCATGTTTTGTGCATGTTTCTGGTTTTTGGGGTCAGGAGTTGAAGAAGTTGATTTTCAGAAGCTCCTTTAGGAGACTAAGAGAGACAGAATGATAGAGGGCAGAGGCGATAACCCAGAAAATAATTTTGGGCAAAATACACAGATGGCAACCTTGTTCTTTAGAAAACATCAGTCTGGCTTCCAGAGAGAGAGGGAGAGAACGAGAGAACATTACATTCTCTCTGACTAAAACTAAAACAGGGCAGTCAGTTCTGTTGTTCAGCGAAAGACAGAATTCCCTCCAACACTAATGTGTATCCATTATTTTCCTCCCTGCTACACAAATTGTATGTTTATGTAAAGTAGCCAACAGTTCAAATACTGTTTATGTGTGTGTTTACACACTATTATCTGGTTTACCATGATCTGTTGACTCAATCTGGGGTCTCATGGAAACAATTAACACCATTTCCATCCACACAAATGCTAGCCTAGCGATTAAGAGTGTTGGGCCAGCAACCGAAAGATTGCTGGTTCAAATCCTGAGCCGGCAAGATGGAAAAATCTGCCGTTCTGCTCTTTAAGCAAGGCAGTTAACCCCCAACAACTGCTCCCCGGGCGATGATGACCCTCGCACCTCTCTGATTCAGAGGGGTTTGGTTAAATGCAAAAGACACATTTTGGTTGAATGCATTCAGTTGTGCAACTGACTAGGTATCCCCTTTGTCTTTGCTCTCTGCAAGGTTTTTCCGCTGTAGAACCAAAAGTTTACTAAGGTCACTCCTTCCCCTTTCCATTGATTGCCAATCGGAGCCCTCTGTTTTCCTGGTTATGGATGCCCTAAAGACTTGGTAATCATTCAATCAATACTCACATAGATAGATACTCATCACCATCATTCTGAATGGGAGTGTCTGAGACATACTACTTTCACTATAATGTGGAGAGATGAGAACATCTGAATGTCTGGCTGAAAAAGGGCTACCACCAGTTTGTGAGTATGAAGCAGTGGTACCTCCAGCCTGGGGCATCCATGTTTTTTATTTCACCTTGATTTAACCAGGTAGGCTAGTTGAGAACAAGTTCTCATTCACAACTGCGACCTGACCAAGATAAAGCAAAGCAGTGTGACACAAACAACAACACATAGTTTCACATGGAATAAACAAACATACAGTCAATGACACAATAGGAAAAAAGTATATATACAGTGTGTGCAAATGAGGTAAGATATCTGAGGTAAGGCAATAAATAGGCCATAGTGGTGAAATAATTACAATTTAGCAATTAAACACGGGAGTGATAGATGTGCAGAAGATGAATGTGCAAGTAAAGATACTGGGGTGCAAAGGAGCAAAAAAAAATAACAGTATGGGGATGAGGTAGTTGGATGGGCCATTTACAGATGGTCTATGTACAGGTGCAGTGATCTGTGAGCTGCTCTGACAGCTGGTGCTTAAATTTAGTGAGGGAGATATGAGTCTCCAGCTTCAGTGATTTTTGCAATTCGTTCCAGTCATTGGCAGCAGAGAACTTGAAGGAAAGGCGGCCAAAGGAGGAATTGGCTTTGGGGGTGACCAGTGAAATATACCTGCTGGAGTGCGTGCTACGGGTGGGTGCTGCTATGGTGAACAGTGAGCTGAGATAAGGCGGGGCTTTACCTAGCCCTGCTTACCTACCTTTACCATTAACCTGGTATGACCACGAAGGAGCTCCTCAGTGGGGCCTCTACTCCTCTTCCATCTTTCCTCCTCTACCCCCACTCTCTGATCCTATCCTTCTCTCCCCTTCTCTGCTTGGGTCCCCTGGGAAACAGAAGTTCATTATGACTGAAAAATGAAGGGGTTTTGAGGCACCCTCTGTTGGTTTTCTGTGCTTATGTAGACCATGCAGTGAGGAAATAGGGGAGATGATTTGTCATCCCCAGCAGAGCAGACCACTAGATTCAGGCTTAGTTGTTGTTGTTGTTATCTCTCTGTGTTAACACAGTGGAGTAGTAACTGCAGGCAGGGACGTCAGACCATTCTGTATTGTTTCTCTAGCTAGCTGCTAGCTGTATTGACTGCAGCTGTGTAATGGTCTGTGTCCTGCCTCAGATGTATTTTCTTATATTTTTCTACCCTAAAGCTTCCAGCTGCTCCTTTTCACCAACTCAATCAAATTGATAGCGTTTCGATAGGAGAACTGTTTTTGCTACTCCTGTGTCATGGTGATATGTAGAGTATGAAGACCTAAAAGGTAAGGGAGGGTCATAGGGACACAGAAAACAATTCCAAATAATTATAAGACGGGAGAATATCAAATGATTGGATATTCACTTTTAGTCCAAATGGCTGCTTCTCCCACGGTATTAAAGATATATCCCTAGATTAGACTGGAAACTTGTCACGCCCCCTGTATTCAGACAGCGAGACAGCTAGACAGGTCGCCTCCTTTTTGACGAAGAGTAAGATGTGTTTTCTGATTTGTGAAAAGGATCGAGTGAGTGAGTTGCTGCATGCATGCGCCCGGCCCACGCCAGTCAAAGCAGCTCCTGGGAACATCTGCCAGGCACTGATAAATGAACACTCACTCCGAGACGCATGGCCGGATTCGTCTTAAGTTTCTCATGTGTCTTTATGCAAGCAGACACCCTGCTCTCACAGCAGAGCTGAAAATGAATGGGAGCGTCAGCCAGTTCACCCACTATCCCCTTTATTTGCTGTAAATAATATCTCATGCTGGCAGGATATACATATGGGCCGATCCCACAGGGGAAACATGATAGACATGTAATTCATAATTATATGAAAACCTATTCTAGGGGAAACAAATCATGATGAGCGTTGTAATGATGGTTGAGTGTTTGCCATGTGTAGGAATGTCTGGCCTCATGCATCTTCCATGACTAGATAAAAATCTTCTTCTATGAGACAATCGCCTAGTGTACATCACATCCATGCACTTGAGAACCTTTCCTTTTTTTCTGACTAAGGATATATTATGTTGGTCTGCTAGTAAATACATCATCAGTTCAATATGCAAGGGTATTTTAAATTGAAGGAGGCATTAAAATTCATTATTTGTTATTCAAATAGATAGCTTAATCTAAAATGCACTCTGTGTTTTTGTGAAATGGACACTGATGAGACCTGCAAAACAAAACATTTGTCCTGAAAATAATAAACGTTACTTTTTCCCACTGCAAATACCTAAGTGCGGACAATACCCATATCCTTCTTTAGTGAGATGGGCAACATAGCAAAGTCATCGAATAGACTGTCTTCGTCTTTCATGACTCATGGACTTGTCCTTAGTGTCACATTGCAGAACTTCAGGTTGTAACAGTGAAGAAGGACAGACAGGCCGTCTAGTCTCTGTGACAGAAGGACAGAGAGGCCGTCTCTGTGCCAGGCCTGTTGTGTCTGTATACTATAGACAATGTTCTGTCTGACTCTGAACAGAAGATTGCAGTAACTGGGCTGTGATCACTCTTCACAGAAAAAGACTCTTCTATCAGCAACAATAGAGAAAGTGGGTGGAGAGCCCACCTCATCCATCCCAGATGTAATAAGCCAGATAATAAAGCAGAACAAAGTGATTGATAAATAAGAAAGATAGAGGAGGTGGAGAAGAGAAACATCAACATTAGTGTTGTATCAGGGAAGGTGCCATTTGGGTCTTTGGTGTCAAATAAGATACAGGTCAAACAGCATTATTCTATTAGGGCCGATTCTGATTTAGTAAATTACGCCTTTCTTACGCACGCCTTTCCTATGCACTTCTCAGTAGTTGGTATTCAGACTTACCTAATGAAGGTGTGCAATGGGCTTTGTAGGAGTGGTTCCCTTGCGCATGCTAAATAAATGTAATTCAACCAATGAAAGCCCCCCCCCCTTACTGGCAAACAGATTTTCTGGTGGAGTTTTCATTCAAAACAACATAAGAAAATTCCAATGGAAGCTATGGAAGAGCAAGGGGGGGGGCTGAATTCTGATATTACACAGGTACTTAAGGAGTGGGAGAAGGGGTTTGCTAGTTTGTTCTCAGGTAACGAAAATGTGACATATTTTGAGGAAGAATTTTATAAAGACATATGTTCCCTGAGAACTAAACTGGAAAATACAATGTTAGAACCCTCTTATATATGTGACCCATATTTAAATGAGGAGCTGTCTATGGCAGAAGTTAAGAAGGTGATTGACGCTGCAAAAAATGGGAAACCGTTTGGTATTGATGAATTGCCTAATGAGGTTTTAAAATCCTCTGAATTATTTGACATGCTATATAATTTGCTCCAAATATGTTTTGAGTACAGTATACTGCCATCCACTTGGTATAAGTCTACAGTGAATCCCATTCCCAAAATGACCCGAGCGTGCCACTGAACTATAGAGGCATAAGTTTATTAATTAAGTATGGTTTATAGATTATATTCATCCATCCTCAGCAATAGGATAATTACATTTTTGGAGGACCAAAACATTCTGGTGGAAGAACAAAATGGTTTACGCAAATCCAGAGCTTGTATGGATCATATCTTCTCGGTCTGTACAATAATCAGAAATAGATTACATGAAGAGAAGCCTACTTTTGCATGTTTCATTGATTTCCAGAAAGCTTTTGATTTTGTAAATAGGGATCTTTTGCCTATCAGATGCCTTATCACCGGCTTTGTTTGCTTTGTTTATAAATGATTTGGCAAAAGAAATTAAACAGTTAAATGTTTGAGTAAGATATGATGATGACATGCCAAGAATCCTTTTATATGCTGATGATATTACTTTGATGGCAGAAACTGAACAAGACCTGCAGAACATGTTATTATGTGTAGTCAATTGGTGTAAAAGATGGAGACTCACGATAAACCAGACAAAAACACACATAATGCATTTTAGAAAACCAGCTACTAAGAGAAGTGTTTTTCAGTTTTGTTTTGGTGGAGACATTCTGGAGTTTACTAGCATTGATAAATATTTGGGTAATTCATTGACAAACATATTGTCACGACTTCCACCGAAGTCATTTCCTCTCCTTGTTCGGGCGGTGTTCGGCGGTCGGCGTCACCGGTCTTCTAGCCATCGTCGATCCATTTTTCATTTTCCATTTGTTTTGTCTTGTTTTCTTACACACCTGGTTTCCATTTCCATCATTAATTGTTGTGTATTTAACCCTCTGTTCCCCCATGTCCTTGTGTGGAATTGTTTGTTTGTAAGTGCTTGTACGCTATGTTACTGGTGCGCGTCGGGTTTTGTACCCATATAGGTTATTTTTGTATTGAGGTGGGTTTTGTAATTAAACTGCTCCGGCTATTACCTATCTCTGCTCTCCTGCGTCTGACTTCACTGCCACCAGTTCCGCAACCCTTACAGAATTCCACACCACCCATATGGAGTCAGCAGGAGCAGGTTCCCCTGGTATAGGGGTCGAGGAGCGCGTCCTGGAGCAAGAGGCGATAATCCACTATCTCGGCGCTGCCATGGACCGCGTTGTCCAAATCATGGACCGCTGGGAGAGACAGGGAGTTTCTCCAGCCTCCACTACTCACTCCCACTGCACCCGGTTCCAGTGGGATTCGTCTCACCCTCCCCGGGGAGTACGATGGGACGGCTGCCCGCTGCCAGGGTTTCCTACTGCAGTTGGATTTATACTTGGCAACCGTCCACCCGGCTCCTTCGGGTCGTGAGAGGGTGTCCGCCCTCGTCTCATACCTCTCGGGGAAAGCCCTGGAGTGGGCCAACGCCGTGTGGGTGGAAGGAGATGCGGTGTTGGACCACTTTGAGGAGTTCACCCAGTTTTCGACCATCCGCCCGAGGGCAGAGCGGTGGGTGAACGTCTTTTCCACCTGCGGCAGGGGACGAGGAGCGCACAGGAGTTTGGACTTTGCTTTGGACTTTCGGACCCTGGCCTCCGGAGCGGGATGGAACGACAGGGCCCTGATCGACCACTATTGCTGCAGTGTGCGCGAGGACGTCCGTCGAGAGTTGGCCTGCAGGGACACCACCCTTACCTTCGACCAGCTGGTGGACCTGTCCATTCGGCTGGATAACCTGCTGGCTACCCGCGGACGTCCAGATCGGGGTCTGTTGGTTCCATGCTCCAGCACCACCGCTCCGATGCCCATGGAGTTGGGAGGTGCTCCTCTCAGGGAGACCGGAGGAGGTTCCGTCTGGTGCACCATCTGTGGCTGCAGAGGTCACACTGCCGGTCGGTGCCGGGTTGGTTCCTCTGGGGGTCGAGGCAGCAGGCAGGGCACTCTGGCGTCACCCCAGGTGAGAAGGCACCATTCTCACTCAGAGCCCTCTGTTGCACACATGTTTTTGTTCGTCACTTTTCCTGAGTTTTCCCCGCATTCCCAGCATAAGGCGCTCGTCGATTCAGGCACGGCTGGGAATTGTATTGACCGATCATTTGCCCATAGTTTAGGGATCCCCATCGTTACTGTGGCTACGCCCTTCCCAGTTCACACCTTAGATAGTCGACCATTAGGGTCAGGGTTGATTAGGGAGGCCACCGCTCCTCTGGGCATGGTGACGCAGGGGGGTCACACGGAGAGAATCAGTCTCTTTCTCATTGACTCTCCTGCGTTTCCCGTGGTGCTAGGCCTACCTTGGTTAGCTTGTCATGACCCCACTGTTTCATGGCTATGGAGGGCTCTCACGAGGTGGTCGCGAGAGGGCTCGGGGAGGTGTTTAGGGGTTTCCGTAGGTGCTACTATGGTGGAAAGTCCAGACCAGGTCTCCACCGTGCGCATTCCCCCCGAATATGCCGATTTGGCTCTCGCCTTCTCCAAAAAGAAGGCGACTCAATTACCACCCCGTCGACGGGGGGATTGTGCGATAAATCTCCTGGTAGACGCTGCACTTCCCAGGAGTCACGTGTATCCTCTGTCACAGGCGGAGACGGTGGCTATGGAAACATATGTCTCCGAATCCCTGCGTCAGGGGTACATTCGGTCCTCCACTTCACCCTCCTCCTCAAGTTTATTTTTTGTGAAGAAGAAGGAGGGAGGTCTGCGCCCGTGTATTGACTATCGAGGTCTTAATCAGATAACTGTGAGGTACAGTTACCCGCTACCTCTTATCGCCATGACGATTGAGTCAATGCACTGGGCGCGCTTCTTCACCAAACTTGATCTCAGGAGTGCTTAAAACCTGGTGCGTATCCGGGAGGGAGACGAGTGGAAGACGGAGTTTAGTACGACCTCAGGGCATTATGAGTACCTCGTCATGCCGTACGGGTTGATGAATGCTCCATCAGTCTTCCAAACATTTGTAGACGAGATTTACAGGGACCTGCACGGGAAGGGTGTAGTGGTGTATATTGATGACATTCTGATATACTCCGCTCCCCGCGCCGAGCATGTGTCCCTTGTGCGCAAGGTGCTTGGTTGACTGTTGGAGCATGACCTGCACGCCAAGGCTGAGAAATGTCTGTTCTTTCAACAGTCCGTCTCCTTCCTAGGGTACCGCATTTCCACCTCAGGGGTGGAGATGGAGAGTGACCGCATCTCAGCCGTGCGTAATTGGCCTACTCCCACCATGGTAAAGGAGGTGCAGCGGTTTCTAGGGTTTGCCAATTACTACCGGAGGTTTATCCGGGGTTTTGGTCAAGTAGCGGCTCCCATTACCTCACTGCTGAAGGGGGGACTGATACGTTTGCAGCGGTCGACTGAGGCGGACAGGGCCTTTGGTCACCTGAGGGCTCTGTTTACCTCGGCTCCCGTGCTCGCCCATCCGGATCCCTCTTTGGCATTCATAGTGGAGGTGGACGCAGCCGAGGCTGGGATAGGAGCCGTGCTCTCTCAGCGCTCGGGTACACCACCGAAGCTCCGTCCCTGTGCCTTCTTCTTGAGGAAGCTCAGCCCGGCGGAGCGAAACTATGACGTGGGGAACCGGGAGCTGTTGGCTGTCGTCAAGGCTTTGAAGGCGTGGAGACATTGGCTTGAGGGTGCTAAACACCCTTTTCTCATCTGGACTGACCACCGCAATATGGAGTACATCCGGGCGGCGTGGAGACTGAACCCTTGCCAGGCAAAGTGGGCCATGTTTTTCACCCGTTTTGTTTTCACCCTTTCTTACAGACCAGGTTCCCAGAACTGTAAGGCAGACACACTGTCCCGGCTGTATGACACAGAGGAGCGGCCCATGGATCCCACCCCCATACTCCCGGCCTCCTGCCTGGTTGCGCCGGTAGTGTGGGAGCTGGACGCGGACATTGAACAGGCGCTACGTGCAGAGCCCACACCCCTCCAGTATCCCGCTGGGCGTCTGTACGTTCCGTCTGCTGTTCGTGACCGGCTGATCTATTGGGACCTTACGTCACCCTCCTCTGGTCATCCAGGCATCAGTCTGAGTGGTGCGCTGTCTGAGTGGGAAGTACTGGTGGCCCACTTTGGCTAAGGACGTGAGGGTGTATGTTTCCTCCTGCTCGGTGTGCGCCCAGTGTAAGGCTCCTAGGCACCTGCCCAGAGG
The DNA here is from genome assembly GCF_016432855.1 of Salvelinus namaycush. Classification (NCBI taxonomy): domain Eukaryota; kingdom Metazoa; phylum Chordata; class Actinopteri; order Salmoniformes; family Salmonidae; genus Salvelinus; species Salvelinus namaycush. The sequence goes on from NC_052334.1 coordinate 15,609,269, forward strand.
TAAGCTACACCCCTTACCCGTTCCACAGCGGCCATGGTCACACCTGTCGATCGATTTCCTGACCAATCTTCCCCCATCACAGGGAAACACCACGATCCTGGTTGTTGTGGATCGTTTCTCTAAGTCCTGCCGTCTCCTCCCGCTGCCCGGTCTCCCTACGGCCCTACAGACTGCGGAGGCCTTGTTTACACACGTCTTCCGACACTACAGGGTGGCTGAGGACATAGTGTCTGCCCACCCCCGGCCGGTCCTGGCAATAAGACTTCATAAACCTACCCACATCCTGGTTTACTCTCTCCACCTGCCCCCTCCACCTCTCGGGGTGAAACATCCGGTGATTTTGCAGAGAGCCACATCAATTTACAGAAATACTCATAATAAACATTGCTAAAAGATACAACTGTTATGCATGGAATTTTAGATCCACTTCTCCTTAATGCAACCGCTGTGTCAGATTTAAAAAAAACTTTACGGAAAAAGCAAACCATGCAATAATCTGAGTATGGCGCTCACACGACAAATCAAGCCAAACATATATCCGCCATGTTGGAGTCAACAGAAGTCAGAAATAGCATTATAAATAGTCACTTACCTTTGATGATCTTCATCAGAATGCACTCCCAGGAATCCCAGTTCCACAATAAATGTTTGTTTTGTTCGATAATGTCCATAATTTATGTCTAAATACCTCCTTGTAGTTCGCGCGTTCAGTACACATTCCAAACTTACGACGCGTGTGCAAGTCCAGCGGAAATTACGGACGAAAAGTCCCAAAAGTTATACTACAGTCCGTAGAAACATGTCAAACGTATAGTATAGAAGTATAGAATCAATCTTTAGGACGTTTTTAACATAAATCGTCAATAATGTTCCAACCGGAGAATTCCTTTGTCTGTAGAATTGCAATGGAACAGAGCTCGCTCTCACATGAATGCGCGAGACTGAGCTCGTGGCTCTCTGGCAGACCTCTGATTCATTCCCATCTCATTCGCCCCCACTTCACAGTAGAAGCATCAAACAAGGTTCTAAAGACTGTTGACATCTAGTGGAAGCCTTAGGAAGTGAAATTTGACCCCATAGACACTGTGTATTCGATAGGCCAAGAGTTGAAAAACTACAAACCTCAGATTTCCCACTTCCAGGTTGGGTTTTATCTCAGGTTTCTGCCTGCCATTTGAGTTCTGTTATACTCACAGATATCGTTCAAACAGTTTTAGAAACTTCAGAGTGTTTTCTATCTAAATCCACTAATTATATGCATATTCTAGCTTCTATGGCTGAGTAGCAGGCAGTTTAATTGGGGCACGCTTTTCATCCAAAATTTCCAATGCTGCCCCCTACCCTAGTGAATATAAAGTCCTGAGGAGACTGAACGAGGTGAGTAACAGGTTACAACTTCCCCCAGATTACCGTATTAACCCCTCGTTCCATGTGTCTCTCCTCAGGCGGTGGTGGCTGGCCCGCTCCAGGAGTCTGAGGTGCGGGAGGTTCTTCCGCCCCCTCTGGACACTGTTCGATCCATACTGGATTCGAGACTTCGGGCGAGGGGCCTTCAGTGCCCCAGTACGGTCCGGAGGAGAGATGCTGGGTTCCGGTAGAGGACGTGTTGGACCCTTCAATGCTGCGGGAGTTCAACCGTCTCCGTCCGGATCGCCCTGCACCTCTCCCTCCGGGTTTTCCCCGGGGCCGGTGTCGGCGCGCTGCTGTGCTGCGCATCAAAGGGGGGGGGGTACTGTCACAACTTCCACCGAAGTCGTTTCCTCTCCTTGTTCGGGTGGTGTTGGCGGTCGGCGTCACTGGTCTTCTAGCCATCGTCGATCCATTTTTTCATTTTCCATTTGTTTTGTCTTGTTTTCTTACACACCTGGTTTCCATTTCCATCATAAATATTTATGTATTTAACCCTCTGTTCCTCCATGTCCTTGTGTGGAATTGTTTGTTTGTATTTGCTTGTACGCTATGTTACTGGTGTGCGTCGGGTTTTGTACCCATGTAAGTTCTTTTTGTATTGCCGTGGGTTTTGTAATTAAACTGCCCCGGCTATTACTGCCCCGGCCTATCTCTGCTCTCCTGCGTCTGACTTCACTGCCACCAGTTCTGCAACCCTTACACATATTACCTTTCTATACTCAACATCTGCTCTGGCTGACTCAGCAAGTAGAGCTCTTGGGGGAGTTATAGGAAGAACCAAAACACTCAAAGATCTTGGTTATGCCACGTATTCCAAACTGTATAAGACATGCGTGTGCCCTGTTCTTGACTATTCAGCAGGAGTGTGGGTTAAAAACAAACATGTTCATAACAGAGCAGTACGTTACTTTTTGTCTGACCTTTTTCAACAGTCTGACTGTGAACATCTCTATGAAAACCAAATTAAGGGAGACATAGTTATGATTAAAAACAACTGTTGATGCAATATGAAAAAAATGGGTGGAGGAGATGAATCATAAACCCAAATTGAGAACCTTTTGTTTGGTTAAGGGTGAATTCATGTGTGAGAGATAGATGATGTATAACCTACCTAAAAACAAGAGATCGTTATGTGCACAAGTAAGATCAGGAATATTGCCTCTGTGTATTGAAACAGGTAAGATCAGGGATATTGCCTCTGCGTATTAAAACAGGTAAGATCAAGGATATTGCCTCTGCGTATTGAAACAGGTCGGTATTGTGGTGAAATGGAAGAGGAAACACTATGTAATTATTGTGACCTTGAAGAAATAGAGAATGAAACAAATGTTATCCTCTATTGCCCTTTCTACCATGATATACGTTAATTCTAGAAAGCACACCAGATATACCCTGGCATTATGTGGCTGAGTGATGAGGAGAAATTGAAATGTTTTTTTGTCCATTGTGTATTTCCGTTTGCAGAATATTTACATGAAGCTTGGAATAAAAGTAAAAGGGCTACCTATAATTAAATTGTACAAATATTTATTTTCTATGTGGTTAATGGTGTGTGTGTTTAGATTGTGTAGAGGCTTGTCTACCATATGAATCTTCTCTTTGTGTCAGACTGTGTTCAAGTGACTTCTGTTTCTTTTTTTTCTGTATTTATTTATCTGTTTATGGTATGTACAGTGGGGCAAAAAAGTATTTAGTCAGCCACCAATTGTGCAAGTTCTCCCACTTAAAAAGATGAGAGAGGCCTGTAATTTTCATCATAGGTACACTTCAACTATCACAGACAAAATGAGAAAAAAAAAAATCTCAATACTTTGTTATATACCCTTTGTTGGCAATGACAGAGGTCAAAGGTTATCTGTAAGTGTTCACAAGGTTTTCACACACTGTTGCTGGTATTTTGGCCCATTCCTTCATGCAGATTTGCCCCACTGTATGTACGTATGTATGTACAGTATGTACTGTATGTATGTGTATTTATTCAGTGTGTATGTATGCATGTACGTATGTATGTGTATATATGCAGTGTGTATGTATGTACTGTATATACAGTTGAAGTCGGAAGTTTACATACACCTTAGCCAAATACATTTCAACTACATTTATCCTAGTAAAAATTCCCTGTCTTAGGTCAGTTAGGATCACCACCTTATTTTAAGAATGTGAAATGCCAGAATAATAGAAGAGAGAATAATTTATTTAAGCTTTTATTTCTTTCATCACATTCCCAGTGGGTCAGAAGTTTACATACACTCAATTAGTATTTGGTAGCATTGCCTCTAAATTGTTTAACTTGTGTCAAACGTTTCGGGTAGCCTTCCACAAGCTTCCCACAATAAGTTGGGTGAATTTTGGCCCATTCCTCCTGACAGAGCTGGTGTAACTGAGTCAGGTTTGTAGGCCTCCTTGCTCGCACATGCTTTTTCAGTTCTGCCCACACATTTTCTATGGGATTAAGGTCAGGGCTTTGTGATGGCCACTCCAATACCTTGACTTTGTTGTCCTTAAGCCATTTTGCCACAACTTTGGAAGTATGCTTGGGGTCGTTGTCCATTTGGAAGATCCATTTGCGACCAAGCTTTAACTTCCTGACTGGTGTCTTGAGATGTTGCTTCAATATATCCACATAATTTTCATCCCTCATGATGCCATCTATTTTGTGAAGTGCACCAGTCCCTCCTGCAGCAAAGCACCCCCACAACATGATGCTGCCACCCCCGTCCTTCACGGCTGGGATGGTGTTCTTTGGCCTGCAAGCCTCCCCCTTTTTCCTCCAAACATTACGATGGTCATTATGGCCAAACAGTTCTATTTTTGTTTCATCAGACCAGAGGACATTTCTCCACAAAGTTCAATATTTGTCCCCATGAGCAGTTGCAAACCGTAGTCGGGCTTTTTTATGGCGGTTTTGGAGCAGTGTCTTCTTCCTTGCGGAGCGGCCTTTCAGGTTATGTCTATATTGGACTTGTTTTACTGTGGATATAGATACTTTTGTACCTGTTTCCTCCAGCATCTTCACAGGATCCTTTGCTGTTGTTCTGGGATTGATTCACACTTTTCGCACCAAAATACATTCATCTCTAGGAGACAGAACACGTCTCCTTCCTCAGCGGTATGACGGCTGCATGGTCCCATGGTGTTTATACTTGCGTACTATTGTTTGTACAGATGAAAAATGACTTGTGTCATGCACAATTTAGATGTCCTAACCGACTTGCCAAAACTATAGTTTGTTAACAAGAAATTTGTGGAGTGGTTGAAAAACGAGTTTTAATGACTCCAACCTAAGTGTATGTAAACTTCCGACTTCAACTGTATATATATATATTATTGTACTGCTCTAGGGATGTAATTATTGTCTGGATAACCTTATTGACTATTATGTATGGATGTATTGTATTTTTTTCACTTTACATGATACGCAATGCAGAGAACGCCGGAAGAAAATTATAATTTAATTACCATAGTGAATTATTGTAATGTTTGTTAATGTGTCAATTAATCCCATTAGGGATGGGTTGCCAATTGGCGATTTCGACACGAAAATAAAATGTCATTCATTCATTCATTGAGAGAACAGGTTCCGAAAATAGGGATCAATTAAAGAATGCCATCTATGCATCTTAATCTCTGTTTCAGCACCAACTGGTAGATTTAAAAATACTTGGATTTTGTAGATTATTTAGGCACACTTTAGGATTAGGAAAGTATGTATGAATCATTAAAAAAATAGGTTAGGAGAGCATTTACTCACAAAATATATTGATGAATAAAAAACACAGTGGTTTGAAACATCTTGAAAGTTCAATCCATTAAATATTGGAAGATGAAAAAAAGTGTACAATAGGGGTGGAACAATAGTCCTATAAATCCACCCAAATTCTCACTAATCATGGAACTGTATGACAACAGTCCAGTCGTCATGAACAGTGCGCCAGGCTCCAGGTTAAAAATAGAGGAGCTATAGCTTGGAATCCTGATTAATGGCACAGCTATTTATAGCCTATTTCACCTATTTCACTATACATGTCAGGTTGATATGATTTTCAGTTTATTTCCTTATGGCTGGTTTCACATTCATCTCTAGGGATAATAAGTAAAAATAATCGAAATAATCCCCTTCAAATGTTTTACTCATTAACCTCGCTCTTATCAATAGCTCTTATCCATTTATAAATTACAGTGCATGGAGAATGCTTCATCATCTTGGAACCGGCAGGTTCTGTAAGGACCGACGCCGGGGATGAGAAGCAGGTACGGGGAGTCAAACATTTAATCAGGAACAGACATAAAACAAGACAGGAATGCGTCAGCACACGGGTAAACAAGGACATAAGACAATCAATGCAGAAGCAGGGAACAGAGTGGGGGAACCAGACAGATATAGGGAAGGTAATGACAGAGGTGATTGAGTCCAGGTGAGTCCAATAATCGCTGAGGCGCGTGACAGGGGGAAGGCAGGTGTGCATAATGATGATGGCTGGAGTGCACAATGCTGGGGAGCCTGGCGCCCTCGAGCTCCAGGGGGAAAGTGCGGGAGCAGGCGTGACAGGTTCACTTAACCTTTTCATGGTTTCTCACGCCTAAAGGTGGTGGAATTAAGTCAAGGTCAGAATACGGCTTATCTGTAGACACACCTCCGCCACACCTTCATTTCTTAGATCTCCACCCCCAACGAATAGCTATTATCACACTTAAGTTCAAGGTCAGAATACACATAGAGAGAAAAGTGCATAAAAATTGAATTATGTTCCATGTACACACTCTTAACTTGGGTTGGAATCAGGACCTTTAGAATATTGTTTGAGCTGAATTTGAATGAGCAAGCCAAGGGCCACCACTACAGTCAGAAGCACTGTCAAAGCAGTAAAAAAACTAAGTATTCAAACAAGCACACACACCGGCCACAATGTGTCTACAGTACCGAGTTGGCATTATTTGTTCGACCGAATGGGAAAACGTCTGCATAAGCATTTGAAATAAGATCAGGATCAAATGAGCAGGATCAAAAATGTTAGCTAGGTAGTCCAACATTCTCCCCTACTAGCTGGGTACCTAACTAGCACCAATGCAACCTGCCTGAAAACAATGAACATAAATCATTTTCAATATTCTTAATAATGATTTAGGAATCAATGTATTAGCTAGGCAGCCGCTTGTTGTTTTCTTATTGAAATAGAACTTTAGTTCATGAAAATAACAAGCTAGCTACCCCTGTTGCCCCAAGCTAACGCTATAAGTAGCTAGCTTCATCTGGCTTGTGTGGCTTGACCGGACCGGGTCTGACCTTCATCAAGTAAATACAAATATTGTCTTATAAATTAGGGGTATTTTAGATGATGACACCTAGCTAAATAGTTAGCTAGCTAATCAACACAGTTGTTTGTTCCCTAAAGCTTGGGGAAATGTGTGTCTGTCTGTCGCAGGTGTGTGAGACAAAATTTTACCAGCATCATAGCATACATATTGGTGAATCGCTGTGACATATGAAATACGAACGATAGTGTAATCAATGTGTAATAACTATGTAAAATAATGAATATGTTCAATTATTAAGTGACATGCAGTCATAGTCAGGTCCTGATTGGCCAGCAAACTTAGTGTTATTTTACGTGTATCTTTTTTTACTCGCAATGACCCAAACAGTGTTCCATAGCTGCCTGCTTTTTTCACCATAGGAAACCGTGCCAAGATACTTGGTGAACAGAGCGAGACTCCGCCTTTGTGTGTCTTTATAACTATGGGAAACATAAAAGTATCAAGAACAAAGTCAGGTTCTCACATCAAATGCTCCCCTTTAAGATTTTCCTGATTAAGTTCTTAGTGGCACTTGTTTTTTTCTTTCTTCTCCCTTTCAATCACTTCAATCGTTCCGCTGTGGGGAGGTGAGGGGAGGAGGACGAGAGAGGGATGAAGAACAGTAAAAGATGCATGACCTACTGGGACCTCCCTCTTTTGTATCAATCAGTCTAATTGGTCAGAGGATTCTGGAACCAGTTAACGCACCTCCAAAAATGTATCATTTCCTTTTTCTGCACAACTATGATGCCAACGACTTAGTGACACCGGAGAACCCACTAATTGCTAGTCAGAGGACTTTCATAAAAACAAATGTTCTTCTTATTTCCTTATCATCTTACAGTATTTCAGAAGTTGAAATTCAAAGTGCTTCAAATCGCCACGAACATGCCTTCCCCAAAACCAAAACGTAGTGATTAGAAACAGGGTGTGTTCAGAAGGAAAGGAAACTTAATGGAAAAATAGATACATACAAACTGCCAGACCACAGAAAGCCTAGGAGGATGAGGGAGGGTTCTTTCTTTATTATCAGAGCCTTCCTGTCCTCCTGTGTTTAGCCAATCACATCACAGAGGACCACTGTGGGGAATTGTAAAACCTTTTTGTGTTATCTTTAATGATTTTAAATGCAGTGTGGCCACTTGTGTGGCTGAATTGTGTTTTAAATAGACAAATAAACACAATCAAATCAAATCAAACTGCTGGGATTAAAACATAACTGTGGTGAGAATGTATCTTGCCATGGTGGAGCGGTGGAAAGTGTGAAGGCAGGGATGGTGAAGTGAAAACATTGGGAGAGATTTTCACTGTGAGTACAAATTCAGTTAAAATGATTACTGTCATTATTCTTTACTTGCTTTTTCTTCTGCCTCTCTCCCTCACTCTGTTTCCCTCTCTCTCTCTCTTTCTCTCTCTTGCTCAGTTTCCCTCTCGCTCTCTCTTTCTCCACCCCCCCCCCCTCTCTCTTGCTCCATATCCCTCCATATCATCCAAACCAACTTGCCCTCCAAATACACCTCTGCTGTCTTCAACCAAGATCTCAGCGATCACCGCCTCATTGCCTGCATTCGTAATGGGTCTGCGGTCAAACGACCACCCCTCATCACTGTCAAACACTCCCTAAAACACTTCAGCGAGCAGGCCTTTCTAATCGACCTGGCCCGGGTATCCTGGAAGGATATTGACCTCATCCCGTCAGTAGAGGATGCCTGGTTATTCTTTAAAAGTGCCTTCCTCACCATCTTAAATAAGCATGCCCCATTCAGAAAATGTAGAACCAGGAACAGAAATAGCCCATGGTTCACTCCAGACCTGACTGCCCTTGACCAGCACAAAGAAATCCTATGGATGTCTGCATTAGCATCGAATAGCTCTGCATTAGCATCGAATAGCCCCCGTGATATGCATCTTTTCAGGGAAGTTAGGAACCGATATACACAGGCAGTTAGGAAAGCTAAAGCTAGCTTCTTCAAACAGAAATTTGCATCCTGTAGCACAAACTCCAAAAAGTTCTGGGACACTAAAGTCCATGGAGAATAAGAGCCCCTCCTCCCAGCTGCCCACTGCACTGAGGCTAGGAAACACTGTCACCACCGATAAATCCACGATAATTGAGAATTTCAATAAGCATTTTTCTATGGCCATGCTTTCTACCTGGCTACCCCTACCCCGGTCAACAGCCCTGCACCCCCCCACAGCAAATCGCCCAAGCCTCCCCCATTTCTCCTTCACCCAAATCCAGATAACTGATGTTCTGAAAGAGCTGCAAAATCTGGACACCTACAAATCAGCCGGGCTAGACAATCTGGACCCTCTCTTTCTAAAATTATCTGCCGCAATTGTTGCAACCCTATTACTAGCCTGTTCAACCTCTCTTTCGTATCGTCTGAGATCCCCAAAGATTGGAAAGCTGCCGCGGTCATCCCCCTCTTCAAAGGGGGAGACACTCTAGACCCAAACTGCTACAGACCTATATCTATCCTACCATGCCTTTCTAAGGTCTTCGAAAGCCAAGTTAACAAACAGATCACCGACCAATTCGAATCCCACCGTACTTTCTCCACTATGCAATCTGGTTTCCGAGCTGGTCATGGGTGCACCTCAGCCACGCTCAAGGTCCTAAACGATATCATAACCGCCATCGATAAGAGACAATACTGTGCAGCCGTATTCATCGACCTGGCCAAGCCTTTCGACTCTGTCAATCACCACATTCTTATCGGCAGACTCAACAGCCTTGGTTTCTCAAATGACTGCCTCGCCTGGTTCACCAACTACTTCTCGGATAGAGTTCAGTGTGTCAAATCGGAGGGCCTGTTGTTCGGACCTCTGGCAGTCTCTATGGGGGTGCCACAGGGTTAAATTCTCGGTTCGACTCTCTTCTCTGTGTACATCAATGATGTCGCTCTTGCTGCTGGTGATTTTCTGATCCACCTCAACGCAGACGACACCATTCTGTATACTTCTGGCCCTTCTTTGGACACTGTGTTAATTAACCTTTCTAGCTCAGGGGTTCCGCTAGCGGAACACCCACAACATTCCGCTGAAAAGGCAGCGCGGGAAATTCAAAAATATTTTTTAGAAATATTTAACTTTCACACATTAACAAGTCCAATACAGCAAATGAAAGATAAACATCTTGTTAATCTACCCGTGGTGTCCGATTTCAAAAATGATTTACAGTGAAAGCACAACATATGATTATGTTAGGTCAGAGCCAAGTCACAAACACACACAGACATTTTTTCAGCCAACGATAGGAGTTAGAAAAAGCAGAAATATAGATAAAATTAATCACTAACCTTTGATTATCTTCATCAGATGACAGTCATAGGACATCATGTTATACATGTATTGTGTGTTTTGTTCGATAATGTGCATATATATATAAAAAAATCTCAGTTTACATTGTCGCGTTACGTGCAGTAATGTTTTGATTCCAAAACATCCGGTGATTTTGCAGAAATACTCATAATAAACATTGATAAAAGATGCAAGTGTTGTTCACAGAATTAAAGATAAACTTCCTCTATACAACCGCTGTGTCAGATTTCAAAAAAACTTTATGGAAAAAGAATAATCTGAGAACGGCGCTCAGAACCCAAAATAGCCAAAGAAATAGCCGCCATTTTGGTGTCAACAGAAGCTACAAAAACACTATAAATATTCACTTACCTTCGAATAACTTCATCAGAAGGCACTCCCTCAATCCCTCCAGACAAAAACTCAAAAAGTTCCGTTACAGGTCGTAGAAACAAGTCAAATGATGTATTCAATCCATATTTAGGATGTTTTTAACATTAATCATCAATAAGGTTCCAACCGGAGAATTTCATTGTCTGAAGAAAAGCATTGGAACGAGAGCATACTCTCTCGTGACCGCGCATAATGAGACCGAGGCTTTCTGCAGACCACTCAGTAAAATAGCTCTTATGAGCCCCTCCTTTATAGTAGAATCCTACAACCAGTATCTAAAGATGGTGACATCTAGTGGAAGCCCTAGGAAGTGTATGCCCATCCATAACTAACAGGGAAATCAATTGGCACTGTTTTGAAAATCGAGTTCTCACTTCCTGTTTGGATTTCTTCTCAGGTTTTTGTCTGCCAAATGAGTTCTGTTATACTCACAGACATAATTCAAACAGTTTTAGAAACTAAGTGCATGCTCTTCAACCGATCGCTGCCCGCACCTGCCCGCCCGTCCAGCATCATTATTCTGGACGGTTCTGACTTAGAATATGTGGACTACAAATACCTAGGTGTCTGGTTAGACTGTAAACTCTCCTTCCAGACTCACATTAAGCATCTCCAATCCAAAATGAAATCTAGAATCGGCTTCCTATTTCGCAACAAAGCATCCTTCACTCATGCTGCCAAACATACCCTCGTAAAACTGACTATCCTACCGATCCTCGACTTCTGCGATGTCATTTACAAAATAGCCTCCAACACTCTACTCAACAAATTGAAGGCTTAGTTGTCAACACTGTGGTGGTGTGGAAATGGCTTCCCAATGGAGAGGAGATGGAGACTTAAAGCATAAAGCTGTATGCTCTCTCTTTATGTCTGCCACCGCACAGCCAAAGGTACCATTTAAAAATCATTTAAATTAATATTTGACAAGATTTATTGGAAGACAAAAAGTGAAAGGGGACACAATGGATAGTTAGGTCTATATCGTATTGTTAAGATGCTCAAAGAGATTGAGTGAGGCAGATTGATAACTACATTTCTACCAGAACAGTCATTACTTTGTCAGTTCTAGAAGTCCTACTCCATAAAGCTAGGCATTCGGCATACCATGGTTGAATTATTTTTATGTGACACAAGTAGGAAGAACTTGGTTTTAATCCTGAATTCAAGTCCTGTCCCATTCCATTTTACCAGTCAATGAACTGTCACAGTTGGACAGAGCTGCTCAATGAATCCTCTTCAGCCCAAGCTGAGCACAAGAGTTCATCTTTTTTTTAATCTATGATGGAGACTCAAAAAGGAATAGCTCCACTCCCAAAAACCCTTTCAAAAATTCTGCCTAGCTGAAGAGAATTATGACTGGAATATTGATTTAGAGTTCAGACTATCACAGTAACGAAAACTTTTCAAAATTAAAGCCTTACCTTTAGCTTTTTAGGTAGTGAAAAAATAACTAATAATTGTGTAGGCTTTGGAGAGGATTCACTGTACAACATGAAACATACAGCTCCTATCTGACAGCAAAATGTGGTTATTCTGACATGTGTCCAAGTGCTGGATCATACTGATGTTGGCACAATGAGACTCAGTTATTGATAATTTGTCGAAAACAAAAGGTCTTTGTCTCCCTCACATGGCTCATTGACACCAGAAATAATGAGAGAGAGAAAAAGAAAGAGGATAAAGAATCCATTATTTATTCCAGAATGAACAAGAATCATTCCTTTAGTTCCAGAATGAACAGAATAGTATCTCGGTTGATAACTTATGATACAGTGGATTCCCGCTATACAGACCTCCACCATAGCCTGAAAATGAGATTTTCTCCTTTCTCTAACTATGAAGGCCTCAGAGACTCACCATGTGGTTTCAGCAGCTGCCAGGGTGGCCACATTACCTACAGGAGAGGAGAGGGGGGAAAACGTATTATGAAATCACACAGAAGCCTAAAGATGGATGAAATGGAAGAATGAATGTGATTTTCCCTTCCCTCTTAGGCACTTGGGAACATAGACTCTCACACACATATTGCAGTTATCAATGTCTGGTGGAGAATTCCATCTCTTCATCTTTCTGAGAAATCTCTCTCCCAGCTCTATTAAAGTAATCATTTACTTCGGTCCCCCCCTCCGCCTGCCTGCTCCATATTTCTACCCAAAAGCCTCTCCTCTCATACCTCCTGTTCTGTCTCACACCTCTAAAGACACTGTTAAACCTGTCCTGCTCTCAGGGGAAAGCGGCAATCCCAATGTAGTTTCAACATTGGCACAACAACATGTTTTTCCCCGATACTGTTTGTGCCCTTAGCATGTACTGTATCGACACCGTAGCTGCTTATATGAATATATAGGTCAGTGTAGCCTCATTGCAAGCACTTAAATGGTATATCATGTGATTCTCTGTACATTAATGATGAATGGAATGAGAACATTCCATTAGAAAAGTGTTTCCCAACTCCTCCAGTACACTCAACAGCACACATTGTTGTTGTAGCCCCAGACAAATTCACCTGATTCAACTCATTGAGGGCTTGATGATTAACAAGTCCGGGGCTACAACAACACTGCATTAGAATGTAGATGCATCATGAAACCCAGAGAGTGCTGAGCTGTGGTAGCATCACTTGAAGGTGAGAGTCAGAGAATATCCCACCATTCCATTTCAACCGACCGACTAAAAACATGGTTTCAGTATGGAAGAGACACTCCTGCAAAGGGGAACTAGGCTTGTTTTTTATCTAGCCTTGGGGATTGAGATGTGTCACTCATAACCTGATTGGACACTCTGTTATGGTCATGATTCATTCATGCAACTTGCATGGCTCATGAATCTCTCATTTCCTTTGAATGATGCATGGACCTAGAGACCGGACACATCCCCACTAAGGTCAGGCTTAGATGGGATAACTGGATAAACATTGGGAAAGAGAGGGGTGGGGTGGGGGGGGGAGAGAGCGAAAGATATAAGAGGATTGGAAAAAGAGAGAGAGGAAGAGAGAGGGATGGAGAGGGGGTGGGATGGGAGAGAGGAGAGAGAGAGAGAGAGAAAGAAAGAAAGAGGTGTATTTTTACCTTAGGACTGAGTTAGAGGTTATTGTTTCTCAGTCTCATGATCTCATCCCTGCAGTCTCAGTAGGACATGCAGTATGTATGCATGTCATTATGTCACATACTGTTCAATCCCTTTGACAGCCAATGAGACACATCTTAGAAACCAGCTGACACATACAGTTCATGTTTATCCATCATGGCTTGTTGGCCTATGTGCTGTATTTGCACTAGGATATTAAATATATAGTATTACATTGTTAGACAGAGCTAGTTGTCAAGTGGTTTTTCTATGTAGCTTGAAATATCCACATAATATAAAACATTTCTGGACAGACTATTTCCAAGCCAAGCTGTTTATTGTTTGTCTCGCAGTCTGTCACACAAGTTTATGTTTTTAATATTAGGAGAAAGGGCAGAAGTGTTTTGGTCAAATCAACAACCCGAGAAAAAATAAAAGCTTCTTGCCCTGAAGCATTAGTGGTTGTTGACCAAATGTCGTAGTTAATACAACCCTCTACAGCCCCCTACAGTGCTCTATGCCACTCTATTGGTTTAGGAGATGACACGGCATGGTGTGTAGGATCACATTGGGTTGTTTTCTATGTAGTTAAAATGTCAGACATAGCATGTCGCATTAGCCTTTTGACCTTCTTATTTGTATTTGCTTGTCTCTTTCCTTTGGTGTTTATTATTGTTTTATAAACATGTCACAGAACACACACACACACACACACACACACACACACACACACACACACACACACACACACACACACACACACACACACACACACACACACACACACACACACACACACACACACACACACACACACACGGTGCTCTGGAAGGGGTCAGAGAGTTTAATGAGAGCAAATTAAGACCTTGATATCTTATGGTTGGTTATTGAAATAGCTTATTGAAGTTCAAGTGTTTTCCGGTAGCATCCAGCAAACAAGGGAGGGCAAAAGTACATTAAAAAAAGGGGAAAGCGAAGAAAGAGCAAGGGCAAGAGGCATACAGGGAAGTTGTCTTGTCCCCTTTATTGTAATCAGATTTGATGCCTTTGGCTGCGACCTAGCGACCGTTAGCCCAGGCTGGTCTGACACATCATTTAAAGGCCAATAACAATCAGTAAGAGCAGCAGATGCACCCTGCAGGACAGTTTGGCTTTAATGGAATTAAAATGTCAATTTACAGGCCAGAGATCATTGCTGTAACTCGCCACCACAGACTGAGCACCTGCAGAAAGCAGAAGGCAGAGACCGGAATCCCATTTCCTGGACCGTGTTTCCCATCATCCTTAGCAGTGCAGTCACATTAACAGACACCAAGATTTGTGGCCAGATTGGATTTCCTCTTCCTCAGCAAGCGAGGCAGCTAGCGACTTGGATCTGATCACAGTTTACTTTAATCTGGAGCTTCGGTCAATAAGATGTTGATACATTAGAGCAGGAATGCTAATATCATGACATGTAAAACTGTAACACCGTAAAACTACCCTAAGGCTCAGGGAACACTGTAACGATTCTCGTCTGGTGAAGGAGAAGAGGACCAAAATGCAGCGTGGTAAGTGTTCGTCATAATTTAATTGAAAAACGGAACACTACACAAAATAACAACGAGGAGAAAACGAAACAGTTCTGCAAGGTGAACAGACACTACACAGAAAATAAACACCCACAACCAAAATGGGGGAAACAGGCTACCTAAGTATGATTCTCAATCAGAGACAATGAACGACAGCTGCCTCTGATTGAGAACCATACCAGGCCAAACACAGAAATACAATAACATAGAAAAAAGAACATAGACTACCCACCCCAACTCACGCCCTGACCAACCTAACACAAAGACATAAAAAAGGAACTAAGGTTCAATGTGTATTTTTCTTGGAATTAATTAATTTGGTTACATTAAATTTAATTAGTTGAATATGCTGCTTTTTGTGTGATGCAAACCTGCTGAACAAATAACGTAATGTTCAAAAAAAAATCTGTTACAGTTATGTAGTTAAGAAATGCATCAATTCATACCCAGTACATTGAGTTACAATGAAATATGTGACCCGTTTCAGGAAACTAGGCGTATGTCGCAAATCATAACTTCACAGGAGAGCCATTTGACCTTATTAATTTTTTTTTTTAAATCAAAATGCGTTTTTTGGCAGAAATGCCTTCTGGAACATGTGAACTTTCATGTGCCTTAATAACAAACTTGTATGCCATCTGTAAATAAGAAATACAATTGTTAAATTACGAGCCTTGTTGGTTAAGCCACAGTAAAACCCAGCAACCTTCCCACTAGCCATGATTGGCTGAGATAATGAGTGTGCTGGACATGCCTGAGAGAGGAGAGAGGATTGGTCTGCCATTATGTCTATTTGAGCTGGTCAGTCTGTGTTGGTAATCTTGTCGAAAGTGGCTTTTTTAATGTATTGTGGAGTGGAGCTGCATAAGTGTTGCTCTCCACTTTCTGGAGGATCAAGTTTTGAAATCAGTGGAATTAGAGTATGATAGCTAAAGTGATGGAGAAAACACCTGTCTCCGGATTACATGTTCAGACTAAGGGCAACCGTTGCATGGCATCCATGACAGGGAGACGCGTCCATCATGCATGATGATGTATACGGGTTAGATAGCCTAGCTAGCTACATTTTTCAGATATTACACATTTCAAATTTTGACAGAAAGTGGTTTCATTTCAAGCTAAAGTGTACTGCTAGCTAGCTAGCTAACGTTAGCTGGCTGGCTCCCTATCTAATGTTACATGTATGATGTTATTATTCGTATCCAAGAACCGTTTGCTTTGCTAGTTAGAGCCTAATGTTAGCTAGCTAACATTGAACCTGTTGGTTAGCTCCCAGCAGATTCATGCAGGGTAGTAATGACTTGGCACTATGTTCATTGTTGTTTAACTAGCTAACGTTAGCTGGCTGGCTCATTAGCTAGCGTTAAGTGACGTGTGTGATCTTACACACTGTTTACCTAGCTAGGTTCATTGTTTACCTAGCTAGCTAGCTACATGTCTTAAGCTAAAGTGTACAGCACCTGTTGAATATGGCCGGTGTCAGTAAACGTCGGCAAAATGCGTAATTGTTGCCAGCAGAGCTGGTTAGGCTGTTTGTGTGTTATCCAGAGGTAAACAAATCATCAGCCAGAGTGTCAAGTGTGCGCTCTGAACGCTCCGAGAGCGAAATTAGATGGGTGGGGCTATCAGGATAAGGTAAGACCCAGATGCAGACCGTGTCGAAGTAACAATGTTAATTACAGCAACAGGGGCAAAGGTACAGGACGGCAGGTGGGCTCAGGGTCAGGTCCGGCAGAGGTCGGTTATCCAGAGACGGGTCAAAGGTACAGGATGGCAGGCAGGGTCAGGGGCAGGCAGAGTGATCAGGCGGTCGGGCTCAGGGTCAGGACAGGCAAGGGTCAAAACCAGGAGGACGAGAAAAGAGAGACTGGGGAAAAGCAGGAGCTAAGACAAAAACACTGGTTGACTTGACAAACAAGACGAACTGGCAACAGACAGACAGAAAACACAGGTATAAGTACCCAGGGGATAATGGGGAAGATGGGCGACACCTGGAGGGGGGTGGAGACAAGCACAAGGACAGTTGAAACAGATCAGGGCGTGACAGGGGCTAAAGCTTAAGAGGGTGTGAACGATGCTGAATGGGTGTAGACAAAGAAGAGCTTTTCACTAGATACCAAAACATTCAAAGGCCATTTTCTCAGAAGTGAGTTTACAAGTTTATCAACTTTCATAGCAGAATTACTTTCCCATTGTTCCTAAAAAATGCAGTGTATGATATACCATTTGGTAGCTCTCAGTCTCTACTTTTAGAAAATGTAAAAAACACAATTTCAAATGTTGCTACATAAAACCAAATCCAGGTGGTGAGTCACATAAGTACAAGGATTTTTCACCAGTATACACTTTGCAGTGCATTCTAACTTTTTTTGCAAACCTTAATTCATGATTTATGCAGAACTTCAAGCTATGTTTGTGTTTTTTAAGGATGAAGTAAATAATGTGTTTTAATATTTGAATTATTAATCATACCACATACAGTATATCTAACCTTTAGATTTCAGCAGTGAGTTGAAACAAATTACTTGTCTGATGTCTGAGGAATGGCTATGTTGCTGTGTGGGAATCAATGAGTCTGCTCCAGTTTCTGTGGTCACAAGGGCAGCCTGCAGTGTTTACTGTAATATCAGCCTGTGGCAGAGCCATCGCTCCAGGGCCAAGACCCCGACAATTTACTGTAATATCATAGCTGAGCCAGTCAAACTCCCTGATGCAGCCCAATGCCACTGACAACCGACATAGGAGACACTGTCTCAGTCTGTCTGTGTGTGTGGATATCAATCCTGTGGTCATCAGACCCTCAGTGTCACATAGGGAGAGATGGGGATGGGAAATAGAGAGAGGGAGTGAGAGGACGGGAGAGAGAGAGGGCAAGAGAGGGAGAGAGAGAGAGAGAGAGAGAGAGAGAGAGAGAGAGAGAGAGAGAGAGAGAGAGAGAGAGAGAGAGAGAGAGTGGGGGAGAGAGAGAGGGCAGGAGAGAGATAGGGAGAAGGGGAGAGAGAGAGAGAGAGAGAGAGAGAGAGAGAGTGGGGGAGAGAGAGAGAGGGCGAGAGGGCGAGAGGGAGAAGGAGAGAGAGAGAGGGAGAAGGAGAGAGAGTGCAATCAGAAGAAGCTCCAGCTGGATTGTGGAATGAGGAGACCACAGAGCTTCAATTTGTCCAGACTTTGGAGGTTAATCGCTTTCTGGCAACATCACTCTCTCCTACCCGTCTGATTGCCCCTGAGAAGGTGAAGAGTCAGACGTGCCAAACACAGACTGAGACTCCTCTTCCTGGCTACAGGACAGACAGACAGCAGCCACATGACAGACGGACAGATGGAAGGCTTCAGTTACACAACATTGCTAAGACGCTCTCCCGGATGTTGACTTCTTGCCCATATTGCCCACTTTGTGTTCTGTATCCTCAACACAACTTTGTAAGCAAACAATGAACACAAGGAAATGGGTTTACAGTATGGTACTCATACACATGGTGACATGAACAAGTAGCTGAATGGATATCATTGTGTGAGCTGGTTGTGTAAGAAGTCATGCGGGTGTAAGTCATGATCGGATCTTGTCACGATAACGAAGGAGTGTGAGTGGTGAATGTGAATGTGTGCAGTGTGTATGCACACGTCTTTGTGTGTGTGTATGTGCATGCATGCTTTTGTGTGGGTGCGTATGTATGCACAGTTCTGTTTGTGGTGTGGGTGCGTATGAATGCACAGTTCTGTTTGTGGTGTGGGTGCGTACATATGCACAGTTCTGTTTTTGGTGTGGGTGCGTACATATGCACAGTTCTGTTTGTGGTGTGGGTGCGTATGAATGCACAGTTCTGTTTTTGGTGTGGGTGCGTATGAATGCACAGTTCTGTTTGTGGTGTGGGTGCGTATGCACAGTTCTGTTTGTGGTGTGGGTGCGTATGAATGCACAGTTCTGTTTGTGGTGTGGGTGCGTATGCACAGTTCTGTTTGTGGTGTGGGTGCGTATGAATGCACAGTTCTGTTTTTGGTGTGGGTGCGTATGAATGCACAGTTCTGTTTGTGGTGTGGGTGCGTATGCACAGTTCTGTTTGTGGTGTGGGTGCGTACGAATGCACAGTTCTGTTTGTGGTGTGGGTGCGTACATATGCACAGTTCTGTTTGTGGTGTGGGTGCGTATGAATGCACAGTTCTGTTTGTGGTGTGGGTGCGTATGCACAGTTCTGTTTGTGGCGTGGGTGCGTACGAATGCACAGTTCTGTTTGTGGTGTGGGTGCGTACATATGCACAGTTCTGTTTGTGGTGTGGGTGCGTATGAATGCACAGTTCTGTTTGTGGTGTGGGTGCGTATGTATGCACAGTTCTGTTTTTGGTGTGGGTGTGTACATATGCACAGTTCTGTTTGTGGTGTGGGTGCGTATGCACAGTTCTGTTTGTGGTGTGGGTGGGTGCGTATGCACAGTTCTGTTTGTGGTGTGGGTGCATACGAATGCACAGTTCTGTTTGTGGTGTAGGTGCGTACGCATGCACAGTTCTGTTTGTGGTGTGGGTGCATACGCATGCACAGTTCTGTTTGTGGTGTGGTGCGTATGAATGCACAGTTCTGTTTGTGGTGTGGGTGCGTACATATGCACAGTTCTATTTGTGGTGTGGGTGCGTATGCACAGTTCTGTTTTTGGTGTGGGTGCGTACGAATGCACAGTTCTGTTTGTGGTGTGGGTGCGTACGCATGCACAGTTCTGTTTGTCGTGTGGGTGCGTACATATGCACAGTTCTGTTTGTGGTGTGGGTGCATACGCATGCACAGTTCTGTTTGTCGTGTGGGTGCGTACATATGCACAGTTCTGTTTGTGGTGTGGGTGCGTATATATGCACAGTTCTGTTTGTGGTGTGGGTGCGTACGTATGCACAGTTCTGTTTGTGGCGTGGGTGCGTACGTATGCACAGTTCTGTTTGTGGTGTGGGTGCGTATGCACAGTTCTGTTTGTGGTGTGGGTGCGTACGAATGCACAGTTCTGTTTGTGGTGTGGGTGCGTACGCATGCACAGTTCTGTTTGTGGTGTGGGTGCGTACGTATGCACAGTTCTGTTTGTGGTGTGGGTGCGTACGTATGCACAGTTCTGTTTGTGGCGTGGGTGCGTACGTATGCACAGTTCTGTTTGTGATGTGCGTGGGGGTGTATGCACAGTTCTGCTTGTGGTGTGGGTGGGGGTGTATGCACAGTTCTGTTTGTGGTGTGGGTGGGGGTGTGTGTCATAGGGTGGACTACAAGATGCAAGTTGTAGGTCCAAACTACAAAGGTCAAAGGTCAGAGATGCGGAGCTCTGGTTGGAGCTAGCTCAGAGTGCTGTGAGTTCTTAACATTGTTCGCCCTGTGTTCAGGGTTGTCGGCTATCGTTTATTTTTTTGTACACCCCGTGCTCCCCCATGCTCTCAGTAATGGTGGCTTCAGCAGGTAGATTGTTATGATGATGAAATTATGTATGAAATTATGTATTGTTATTAAAGTGACAGTAACACGATTGTAGTCCTAGGTGTTATAATTGTCTCGAGTAGCGCGCAAGTCACCACCTGGGTATGCAATGATTGTTGCTGGTAAAGCTAGCTTGTAACTGAAAATATCTTTGTAATAAACATTTATATTCTTGAAAAAGCCTTGTCTGGTCCATTGTGTCGCTCATGACCCAGCTCAATAGGTGGTCTGTCACTAACCTGTGTTTCTAATGTACTGGTTGAGGTGTTCCCCTCATTTAACAGAAACTGCCGTAGTCTGGTATTCCAGCCATTTTAGTCACAGCCTCTCTCGGCCAGGGTGTGACATGTGCACATGTGTACATTGCATTGTAATCCCTATACACTGCGTCATCATGGCTCAGGTTCACAGAGACTGTGGATGAGGTGTTAACAGAATAGACAGGAGGCACCATGGATGCCATCCCGCCCATCGCTATGATGGATCTCTGACACTGAGATGAGTTGAGGCTCAACAGGGAATGGGGTTGGTGGAGAAAACATGCAGGTGGATGGAAACAGGTAAACATAGATGGGTTAACACTTAACGTTGCCTGCCACCGGCACTCGGTGGAGCCAAGGGAGCTGCCAATTGTTTCAAAGGGAGTCAGGAGACCTGGGCATCAAGTCCTACTTGTGTCGGACCCCCCTGGTCCCTCTACCCCCTCCCCTTCTCAGGCCCTGGCTGCCCCCTTCCCTGGGCCTTTGCATGCCAGAGGCTCCAGCTGGACCGAGGAGCCGGGAGCTGCTTTTCAACGGGCGCCAGTCCCATCAGCACCTGGAGATACATGAAACCCTCTGCAGCAGGAAGAGAGGAATAGAGGGATGGATGGAGTCATAATCACAGAGTGGACAGTAATGCATTCTCCCAAGCTGTGCTACTGTAGTGTTGTGTGTGTGTGTGTGTACAGTATACACTACTGTTCAAAATTTTGGGGTCACTTAGAAATGTCCTTGTTTTTGAAAGAAAAGCTCTTTTTTGGGTGATTAAAATAACATCAAATTGATCAGAAATACAGAAATAATGTCTACAACATTGTTAATGTTGTAAATGACTATTGTAGCTAGAAACGGCAGATTTTTTATGGAATATCTATATAGGCGTAAAGAGGCCCATTATCAGCAACCATCACTCCTGTGTTCCAATGGCACATTGTGTTAGCTAATCCAAGTTTATCATTTTAAAAGGCTAATTGATCATTAGAAAACCCTTTCGCAATTATGTTAGCACAGCTGAAAACTGTTGTCTAATTAAAGAAGCAATAAAACTGGCCTTCTTTAGACTAGTTGAGTATCTGGAGCATGAGCATTTGTGGGTTCGATTACAGGCTAAAAATGGCCAGAGACAAAGCACTTTCTTCTGAAGCTCGTCAGTCTATTCTTGTTCTGAGAAATGAAGGCTATTCCACGCGAGAAATTGCCATGAAACTGAAGGTCTCATACAATGCTGTGTACTACTCCCTTCACAGAACAACACAAACTGGCTCTAACCAGAATAGAAAGAGGAGTGGGAGGCCCTGGTGCACAACTGAGCAAGAGAACAAGTACATTAGAGTGTCTAGTTTGAGAAACAGACGCCTCACAAGTCCTCACAATTGGCAGCTTATTAAACCTGCAAAACACCAGTCTCAATGTCAACAGTGAAGAGGTGACTCCGGGATGCTGGCCTTCTAGGCAGAGTTACAAAGAAAAGCCATATCTCAGACTGGCCAATAAAAATAAAATATTAAGATGGGCAAAAGAACACAGACACTGGACAGAGGAACTCTGCCTAGAAGGCCAACATCCCGGAGTCGCCTCTTCACTGTTGACATTGAGACTGGTGTTTTGCTGGTACTATTTAATGAAGCTGCCAGTTGAGGACTTGTGAGGCGTCTGTTTCTACCGCCTCATGTTTTCTGATCATTTCGATGTTATGTGTCTGACCTGGGTTCAAGTACTATTTGAAATAACTTCAAATATTTAACCCATTACAGTCTAAGCCCTGTTTAAACCAATTCACTGCATGGAACAACATATAATCCCCCCCAAAATCCAAAGGAAGTTTGTTCTGAAGTGTCTGTCCTATATCTGACAGAGATAAGAAAGATCAGGAAACACTTTTTTTCCTTTTTTTTTTTTTTACATGAAATGTAATCTGTGCTTGTGTGCCTGGCTTAATAGAGCAATTGAATAATACCAAAATTGCACACATCACCCATCTGGCAGTCCAGTAGACTAGAGAAAATGCTCGAAGTTTTTTAAATAGTTGTAAAACTATTTGAACTCATGTCTGATGTGCGTGTGTGTGTGTGTGTGTGTGTGTGTGTGTGTGTGTGTGTGTGTGTGTGTGTGTGTGTGTGTGTGTGTGTGTGTGTGTAGATGTGCCTACAGTAGCATCACTAAGGGGTAAGCGTAAACTAGCCTGCACAGTTGGCTAGGGACTCTCCTCTATCTAACCTGTCCCCATCGCTCTCATCCAGATGTGTCTGTCCATCTGTTGCCTCTGACGGATTCTCCATCCCTTACTAGTCTGATTCGGAACATGCGGAACATGCGGAACATGCGTTAACTAAGTACCACTTTGGAGAAGGAAATCCGATTACATAACTACACCACTGACATTGGAAGTGATACAAACAGGTTTACAGCAACAAGATTTATAAACTCATTTGTAAGGCTTGACGTTGCTCAGATGGATGATCAAGAAAGAAACAACATTAAATACTTCAAAAGGGGAAACAATGATTTTGTACAAACGGCTTCTGATACAGATTTTAATGTGATTATAGTTCAGCGAAGGAAAGGCCAGAATAAATGCATTATAATTATAGCTTTTTTTGTAAGAAAGCAGCATGCAAGAACCCCTTCCCCCGTCACCGCTTTGAAAACGAGAGAGCTGGAGCAATGAACAGCCATTAATAACTTGGCAATGATTGCTCTCCACATTTGCCTATAACAATTTTTTTATTTTTCAGCTCAGCACTTGGCAACTTTTTTGTGTTTTATACAAGTCAAATCTTAAATTCTGGCAGATCATGCTCGGGCTATTAGCAGTGGCAAATATAATGTTCCTACTGATTTCTGCTATTGACAAGCCTTCAGTCGAACGTTGTGTAAGCTAGGGCAGCAATCAGCACCTAATTAAATTAAGAATTGAGTATATGAGGTAATTATTATTCCCTCATTGATGTTCTTTCTCTTTGTGATGCTGAATAAAATCAAAGACTTTCTTTTGTCAGACTTTGTGTAGAGATGCCAGTGCGTCTCAGCTCTTAGACACAGAATCCACAGTGACAGTTGGCCTTTTAACTCGGCTCTGTCCTGTATTTTTTAGATCGCCCAGGCGGAAAAATGTCCACGGTCCTACTGGGCCCATTATGAAAGGGTCTTTGAAGGCCGTTCTGTCAGAGTAGGAAGACTCAGTGTGTGTGTACGCACGTGTGAGTGAAGGAAGGATCAGAGTCAGGCACAGCTAAGCCCTGAGATCAAAGAGTACTCGCCCCACACACAAACGTACACATTCAGACCCCCTCACCCCCCTTTAACACAAACACACAAGTGCTGCAAAGAAAGACCTAGAAAAGCTGCAGCTGGCTCAGAACAGAGCGGCATGTCTTGCCCTTCAATGCACACAGAGGGCTAATGTCAACAGTATGCATGTCAGTCTCTCAAGGCTTAAAGTAGAAGAGATATTGACTGCATTAATCATTTTTTTGTGAGAAATATTATTGTGTTGGAATTTCAAGATTGCCTGTATAATCAACTTACATATACAGTGGGGCAAAAAAGTATTTAGTCAGCCACCAATTGTGCAAGTTCTCCCACTTAAAAAGATGAGAGAGGCCTGTAATTTTCATCATAGGTACTGTCATGACGTTGGGTTGGGTGTAGGTTTATGACAGTCATAAATACCTCTTTCCCCCTTTTTCTCTCTCCCTACTATAACTGATGTGACATAAGGAAACCCATGGGTTAACATAGAGATTCTGGTAACATCAGAAGTTGGGGGAAATGAACTATATTCTGGTGATCCGACCAACTGAACATATGCGGTGGTACTTAAGGTATATTATGTCAGTTCGGTTGCCCTCTGACACATTCTCATCAAGGATTGAATGACATAAACTCTACTGTGGAAAGTCTAAATGTCAGAGATATCGGATTCACATGGAATTGTTGTTTAATTCAAATGTTTGAATATGACATTATTTGTGAAGAGATGAAATGTAATTTTAGCTTCCAAATGAGAGATCTGTGCTTTCATAAGTTTCTCTGCTCACAGTGGTCCGCCCCTGTGAAGAGGAATGGGTTATAACCCTTTCAGACACACCCCTCTCCCTCCACTATAAAAGCCATTTTCCCAGAAGATAACTTCCTGTTCCGGGTACGCTAGGATGACGATCCAGTGTCAGAATGGTTCAGATAATCACTATAGATGAAGCCAACATCAGCATGGACTTTGATTGTGAATGGTATGAACTTTGAACTCGTATTCACTACAGAAGTGATATCTCCTAGCCTTGGAGTTAACAACAGCTAAACGCAGGTTCGGAAGGACAGTCCAAGTATCCCGTCTAATACACACAACGTGTTCCCGTGACTACCAGAGACATTCTTCAAAGGACAGAGGACTCGGGTTGGCGACACGGGCCATCTACCACCAACCTACTGAAGCGCAGCTCAGAGTAAATATTGATTGCATTTTCCTCTTCAAATGGGCGGTAATTTAGAATGCATAAGATACTGTATTTACGATAGCACAGCTAGCCTATGTTCAAGTCTCCCGCTTTTTCACTAGGACTCAACCCCCTTTCCTTTGTGTAACAAGCTGTCATATCTATTCCGCCCGCTAGGGACGTTTTTCTGTATGACGTAATTTGTGATCAAGTTATGATTTATTGTATATGTGTGATTCTGTGTGATTAGTTAGGTATTTAGTAAATAAATAATTAAACCCAATTTTGTATTGCTGATTCAACTTGTTAGCCAGGATTCTTGCAGATAATCAAGGACTTACAACTTTCAGATGAGACTGAATAAAATGACGATTAATGTGACTGCTATTTAGGAAAATATTACTAAATCTTTAAGAGTTTATTCGAAAGATAACAGCTCTATAAATATTCTTTCGTGGTGTCCCTCTCTAGTTAATTCATATTTACATGATTAGTTCAATCAGGTAATATTAATTACGGAGAAATTATTTTATAGAATAGCATGTCATAGCAATTAATCTGGCATAGTCAAAGACACGACATATTGGTGCCCCGTTGTGTGGAGTCTAAGATAGAATGAGGTTTTCATTTTGATTCGGCCTGTATAAAATTGAAAAGCAGGTTACATAATATACCAAGTTTATTATACACATTTTTGGAGTGATAGACAAGCATTTTTGGTTGTGTGTGCTGGGGATTCCCTTGCCCCGCGCTGTTCTCTGACGTAGTCAGGGGATAACGTAAGCGAATACATTTCTTGTATGAGGCTGAGAAAGCTAATTATAGAAATCTGAGAAATAGTGCGTTTGGCCAAACGCAGGGCTATTTCTGCCTGGCGCGTTTCATACGCTGGTAGGGCAGGTCATTATTAATTTCTCGAGCGAGGACAAAGAGCCAGCCGATTGAAATTCAGGAGATATAGCGTGACCAGCAATAATTATCTCTCTCTCTCGCGATTCAACGCGAAGAGAACACGGTGCGTTTCATGTTTGCCGCGTGTTCCGGTTAAAACATCGTCAAAAAACGCCGAAAAGGGTTTGAACATAATACGTTATTAGTAAAACCTTTTCCCTGCCAAGGGAATCCTACGTGCTACATTTTCAGGCACAAAGGAGGGTTAGCTGGCACGAGGTGCTAAAGCTAACAAGAAAAAAAAAAGCATTTTTTTTCTTCCTGGTGCCACGCTGAAATTCCTCCGCCTAGCGGAACAGAAGTCCCGCACCGGGTAGTTCCGCTTTATTACAGCGTGTGAAGTCAGTGACCACTTGAGTGTGCCCAGCATAGTCGTTCATGAAGAATTATTCAGGTCACACTCAAGTCATCACTTATGATATCCAGACGAATATCAATGTCTTATCCAATTGAACTAATAAGTGTAAATCTGGCCATTTACATTCTGAAATAGATATTTTAAATAATATCCAAATTGTTTAGTTCTCTAAATAAGACATTGCAAACTTTTTCCAAACTAACCTAGATTAAGCACTTCTCAGGTTAATTCAAGTTTAATTCACAAATTGCCTATACAGGTTTGATTTATCATTAAATTGATCAATCAGTAAAATTTGGGTTTTTCAAAACCCATTCAGTAATCCAGTATTGACAGAAGCCCCGCCCCAGCGGGAATCCCATGTGGTTTCGGCCTTAGGGAGAAGTGCCACAGTGTTGAATGTGCCCAACATTTGGTCTACTGTTTTACACTGATGATATCCAATCAACAGAGATTTTATGGATTATCGTCTCATTCAATTTAATAAGTTAAATTGTTGAACATAATTTAATGTTCTTCCAATCAAATGAGACACTTTTAAACTTATCATATTAACCTAGATGAAGCCACATCTCATGTTAATTAAAGTTTAATACCCAGATAGCCTACACAGGTAGGATTAATCATTGGCATTGATTAATTAATTCAATTTGCTTTTGCAAATTCATTCACGTCCAACTTCCACATTACTGGTACAGTACTGGTAGTTCGTCAACATCTATAAATAGATTCAACTTGTCTTTGCAGCTTCCAATTAATTCCAAACCCAAACTTTGAATAAATTTAGGGAACATTTTTCCTCTAAACTTTTCTAATAATGTGCAAGCTATCAAAGGAGGGGGTCACCACTCCTCCGCTAAGTAGTGAACCTCCACCCATAAAAGGATCGATCTCTGACCTCAGCAGCGATACCAACCCTAATTATGCCATTAGTGAAAAAACAGCCGAAATTGCGAACGCTCTCCAAAATCAACCATCAAACACAGGTTTTGTGACGGTTCTCCCCACTTTTGCACTAATGTATCGCCATAAGACTGTGGCATCGGTTCAATACCACCGTGCACAGCTGAAGCACGTGCCAGTCATGGCTAGCATTGGGGTACAGGCGGAGAGAACTGAGCCACTATTGACAAAAGCAGGAAATGAAAACATTCTGCTAGTCGAGGAACTGCGTTTGAAATCTGAACAATTGAAAGTAATTGCAAATACTTATGACGATGAACGAGCACAAACTCTTCAACAAAATCGTTGTCTCCAGGAACAACTCGATTTAGCCAAAACTAAATACGAGGTAGTCCACTCCAAACTAGATAAATCTGTTGAGTTATCTACAAATAGGAGCGCGCAATTTGATAACATGCAGGCAGTTTTATTGAACGTTACTCAGAGTAACACGGTTCTACTCAAAATTCTGCAGACCAAAGACGATCAGTTGATGAACACAATGACGAAGTTGGATGACAAATCAGCAGAACTCATTGAAGTCACTGACCAAATGAATGATGAGAGAACTCGGGTGATGAAGATGGAAATCTTGATTTCTAAGCAAGCGGAAGAAATCTCATCACTGAATCTCTCGCTCCGTACTCAAGACCTCTATTTGCAAACCATGACAGATAAGTTTGAGACCGAAAGGAGCAAGTGCGACACTCACGTGTCCAAAATCAGTACTCTAAGCGCTCAAGTGGACTCTGCAATGCAGCAGAATACCACCCTTAGGTACCATCTGGAGGAAGTCCAGAAGGGTCACGCTCTACAGCGTGACTATCCATCCAAGCAACCGGAGCCCGGTACTCAAAGGAGTGAAGACGATAGGTTTCAGACATTGCCTCCGTCAGGTGTCCCCCAGTCTTCTCCGCTTGGCCATTCGGCACTGAGTAATATGGCGCCTCTTGGCCAACAAAGCCAAAGCTTGGCTTCTCCTCTTGGCCTTTTGGCCCCACTTTCCCCACAGGATAAAGCCCACCCTCTCCGCCCGCTTGACGCGGAATACCTTGACAAACTCGTCAAGTATTTCCCCACCTTTGACCCCGTTCCAGGTCAGCCAAACGATACTGAGACGTTCCTAGCTGACATAGAGGACGCGTTGGATGGCTACCCGAACGCTACGGGTTCTGACAGGGTTTACTTGTTGAAGCGAACGTCGAATAGACACGTGACAAGGTTCATTCGCCTACAACAGCAACACGTGCTAAATGACTACGCTAAACTTGCCACAGCTTTGAAATTAGAATTCAGTGGTTCTGCAACTCGCAAACACGATAGCTCACTGGCTAACACGGTCAAACAAGCTCGGAATGAACACCCACAAGCTTACTATCATAGGCTTCGTTCAGCTTACTTTGGCCTACTCACTGAAACAGGCATGGAAGACCTGTTACCATTTAAACAAATGTTCCTGTCGAACATGTATCCCACCTTCATTACCTACTTGGGCACTGCAGCCCACATTGGCTTGCCTATCTTACAACTCAGAGAGCTTGCAAGCACAGCTTTTGAGGCATCAAAAGCTCGCAACGCCAAGAGCCCTGACCACTCGGTTTTGAAGTTTGACCAGGAGCACTCACTCCAGTCAGAGGGTGCATTATCAGGTATTGGAGCGTTAAGAGATGACGCACAACAACAGTTTCTACCACGAAACCATGATTCCAATAACCTCCGCGGTCGAAATAACCGCAAAGCACGTCGCCATCAAAACGACTACCGCTACAATCGACCTGTTCACTACGTTCCTGCACCCAACCCACACAAAGTGTCAGAGCACAAGGGTAACAAAGGGTTGAAGGATGATCAAAACGTAGACCAATGTTCTCCAGAAGTTCCACTAGGTGAAGAACTAAAGCGAGAAACATTTGAGAAAAGGGTAAAAGATAAGTCACAAGGACTAGACAGGGAATTACCGGACTCCAGGTCCGCAGGAATTAACACCCATAGCAAGGACGTTAAAATTCAAATCCCTCCCTTCACTCGAGACCCTATCCAGGGCCCGATTGACCAAGAAACAAGCCCACGGGCTTCGTCTATAAACTCTGATACAAAGGTTGCGAAGAAAAAGGTCAAACGCTTCGTTAAAGCCAAGCCCACTCAAAATCGTAAAAGTCAATCTGCTTCCACCTTGAACAGAATTGACACATCACGTTGTTGCGAAAGACCACTCCACTTTGTGGGGAACATGTCCACTAACCACGAATCGAAACGACCATACCTGGAAACAGTCCTGGAGGACTGCCTACCTTGTCATGCGCTAATTGATTCGGGTGCGACAATATCACTCATCTCTCAAACATTGTTTGATGATCTAAAAAGGGCTTTGAAGCCAACTAAACGTTGGTTAAAAGTGGAACGATGCGACACTACACTTCGAGGGGTCACTCAGACTACCTCGCCTCTCACATTGAGAGTCATGCTGAAACTACACTTCAAGGACTTATCGCTCGTCCACCCTGTGTATGTTACTAGCCTCGAAACTGTACCCCTGCTACTTGGAGCAGACTTGATGGATCGGTTACTCCCATTGATGGATTGGAAAACCAACCAGGTATGGTCACAGGCCACAGTGCCTTCTCCACCGACCACACTGTCTTTCCCTAACGCTAGCTGCAACGCAGTCATTCACGAGGGGTATCTGTCGAAAGCACCCCTTGGGAAAAAGACGTTTAAAAACCTGTTGGGGCAGAATCAGATCCAAGGAGATATTACGATATCTCAAAACATTCCATCAGCCAATCTGATTGACAATTCTTTTCATGATTTCGAGCCAGCTGTCTCTGTGAATGAGCTACTTCCCTCCTCCGTGCAGTCGTGCAATACGGTAGTTGAGATGAACTTCTCTTGCCCTTCGGACACTTCCGCAAGCACTGCGGCTGTCTCAGCAAGAAAAACATCGATGCGCAGAGTATACTCTGCTTCCGATGATACACCTTCCGCTTTGTGGGGGACTGTCAACCCTTACAATGACACTAATGGCGTCAGTCCAGCAACTGACCCGATGATTCCCACTGGTGAAACACTTTGCGATATCACAGACCGATATCCTCGTCTCAGTTCGCAGGTACTGAAGAGGTTGCCACGCGCGGACGCGGTGGTGACTGACAGACCTCGACAGCCACTGAGGGTGTTGAAGCACAAACACCAGGAGATTTGGTTGAAAGGTTGCAGCCATTCTCATAATAACGCGGCCACTGACAACTCGTACATAGGGTCCGAACCTTTCGTTTGCGCCTCGGATACCAACACCACATGCTGGTGGGGGGGTCCCGAGACGCAAAGGGGGGGAATAGTAGCCCAGACCCATGATGAGCATTATCGAGGCCGGTGGGGGGGTCGAGACTACGGACAACACCGTACGAGGCCGCCAGAGCATAAATCAAATCTAGTTGTAAACTCCCCTTTGAGAACAGTGAGGAGCAGACATAAACCCTGTCTAGGGGCCTCTTAGAACACATCTAAGATAGTACTGAGGTGTACCACACTGGTCGTAAAGGAAGTCCAGTGGACTTGTCCACCTCCAAAACAAATGGCAACAATAATCATTCCTTGCCTTGTGTAGTAGTCACTACAAGACAACTAGTAAAATGCTCTAATCATGTATTCCTGTAGGATAACATTTCAGAATAAATCGGTAGGACAACTGGACCCCTTGAGTACCAGTACCAATACCACAGTCAGCCCAGCAACACTCAGTAGGAGGATTAGTAACCTCACAAGTTAAATTGCTATTGATAATAGCAACATAGGAGTCACTCAGAGTGCAGCGCGGGGAAGGGAATCTCCATTGCACTCTTCCAATGGTTACACACGCCACTAATAAATAGAATCCTCCGTACAGGAGAAAAAGTTATTAGAAGTCAGGAACCACGATCACACCACGTACGACTGGTCTAATACTTACAGTACTTCCGTCATGAGGTTAGCTCCTCCGTGGATAACATAGCTATGAAGTATATTTCTTCATACCTACTGCCACTACAATAGTGGAAGACAGTGACTGGTAGTAAAACCACTACAGACTCCCTCGACACCAATTCTGACTGACCTCCAGGCATTGACCTGAAAATTACCTGACTACGTCAGAC
This sequence comes from Salvelinus namaycush, assembly GCF_016432855.1. Taxonomy (NCBI): domain Eukaryota; kingdom Metazoa; phylum Chordata; class Actinopteri; order Salmoniformes; family Salmonidae; genus Salvelinus; species Salvelinus namaycush. Next base: position 15,640,824 of record NC_052334.1, read on the forward strand.
TCATTCTGAACAAGTTGTAATCTGCCAGAATACTTGGTTTCCTTCCCTTGGCATGTGTGCTTGTTTAAGCATAAAAGCACATGTACAACGGAACATCCAATTAGGATTCATGCTAGGATCACTTAAGGGTCCGAGCAAAATACCAGCCTTAGTAAAGTTGAACATTTATTTTGAGGCCTTTAACTCTACAGCTACAGCACTCACCAGTTTTCTTCTCAGAAGTCCATAGGTCATCCCTGTAGACTGCCCAAAACTAGTGCCTTACAGCTGTAGACGTATCACATAGTTATCAACTTAGGATAGTACCTTAACCAACACCCCGCAAATTAGAAGAGCCCTAGATATGACATTAGACAATGCCACGATAGGGTCATTTTGCCAAGTTATTTTGCCAATAACTATATTTTGTTTTGTTTATGCTTTCATTCATTTTGTTTCATTTTCTTCGACATGTAGAAAGTGATAGCCATAAACAACTTCCCCATACAACCATCAGTTAGTGCCACAACGCCGCTTTTTGGGAGGAAATGTAATGATATATTTCATGAGTGTGTGTGCGTTGTTAACATCTGCCTAAGTTACTGCCCAGATCTTCCAGTCTGGACGACCAGACTACGGGTCCGGAACGGCGATCCCAATCCGGACCTCCGCTGCCCAGCCATGGAGCAGACTTCTTCATTTGCAGACACCCTACCCGGGTCGACCACACCAGAGGGGGGACTGCAACAGCGATCACCAACTGGACATCTGCTGTCCAGCCATGGAGCAGACTTCTTCATTCGCAGAAACCCTACCAGGGTCGACCACCAGATGGGGACCACAACGATGGTCCACAACCAGGACAACCCACGGTCATTTGTATGTTGGTTTGCAACATGCAGGTTAATCGCAAGATTGAACCCAACATGGGGGGACTGTCATGACGTTGGGTTGGGTGTAGGTTTATGACAGTCATAAATACCTCTTTCCCCCTTTTTCTCTCTCCCTACTATAACTGATGTGACATAAGGAAACCCATGGGTTAACATAGAGATTCTGGTAACATCAGAAGTTGGGGGAAATGAACTATATTCTGGTGATCCGACCAACTGAACATATGCGGTGGTACTTAAGGTATATTATGTCAGTTCGGTTGCCCTCTGACACATTCTCATCAAGGATTGAATGACATAAACTCTACTGTGGAAAGTCTAAATGTCAGAGATATCGGATTCACATGGAATTGTTGTTTAATTCAAATGTTTGAATATGACATTATTTGTGAAGAGATGAAATGTAATTTTAGCTTCCAAATGAGAGATCTGTGCTTTCATAAGTTTCTCTGCTCACAGTGGTCCGCCCCTGTGAAGAGGAATGGGTTATAACCCTTTCAGACACACCCCTCTCCCTCCACTATAAAAGCCATTTTCCCAGAAGATAACTTCCTGTTCCGGGTACGCTAGGATGACGATCCAGTGTCAGAATGGTTCAGATAATCACTATAGATGAAGCCAACATCAGCATGGACTTTGATTGTGAATGGTATGAACTTTGAACTCGTATTCACTACAGAAGTGATATCTCCTAGCCTTGGAGTTAACAACAGCTAAACGCAGGTTCGGAAGGACAGTCCAAGTATCCCGTCTAATACACACAACGTGTTCCCGTGACTACCAGAGACATTCTTCAAAGGACAGAGGACTCGGGTTGGCGACACGGGCCATCTACCACCAACCTACTGAAGCGCAGCTCAGAGTAAATATTGATTGCATTTTCCTCTTCAAATGGGCGGTAATTTAGAATGCATAAGATACTGTATTTACGATAGCACAGCTAGCCTATGTTCAAGTCTCCCGCTTTTTCACTAGGACTCAACCCCCTTTCCTTTGTGTAACAAGCTGTCATATCTATTCCGCCCGCTAGGGACGTTTTTCTGTATGACGTAATTTGTGATCAAGTTATGATTTATTGTATATGTGTGATTCTGTGTGATTAGTTAGGTATTTAGTAAATAAATAATTAAACCCAATTTTGTATTGCTGATTCAACTTGTTAGCCAGGATTCTTGCAGATAATCAAGGACTTACAACTTTCAGATGAGACTGAATAAAATGACGATTAATGTGACTGCTATTTAGGAAAATATTACTAAATCTTTAAGAGTTTATTCGAAAGATAACAGCTCTATAAATATTCTTTCGTGGTGTCCCTCTCTAGTTAATTCATATTTACATGATTAGTTCAATCAGGTAATATTAATTACGGAGAAATTATTTTATAGAATAGCATGTCATAGCAATTAATCTGGCATAGTCAAAGACACGACATATTGGTGCCCCGTTGTGTGGAGTCTAAGATAGAATGAGGTTTTCATTTTGATTCGGCCTGTATAAAATTGAAAAGCAGGTTACATAATATACCAAGTTTATTATACACATTTTTGGAGTGATAGACAAGCATTTTTGGTTGTGTGTGCTGGGGATTCCCTTGCCCTGCGCTGTTCTCTGACGTAGTCAGGGGATAACGTAAGCGAATACATTTCTTGTATGAGGCTGAGAAAGCTAATTATAGAAATCTGAGAAATAGTGCGTTTGGCCAAACGCAGGGCTATTTCTGCCTGGCGCGTTTCATACGCTGGTAGGGCAGGTCATTATTAATTTCTCGAGCGAGGACAAAGAGCCAGCCGATTGAAATTCAGGAGATATAGCGTGACCAGCAATAATTATCTCTCTCTCGCGATTCAACGCGAAGAGAACACGGTGCGTTTCATGTTTGCCGCGTGTTCCGGTTAAAACATCGTCAAAAAACGCCGAAAAGGGTTTGAACATAATACGTTATTAGTAAAACCTTTTCCCTGCCAAGGGAATCCTACGTGCTACATTTTCAGGCACAAAGGAGGGTTAGCTGGCACGAGGTGCTAAAGCTAACAAGAAAAAAAAAAGCATTTTTTTTCTTCCTGGTGCCACGCTGAAATTCCTCCGCCTAGCGGAACAGAAGTCCCGCACCGGGTAGTTCCGCTTTATTACAGCGTGTGAAGTCAGTGACCACTTGAGTGTGCCCAGCATAGTCGTTCATGAAGAATTATTCAGGTCACACTCAAGTCATCACTTATGATATCCAGACGAATATCAATGTCTTATCCAATTGAACTAATAAGTGTAAATCTGGCCATTTACATTCTGAAATAGATATTTTAAATAATATCCAAATTGTTTAGTTCTCTAAATAAGACATTGCAAACTTTTTCCAAACTAACCTAGATTAAGCACTTCTCAGGTTAATTAAAGTTTAATTCACAAATTGCCTATACAGGTTTGATTTATCATTAAATTGATCAATCAGTAAAATTTGGGTTTTTCAAAACCCATTCAGTAATCTAGTATTGACAGAAGCCCCGCCCCAGCGGGAATCCCATGTGGTTTCGGCCTTAGGGAGAAGTGCCACAGTGTTGAATGTGCCCAACATTTGGTCTACTGTTTTACACTGATGATATCCAATCAACAGAGATTTTATGGATTATCGTCTCATTCAATTTAATAAGTTAAATTGTTGAACATAATTTAATGTTCTTCCAATCAAATGAGACACTTTTAAACTTATCATATTAACCTAGATGAAGCCACATCTCATGTTAATTAAAGTTTAATACCCAGATAGCCTACACAGGTAGGATTAATCATTGGCATTGATTAATTAATTCAATTTGCTTTTGCAAATTCATTCACGTCCAACTTCCACATTACTGGTACAGTACTGGTAGTTCGTCAACATCTATAAATAGATTCAACTTGTCTTTGCAGCTTCCAATTAATTCCAAACCCAAACTTTGAATAAATTTAGGGAACATTTTTCCTCTAAACTTTTCTAATAATGTGCAAGCTATCAAAGGAGGGGGTCACCACTCCTCCGCTAAGTAGTGAACCTCCACCCATAAAAGGATCGATCTCTGACCTCAGCAGCGATACCAACCCTAATTATGCCATTAGTGAAAAAACAGCCGAAATTGCGAACGCTCTCCAAAATCAACCATCAAACACAGGTTTTGTGACGGTTCTCCCCACTTTTGCACTAATGTATCGCCATAAGACTGTGGCATCGGTTCAATACCACCGTGCACAGCTGAAGCACGTGCCAGTCATGGCTAGCATTGGGGTACAGGCGGAGAGAACTGAGCCACTATTGACAAAAGCAGGAAATGAAAACATTCTGCTAGTCGAGGAACTGCGTTTGAAATCTGAACAATTGAAAGTAATTGCAAATACTTATGACGATGAACGAGCACAAACTCTTCAACAAAATCGTTGTCTCCAGGAACAACTCGATTTAGCCAAAACTAAATACGAGGTAGTCCACTCCAAACTAGATAAATCTGTTGAGTTATCTACAAATAGGAGCGCGCAATTTGATAACATGCAGGCAGTTTTATTGAACGTTACTCAGAGTAACACGGTTCTACTCAAAATTCTGCAGACCAAAGACGATCAGTTGATGAACACAATGACGAAGTTGGATGACAAATCAGCAGAACTCATTGAAGTCACTGACCAAATGAATGATGAGAGAACTCGGGTGATGAAGATGGAAATCTTGATTTCTAAGCAAGCGGAAGAAATCTCATCACTGAATCTCTCGCTCCGTACTCAAGACCTCTATTCACTACGTTCCTGCACCCAACCCACACAAAGTGTCAGAGCACAAGGGTAACAAAGGGTTGAAGGATGATCAAAACGTAGACCAATGTTCTCCAGAAGTTCCACTAGGTGAAGAACTAAAGCGAGAAACATTTGAGAAAAGGGTAAAAGATAAGTCACAAGGACTAGACAGGGAATTACCGGACTCCAGGTCCGCAGGAATTAACACCCATAGCAAGGACGTTAAAATTCAAATCCCTCCCTTCACTCGAGACCCTATCCAGGGCCCGATTGACCAAGAAACAAGCCCACGGGCTTCGTCTATAAACTCTGATACAAAGGTTGCGAAGAAAAAGGTCAAACGCTTCGTTAAAGCCAAGCCCACTCAAAATCGTAAAAGTCAATCTGCTTCCACCTTGAACAGAATTGACACATCACGTTGTTGCGAAAGACCACTCCACTTTGTGGGGAACATGTCCACTAACCACGAATCGAAACGACCATACCTGGAAACAGTCCTGGAGGACTGCCTACCTTGTCATGCGCTAATTGATTCGGGTGCGACAATATCACTCATCTCTCAAACATTGTTTGATGATCTAAAAAGGGCTTTGAAGCCAACTAAACGTTGGTTAAAAGTGGAACGATGCGACACTACACTTCGAGGGGTCATTCAGACTACCTCGCCTCTCACATTGAGAGTCATGCTGAAACTACACTTCAAGGACTTATCGCTCGTCCACCCTGTGTATGTTACTAGCCTCGAAACTGTACCCCTGCTACTTGGAGCAGACTTGATGGATCGGTTACTCCCATTGATGGATTGGAAAACCAACCAGGTATGGTCACAGGCCACAGTGCCTTCTCCACCGACCACACTGTCTTTCCCTAACGCTAGCTGCAACGCAGTCATTCACGAGGGGTATCTGTCGAAAGCACCCCTTGGGAAAAAGACGTTTAAAAACCTGTTGGGGCAGAATCAGATCCAAGGAGATATTACGATATCTCAAAACATTCCATCAGCCAATCTGATTGACAATTCTTTTCATGATTTCGAGCCAGCTGTCTCTGTGAATGAGCTACTTCCCTCCTCCGTGCAGTCGTGCAATACGGTAGTTGAGATGAACTTCTCTTGCCCTTCGGACACTTCCGCAAGCACTGCGGCTGTCTCAGCAAGAAAAACATCGATGCGCAGAGTATACTCTGCTTCCGATGATACACCTTCCGCTTTGTGGGGGACTGTCAACCCTTACAATGACACTAATGGCGTCAGTCCAGCAACTGACCCGATGATTCCCACTGGTGAAACACTTTGCGATATCACAGACCGATATCCTCGTCTCAGTTCGCAGGTACTGAAGAGGTTGCCACGCGCGGACGCGGTGGTGACTGACAGACCTCGACAGCCACTGAGGGTGTTGAAGCACAAACACCAGGAGATTTGGTTGAAAGGTTGCAGCCATTCTCATAATAACGCGGCCACTGACAACTCGTACATAGGGTCCGAACCTTTCGTTTGCGCCTCGGATACCAACACCACATGCTGGTGGGGGGGTCCCGAGACGCAAAGGGGGGGAATAGTAGCCCAGACCCATGATGAGCATTATCGAGGCCGGTGGGGGGGTCGAGACTACGGACAACACCGTACGAGGCCGCCAGAGCATAAATCAAATCTAGTTGTAAACTCCCCTTTGAGAACAGTGAGGAGCAGACATAAACCCTGTCTAGGGGCCTCTTAGAACACATCTAAGATAGTACTGAGGTGTACCACACTGGTCGTAAAGGAAGTCCAGTGGACTTGTCCACCTCCAAAACAAATGGCAACAATAATCATTCCTTGCCTTGTGTAGTAGTCACTACAAGACAACTAGTAAAATGCTCTAATCATGTATTCCTGTAGGATAACATTTCAGAATAAATCGGTAGGACAACTGGACCCCTTGAGTACCAGTACCAATACCACAGTCAGCCCAGCAACACTCAGTAGGAGGATTAGTAACCTCACAAGTTAAATTGCTATTGATAATAGCAACATAGGAGTCACTCAGAGTGCAGCGCGGGGAAGGGAATCTCCATTGCACTCTTCCAATGGTTACACACGCCACTAATAAATAGAATCCTACGTACAGGAGAAAAAGTTATTAGAAGTCAGGAACCACGATCACACCACGTACGACTGGTCTAATACTTACAGTACTTCCGTCATGAGGTTAGCTCCTCCGTGGATAACATAGCTATGAAGTATATTTCTTCATACCTACTGCCACTACAATAGTGGAAGACAGTGACTGGTAGTAAAACCACTACAGACTCCCTCGACACCAATTCTGACTGACCTCCAGGCATTGACCTGAAAATTACCTGACTACGTCAGACTCATTCTGAACAAGTTGTAATCTGCCAGAATACTTGGTTTCCTTCCCTTGGCATGTGTGCTTGTTTAAGCATAAAAGCACATGTACAACGGAACATCCAATTAGGATTCATGCTAGGATCACTTAAGGGTCCGAGCAAAATACCAGCCTTAGTAAAGTTGAACATTTATTTTGAGGCCTTTAACTCTACAGCTACAGCACTCACCAGTTTTCTTCTCAGAAGTCCATAGGTCATCCCTGTAGACTGCCCAAAACTAGTGCCTTACAGCTGTAGACGTATCACATAGTTATCAACTTAGGATAGTACCTTAACCAACACCCCGCAAATTAGAAGAGCCCTAGATATGACATTAGACAATGCCACGATAGGGTCATTTTGCCAAGTTATTTTGCCAATAACTATATTTTGTTTTGTTTATGCTTTCATTCATTTTGTTTCATTTTCTTCGACATGTAGAAAGTGATAGCCATAAACAACTTCCCCATACAACCATCAGTTAGTGCCACAACGCCGCTTTTTGGGAGGAAATGTAATGATATATTTCATGAGTGTGTGTGCGTTGTTAACATCTGCCTAAGTTACTGCCCAGATCTTCCAGTCTGGACGACCAGACTACGGGTCCGGAACGGCGATCCCAATCCGGACCTCCGCTGCCCAGCCATGGAGCAGACTTCTTCATTTGCAGACACCCTACCCGGGTCGACCACACCAGAGGGGGGACTGCAACAGCGATCACCAACTGGACATCTGCTGTCCAGCCATGGAGCAGACTTCTTCATTCGCAGAAACCCTACCAGGGTCGACCACCAGATGAGGACCACAACGATGGTCCACAACCAGGACAACCCACGGTCATTTGTATGTTGGTTTGCAACATGCAGGTTAATCGCAAGATTGAACCCAACATGGGGGGACTGTCATGACGTTGGGTTGGGTGTAGGTTTATGACAGTCATAAATACCTCTTTCCCCCTTTTTCTCTCTCCCTACTATAACTGATGTGACATAAGGAAACCCATGGGTTAACATAGAGATTCTGGTAACATCAGAAGTTGGGGGAAATGAACTATATTCTGGTGATCCGACCAACTGAACATATGCGGTGGTACTTAAGGTATATTATGTCAGTTCGGTTGCCCTCTGACACATTCTCATCAAGGATTGAATGACATAAACTCTACTGTGGAAAGTCTAAATGTCAGAGATATCGGATTCACATGGAATTGTTGTTTAATTCAAATGTTTGAATATGACATTATTTGTGAAGAGATGAAATGTAATTTTAGCTTCCAAATGAGAGATCTGTGCTTTCATAAGTTTCTCTGCTCACAGTGGTCCGCCCCTGTGAAGAGGAATGGGTTATAACCCTTTCAGACACACCCCTCTCCCTCCACTATAAAAGCCATTTTCCCAGAAGATAACTTCCTGTTCCGGGTACGCTAGGATGACGATCCAGTGTCAGAATGGTTCAGATAATCACTATAGATGAAGCCAACATCAGCATGGACTTTGATTGTGAATGGTATGAACTTTGAACTCGTATTCACTACAGAAGTGATATCTCCTAGCCTTGGAGTTAGCAACAGCTAAACGCAGGTTCGGAAGGACATTCCAAGTATCCCGTCTAATACACACAACGTGTTCCCGTGACTACCAGAGACATTCTTCAAAGGACAGAGGACTCGGGTTGGCGACACGGGCCATCTACCACCAACCTACTGAAGCGCAGCTCAGAGTAAATATTGATTGCATTTTCCTCTTCAAATGGGCGGTAATTTAGAATGCATAAGATACTGTATTTACGATAGCACAGCTAGCCTATGTTCAAGTCTCCCGCTTTTTCACTAGGACTCAACCCCCTTTCCTTTGTGTAACAAGCTGTCATATCTATTCCGCCCGCTAGGGACGTTTTTCTGTATGACGTAATTTGTGATCAAGTTATGATTTATTGTATATGTGTGATTCTGTGTGATTAGTTAGGTATTTAGTAAATAAATAATTAAACCCAATTTTGTATTGCTGATTCAACTTGTTAGCCAGGATTCTTGCAGATAATCAAGGACTTACAACTTTCAGATGAGACTGAATAAAATGACGATTAATGTGACTGCTATTTAGGAAAATATTACTAAATCTTTAAGAGTTTATTCGAAAGATAACAGCTCTATAAATATTCTTTCGTGGTGTCCCTCTCTAGTTAATTCATATTTACATGATTAGTTCAATCAGGTAATATTAATTACGGAGAAATTATTTTATAGAATAGCATGTCATAGCAATTAATCTGGCATAGTCAAAGACACGACAGTACACTTCAACTATGACAGACAAAATGAGAAAAAAAATCCAGAAAATCACATTGTAAGAAATTTTATGAATTTATTTGCAAATTATGGTGGAAAATAAGTATTTGGTCACCTACAAACAAGCAAGATTTCTGGCTCTCACAGACCTGTAACTTCTTCTTTAAGAGGCTCCTCTGTCCTCCACTCGTTACCTGTATTAATGGCACCTTTTTGAACTTGTTATCAGTATAAAAGACACCTGTCCACAACCTCAAACAGTCACACTCCAAACTCCACTATGGCCAAGACCAAAGAGTTGTCAAAGGACACCAGAAACAAAATTGTAGACCTGCACCAGGCTGGGAAGACTGAATCTGCAATAGGTAAGCAGCTTGGTTTGAAGAAATCAACTGTGGGAGCAATTATTAGGAAATGGAAGAAATACAAGACCACTGATAATCTCCCTCGATCTGGGGCTCCACGCAAGATCTCACCCCGTGGGGTCAAAATGATCACAAGAACGGTGAGCAAAAATCCCAGAACCACACGGGGGGACCTAGTGAATGACCTGCAGAGAGCTGGGACCAAAGTAACAAAGCCTACCATCAGTAACACACTACGCCGCCAGGGACTCAAATCCTGCAGTGCCAGACGTGTCCCCCTGCTTAAGCCAGTACATGTCCAGGCCCGTCTGAAGTTTGCTAGAGAGCATTTGGATGATCCAGAAGAAGATTGGGAGAATGTCATATGGTCAGATGAAACCAAAATATAACTTTTTGGTAAAAACTCAACTCGTCGTGTTTGGAGGACAAAGAATGCTGAGTTGCATCCAAAGAACACCATACCTACTGTGAAGCATGGGGGTGGAAACATCATGCTTTGGGGCTGTTTTTCTGCAAAGGGACCAGGACGACTGATCCGTGTAAAGGAAAGAATGAATGGGGCCATGTATCGTGAGATTTTGAGTGAAAACCTCCTTCCATCAGCAAGGGCATTGAAGATGAAACGTGGCTGGGTCTTTCAGCATGACAATGATCCCAAACACACCGCCCGGGCAACGAAGGAGTGGCTTCGTAAGAAGCATTTCAAGGTCCTGGAGTGGCCTAGCCAGTCTCTAGATCTCAACCCCATAGAAAATCTTTGGAGGGAGTTGAAAGTCCGTGTTGCCCAGCAACAGCCCCAAAACATCACTGCTCTAGAGGAGATCTGCATGGAGGAATGGGCCAAAATACCAGCAACAGTGTGTGAAAACCTTGTGAAGACTTACAGAAAACGTTTGACCTCTGTCATTGCCAACAAAGGGTATATAACAAAGTATTGAGAAACTTTTGTTATTGACCAAATATTTATTTTCCACCATAATTTGCAAATAAATTCATTAAAAATCCTACAATGTGAATTTCTGGATTTTTTTTCCTCATTTTGTCTGTCATAGTTGAAGTGTACCTATGATGAAAATTACAGGCCTCTCTCATCTTTTTAAGTGGGAGAACTTGCACAATTGGTGGCTGACTAAATACTTTTTTGCCCCACTGTATTCAGCATGTATATTAAGAATGAATGATTAGCTGTATGATGTTCATACCTGCACATTTTCTGTGTTTTCTCTAAGCTCTGTGTGCAAATATTCATGTTAATCTGTGTTGTGCTATATTGAAATGAATATCAACACTGAACACAAATGTGAAAAAGGGACACAGGAATTAATTGATTTTTCATGTGTTTGAAAGTCCTGCCATTTCATTTAACACAGGTCACCTCTTGGTCAAATACTTCATAGATTCTAGAAAAAGTATGATTCCATAAAGCAGACAGTGGATAGTGACAGAGATGGATGCAGGCAGCTAGTATATACCCTTAGAACATCAAGCGTAGCGGTAAATCAATGTGGATTATCTTCAGTCATGAGGACATGGACCAGCAAGAGAATAAGACAAGGTGACTGGAGGTGCAGTGATGTGAACTTGATAAGCGAACAGATTATTCCTCCTCACTATAACTGCTCGTTGAAGCAAAAACTTGAAAAGTGTCAAAGTTATCTATAGATTTCAGAGTGCAGATGTTATCAGTCTACCATAGAAATGAGCTGTTATTTCTCTGCAACAGCAAACCTTATTCTGCGAGGAATGGTGGAAAACTCTCTCTGTAACGTCTTAACTTGATATGTGTTCCGGATTGAATTTACAGAGAAAAACCCTCTGAGGTTTGAATTGATCTCCATCACTGTGATTCTGTGGCACTTGTATTAGATTCATTCTGTTTTATGGGGCGATAGGTCCCTCACTCAAACTGTTTGTGTGTTTGTGGTTGTGGGTGTATGCAAGAGAAAGAAGAGAGAGAATAAAGAGAGAGATTGAGTAAGAGAGAGAGAGTGGAAAATAAGGAAATAAAGAGAGTAAAAGAGAAAGAAGAAAAAGGAGACAGAAAGGAAGGAGATAAGGACAGAAGGAGAGGAAGAGAGAGAGAGACTGACCTCTTGAGTGTTGTGGGGATGCTGGACTGCTACACACCACTAGTGTATGATAAGCCTTTCCAATGCAGGTGCTGTCAGGGTCTGCTGGATGTGTCAACAAGATAACACAGTTGCAGGAGGTAGTTCAGGAAAGAGACCCAGATGGACACCAGAGGAGAGACCAGGAGAGAGACCAGTAAAGAGACCCAGAGGGAGACCAGAGGAGAGATCAGGAGAGAGACCAGTAAAGAGACCCGGAGGGAGACCAGAGGAAAGACCAGGAGAGAGACCAGTAAAGAGACCCGGAGGGAGACCAGAGGAAAGACCAGGAGAGAGACCAGTAAAGAGACCCGGAGGGAGACCAGAGGAAAGATCAGGAGAGAGACCAGTAAAGAGACCCGGAGGGAGACCAGAGGAAAGACCAGGAGAGAGACCAGTAAAGAGACACAGAGAGACCAGGAGAGAGACCAATAAAGAGACCCGGAGGGAGACCAGAGGAGAGACCAGGAGAGAGACCAGTAAAGAGACCCGGAGGGAGACCAGAGGAGAGACCTAGAGTGAGACCAGTAAAGAGACCTAAAGGTAGACCAGAGGAGAGACCAGGGTAGAGACCAATAAAGAGACCCGGAGGGAGACCAGAGGAGAGACCAGGAGAGAGACCAGTAAAATGACCCGGAGGGAGACCAGAGGAAAGACCAGGAGAGAGACCAGTAAAGAGACCCGGAGGGAGACCAGAGGAAAGACCAGGAGAGAGACCAGTAAAGAGACCCGGAGGGAGACCAGAGGAAAGACCAGGCGAGAGACCAGTAAAGAGACCCGGAGGGAGACCAGAGGAAAGACCAGGAGAGAGACCAGTAAAGAGACCCGGAGGGAGACCAGAGGAAAGACCAGGAGAGAGACCAGTAAAGAGACACAGAGAGACCAGGAGAGAGACCAATAAAGAGACCTGGAGGGAGACCAGAGGAAAGACCAGGAGAGAGACCAGTAAAGAGACACAGAAAGACCAGGAGAGAGACCAATAAAGAGACCCGGAGGGAGACCAGAGGAGAGACCAGGAGAGAGACCAGTAAAGAGACCCGGAGGGAAACCAGAGGAGAGACCTAGAGTGAGACCAGTAAAGAGACCTAAAGGTAGACCAGAGGAGAGACCAGGGTAGAGACCAATAAAGAGACCCGGAGGGAGACCAGAGGAGAGACCAGGAGAGAGACCAGTAAAATGACCCGGAGGGAAACCAGAGGAGAGACCAGTAAAATGACCCGGAGGGAGACCAGAGGAGAGACCAGTAAAATGACCCGGAGGGAGACCAGAGGTGAGATCAGGAGAGAGACCAGTAAAATGACCCGGAGGGAGACCAGAGGAGAGACCAGGAAAGAGACCAGGAGGGAGACCAGGAGACCACTCTGCAGAGCTAACTCCAAAACAAGGTTCATGGTGGAAAAACACTAACCTGCGCGTCGCAAGGGGAAAGTAATCAGATTACGTTACTGAGTTTGGGTAATCCAAAAGTTACATTACTGATTCCAATTCTGGACAGGTTACTAGAAACTGTAACGGATTATATTTAGAAAGTAACCTACCCAACGTTGCTTATACTGCAGGTCTCCCAGACCATAGGGGACAGTTGCTCCCTGTACACACACTACTTCAGTCCCCTTGTCAAAACTCAGCAGAAAACAATACATCCCTCTACTTCTTTCTTCTTCTAAAGGCTGGGAGAGAGCAGGGTGTTGAGCAGCTCTCCGCACACCAGTGTACATTTAAGGGGATGTCACTCAGACTCACATCAAAGACAAGCAGCTCAAGAGCCTCACTTCACATAGTACAGTAGCATTATGCAACTATTTTAAATATGTGCAACAAGTTTGGAAATGTACTGGGGATCAAAGACCTTTCAATTTATAGTTGGTCATCTTTTCAACTACATTACACATGCATTACATGTTCAATACACATGGAGACAGGTTGATAGCAGCTGTTCCTATTGAGTAAATATATTATTGGGTTAATGGTTTGGGCATCCCTTTTGGCCATCCCTTCCATAAACCGTATGGAAATATACTATATGTTTTGTATTCCTATTGTGAATGCAGAGACAGAGGATTCTCAGAGCTTGTCAAGCATAGTGCATAAGAACGTGTGTTTATAGTGAGCTACACAGCAGCAGAGGAGAGTGTTCCGTAGGGGGTATTTAGAACAATGAGCTCATTTATAATGAAGTCTCTGTTTTTCCTCCTGGGCTGTTCATAAAGACTTATAATCTCAGCACTATCCCCTTTAGTTTACCCACTGCTACAGCCATGACAGCACAGTCCCCCGCCAGGGACAGGTGGGGAATTCACTGAGGTGTGATAACGTGTGTGTGTGTGTGTGACTATTTTAAACATGTGTAGGTTCATGTGTGGGTGTATGAGTGTGTACGCGTGTGTACTGTGTATTTCTGTGTGTATGTACGTGTGCACCTATACTGCATGTAAAAAAGACTATGCAATAAGCCTATTAAAATGTTTATCTGACTCCATAAGATAAATAGCAATATGCAAGAACAGTATAGTTGAGTTACAGTAATAGAACACAATAGTTAAAGTAATAAAACACGATAGTTGAGTTACAGTAATAGAACACTATAGTTGAGTTACAGTAATAGAACACTATAGTTACAGTAATAGAACACTATGATTGAATTACAGTAATAGAACACTATAGTTGAGTTACAGTAATAGAACACTATAGTTGAGTTACAGTAATAGAACACAATAGTTGAGTTACAGTAGTAGAACACTATAGTTACAGTAATAGAACACTATAGTTGAGTTACAGTAATAGAACACTATAGTTGAGTTACAGTAATAGAACACAATAGTTGAGTTTACAGTAGTAGAACACTATAGTTACAGTAATAGAACACTATGGTTGAGTTACAGTAATAGAACACTATAGTTGAGTTACAGTAATAGACCACAATAGTTGAGTTTACAGTAGTAGAACACTATAGTTACAGTAATAGAACACTATAGTTGAGTTATAGTAATAGAACACAAAAGTTGAGTTTACAGTAGTAGAACACTATAGTTACAGTAATAGAACACTATGGTTGAGTTACAGTAATAGAACACTATAGTTGAGTTACAGTAATAGAACACTATAGTTGAGTTACAGTAATAGAACACTATAGTTGAGTTACAGTAATAGAACACAATAGTTGAGTTTACAGTAGTAGAACACTATAGTTACAGTAATATAACACTATAGTTGAGTTACAGTAACAGAACACTATAGTTGAGTTACAGTAATAGAACTCTACAGTTGAGTTACAGTAATAGAACCCTATAGTTGAGTTACAGTAATAGAACACTATAGTTGAGTTACAGTAATAGAACACAATAGTTGAGTTTACAGTAGTAGAACACTATAGTTACAGTAATAGAACACTATAGTTGAGTTACAGTAATAGAACACTATAGTTGAGTTACAGTAATAGAATACTATAGTTGAGTTAAAGTAATAGAACACTACAGTTGAGTTACAGTAATAGAACACTACAGTTGAGTTACAGTAATAGAACACTATAGTTGAGTTACAGTAATAGAACACTATGGTTGAGTTACAGTAATAGAACACTACAGTTGAGTTACAGTAATAGAACACTATAGTTGAGTTACAGTAATAGAACACTACAGTTGAGTTACAGTAATAGAACACTATAGTTGAGTTACAGTAATAGAACACTATAGTTGAGTTACAGTAATAGAATACTATAGTTGAGTTAAAGTAATAGAACACTATAGTTGAGTTAAAGTAATAGAACACTACAGTTGAGTTACAGTAATAGAACACTACAGTTGAGCTACAGTAATAGAACACTACAGTTGAGTTACAGTAATAGAACACTACAGTTGAGTTACAGTAATAGAACACTATAGTTGAGTTACAGTAATAGAACACTATAGTTGAGTTAAAGTAATAGAACACTACAGTTGAGTTACAGTAATAGAACACTTCAGTTGAGTTACAGTAATAGAACACTATAGTTGAGTTACAGTAATATAACACTATAGTTGAGTTAAAGTAATAGAACACTATAGTTGAGTTACAGTAATAGAACACTACAGTTGAGTTACAGTAATAGAACACTACAGTTGAGTTACAGTAATAGAACACTATAGTTGAGTTACAGTAATAGAACACTATGGTTTAGTTAAAGTAATAGAACACTATAGTTGAGTTAAAGTAATAGAACACTACAGTTGAGTTACAGTAATAGAACACTATGGTTGAGTTACAGTAATAGAACACTACAGTTGAGTTACAGTAATAGAACACTATAGTTGAGTTACAGTAATAGAACACTATAGTTGAGTTAAAGTAATAGAACACTATAGTTGAGTTACAGTAATAGAACACTACAGTTGAGTTACAGTAATAGAACACTACAGTTGAGTTACAGTAATAGAACACTATAGTTGAGTTACAGTAATAGAACACTATGGTTGAGTTACAGTAATAGAACACTATAGTTGAGTTACAGTAATAGAACACTATAGTTGAGTTACAGTAATAGAACACTATAGTTGAGTTAAAGTAATAGAACACTATAGTTGAGTTACAGTAATAGAACACTACAGTTGAGCTACAGTAATAGAACACTACAGTTGAGTTACAGTAATAGAACACTACAGTTGAGTTACAGTAATAGAACACTATAGTTGAGTTAAAGTAATAGAACACTATAGTTGAGTTACAGTAATAGAACACTACAGTTGAGTTACAGTAATAGAACACTACAGTTGAGTTACAGTAATAGAACACTATAGTTGAGTTACAGTAATAGAACACTATAGTTGAGTTACAGTAATAGAACACTACAGTTGAGTTACAGTAATAGAACACTATAGTTGAGTTACAGTAATAGAACACTATAGTTGAGTTAAAGTAATAGGCAATCAAGAAATGTCTGAGAGTGGAATTCTAAATACAAATGTAATTCATTTCTTTGTGAAATGAATGGATTCACATACAAGGCATAAAGCTTAAGTTACAAAGCATTAACAATTATTAGAAGGCATTATTATATGTATGATCAGAGAGAGAAAGAGAGAGACAAAGAAACCATGGTTTGTTCAGGAACAGATAAGAGAAAGAACAATGAATCTAAGACCTTTTATCTGAGTTGTTTGGATTCAAAAACTTGAGTTCTTGACCAATATTATTAAAGTTAACCTCCAATCAGATATCAGACCTACAAGATGAAACCACAACATAACCTCTGCTTCTCAGAGGTGTGACAATGGAGATGGCAAGATCAACACAGAGAATGCTGAATTCCTAAGACAACATAGAGGATCTTCTTGCATACAGTTGATAAGAGTCACTTTGGGGGCTGGGCAGCCCTACAGTTCCATGGACAGGCTCCTCTAGCACCAGTGGGTCTGTTGTGACATCTTCATTATATGGTTATTAATGGTGAGAAGAAGGAAGCGCTATTGTACCTAGCCAAGAGCCCTTACACAGACTACAGCTTCCTGCCTGGCCCTATTTTTAACTGGGCTGAAAAAAACACCCCAGAAATACAGACATGGCAGGATGTTATTATTAAAATAAAATTATGTGCTGCAGATAAAGTGATGCCCACAGTTCGTCAACTTGTCATCACGGAGAAAGCAAATAGATACCATGGCTTAACATGTCTGACAGAAGCTATTCACAATAATTTGGGTTTTAATGCGAGAGGAAGCCATTCACAATTCTTATTGCTGTGTTTGCATGGCAGTATTAACAGTATGTGTATCTCCGTACTGTCGGTCCCACAGCATGTATAACTCTCTCCTCAGTCCTCACAGAGACAGAGAAGGAGAAGGAGAGGAAGAGACAGAGATAGAGGGGGAGAGAGACAAAGAAAGGGAAGGGATGTGACAGAGGGTGAGAAAGGGAGAAGGAGAAAGAGAGAAAGAAAAATAAAGAACATTTGCTTGACTAGGTGAGATAATTAAAGGGAAATTTCACTGCTGCTATTTCACTGTATATGTCCATTAACATGTTATTAACATGTAATATGTGTCATAAAAATTGAGAATTTCCTCTATGAGCAAATTAGTTATTCTGCATTTCACCAGTAGAAACGGGCCATCTAAATTTCCTAGTTGTAAGCCAACCACAATATCCAGAATTCATAGTGATTTCAGGACGTAGTACCGCCCCTGTCGAGGTGGATCCAGTTGAGAATGGTCGTCAACAGGTAGCTAACGTTACTCACTTGACCACTCGTTCAGTCGTTTTTGTCGACAACTGTAAAGTTTAGTCATGTGTGGTGCTCAGTACCTGGATGTGCAAACTACAAACAAAGAGGAAGGCATCTGAACAGCCAACATCAGCATAGCAGAAAATAAGTTGAGCAGAGGTAACGTGGCTAACTTAGCTAACTAGTTAGAGAACTGTGTTTGTTTATCTAAACCAAAATCTGTCTAGCTTTCATAATACGCTGGCTAGACATTCCAAGTAAAATCTATGTAATTAGCCAGCTACTATCTGGCAATGTGATTTGTAATTTTGCAAGCTAACGTTAGCTAGAGCTTACCAGACCGTATCTAACTGTTAGCTAGCTAGATAACTAACTTCCGCAGAGGCTAACGTGACTTGTCTATGTGTTCTATTTACTGAGTCCGAACCCATCAACATCTGCATTGGCATCACCCTTACTAAAAAAGATTGCAGTCAGAGTGCAGTATAACTGCAGTATTGTATGGTTACACATCCTCATGATCAGTCTTCGTGTCTTTCCTGAAGACTTGCAGTACAAACAAATCTTCTGCAAGAGGTCAAAGCAGTGTGTGGTGAAGAAAGTGTACAGGCACAGAACCCATCACTACAAGGAGAGGCTTGTCCACGTGGCTGTGGAGCGCAGAAAGGACAAGACAGTGGTCTACAAGAAGCCAGAGTCACAGCTCCCTAAACCCAACATCCCTGCCAACATCGCCACAGTGCCAAAGCCTGCTAAACTAGCTGCCATTGCCCAACACAAGACAAGGTTCACCAGCGGAAGAACATTCAGGACCTTGCCTGGAACATTCAGCCAACACAACATCCATATTCAGTTAGACTAATGTTGTATAATAGAGAATGCCTAGTATGCTCACAACTGCATTGTGGTATAGATATTGCTAGCTCTTGTACATTTGTACACTGAAAAAGATAGAAACGCAACATGTAAAGTGTTGGTCCCATGTTTCATAAAGTGAAATAAAAAAGCCCAGAAATGTTCCATATGCACAAAAAGCGGAGAAATGTTTATCTTTGTAATAAAGCCCTTTTGTGAGGAAAATCTCATTCTGATTGGCTGGGCCTGGCTCCTCAGTGGGTGGGCCTATGCCCTCCAAGGCCCACCCATGTCTGCACCACTGTCCGGTCATGTGAAATCCATAGGTTAGGGCCTAAATAATTTATTTAAATTTACTGATTTCCTTATATGAACTGTAACGCAGTAAAATCTTTTAAATTGTTGTATGTTGCGGTGATATTTTTGTTTAGTATATATAAAGGATTTTGATAAACTGTTTGTTGTACTGACATGTGACTAAATGATTCCAGCTGCATCAGAAACCAATAAAGTGTTGACTTCACCTTCTGGATTAATTCATTGTAATATTCATTAAATGTATTTAGAAGTAACTAGCTACAAACTTTAATTTAATAATACAGTAGATTAGTCGGTCAATACAGCAAATAAGAAGACATGGCATGTATTCAAGACAACGTTTATTTGCTCTGGAGACCGAGGTAAGTTTACACATCAGTATGCAGGAACAGTTATGACAATGCATGACATATACAGTAGAAGAACTTCTTTGTATCCAACAAAATGTCGATCATGTTAGGGATAAATTGCTCAAATGGCCCCAACATCACACGCAGGCAAGGGGCTTCGGTGTACTCTGCCTAACCTAAAGGGCAAATGATAAATGAGTAAAGTCGTGTGTACGCTACTCAGTTTTGGCCCTGAAGCTATTGAGATCGGATACAAAATCCCCATGTTGCCTACACGTCACCGGCGCTCGTTTAATGTGAGCTGGTCAGAAACGCAATATGAGGGCTACGGATCCCGTCTTTGAGCCGTCCCGATATTTTCCAACATATTTGATTTTATTGGCACAAAATAATGTAATGGTCTTGTACTGTAAGATGTGCAACTCCAAGTTTTGAGAACGGTGATCAGCAATAGCAAATGAGAGCTCAACAGAGATGTGAGATGATGACATTGTTTCGCATCCCCCAGAATGTGTAGACTCTTGAGCAGGAGCGATGACAACTACTAGTATGCGTTTGTACTTGCCTTTAACCAAAGTCAAATCATTACAGCTCTGAAGATCGCAAGCAATGTTATTCAATTCCAAATGCATTGGCTAGATATTTCAACTCTGAATGGCGTGAATGTCTGACTGACAACATTTGTGGCTGCTTTGAGTCACAGCTCATTCTAGCTACGTTAACAATCTAATCACATCATTACATCATTGTTTTTGTGAGACAGCGTGGTATCCTCACAACCAAGTGAAGAATCCTGTAGTGTGTGAACCCTCGTCTGTGCCACATTGTTTAATGTGCGCACCACTACATTGGCTCAGCCCCAATTTATGTGCTCTCTGTCAACTCCAGCCACATGGCAAACGGCTAAACCAAACACAAAAAACAATGCCCCTTCCCCCCTCTTAGGGGCCAAAATGTATCTATCTCTCTCTACAGTATCTAGAGGACTGATTACTGGAACGTTTGATATAAAAAATCTTACAGCAGCCATGTCTGAAATCTATCTGATAGTTCTTCCCTGAAGAGGACTCTGATGCCATCTATATGGATATGACCTCGGTGGTTGCTTGTATCTGTACAGGGTGAACTCTAAATTACTCTCATAGGTCTCATCCCCCACACAAGCCTTTAGATGCTGTGACACCCTGTGGAGATTGTGCCTGGTTGATAAGGTTACTGTGAACTTGGTATTGTTTGATTGGTCAATGGTGGTTGGTTTCGGTTTGAAAGGGTTACACCTTCAGATGTTATAAATCAAATGAAATCCCTTTGTTCTGTCTCTTATCCTGTATCCTGTTCATTGGAGAACGGTTGTATGATATTTTCTCATTTCCTAAGCATCTCTTTGTTCATGCTTTGTCTTTTAAATGAACCTAGGATCTATATGCCTAGAATTATGCTTTATTAATATCCGTTTTATGCCTTGTATGTGAATCCATTCATTTTACAATATTATTAAATAATACTTGCATTTTTCATTCGCTTCTCATAACCAGTTCTTAATCTTAGTCAGCCAAACGCATAATACTTGATTGCACATGGTTTTACAATAATGTTACATGGAGTTAGATAATTCATTTAATAGACTTTGAACATATTTATTGCATAGTCTCATCATGGGTCACATGTGAGGCATATATAATATACGCTTAGGCTACATGATAAATATTACCACATTACAGAAGGACAACAAACTACAGGAAAGACGGTCGTTTAATGTGAGAGGCTCAGCGATGTTAGGATTTTTAAAGTCGTTTAGTGTACGCCCGGCATAAGTTGTTTTACTGAGTTGTTGTACTTTCGTTAGCTAGTTAGCAATATAATCTCTCTTTTTACACAAGGCAGTGTTGTTCAGTACAGTATAATTTTGTGATTGATTCAGCCGTAACGGGGCTTGCTAGTACCACTACAAGCCAAGCTAGCCAAGTTGAGCTAGCTAGCTTTGTTTACTATACCCAAAATGTACTGTAGCCTAAAGTTACAGCTATCTAGCTCCTTAGCTAACATTGATGATGATGACAAAGAGTAAAGGAATTCATTTGGGTTTATAACTCATATTACTCTTTGATTAACTATAGCTGTGTGTTGTAGCTAGCTAGCTAGCTAATGTGTGTCTGTAAGATGTGCCATATTCTGCATCGTGCTGCTACAATAGGAATACAAACAGCACACAACGATTGCTCATCAAAGTCTAATAGCGTTTTTACAGACAATACCGCTTGGTGGCCTACAGATTACTTTTGGAGTTTGTTCTTCATGGGGAAGCCTGGAAGGGATGAGAGAGCCATGCCTATGGGTTTGTAGTGTCAAACCCGCAACACACACACACACACACACACACACACACACACACACACACACACACACACACACACACACACACACACACACACACACACACACACACACACACACACACACACACGCAAACACCAATTGGTTAATGGAGTGCTGAATGTATATATTTTCCTCTTGCTCTGTTTGCTAATTTCCATATTATGTTAATTATTAAGCTACCCAGGAAAGGGCAGGAAATAGTCCATATTAATATATATTAGCCATTTCTGAGACTACCTTAGATAATTAATTTGATGATACAGCAGTAGCAATACAAGGATATAACATCTATAGAAGAGACACACGCTTATGGGGGAGGTTTTGCTGTATATATTCAGAGCCATATCCCTGTATAGCTTAGTCCTATGTCAAGTGTTATTGATGTGTTGTGGTTGCAGGTTCACTTGGCACATCTAAAGCCTTTTCTTTTGGGGTGTTGCTATAGGCCTCCAAGTGCTAACAGTCAGTATCTAAATAATATGTGTGAAATGTTTGAAAGTGTATGTGATGTAAACACAGAGGTCTACTTTCTTGGGGACCTGAATATTGACGGGTTTTCATCAAGCTGTCCACTCAAGACCAGGGTGATTACAAACACTACAGTTACAAGATTATCCATATGTATCAGTCACATTTTTACTAATTGTAACGGCAGTCTACTTCGTCCTCCTCCTCAGATGAGGAGAGGCGAGAAGGATCAGAGGACCAATGTGCAGCGTGGTAATTTGACATAATGAATTTAATGGACAAAACAAAAACACTATACAAAATAACAAAAGAACATACCGTCACAGTCCTAGCTGGTGCAGAACACAAACACAGAGACAGGAAACAACCACCCACAATCCCCAACACAAAACAAGCCACCTATATATGATTCTCAATCAGGGACAACGATTGACAGCTGTCTCTGATTGAGAACCATATCAGGCTGAACATAGAAACAGACGAACTAGACACACAACATAGAATTCCCACCCAGCTCACGTCCTGACCAACACTAAACAAGCAAAACACATAAGAACTCTGGTCAGGACGTTACAGTACCCCCCCCCCTGAGGTGCGGACTCCGAACGCACCCCTAAAACTCAAGGGGAGGGTCTGGGTGGGCATCTGTCCGCGGTGGCGGCTCCGGCGGTGGACGAGGACACCACTCCACCACTGTCTTTGTCCCCCTCCTTAGCGTCCTTTGAGTGGCGACCCTCGCCCACGACCTTGGCCTAAGAATCCTCCCCAAGGCCCCCACATGATTTAGGAGGTAGCTCAGGACAGAGAGGTAGCTCAGGACAGAGAGGTAGCTCAGGACAGAGAGGTAGCTCAGGACAGAGAGGTAGCTCAGGACAGAGGGGCAACTCCGGACAGAGAGGCAGCTCAGGACGAATGGCAGCTCCGGACTGAATGGCAGCTCCGGACTGAATGGCAGCTCCGGACTGAGTGGCAGCTCCGGACTGAGTGGCAGCTCCGGACTGAGTGGCAGCTCCGGACTGAGTGGCAGCTCCGGCCTGAGTGGCAGCTCCGGACTGGGTGGCAGCTCCGGACTGGGTGGCAGCTCCGGACTGGGTGGCAGCTCCGGACTGGGTGGCAGCTCCGGACTGGGTGGCAGCTCCGGACTGGGTGGCAGCTCCGGACTGGGTGGCAGCTCATGACTGGAGGGCAGCTCATGACTGGAGGGCAGCTCATGACTGTAGGGCAGCTCATGACTGTAGGGCAGCTCATGACTGTAGGGCAGCTCATGACTGTAGGGCAGCTCTGGCGGCTCCTGACTGGCTGGCGGCTCTGGCAGCTCCTGACTGTCTGGCGGCTCTGGCAGCTCCTGACTGGCTGGCGGCTCTGGCAGCTCCTGACTGGCTGGCGGCTCTGGCAGCTCCTGACTGGCTGGCGGCTCTGGCAGCTCCTGACTGGCTGGCGGCTCTGGCAGCTCCTGACTGGCTGGCGGCTCTGGCGGCTCCTGACTGACGGACGGCTCTAGCGGCTCCTGACTGACGGACGGCTCTAATGGCTCGGGACAGACGGGCGGCTCTAATGGCTCGTGGCAGACGGATGGCTCAGATGGCGCTGGGCAGACAGATGGCTCAGATGGCGCTAGGCAGACAGATGGCTCAGATGGCGCTAGGCAGACAGATGGCTCAGACGGCGCTGGGCAGACGGATGGCTCAGATGGCGCTGGGCAGACGGATGGCTCAGACGGCGCTGGGCAGACGGATGGCTCAGACGGCGCTGGGCAGACGGATGGCTCAGACGGCGCTGGGCAGACGGATGGCTCAGACGGCGCTGGGCAGACGGATGGCTCAGACGGCGCTGGGCAGACGGATGGCTCAGATGGTGCTGGGCAGGCAGGCAGCTCAGACGGCGTTGAGCAGACGAGCAGTGCAGGCAGTTCAGACGGCGCTGGACAGACGAGCAGTGCAGGCGGCGTTGGGCAGACGGCCGACTCTGACCCGCACAGTAGGCCTGGTGCGTGGTGCCGGAACTGGTGGTACCGGACTGGAGACACGCACCTCAAGGCTAGTGCGGGGAGCAGGAACAGGGCACACTGGACTCTCGATGCGCACTATATGCCTGGTGCGTGGTACCGGCACTGGTGGTACCGGGCTGAGGGCACGCACCTCAGGGCGAGTGCAGGGAGAAGGAACAGTGCGTACAGGGCTCTGGAGACGCACAGGAGGCTTGGTGCGTGGTGCCGGAACTGGAGGTACTGGGCTGGAGCGGGAAGGTAGCGCCGGATATACCGGACCGTGCAGGCGTACTGGCTCCCTTGAGCACTGAGCCTGCCCAACCTTACCTGGTTGTAGCCCGTCCAGTGCGGGGAGGTGGAATAACCCGCACTGGGCTGTGTTGGCGAACCGGGGACACCATGCGTAAGGCTGGTGCCATGTACACCGGCCCGAGGAGACGTACTGGAGGCCAGATATGTAGAGCCGGCTTCATGGCACTTGGCTCAATGCTCACTCTAGCCCGCCCAGTGCGGGGAGGTGGAATAACCCGCACCGGGCTATGCACCCGTACAGGAGACACCGTGCGCTCTTCCGCATAACACGGTGTCTGCCCGTACTCCCGCTCTCCACGGTAAGCATGGGAAGTGGGCGCAGGTTTCCTACCTACCTTCGCCACACTACCCTTTAGCCCCCCCCCAAGAAAATGTTGGGGTTTCTTCACGGGCTTCCAGCCACGCTTCCGTGCTGCCTCCTCATACCACCGCTCCTGGGCTTTAGCTGCCTCCATCTCTTCCCGAGAGCGGCGATATTCTCCAACCTTAGCCCAGGGTCCTTCTCCGTTCAATATTTGCTCCCATGACCATTCCTCCTGGTACCGCTGCTGCTGTCGCTGCTGCCCGTTCTCACGCTGCTTGATCCGGGTTTGGTGGGTGGTTCTGTAACGGCAGTCTACTTCGTCCTCCTCCTCAGATGAGGAGAGGCGAGAAGGATCAGAGGACCAATGTGCAGCGTGGTAATTTGACATAATGAATTTAATGGTCAAAACAAAAACACTATACAAAATAACAAAAGAACATACCGTCACAGTCCTAGCTGGTGCAGAACACAAACACAGAGACAGGAAACAACCACCCACAATCCCCAACACAAAACAAGCCACCTATATATGATTCTCAATCAGGGACAACGATTGACAGCTGTCTCTGATTGAGAACCATATCAGGCTGAACATAGAAACAGACGATCTAGACACACAACATAGAATTCCCACGTCCTGACCAACACTAAACAAGCAAAACACATAAGAACTCTGGTCAGGACGTTACACTAATACTGTAGAACTTTGTTCTAAAGCTGTATCCGTGCCCATTGGATGCAGAGATCACAATATTGTGGCTATATCCAGGAAAGCCAAAGTTCCAAAAGCTGGGCCTAAAATAGTGTATAAGAGATCATACAAAAGATTTTGCTGTGACTCTTATGTGGATAATGTAAAAACATATTTGTTGGTCTGATGTGATTAATAAGGAGCATCCAGATGCTGCACTTTATTATTTATGAAATTGCTTCTTCCAAATATTGATAAACATGCACCTGTTAAGAAACTGACTGTTAGAACTGTTAATGCTCCATGGAACCTCTTAAGGATCAGACCCTTTTTTTAAATGATCTCCTAAAATGACATACCCAAATCTAACTGCCTGTGGCTCAGGACCTGAAGCAAGGATATGCATATTCTTGATACCATTTGAAGGGAAACACTTAGACGTTTGTGGAAATTTGAAATGAATGTAGGAGAATATAACACATTAGATCTGGTAAAAGATAATATAAAGAAAAACACTTTTTTCATCATCTTTGAAATGCAACAGAAAGGCCATAATGTATTATTCCAGCCAGGCGCATTTGTGTCAGTGCAATACATGTAGAGTGCCCTTCTCTATAAGCATGCTGAAAGCCCATTGTTAATTTGTTTACAGAGAAATAGCATTGTATTTGGTCAACACATTTCTTTCCCCAACAGTTTACTAAGGGCTGGCAGCAAGCTTATAGGTCTATTTGTTTGTTTATGCATGAATACGATGGCAAAGTTTGCCCACTTTGCCAATTGAGTAATCATTCAACTAATTGGAAAAATCAAATGGTTTTGTGATGAATAAGCCATGATTGGGTGAAAGAAATTGATAATAAGATTGTGGGAGCTGTACTGTTAGATTTCAGTGCAGTCTTTGATATTATTGACTGTAACCTGTTGTTGAAAAAACGCATGAGTTATGGCTTTTCAACCTCTGCCATATCATAGATTCAGAGCTATATATCTAATAGAACTCAAAGGGTTTTCTTTAATGGAAGCTTCTCTAATGTCAAACATGTAAAGTGTGGTGTACAGCAGGGCAGCTCTCTAGGCCCTCTACTCTTTTCTATTTTTCCAATGACCTGCCACTGGCATTAAACAAAGCATGTGTGTGCATGTATGCTGATGATTCAACCATATACGCATCAGCAACCACAGCTAATGAAGTCACTGAAACCCTTAACAAAGAGTTGCAGTCTGTTTTGGAATGGGTGGCCAGTAATTAACTGGTCCTGAACATCTCTAAAACTAAGAGCATTGTATTTGGTACAAATCATTCCCTAACTTCTAGACCTCAGCTGAATCTGGCAATGAATGGTGTGGCTGTTGAACAAGTTGAGGAGACTAAATTACTTGGCGTTACCTTAGATTGTAAACATGGCCAAAACATAGATTCAATGGTTGTAAAGATGGGGAGAGGTCTGTCTGTAATAAAGAGATGCTCTGCTTTTTTGACACCACATTCCAAAAAGCAAGTCCTGCAGGCTTGAGTTTTGACTTATCTTGATTATTGTTCAGTCGTGTGGTCGAGTGCTTCAAGGAAAGACCTAGTTAAACTGCAATTGGCCCAGAACAGAGCGGCACGTCTTGCTCTTCATTGTAATCAGAGGGCTGATATAAATGCCATGCCAGTCTCTCTTGGCTAAGAGTTGAGAAGCGACTGACTGCATCACTTATTATTTTTATAAGAAACATTAATGTGTTGAAAATCCCAAATTGTTTGCATAGTCAACTTACACACAGCCTGACACACACACTTATCCCACCAGACATGCCACCAGGGGTCTTTTCACAGTCCCCAAATCCAGAAGAGATTCAAGAAAGTGTACAGTATTACATAGAGCCATTATTGCATGGAACATCCAACTCATATTGCTCAAATAAACAGCAAACCTGGTTTGAAAAAACAGATAAAGCAACACCTCACGGCACAACGCCTCTCCCCTATTTGACCTAGATAGTTTCTGTGTATGTATTGATATTGATATGTAGGTTACGTGTGCCTTTAAAAAAAATATATATTATTGATGTAGTTCTGTCCTTGAGCTGTTCTTTTCTATTAATGTTCTGTTTCATGTTTTTTGTGGACCCTAGAAAGAGTAGCTGCTGCTTTTGCAACAGCTAATGGCGATCCTAATAAAATACCAAAAACCAAAATACCCTCTCCTCTCCTCCCCTCCCCTACCCTCTCCACTCCATTTCCCTCCCCCCTCTCCTCAGTAGTACTGTAGCAGCAGCAGTCAGGCAGGCACTGATTAATGGGCTTCCAGTAGGCTCCGTTCCTTCACTTGGCTATGCTCCGGCCTGCTTGCATTAAAGGGAAACTTCCCGTTAGACACTATTTGGGATGTTTTCCAGTCTTCCTACATAATTATGAGTGATGAGAGGTGCTTCAGACATAATTATGAGTGATGAGAGGTGCTTCAGACATAATTATGCACCATAGCTGTATTTTAGAATTTTCGCGCCAGGAGAGTTTAACCAATCACTCAGTGGCGACCCGTCACTCAGGGCAGGTGGGGCCTGGGCCCCACCTGTTTTGAGCCCCACATTTTTTGCAAAAAATGGCGCTTTCCTGTTATTATATGTTATTTTGGCATTAATACGTGTCACATATCAGTTTGCAAACAATGTAAAAAATGTCTATATCATTGAGTTAATAAAGCCGCATACAAACATGGTCTCTTATTTGTTTCCTTGAGTAAGGCAGCTCCAAAATACAGGTGTTTCAGCCTAGCTCAGTGCTACTTTAGTGGTGGGGCAAGCCAGCAGAAAATATGGAGCGTTGCACTGTGATTGGCTCAGTGTTCTTTCACTCATGGGGACTTTACGTCACTGCCAAGTGTAAGCTGAGACCTTGAACATATTTGCCCTTCGGCTGCTGCCATGGAAGTGCCCATGGCAGCGCCCATGGAAGTGCCCATGGAAGGGTCAAGGTCATTGGCCACAGATAAAATTGTGTCAAATCACGTTATATGTACAGTAGCTTTAATTGGACTGATCATGTCAACATCATACTTTCACAATCCCAGCTAGCACTCATCATCATGAATCAAGTAGACAATCTACTGACAAATCCTTTTTAATCCTTGTCATATGAAGAGAATTAATGAAGAGAAATTATAGATAAAATATATCGGTGCTCATTGGCAATTGGACATAAACATTACACAACAAGTTGGAAATCACAAATTCATCAATGAGTGGTTTGGAAGGAATCCGTGGCTAACTGCAATCATTGCAAAGCAATCATTAGCCTGCTATTCAGTGGAGTGGCTATGTGGTCCCAAGTCTAAGATTAAGGGTCTCTTTTCCTAGTTTAAAATTATTAACATTCAACATTGGCCATGCTTTCAATGAAGCATGATTTGTGCCGCACTCAAAACAACTGTTAACTCGGAAAAACGAGCTACGACTGGGAAAACACGTTTTGAACTTTCATCCAACTCGGAATTGTAAATTCGGAGCTCGGGCCTCTTTCTCGAGCTACGACCTGAAGATCAGTGACGTCATCATAATTGTTTTTTCTTCAAGTTACCAGTTGTCTTGAAAGCACCATAAATCCAGAGAATACCAGACTTTGATGACAAAGTTTGATGACAAGATTTGCCCATGAAGGACCGCCGCACCACCTTCCTGTTCATGTGAGTTCAGCAAACCAAAGTGTCTGCTCTGTGATGTTGGCTGGGGCCCCGTGCCACGGCTGGCTGGTCGTACACCCAAACACACACACTGACTGACTCGTCAAACATCTCATTCCAAAATCATGGGCATTAATATGGAGTTGGTCCCCCCCTTTGCTGTTATAACAGCCTCCACTCTTCATGGAAAGGCTTTCCACTAGATGTTGGAACATTGCTGCTGAGACTTGCTTCCATTCAGCCACAAGAAAATGAGTTTGTTCGATCACTGATGTTGGGCGATTAGGCCTGGCTCGCAGTCGGCGTTCCAATTCATCCCAAAGGTGTTCAATGAGGTTGAGATCAGGGCTCTGTGCAGGCCAGTCAAGTTCTTCCACACTGATCTCGACAAACCATTTCTGTATGCCCCCGTGCACAAATAAAATAAAATAAAAAAACATTTTAAAAAGGGGGGTCAATGTAAATTGTCCGGTGGCCATTTGATTAATTGTTCAGCAGTCTTATGGCTTGGGGGTAGAAGCTGTTGAGGAGCCTTTTGGTCCTAGACTTGGCACTCCGGTACTGCTTGCCATGCAGTAGCAGAGAAAACAGTCTGTGACTGGAGTCTCTGACAATTTTATGGGCTTTCCTTTGACACCATCTATTATATAGGTCCTGGATGGCAGAAAGCTTGGACCCAGTGATGTACTTGGCCGTACGCACTACCCTCTGTAGCGCCTTACGGTCAGATGACGAGCAGTTGCCATACCAGGCGGTGATGCAACCAGGCAGGATGCTCTCGATGGTGCAGCTGTAGAACTTTTTGAGGATCTGGGGACCCATGCCAGATCTTTTCAGTCTCCTGAGGGGGGAAAAGCTTTTGTTGTGCCCTCTTCAGAACTGTCTTGGTGTGTTTGGACCATGATAGTTCGTTGGTGATGTGGACACCAACTCTCGACCCGCTCCACTATCCACTACAGCCCCGTCAATGGGGGCCTGTTTGGCCCAGCTTTTCCTGTAATCCACAATCAGCTCCTTTGTCTTGCTCACATTGAGGGAGAGATTGTTGTCCTGGCACCACACTGCCAGTTCTCTGACCTCCCTATAGGCTGTCTCATCATTGTCGGTGATCAGGCCTACCACTGTTGTGTCGTCAGCAAACCTTAATGAGTGTGTTGGAGTTGTGTTTGGCCACTCAGTCGTGGGTGAACAGGGAGTACAGCAGGGGAATAACCCCTATGATGTACAGATTTGTACCTTGTCAGCTCGGGGATTCGATCTTACAACCTTTCGGTTGCTAGTCCAATGCTCTATCCACTAGGCTACCTGCCGCCCCTGGTAGGGGGACCAGTGGATTTCGGACGTGTGCTTTTGGGGCAGTGATTTGACACTCCGGGCAGCTGCGACAATAGTCTTCCACGGCCCTCCTCATCCCGGGCCAGTGGAACCGGGCGGCGATCCGTTCCCGGGTCTTCTCCATTCCCAGGTGCGCCCCCAACACCTGATACAAAAGGTTATTCTTGATTTGGAAATGGAGGTGTCGCCAGTCATTCACCCCCGGAAGTAGCTGTCCATCCATCGCTATCACTTGGCCTGCGGCGGCTTTCAAGTTCGGATCCTCCCACTGGGCAGTCCCGAATTGTCCCCACAGTTGGCCCCCAGCGGGTGGCCTGTCATAGCAGATGTAAGCAATGTCCCAACGCACTCTGGCAGCTTTCATAGCTGGGATAAGCTTTTTCCTCTTCTGGCGCACACCTTCAGGATAGTCCTTGTTGAGGAAGATATGCGTTCCTAGGGTGGAGAGGAGAGACAGAGGGGAGAGAAGAGTTTGGACTGTGTAATTCAGAACAACGTGATGCAATGAGGTGACATATCATTCCTCACTCCCCCCAACTTTTTCTTTCCATTGTCCCTCTATTTTTCTCTCCTTCTTGCTCTCTCTCTCTCTCTCTCTCTCTCTCTCTCTCTCTCTCTCTCTCTCTCTCTCTCTCTCTCGCTCTCTTTCTCTCTCTCTCTCTCTGAGGCGTGAATATTTGCTTGACGGCTGCTTCGTTACTATGATGGAGTGCAGCTAGGTCATAATTCATCCTTCTTTATAGTGGAGAGTCATGCGAAACAACCGTTGACATTCAGTATACACCCAATGTCCACAGTATAATGAGAAACCATATGGATTAATGAACGTGCAGACTGTAAACACAGTGTTGGTGTCACGGAGTGCATCATACATTACGACAAACTGCAACGTCTCTTTATTTTGGTCTTTATTGCAACATCATTTCAATATTTTGACAACTCAGTGAGTTATACTCGGCCTCATGAATACAGAAAACACATGAAATATTAACAGGATGAAATATTAAAAGCATAATGCCACGGCACTCTGAGATACTTCCTCCTATTACAGATGAAAGTTTAATATAAGCCCTGATGTCATCCAATAATGTTTAAATGTTTGTGTGATTTGTAACCCATTTATTTCCACCACAGTTTAATTATTGATATTTATTCAAAGTTGGGTATCATGACTTAGATTCCATGAGAGTTATAATGAATACAAGGCTATAAAGAAATCTCCACATATGACACAGATACAAAGGGAGGGGGGTTAGAAGAGGGAGAGAGAAAAATAAGTAGGGAGAGAGAGAGAGAGAGAGAGAGAGAGAGAGAGAGAGAAAGAGGGAGAGAGAGAGAGAGAGAGAGAGGGATCAGTTGGTGATTAATTCAGAGGCAGCTCTGACTGTATTTCAACCAGCAGGTTCTGCTGTAATGACCTCAGAGACAGAACAGAACCAAAGCCAAGTCCAAGGAAACAACACTCACACAGCAGAATAATACTAGATCTGGAAGAACCAACCACACATCTCAGCACTCAAATACTCCATATACTCAATGCAGAGTCTCACATACTGTAGGTCTATCTGAGCACTCAAATGCTCAAACATCGAATGCAGAGCTACATATCTTAGCACTTCAAATACTGTAATACTGAATGCAGAGCTACATATCTTAGCACTCCAAATACTGTAATACTGAATGCAGAGCTATATATCTTAGCACTTCAAATACTGTAATACTGAATGCAGAGCTACATATCTTAGCACTCCAAATACTGTAATACTGAATGCAGAGCTACATATTTTAGCACTTCAAATACTGTAATACTGAATGCAGAGCTACATATCTTAGCACTCCAAATACTATAATACTGAATGCAGAGCTACATATCTTAGCACTCCAAATACTGTAATACTGAATGCAGAGCTACATATCTTAGCACTTCAAATACTGTAATACTGAATGCAGAGCTACATATCTTAGCACTCCAAATACTGTAATACTGAATGCAGAGCTACATATCTTAGCACTCCAAATACTGTAATACCGAATGCAGAGCTACATATCTTAGCACTTCAAATACTGTAATACTGAATGCGGAGCTACATATCTTAGCACTTCAAATACTGTAATACTGAACAGAATGCAGGGCCGCCCAGCCCCCAAGGTGACTCTTATCAACACTCTATGCAAGAGGGTTTATTGTCTTCTCAGGAAGACAACAGCCTTCTCTATGTTATCTCTCCACTTGTGTATTTACATCCTGTAGGTCTGATGTCTGATTGGAACTTACCTCAACGGTAATGCTATTGGTCAACAACTCAATTTGTTTATCCAAACAAGTCAGATGCTTATAAAAGGATTTTAAGTTCTCTCTCTCTCTCTCTCTCTCTCTCTCTCTCTCTCTCTCTCTCTCTCTCTCTCTCTCTCTCTCTCTCTCTCTCTCCCTCTCTCCCTCTCTCCCTCTCTCCCTCTCCCTGATCATGACTAGAGTTTTGCATGGTAATGCTTGTTAATGCTTTGTATCTTAAGCTTTATGCCTTGTATGTGAATCCAACATTTCAATAGACTAATTGCATAGCTAGTCTTATTATGGGTCGCATGTGAGGTGTACATAATATGCATATATATCAAATATTACCCCACTACACTCTCCAAATTCCTGGACTGGTGGCAAATGATCTGCATTGAACACGACTAGCACGTCAGACACAAATGTCTATTCTCTCTGCTGTGTTGATAAACTCTTGTATATCAACATAGAGGAAGCACTACTAATATAAATTTCTGTTTAGTATAAATATTATTTAAAACTATGATACACATGTAAAGTTCTCCTTTCATGGCTATGCTAAGTTTAACAGATGTGTGACGATCATGGCTCTAAGGTGCGAACATTTTGGTTGCACATGCTCCGAAATATTTTGCTGTGCAGCTTGGAATTTGTATTTGGGAGCACCAGCGTGCTTAGAAGAAAATCTGCCAGATAATAATTGTTGTAATGATTAGGCTTCACTGTACTGCTGTTTACGAGTGCCCTAGAGAAAAAAGCCAGCAGATTCGTGACCTTGGTGCTTGCATCATTACTATAGAGAATACTGCTTGTCTTTAGCTCAAACTGTTCAAAAGTTGTGACCCATATAACCTGCGCTATGTTTTTTCTTCCTTCTATTGCGCAATGGTGCTGCAGCTGGATGCATCTCCATTGGCAGGCCACATTTTACATTCATAAACCATATTGTAGGCCATTCTAAAACTACTTGCATTCCTTCATCCCCTTGGTCAGTCACAGTGGCGGTCGGTTCCGTTTAAGATGAGGGAGGATAATCGTTTTTTTTGCATGGCCTTATTTCTATTACAGCATATTGGATGAATGTCATTCATATTCCAATCACCCAGCTCAATGTAACATCGATTGGTTTAGGCTACTACATGATAGGAACATTTTCCCTATAACCATCACGATGGTGCTCAGGTGAAGAGAAATTTGAGTGACCAAGGTGACAGACATTGACACATTCAATACCGCCTTGCTCAATCTGGATCGCATCTAGCTGATCTAGGGTGTAATCATTAGTCCAACGGTTGCAAACAAGAGTTTCTATTGGTCAAATTTAGCGCCGGAAGAAATGGCAGCAGTTTTACGGGCGCCCAACCAATTGTGCTATTATGTGTTTTTTTTCACGTTATTTGTAACTTATTTTGTACTTAATGTTTCTGCAACCGTATCTTACGGCAAAAAAAAGCTTCTAGATATCAGGGCTGAATCGTGGCTGAATGACGACATGGATATTCAGCTAGCGGGATATACACTGCACCGGCAAGATAGAACAGTACACTTCGGTAAGACGAGGGGGGGGGGGGGGGGGGTCTGTGCATATTTTTAAACAACAGCTGGTGCACGAAATCTAAGGAAGTCTCTAGATTTTGCTCGCCTGTAGAGTATATTGTGATAAATTGCAGGCCACACTACTTGCCTAGAGAGTTTTCAGCTATACTTTTCCTGGCTGTTTATTTACCACCACAGACAGATGCTGGCACTAAGACCGCACTCAGACAGCTGTATAAGGAAATAAGCAAACAGGAAACCACTCACCCAGAGGCTGCACTCCTAGTGGCCGGACACTTTAATGCAGGGAAACTTAAATCAGTTCTACCAAATTTCCATCAACATGTTAAATGTGTAACCAGAGGGGAAAAAATTCTAGATCACCTGTACTCCACACACAGAGACGTGTACAAAGCTCTCCCTCGCCCTCCATTTGATAAATCCGACCACAACTCTATCCTCCTAATTCCTGCTTACAAGCAAAGATTAAAGCAGGAAGCACCAGTGACTCGGTCTATAAAAAAGTGGTCAGATGAAGCAGATGCTAAACTACAGCACTGTTTTGCTATCACAGACTGGAGCATGTTCCGGGATTCTTCCGATGGCATTGAGGAGTACACCACATCAGTCACTGGCTTTATCAATAAGTGCATCGAGGACGTCGTCCACACAGTGACTGTACGTACATACCCCAACCAGAAGCCATGGATTACAGGCAACATTTGCACTGAGCTAAAGGGTAGAGCTGCCGCTTTCAAGGTGCAGGACTCTAACCCGGAAGTTTACAAGAAATCCTGCTATGCCCTGCGACGAACCATCAAACAGGCAAAGCGTCTTCGGTATTTGAAACAGATTATCCCGTCTTAAATTTTATCGATTATTTACATTTTAGGATACCTGAGGTTGGATTAGGAACGTTGTTTGAAATGTTTGGACCAAGTTTACAGGTAACTTATTAGATACTTTGTAGTCATGTTGGGCGAGTTGGAACCAGTGTATTTCTGAATCAAACGCGCCAAATAAATGAACATTTTGGAGATATAAAGAAGGAATTTATTGGACAAAACGACCATTCATTGTGTCACTGAGACATTTGGGATTGCAAAAAGAAGATCTTCAAAGGTAAGGCATTTATTATATCATTATTTCTGACTTTTGTGTTGCAACTGCCTGGTTGAAATATTATTTTCATGTGTTTGTATGCGGGGCGCTGTCCTCAGATAATCGCATCGTCTGCTTTCGCCGTAAAGCCTTTTTGAAATCTGACACAGCGGCTGGATTAACAAGATGTTAACCTTTATTTTGATGTATTACACTTATATTTTAGTGAATGTTTAATATTGATATTTCTGTAGTTTGAATTTGGCACTCTGCAATTTCACTGGATGTTGTCAAATCTATCCCGCTAACGGGATTGGCGCGTGAAGGGATCACTAAGATGATAAAGGTGAAATAAAATAAAATTTAAAATAAAATTTAAAAAAAGGACTAGTAGAGAGATTACTACAGACACAGTGGAATCAGTGAAAAAAATCTGAAATGTATTGATGAAATACAATAAAATCACAACATAGGTTTCTTTGAATCAAAGCAAAAATTATTAGCTACAAAAAAGAAAAAAACTACAGTAAAACGTCAACTGTAGTGTTCCTCACCTGGCTTACTGTAAAAAGCAAAACAAAGGATTGATTACTGTACTTCTATATTTCCCTTGTGCATTTGTCCACAGGTTCTCATCCACATCACAATGGATGTTTTCATTAGCCAAACATCTTGGGAAGAATCTCTGGGCATGCCGAATCCAGGTCTGACACTGGTCTGCCGTGATGTCATTGCATGCGTCATCCATGGCCTGGAGAAGGGTGGCTTGTTCGTGAGGGCGTCTATCATGTACCATCCACCTCCATATGGAGAAGAATTCCTCAATCGGGTTAAGGAAAGGAGAGTTTGGGGGTAAGTACAGGGTGGTAAATTGTGGATGGGCCTGAAACCATGCTTGCACCATTTGAGCATGGTGGAACCTGACATTATCCCACACAATGACATAGGTCACGCCATCAGCTCTACAGACCTGATTTAGCTCATCAAGGAAGGTTACAAGGAGAGCTCCCACCACATCATCTTCCGATATAGCCCCACGTTGTCTAGGTACTTGGATGGTTGCCGGCTGGCCAATGAAATTCTGACCTTAAAAAGCCTGCCTCATCCAAAAAGAGGAATTTGTGATGGTTTTCATCAGCATCCAGCTCCATCACCCTCTAAAAATAAATTTTGTAAAGAGAATAACTGATTACAACGATGTAGAATTTGGGGGGAATTTTTCACAACAGGCATCTTGAAACTGAACATACCTGAACATACTCAGTCCTCAGTTGCTTCACTCTGTCTGCATTTCTTTCAAAAGGCACACGGTATAGCTGTTTTAGAGACACCTGTTGCCTTTTCAGCATGCGTGCAATAGACTGCAAACTTATGGCTTCCACATTGTTGAACATGTCGTCATTGTCCAAGATGTGCTGCCAAATTTCTGTAAGGCGAATATAATTTCTGATCCGAACCAAATTGACCACAGCCCGCTCTTGTTGGTCAGTCAGAATTTTGCCTCTGCCTCCCCTATTTGGCCTAGTCTCAATTCTACAGGGAAAATTTCAGTAAGAACACATTTAGTCACATCACCTACTCTGGGGTACACACTGGCATGCAGTATACAGTCATTTGACAATTGAGAGTAGCCTAATGTTTAGTGCATGCTGAAGACTTACCGGTTCTCATTGCGGAAAGTTCTGATGATTGAGGCCAGGGTTGATCTTCTGAGGTTTGGCTGACTCATTGGAGCTGCCTCAGTCATTGTCATGATTTACGACATGGTCTACAACTATTGCTCGGATTTCATTGGACACTCTTTGCTGTTGCTGCCACTGTCTTGGTCCGTGGCCTTGTCCTCTACCATGATCCCCCACACCTCTCAAATGAGGCCGACCACCACCTCTCAGAAGGGGTGCTTGTCCCCTGCCACTCCTTTGACCACCACGTCTTCCTCGTCTTCCTCCTCCCACTGCTTGACCTCTATTGTGACCTGGATCACCTGCCGGCTCCATGTTATCGCTAAGTTGTTGTAGGTGGATACCACTCATTTCACTATATACTCATACCACAATGTGAAATCAATCATCAGTAACGAGTTGGCAGTGTTGGAAAAGCAATTACAAGGGCCTGCATACATACACCCACTGGCCACTTTATTAGGTACACCTGCGTGTTAACGCAAATAGCCTGCTCCTTCGAACAGCAAATAATGTGGCTGCCTGCAACTTAATATATAGAGTATATAGAGTAGAGAGCTTTAGTTGTTGTTCGACCAAACATTAGAACAGGCAAGATGCGTAATCTAAGCAACTTTGATCGTGGTATGATTGTTGGTGTCACGCCCTGACCATAGAGAGCCTTTTTATTCTCCTTTTTGGTTAGGTCGGGGTGTGACTAGGGTGGGTAATCTAGGTTGTTTTATTTCCATGTTGGCCTGGTATGGTTCCCAATCAGAGGCATCTGTTTAGCGTTGTCTCTGATTGGGGATAATATTTAGGCAGCCATTTCTCCACTGGTTTTTGTGGGATCTTGTTTATGTGTAGTTGCCTGTGAGCACTCCATAGCTTCACGTGTCGTTTTTTCTTTATTGTTTTTGTGCGTTTCATGGAATAAATATGTGGAACCCAGATCAGGCTGCGCTTTGGTCCGAGTATGCTTCCGACGATCGTGACAGTTGGTGCCACATGTGGTGATTCCAGCATTTCAGAAACAGCTGCCCTCCTGGGATTTTTATGAACTACAGTCTCTAGAGTTTACAGAGAATGGTGCGATAAACAAAACACATTCAGTGAGGCATATCTGAGGGCAAAAACACCTTGTTAATGAGAGAGGTCAGAGGAGAATGTCCAGACTCATTCAAGCTAACAGAAAGGACACAAATGATGTGCAGAAGGGCATCTCTTAATTAACGTACAACACTGTGAATAATTCAGGCTGTTCTGGAGGCAAAAGGGGGTCCTACCCAGTACTAGATAGGTGTACCTAATAAAGTGGTCGGTGAGTGTACAGTAATGTCAAATCTGAAAACATGGTCTGGAAAAGTGATACATGGGACCAGAGAAGTGTCTGATAAAGAATGATAATGTCGTCCAATTGGTTCATGTTCCACGGTATAATTGGTGTCAATGGATCTCATTATCCTGAACCTTTCATGATCTAAACATGGAATATTGTTTGTCAGTTTCCATAAAACTATGCATTAAGAGTAATGCAACAGTTACTTATCATTTTGAGCAGTTCTATCAATTGATAGTTTGATCATTGTAATGAAATGAATAGACAGTCATCTCAGATGTAATGTGTGAATTGCATTTTGAAATGGTAATACCTCTGGGGCCTTCCAATGTTAAGTTGTGTTATTTTGAACAGGTGATTTCAGTTTAATGAACAAATGATCTTAGCTTTATGTGTATTGTATCCAAGCAACTGGAAAAAGTATTAGTTTTGAAGAATCTGCATTTTCATTATCGGTTGTGAGTTTTGTGTCTAGAGTTTTGAAAAATGACATCAAGGTTCTGAAATTAGTGCCAAAGTGATTGTAAAAAACTGTAAACAAATGTCTATGCAGGGTTACATATTTGTTTCTAGTGCACATCTAGAATTTATATAGGCCAATAAAGACTGTATCTCAATCAATTTAAAAATCTTATTTTGTGGTGCTCCTAAATGTTATGTGGTGCTCCTAACTTTTTTAAAGTTGTGAGCACCAGTGCTACCAACAATTTTGATTTATTTTGAGCCCTGGTGACGATGTGAAAACATACAGGCAGCAGGAAAAGCACTCCCTTTATAAAGGCCTGGTAGTTAAATGTGTGTCTGACCTTGGTGGCTGTGGCACGGTGGGTTCAAGCTTCTTCACACACAGCCTTACAGCTCCTGAATTAATATAATACCTGTGGTGGCAGCAGCAACCCAGGGCAGGGCTAACTGGACCCCAGTGGTCACCTACATTGTGTGTGTGTGTGTGTGTGTGTGTGTGTGTGTGTGTGTGTGTGTGTGTGTGTGTGTGTGTATGTTTGTGCTTGTGTTTGTGCACATGCATGCATGTGTGTGTGTGCGCGTGCATGCATTTGTGTGTGTGTGTGTGTGTGTGTGTCACTGAGAGTCATTATTGGTGAACTGATTCAAGGACTGAAAAATATGAGTCCTTAACATTTCAAATAGTATTATAAAAATGAACTTATTCAAAGGAACGAGTGGTGCTGAAGATATAGCGTCCAATCCCTCGTCCCAGTAGGGGAGTATCAGGGGTGTAGTAAGTTAGGTTGGAGTAGGAATGAGTGGCGCTGAAGATATAACTGCCATAACCCTGTGTAGAATGTCAACTACCAGGCTACCTCTGGGGCCTTCCAATGGATTTATTGTCCGCAACAGTTCCATCTGTATGTTGCTGATGGTGAACTGGATTTGTGGCACAATCACCCCTTCCGACCAATAAAGAGCTGCGGCGGCAGTGGTTGGAGGAGCTGAGGTGGTGTTGGTTGGAGGAGCTGAGGTGATGTTGGTTGTAGAAGCTGAGGTGGTGGTGGTGGTGGTGGTTGGAGAGGTTGAGGTGGTGGTGGTTGTAGAAGAAGGAGGTGGTGTTGGTTGGAGGAGCTGAGGTGGTGTTGGTTGGAGGAGCTGAGGTGGTGTTGGTTGGAGAAGTTGAGGTGGTGGTGGTTGTAGAATCTGAGGTGGAGTTGGTTGGAGCTGAGGTGGCGGTGGTTGGAGGAGCTGAGGTGTTGGTTGGAGGAGCTGAGGTGGTGGTGGTTGGAGAAGTTGAGGTGATGTTGGTTGGAGGAGCTAAGGTGGAGTTGGTTGGAGGAGCTGAGGTGGTGGTGGTTGGAGGAGCTGAGGTGGTGGTTGGAGAAGCTGAGGTGGAGGTGGTTGGAGGAGCTGAGGTGGTGGTGCTTAGAGGAGCTGAGGTGGTGGTTGTTGGAGGAGCTGAGGTGGTGTTGGTTGGAGAAGCTGAGGTGGTGGTGGTTGGAGAAGTTGAGGTGGTGGTGGTTGGAGGAGCTGAGGTGGTGGTGGTTGGAGGAGCTGAGGTGATGTTGGTTGGAGGAGCTGAGGTGGTGTTGGTTGGAGGAACTGAGGTGGTGTTGGTTGGAGGAGCTGAGGTGATGTTGGTTGGAGGAGCTGAGGTGGTGTTGGTTGGAGGAGCTGAGGTGGTGTTGGTTGGAGGAGCTGAGGTGGTGGTGGTTGGAGAAGTTGAGGTGGTGTTGGTTGGAGGAGCTGAGGTGGTGTTGGTTGGAGGAACTGAGGTGGTGTTGGTTGGAGGAGCTGAGGTGGTGTTGGTTGGAGGAACTGAGGTGGTGTTGGTTGGAGGAACTGAGGTGGTGTTGGTTGGAGGAGCTGAGGTGGTGTTGGTTGGAGGAGCTGAGGTGGTGGTGATGGTAGAAGCTGAGGTGGTGGCTTGAGAGGTGATGGTGCTTGAAGCTGGGGCGAACAAATCCCTTTCTGCTGTCAGATTGGCCCTCTGCGTTGCCGGGGAACCTGAGACGAACAATTGCAGAGCTGACTGACATTGTTCAGTCCTCAGCCCATGGTGGTTCAACTGATACAAAGTGCAGTGCCCACAGGTGCACCTCATTGTTGATGTCGATGATCTGCTCCGTCTCCAAGAAGGTGAATACGTCATGGTAAATGTTGGAGACTCCATGCCAGATGTCCCCCCACAGCCGCTCTATCCTCTGGTTGTGAGTGCTCCTGTCATCACCCCTGAACTGCTCCATGAAGGCACAGATACGGTTGATTTCACCACCCCGGTCACATCTCACCCGGGATGGTACTCCGTAGCTGGTGATGGCTGCTTCGAATGACTCCATGACTGTGCCACTCCTGTTGTTGTCAGAGGCCTTCAGAAACACAACAAGTCTGCTGTAACCCTCCGTAGCACCATGGATAACAATCCTCCACCTAAAAAACAAGATACATTTGTTTTACAAAAACGTGTTTTTCTCTTATAGTGACGCCATTCTGTTTTTATTATCGATAACATTATTACAGTTACAGTGCCTTGAGATGAGGTAGTCATTCCAAAATTGTGCTCCTGAACTTAGTATTTTGGCTTGCCATAACAAAAGGGTTGAATTTTTTTTGACTCAAGACATTTCAGCTGTTCATTTTTAAATGAATTAGTAATAAATTCAAAAAACATAATTCCACTTTGACATTATGGGGTATTGTGTGTTGGCCAGTGGCAAAGTCTCAATTTAATCCATTTTAAATTCAGGTTGTACCAAAAGAAAATGTGGAAAAAGTCAAGAGGTGTAAATATTTTCTGAAGGGACTGTATACCCAAGAATAGGGCCACAATTCTTTCATGACCATAGAACCAGATAAATCATTCGTTTTTTTAACGATGTTAAGATTGCATAAACATGTAGTGTTCAGGAGGCCTAAGCATATGCACTTACCGGATTAGTTTATGGTTGCCCTTCGATGTGCCACAAAGAATTTGGGCCTGCAACTCTGTACTGCCTCTGGTGTAGCCACTGCTGCATGGCTCTCCTCGCAGCTCCTTGGGGGTTGACACGGATCAGACTCTGTCTGACCCTCTTAAGCGTGCCCTCACAGACTCTGCACCAAGTTCTTCATTCTGCCCAATCAGCTCTTTGATCCTCTCATCCAGCTGAGCGTCTGACAACAGTGAGTAGGACCTGAAGAGCTGTAATAAACTAAATACAAAAATTACACAAAAAGATACATTAATCAGGAACAACACAGGACAAGTAAAATGATACAATCTCAGGCCTTGCCACACATGCCGTACAAAAATATTATTCAAATGTTACAACTTGCCATCTTGGTAAGGTTTCCGTTGCATGTCCTTTGCCTCTTGCAGGAACTCCTCTACAACAGTATTAGATTGCTGGCCATCTCTTCATCAATCAAATGACCGCTTGCCCACCGAAAGCTCCGCAACATGGTCTCTAGCCTGAAAAATAGACCGCAGACCCGATTGGTTCAGTGACATTTTATTTTTATGTAGCTAACAACCCCTAAAGTGTTCACTTGTCTAATCTATGCCGACTCTCAGAGCCTCCCACCTATGATGACAATCGTGCATTGACAGTTTTAACTACAAACTAGCAAAACAAAATAGTTCTTCATACAGACATCACTATAGGTAGCTAGCTAGCTACTGTGCAGATTCCATAACTGGATTATGAACAATTAAAGTTAGGCAGATCTAGCTAGCTAACGTTGGTACCGCCCGGAACGCTGCAATGCAGCTGCAGATGCCCTCTCTAGGCAGCCGTTTACAGGGGAGCCTGAGCCTGCGCCTGGTAATGATGATGCCGAGTATGACGATTGTGTGGCAATTTGCAATGTCATTCAAAAAGGGACAGCTCTGGAACCATATTTAGTGACAACAGGAACCAAGTGCTGTTAGATCAGACAGATTTGAGCCTCAGCAGCCAGGGTGGCTGTGAGTGAGTAGTGAGTCTCAGGGTAACACACCAGCACTTCGTGGTGGTTACTCTAAAGATGAGTTACGCAAGTTTCAGGACATAGACCCTACACTCAGCGAGTTCTGGAAGTTTTGAGACAGACAGAAAAAACCTACTCACAAGGAGAGGTCAGGATTAAGTTAACTTATGTCCATGCTGAAGCAGTGGCATTGAGTAAATGAGGTTGTTGTACCGTATGATTAAGGACACCTAAGTAGGTGAATGTCACCAGCTCCAGTTGCCAGCTTGCTTGAAAGAACCAGTATTTGAAAGTGTACATGATCGGATGGGACACCAGGGGATAGAATGCACACAGAACGTACTTAGACAGAGATGTTTCTGGGTTGGGCTGTATGAAGATGTTGAGCAGTGGGTGAAGAAATGCCAGAGATGTTTTCTGACAAAGATGCCACAGCCCAAAATACAGGCACCAATGAAACCCTAGCTTCACGGCCCTTTGAAGTTGTTGTAGTGGATTTCACCATCCTTGAACCTGCGTCTGGTGGTTGTGAGAATGTGTTTGTGGTAACGGATGTTTTCACTAAGTTCACTCAGGCATTCCCTACTCGTGACCAGAAAGTGGATAATACAGCTAAGGTCCTTTTCAAGGAGTGGTTCATGAAGTATGGGGTACCTAAGGGATTGCACTCTGACTGAAGGAGACATTTAGAGAGTAAAGTCATCGCCGAGTTGTGGAAGCTTTATTGAGTCAAGAAAACCTGCACGGCCCCCCATCACCATGAGGGAAACGCTAAGTGCGAGAGGTTTAATAGAATGCACCATGATCTCCTGCGCACACTGCCTCCATTAAGGAAGCTCAGTTGGCCTGAGCAATTACCTTAGTTGGTGTATGCCTACAATGTGACGCCCCATTCCACCACTGAGTACTTGCCGTACTACCTGCTTTTCGGGGTCCATCCACACCTTCCTGTTGGTGCTTTGTTAGGTTAAGAGAAGGTGCTCGACAAGAAACATGACTGGTTGG
Organism: Salvelinus namaycush; assembly: GCF_016432855.1. Lineage (NCBI taxonomy): Eukaryota > Metazoa > Chordata > Actinopteri > Salmoniformes > Salmonidae > Salvelinus > Salvelinus namaycush. The sequence continues at coordinate 15,684,760 of NC_052334.1, forward strand.
TTGTTCACCAGGAGCGTTTGAACAAGGCACATGAAAGAGCAAGAGAGTACACAGAACGAAAAACAGCAGAGAGAGTTGAACTTCACAAAGACAAAGTGTACTGTCAGTAGGCCAGCTGGTTTACTTACGCCACAGACCTAAGGGTAGAAACAAGATTCAGGATGCTTGGGGTCCTACTGTGTACAGAGTGAGCGAGGTTCAGGGTACTACAGATGCATTCAAGCCTTTAGAGGCTGGGCCTGTAAAAACGGTTCATAGGGTTAATCTAAGGCCATGTGTGAGTGACCATCCTGTCTCTGCTCCTAGGCTAGTGAAGAACAGTGTGCCAGTAACCCCATCACCCCTCCTGTTAAGTCTTTGCCAGAGTCTTCTACTCCTGAGTTTGTAGTGTTAGAGGAAGTCTCAGATTCTAAGGTAACTAGAGAGGAAAACACAGAACCTGTGGGTAACGCTGATAGTGACAGTTATTTTTCCGGTAGAGAAGAAGATGAAGATGTTACTGAGGAACAAGATGGTTCTGAGCCAGCTCATGCAGATGATTCTGTGAATGAACCAGATATTGAAGTGCCTTTTCCTGCTCCATGCAGAAGTACCAGAGCAAACGCTGGGGTACACACTAACCCATATAACGTTCCTAAATCAGCTTGTAATAATGCAGTTTCATTCAGTCCTGAAGTGTTGTCCCAGGTTAAAACTAGTCTGGGTACTGTATTCTTCAGAGAAGCTGTAAGAGGAGTTGTGCTAAGTCACCGAGGACATGGACTTTGTAGCAGGGGAGAATGTAGCTAGGTGGTAAAAGTGCGTAGCTGCATTCATTTATATCCACTAGATGACACTGTCACTTTAAAGATCCATAATAAGGTGTGAGAGCTAGCAATTACACTGGAGAGCTGTTGAAATCCATCGTGGGGTCCAACGTTACTTTAGATTGATTGACATGAGGATGTTAGCTTCTTTCTAGCTGAATAGCAGTGTGGAGTTGATGAGCTGCTGTATGGGTGAGATGAGGATCTACTGTTCCTTGTGGGGTTAGGGTATTACGTGGACAGTGTGTTCAGAGCAGAGCCACTACTGTTTATGCATTTCACTTTGTACTTATTGTACTCAGATTGTTTTTATGCACTTTACTAACATATTTATTTAACTTGATTGTGATTTAGACTGAACTTTACTTTATGGTGACTTCATCTTGTGGTGATTTCCCTTCTACATTATCCTATTTTAAAATTAAGCTTCGACAGAATAAACAACCCCAAATTAGTTTATGTCCTGTGCTGGGTCTACTTTCTTCAGGCTACACATGTAAACTTGTTATCATGCCTTCGTGTAGGTAATTTAGGTTGATAATACCGAACCACATACCAGCTTTTCTCTTTTATTGTATGCTTGTCTTCTTCTCTTCTCTCCAAACTTTCCCTCCTTGTTGACATAAAATCCAACTGACAGCTTCTTACTCACAGCTAGCCTTTTGGAAGCGTTCTAGGAATTATAGAAGGCCGTCTGCACTCTTTAATCGTCCTTTATACCAAACAGTGGCGGTTACAGGTGTGTAAGTATCAACATTTGAATAATGGAAGAAAAGGAGATTTGCATACTGTCAAAAAAGAGGAATATATCCAAGACTGAGGCTTAAAGGGGCAATGAGCTGTTGAACCAATAACAAAGCGTTCCCCTGCCACTGTTTCAGTAAAAAGCTGAGGGATGGGGCTGGAGAAATGTAACCACTTTCAAATTCATAGACAGAGTTCTGGATGCAAGGACTGACATTCCATGATATAAGCATTATAGCTAATGAGGTTATAAGTTATATTCTTCAATAATTCATGGGTACATATAATTGATTTATTAGTCAATAGATGTAGCAACTGCAGACTGCCCCTTTAAATGCAAAAATAAAGATGTTTTATTTAGATTATTAGGAGCCATGAGGAGAAATCGTAAAGAGAAGCAGTGGAAATAGAGAGGCAAATGTGAATGCAAATTGCGGCCTGTCTGGAATCTGTGTGTATATGTCATTTTTATTCAACAGAGTAATATGTCAGTGTTTATCTAGTGTGTTGGGATCCCAGGAATGAAGTGAGAAGAGCGGGGATGGAGGGATGTTGTGCTCTTGGAGACCTTCACCCAAAGGCTCTTTTATCCCTCTCTTGTCAATCTTTTGAAGGCTGTTTTGTTACGCCACATTCAGCTCCCCTCAGACCTACCAGGCATACTGAACCTGAATCAGCATATGGTCTGTTAATGGACTTAAAAGGCATTTCTAACTGAAATTCTCACCACACCGCCTATACATGTGATCTGGGCAGTGATATAGGCTAGCTAGCGCATCCTAAAACATTGGTGCTACACAAGGAAAACAAGGGAGGTTAGATGCTAGGAGAGATATTGAACAGATGCTAAGCATCCAGTGGATTTGATGGAAAGAGAGAAGAGAAACTGCCCACTGGCGTTCTACTGCTGCACTGTGCATTCACATAATGTAAACAACATTATGGTTTCATCGCAAATGGCACCCTATTCCCTATTTAGTACTGTACATTTGACATGGGCCCATAAGACTCTGGTCAAAACTAGTGCAGTAGGGAAATAGGGTGCCATTTGTAGGCTAATTGGAACTTAATTAAATTGTATATCTTTAGTCACCATTTTTCTGCTTTGGAAATGTTTACAACATATCTTTAGCGAATGGCTGAGAGATTGTGGGCAGGGTCATTTTTCACTCCAATAGGGTAATTCGCTTCCTATCTGTTCTGTATGTGTGATTAATATGACCACTGTTGGTAGGACTTGGCAGGGAAGGACATGGAGGGAAGAAGACAGAATGCGTTTCAAATGGCCTGTATAGTGCACTACTTTTGACCAGAGATCTGTGGACCCCAGGTCAAAAGCAGTGCACTATATATGTAATAGGGTACCATTTGGGACGTACTCAACATCTCCCCAGGCTGGGAGTTCTGGGCTGGTGTTTGTGTTTCTGTCCTGCATCTGGTTCTGGCTGGAGTTCAGGTTTTTGGGTTTGGATATGTATCCTGGATGTGTTTTGGTTCTTGGGTCTGTGTCATGGTTGGCTTGGTTATGGGCTTGTTCTGTGTTCTGTGTTCCAGTCTTGTGATCTGATAAATGGGATTAACGGCAGCTATGGCCCCTGAGATGGTTGGAACTATGAAACTGATGAAGATAATGGTGAGCTTTACTAATGTCCCAAAAAAGCTTTTTATTAAAAAGTGCCTCTGACATTGTTACTGCTCCCTTAGAGACACATTCAAGGAGCTATGGTATATCAATGAGTATACTGATACAAACTTCCCCCGAGTAGAGTACTCTATTGAGAAAAATATATTGTTGTCAAAATTTAAAACGGTGAAAACTGAGCTGCTGGCAAAAATTAATCAACCGTGTTCCAAAGGGAGGAGATCCAGTTTGGTGGCTACCTTGTTTGTGATAATACTCAATGTGAGGAATGAATAGCCTAGTGTCCAAGCTAGCATACCCCGTACGCTAGGCTCTGTCTTGATATGATCTGTTCCTCTAAGAGGGACCATTAGTACTGTGGCTGCTGTTGTTGTTCGGCTCTCGCCCCAGCCTCCGCTTATCTTCCCATAAATCTTGGCCTGTTGGTGTACTTTACATTCAAGATCTGTCAAAGGGGGGATGATTGGATCTTAATCAAAAAGCGAGGCGGCTCCTATAGCAAGCGGGGGAATGGGATCTGTAAGATTGCCCCTCAGCCATCCTTCCCCCCGTTCTCCACCCTCCTTCCCCTGCGTTCCCTTTTGTCATTATGGATGGTGTTGAGTTGGGCTGAGGTTGGAGGAAAACAAAACACACTCCCTTGTTTACACAATCCATTTGCATCAGATTCAAAAATAATTAACTTCAGGGGGGAGAGGAAAAAACCCAACAGATTAGACATCACTATGTGTACCTACTCGTGCGTTAATGATCAAATATCAGTAGGTTTCTGCTCAGTGGAGGAGGTTTATCATTTTCCCAACAGGAACAAGGTTCTGGGTTCCTCTAGCTAGCAGGTCCCTGGGGCTATTTGAGAGAGACAGAGGGAATTAGAGAGAGGGGGAGAATTAGATACAGAGAGAGAGAGGGTGTCACGCCCTGACTTTAGAGAGCCGTTTTCTTTCTCTATTTGGTGAGGTCAGGGTGTGATGTGGGGTGGGCATTCTATGTTTTGCATTTCTTTGTGTTTGGCCGAGTGTGGTTCCGGCGACAGTTCCCAGTCCAGAGCTTCCGGCGACACTTCCCAGTCCAGAGCTTGCGACGGGCCACAGTCCGGAACCTCCAGCGACGGTCTCCAGTCCGGAGCCTCCGGCGAGGGTCCCCAGTCCGGGGCCTGCGGCGAGGGTCCCCAGTCCGGGGCCTGCGGCGAGGGTCCCCAGTCTGGGGTCAGCGACGAGGGTCCCCGCACCAGAGGCGCCACCAAAGTGGGGGGAGCCAGAGGTGGAGCGGGGGCTACGCACCGAACCGGAGCCGCCGCCAAGGGTAGATGCCCACCCGGACCCTCCCCTATAGGTTCAGGTTTGCGTCCGGGAGTCCGCACCTATGGGGGGGGGGGGGGGGGGGGGGGGGGGGGGTACTGTCACGCCCTGACTTTAGAGAGCCGTTTTCTTTCTCTATTTGGTGAGGTCAGGGTGTGATGTGGGGTGGGCATTCTATGTTTTGCATTTCTTTGTGTTTGGCCGAGTGTGGTTCCCAATCAGAGGCAGCTGTCTATCGTTGTCTCTGATTGGGAATCATACTTAGGTAGCCTGTTTTCCCACCTATGTTGTGGGATCTTGTTTTTGTACAGCTCTTGTAGCCTACGGAACGGTACGTTTGTTTTGGTTTCACTTTGTTATTTTGTTGCTGGTTTTCATTTAAATAAATATGATGACCACAAATTACGCTGCGCCTTGGTCTCCTTCAAACAACGAATGTTACAGAAGGACAAAGAAAGAGAGAGACAGAACTGTGACAGCCAAACATATACCATCTCTTTCAAGCTCCTCATGCATTATGGAACACATATAGGTCAACCTCCTCAGCTTTTGCCCCACTCCCCAGTCAGCTGCATTAGAAAGCAAGGGGGAAAATACCTGTCATTATCGGCATGGCAACATGCCCGATGCAACAACTGTCTACACGACAGACCCTAGACCTACTCTCAACTCCTCTGTTTCACTAGGAAACTCTACACTCTACATACACTGCTTCTGACAGAGGGTGAACTGGATGCCAATAACAAGAGATACCCATCCCTACACACATGCACACACAAACAATACACACACGTCAGTGCACTGGGAGCTTGCACACAGACCCTGTGTTACAGATGTGTGGTGTGTGTGTGCGGCACTGTGATGACAGAGGCTGTGTTCTAATGTAAACATTAATGCAGGACACTTGGCAAATGAAGTGTGTGCTGTGACGGGCTCCCCTGGGACACTGGGTCTGGGATTGACCCCTGGAGGTCATGCTGCCTCTCTCCTCTCTATCTTACCTCAGTCACACCCTACTGGGCAACTAATGATTTAGGAATTCATTAACATGAACTTGACCCATTTTCGAGTCTCTTAATTGAATTTGAACCAGATTCTGTTTCATTCACTCAAGATTTTACTTTGGAGGAAAAGGCAGAGGGAGGGAGGACATGGAGGAGGTAGAGCGAGAGGAGGTGGAAGGGAGGGGGTGAGTGGAGGTGGTGGAGAACGAGCAGGAGGGGAGAGGAGATACTGTAGGTGGAGAGGTAGGAATGGCAGAGTAGGTAGGGGGAGGGGAAATATGGGTGGAGAAGGTTGTTCTTAATGAGGACGCCACTGGTTCCCCACCCCCCTCCCAGTCTCATGCTTCATAGCATTAGCTATATGTCAGACCAGTAATATTAATGAGGCACCCTGTTCAGGTTTAGGGCTCAGCAGAGAGCTTCCTGCTCAAAGCCCTGACCTGCCAGAACCAATAGAAATGAACTGGGATTTGGGTGTGAGGGGGTCCTTAGCGGCGGTCCTACTCTGAGGGCGTCCTGGGAAAAGCCTGGTCATGTAATCCATGGAACCATCCCAGGGACGATGGGGCATTACGTGTAGCACTGTGCCCTATGTACCCTCTCTACTCAATCCTATGAAAGGCCATAATATACCAGCATACTGTATAAAGGGCCATCGCTACGGTGGAGACAGTGCAAAGTGCACCTTTAAGAACATTATTATTCATTGAATGTCTGCCAGGCTCATTAGAGATTTAAGTGAGCAGGTCACATGGAGAGTGGTCCGCCTCCACCTCTTCTACTCAGGGAATCCGACTAAGGGACCCCTTGTACCCTACTGCTGTGGGACGGCATTAGAGGTAGCGGTGGACTGTAGAAAGTTAAGGTGACTAACTACTATTGAAAGATGACTAACATTTGAGTCAAATGTTTTATTTCAGTTTATACTAAGTACATGGTGTATCATAATAAGCCACTGCCACTGATTAACATGGAGGACAAGGAGCTAGACTAACCTCTGATTAACATGGAGGACAAGGAGCTAGACCAACCACTGATTAACATGGAGGACAAGGAGCTAGACCAACCATGATTAACATGAGATAGAGGGAGCTAGACCAACCATGACTAACATGAGATAGAGGGAGCTAGACCAACCTCTGATTAACATGGGGGAGAAGGAGCTAGACCAACCATGATTAACATGAGATAGAGGGAGCTAGACCAACCATGATAAATATGAGATAGAGGGAGCTAGACCAACCACTGATTAACATGAGGGAGAAGGAGCTGGGCAGGAGTTTCCATTCCACTCCATTCTTCACCTTCAGCAAAAGGTAAGAGCAATCCTGGCCCTAAGGGAGGTCTCATCTCCCCCATTCTATCTCTGTCTCTCTCTGGCAATTCTGGCCCTGAGGGAGCCCCCCCCCCCCCCCTCTCTCTCCTCTCCTCTCCTCTCTAGCCAGGCATCAGTACCTTGTCCCTCTGAGGGTTCCTCTCCCCTCAGCAGCCCCTGCTCGCTCTGTGGAGATCAGCATTTTTCCCTCCTCACCCCGCGTCCTCCCTCCCTAGTGTCCTCTCTCCCTTCCTTCCTCTATCCATCCATAGTGTTTAAATCATGAGAGATACACCAGCCCTCTCTCTCTCTGCTTGAATGCTGCCTCCTAGGCAGCTCAGACCCTTAGGCAAACTATTACTGCACAGAATAATGTCAGTGTGAGTCTGGACAAGTCAGCACAACATTATAGGTGTGAATAGCTGCAATACAAGTGAATAAAAAAATACAAAAAATGATTGACCCTTTATTTAACTAGGCAAGTCAGTTAAGAACAAATTTTATTTACAATGACGGCCTACCCCAGCCAACGCTGGGCCGCCCTGTGGGACTCCCAATCACAGCCAAATGTGATACAGCCTGGATTTGAACCAGGTACGCCTCTTGCACTGCGATGCAGTGCCTTAGACCACTTCGGCAACTGAATGCCATGTTTATTCCCACCACGTAAATGCTTGTGTTTGAAGTTCATCCACCTTGCATGGATGTACAAATAATACATGTTATCGTATCTATAATCTCTTTGGTTATTTATAGTATATACTAGTCTATGCCTTTACACACTCTTGGTCCAGGGAATTATAGAATGTGTTCTAATCTTTAAAATGTAACCTACTGTATGTCTAGCTGAGGTGGTAATTTGGACATTCAATTTTTACAGCTCTGTAGGGAACCTAAATCATTTAGGACATGTATGACTACAGGTCCTGCCATCTACTGTGTAAGAATTCAGTTTATTATTTTATGTGCTGCTGGCCTGCCGAAACACTTCTTAGTATGTGGCGAGAGTAATATAATTGACATCAATTCCTTACAGTGCTTTTTAATGCAGCCATTATGAACCATCTGTGCCTCTTCCATCTTTCATGAGCTAGCAGCTGTTGTCTCTCTTTTCCTGACTGTTCCCAACATTTCCTCCTCGCTATCACTCCGTCTAGTAATTGCTGGCAAACATAGTATCCATCCTCGTGCCTTAAAAAAAAATCCTCTCAGAAGAAGATAAATGTCTCTTCACTCTAGCCAAAAAATGCAGCGAGGCCCTTCGTTTAAAGGGGAATGTGGCTTGTCCAATTTACACAGCATCGTACACACAACACATTGCCCTCCCATCCAATGCACTGAGGGTCACGACGAGGGGAGCACAGCAGTTTCTCAACTCAAACAGACAACGCTGACAGCCAGCTATGGGGGTGAATCTCTTCTTGCTCCTCGTTTGGCTGGCTGCAGACTATTGTTGACCCTGGAGCGCCTCCTCTCCACTCAGGCCCTCCTTCAGAGTGAGTGTGTGTGTGTGTGTGTGTGTGTGTGTGTGTGTGTGTGTGTGTGTGTGTGTGTGTGTGTGTGTGTGTGTGTGTGTGTGTGTGTGTGTGTGTGTGTGTGTGTGTGTGTGTGTGTGTCTGTGTGTCTGTGTGTCTGTGTGTGTGTGTCTGCGGCATGGTGCCTGGCCTGCTCATTAGTACTGCCAAACTCCTCTGGCAACAGCAGCAGGAGCTGTCCATCCCAACCCCAGCCTCCCCACCACCGTCTCTGTCTGGATCTACAGCCTACTGAATGAGAGGGCCAATAGTGGAAAAAGTACCCAATTGTCATACTTGAGGAAAGGTAAAGATACCTTAATAGAAAATGAAAAATCACCCAGTAAAATACTACATGAGTAAAAGTCTAAAAGGATTTGGTTTTAAATATACTAAAGTATCAAATGTATACTCAGCTGGTCACTCCCCGGATTTTGCGTTAACATTCTACAACAAAGCTTTCTTAGTGTCCAACAAGCTTTCTCTGCCCTTAACCTTGTTCTCAACACCTTCACAATAAAGGTAATGTGGTTTGGTAAGAAGAATGACCCTCCCCCTACCGGTGTGATTACTACCACTGAGGGTTTAGAGTTTGAGGTAGTCACCTCATACACGTTCTTGGAAGTATGGCTAGAGGGTACACTGTCCTTCTCTCAGCACATATCCAAGCTGCAGGCGAGGGTTAAATTGCTCCTCTTTCACCCCAGCTGCCAAACTAACCCTGATTAAGATGACCATCCTACCCATGCTAGATTACGGAGACATAATTTATAGATCGTCAGGTAAGGGTGCTCTCGAGTGGCTGGATGTTCTTTACCATTCTTCCATCAGATTGTCCACCAATGCTCCTTATAGGACACATCACTGCACTCTATACTCCTCTGTAAACTGGTCATCTCTGTATACCCAACGCAAGACCCACTGGTTGTGTTGCTACCATGCTGTGTTCTCATGTGTTGCTGCCATGCTGTGTTGTTGTCTTAGGTCTATCTTTATGTGGTGTTGTGGTGTCTCTCTTGTCGTGATGTGTGTTTTGTCCTACATTTGTATTTTTAATCCCAGCTACCTACCCTGTAGAAGGCCTTTTGCCTCTTGGTAGGCCGTCATTGTAAAACAAGGATTTGTTCTTAACTGGCTTCACTAGTTAAATAAAGGTAAAAATAAATAAATAATAACAATAATGTATATACAGTACTTAGCTAGTAAGTACATTATTTTCTTTAAGAATGTAGTGAAGTAAAAGTAAAAGTTGTAAAAAAATATAAATAGTATAGTTCATATTCCCCAAAAACAACTAAAGTAGTACTTTAAATTATTTTTACTGAAGTACTGTACACCACTGGAGAGGACCTCCAGGAAATCTGCCTCCTCCATCACTTCCTCCCCACCACCCCACCGCCACCATCTGCCTACCTGCAGAAAGGCTCCTGAAGGCAGGGCTGTCTGGGCTGGCAGGCCCCTTTGCTCCACTCTGCTCTGCTCCCGCATCACACATCACCACACTATGGGCGTCAGTTGGGAATACCATAGCTCAAGACCAAAAATGTAAAGTAGGCTAAAATCATTCCAATCCCGATTAAAATGCAACGTCTGTTTAGCGTATTGGTTGAATACCTGGCTTTAGGACCAGGCGGCGCATGGCTTGGAGAGGAGCTGCCAGCCTGCTCGCCTTTTATTTTACTTTTAGAAAGCAGAGCGCCGAGACAGTGGCAGTTTTAGTTTCATGTATTGGTATGAAAATAAACACAACTTAACAACTTGCTATTCAGAGAATTTCCCCAAATACATGTCCTGTTTATTTTTATTTTATAAAGCTAGGCTACTTACTGTTTTCATTGCGCTACTGCCGTGTGCTCTCCTCCCATGTAGTTGAAGGCGCTGTTTGTAGCTTCCCACCAATGGTCTTTATACAAAGTGTGAAGCGGGAAGCCACGAGACAATGTTGTTAGGAAATGCAATGAGAGACAATGACACTGTCATAGTACACTGTATGGGCCTTCCACAAGGGTGGATTCATATAGCCTATAGCAGGGGGTCGGCAACCACTTTCATGTGAAGTGCCAATTTACAATTGACCTTACCATTTCTAATGTTCTGCGTGCCAGTAATGATTTTCATATACGCATTGTAGGGCTACCTTACTGTGCCCAAAACATGTATGTATTATTAGTTATGGTATTCAATTGGTAGTTCCAGTCTAGTCCCATCGCTACAACTCCCATACAGACTTGGGAAAGCCGGGATAGCCGAGCGTCCGCCGAAACACGACCCAGCCAAGCCGCACTGCTCCTTGACACAATGCCCGCTTAACGCGTGGGCCAGCTGCACCAATGTGTCGGAGGAAACATCCTACACCTGGCTACTATGTCAGTGTGCACGCGCCTGGCCCACCACAGGAGTCGCTAGAGCGCAATGGGACAAGGACATCCCGGCCGGGAACAAACCCTCCACTAACCTGGAAGACGCTGAGCAAATTGTGTGCCACCCCAAGGGTGTCCCGGTCGCGGCCGGCTGCAACAGAGCCTGGACTCGAACCAGGATCTCTAGTGGCACAGCGAGCACTGCGATGCAGAGCCTTAGACTACTGCGCCACTCTGGTGGCCAGCCAACACATTTCTAGCTGCCTACAAACTGAAGAATTCTAAGGCCTACTACAAGTTAGAGACAATTCAGCACCACGCCACAGAGCTCCATTATGCCTACCTGTACCGAGGCGCTGTCCATTCAGTGGTGCTGAATCACGGACACAGCCTTAGCTCCCACATGTGGAGATTTTATTTTTGTATTTCGTGACTTTTGTCATTTTTTGTTTCAGTTTGTTTATGCGCCCTTGTTGATTGTAGGCCTAAGTAAGTCCTTTGATGTACAGTACCAGTCAAAAGTTTGGACACACCTACTCATTCAAGGGTTTTTCTTTATTTTTGCCATTTTCTACATTGTAGAATAATAGTGAGGACATCAAAACTATGAAATAACATATGGAATCATGTAGTAACCAAAAAAGTGTTAACCAAATCAAAATACTGTATATTTTATATTTGAGATTCTTCAATGTAGCCACCCTTTGCCTTGATGACAGCTTTGCACACTCCTGGCATTCTCTCAACCAGCTTCACCTGGAATGCTTTTCCAACAGTCTTGAAGGAGTTCCCACATATGCTGAGTACTTGTTGGCTGGTTTTCCTTCACTTCAACTCATCCCAAACCATCTCTGGGTTGAGGTCGGATGATTGTGGAGGCCAGGTCATCTGATGCAGCACTCCAGCATTCTCCTTCTTGGTCAAATAGCCCTTACACAGCCTGGACATTTGTCCCCCACATTCTGAAATTGCATTTTTGTCCCCCCTAGTTTTATCATTGGAATGTGATACAAAACTAGGAAGTAGTGTGCTCTAGGACCATGCGGACACCTCTGAGCGGTCGAGTAGGCTGTTTGGAGTGTTTTTCCAACTGGATGAAAAAAAATATATGTCCCCGCACTTCTAAAACCAAAGTTGTGCACCTGGTAAATACTACGGTATTTAATTTTCATATACCCTGCCCATTGTCCTCCACCATATCGCAATTTGTGTCACCCATTAGTGAGAAACCTACATGCCAAGTATAGACCATATATTGTGTTCCCTACAAGTAATAGAAACAAGCAGAAGTGCTGAACTATCCATTCAGACCCCAGTCCTACCTACCTACAGGTTATGGAGAATGTGCTCTTTTAGTATTTCAATAGGTTTTCTGAAGGAGAAAGCCTCCACTTCTATGTCAAAGGTAAAAAAACAAAAACACTATAGTAAATACTACAGTAATGTCTGCAAAAACACTACAGTATATACTACAGTATACTACAATCTGCAAAAACACTACATTAATTACTATAGTATATACCACAGTTTTGTTTTACTACAGTATTTATACTATAGTTAACTGTAAATACTATAGTATACTAAAGCAAATACTACAGTAAATTTTACAGTAGTCACAGTAAGATTTTTTAGTGCTTTAGTCCTCAAAAACACTACAGTGAATACTATAGTATTTGTTTATGTGGATGTATGCACCATTGCACAAGTAAATGAGTCAATGTGAGATGAGTTTGAGAAGTGGTTGACATTGTATATGCCGTTCCTCAGACTTTTAAATCTTATATTGTGGTGATAAAGTGGTTTGTGAAAGTATTCACCCTATTTTGTTGCATTTTTCCTATTTTGTTGCCTTACAACCTGGAATTAAAATAGATTTTGGGGGGTTCGTATCATTTGATTTACACAACATGCCTAACACTTTGAAGATGCAAAATGTTTTTTATTGTGAAACGAACAAGAAATAAGACACAAAAACTGAAAACTTGAGCGTGCATAACTATTCATCCCCCCCAAAGTCAATACTTTTTAGAGCCACCCTTTGCAGCAATTACAGCTGCAAGTCTCTTGGGGTATGTCTCTATAAGCTTGGGACATCTAGCCACTGGGATTTTTGCCCATTCTTCAAGGCAAAACTGCTCAAGCCCCTTCAAGTTGGATGGGTTCCGCTGGTGTACAGCAATCTTTAAGTCATACCACAGATTATCAATTGGATTGAGGTCTGGGCTTTGACAAGGCCATTCCAAGACATTTAAATGTTTCCCCTTAAACCATTCGAGTGTTGCTTTAGCAGAAGGCTTGGGGTCATTGTCCTGCTGGAAGGTGAACCTCCGTCGCAGTCTCAAATCTCTTGAAGACTGAAACAGGTTTCCCCTCAAGAATTTCCCTGTATTTAGTGCCATCCATCATTCCTTCAATTCTGACCAGTTTCCCAGTCCCTGCCGATGAAAAACATCCCCACAGCATGATGCTGCCACCACCATGCTTCACTGTGGGGATGGTGTTCTTTGGGTGATGGGATGTGTTGGGTTTGCGCCAGAAATAGCGTTTTCCTTGATGGCCAAGAAGCTCAATTTGTTTGGGGAGTCTCCCACATGCCATTTGACAAACACCAAACGTGTTTGCTTATTTTTTCTTAAAGCAATGGCTTTTTTTCTGGCCACTCTTCCGTAAAGCCCAGCTCTTTGGAGTGTATGGCTTAAAGTGGTCCTATGGACAGATACTTCAATCTCCGCTGTGGAGCTTTGCAGCTCCTTCAGGGCTATCTTTGGTCTCTTTGTTTCCTCTCTTTGTTGCCTACCCTCCTTGCCTGGTCTGTGATTTTTGGTGGGCGGCCCTCTATTGGCAGGTTTGTTGTGGTGCCATTTTCTTTCAAAAAAAATTTGTAATGGATTTAATGGTGCTCCGTGGGATGTTCAAAGTTTCGGATATGTTTTTATAACCCAACGCTGATCTGTACTTCTCCACAACTTTGTCCCTGACCTGTTTGGAGAGATTCTTGGTCTTCATGGTACCGCTTGCTTGGTGGTGCCCCTGGCTTAGTGGTGTGGCAGACTCTGGGGCCTTTCAGAACAGGTGTATATATACTGAGATCATGTGACAGATCATGTGACACTTAGATTGCACACAGGTGGACTTTATGTAACTAATTATGCGACTTCTGAAGGTAATTGGTTGCACAAGATCTTGTTTAGGGGCTTCATAGCAAAGGGGTGAATACATATGCATGCACCATTTTAATTTTTTTGAATTTTTTGAAACAGGTTATTATTTCCATTTCACTTCACCAATTTAAACTATTTTGTGAATGTCCATTACATGAAATCCCCCAAAAAATCTATTTAAATTACAGGTTGTTATGTAACAAAATAGGAAAGAACACCAAGGAGGATGAATACTTTTGCAAGCTCTGTAATTTATTAATGGGGTAATTTTTGTTCTTTTTTTCTCCATTTGAGAGTTTTTAAATTGTGTAGAAATGCAGTAAATGAATTTCAATTTCCCAATAATGTCTTGGAATTTGCCATACCCTAGGTTTAGCTGAACTGACTCCACTGCACGCAACCCTGGATCTTATTTCCAAGAGTTTTCTGTCGTCTTTTAATCACAGCTTTTCTATACAAACTTTCATATGCCTTTTTAATAGGAGGAGATCGGAAAGCTTGTCCATGTACAGCCACAGCCCCTGGCATCCATTCACCTCCACTACAGTAGCATTGCTCCACACCAACCCAACCAGGGTTCACCATAAAATATGCCATTAGCAGATGCTTTTATCCAAAGCGACATATAGTCTAACACACATTTTACATATGGGTGGCCCTGGGATTCAAAACCACAATCATGGCATTGCAAGGACCATTCTCTACCAACTGAGGCATACAGGATCAACATCTGCTGGGTCCAAAGACTGAGACTGTGTCCCAAATGGCACCCCATTCCCTATATAGTGCGCTATGGGCCCTGGTCAAAAGTAGTACACTACATAGGAAATAGGTTGCCATTTTGGTTTGCAGACCAAGGTAGTCAGTGGAGCAGAAGAGATCCAGGCTCCAGAAGCACCATGGCAACAGCGTCCGCCATGGCTGGGCAGCTCTCCTCCCTCCATACCCCACTGCCTGGTGAGGCACAGCAGCCAGGTCCTCAGGGGGAAGCGGTCCAAAGGACTGGAGCTCAACTATAAGTCTTACAGTGTCACCATGTAAATGAGCCGTGGCACGGCGGAGGCTTGCTGTGATCTTACTGAATGCCTGATGTGTACCACCACAGTCCTCTGAGGCACTTATTCCACTGATAGGCATGACTTCTTCCCAGAAACAACTAAAGGCATGTCTTCCTACCTTAGTTCTCAGAAGCAAGAACATCATCAAACCCCTATTCAGTTTCATCTTAACCTGTGCCCCTCAGTCCCAGTAGACTACAGTACCACTGCTGGACACTGTGTCTAAAAGATAACACATTGGCAGTAAGTTATCCCACTCTACAGTGTATTGATTTACATACATAACTTACATAAATTGCCTCATTTACATCTAACTCTTTTCACAGTAGCAGCAGAACATGAAAATTATTTCCTTTGATCTCAGGCTACAGTTTCATTATGGTATGTACAGTAGCTGTAGAGTGAGGATAGATACAGAATGCCATCAACTATTCAACCCTAAGTGGGGCTCATTTACGTTGCCTTCACTATGGTATAAAGCCTTGGGTTATGCCAAGAAGCAACCAGACAATATCACTAGAGAGCTATTTCAAGAAGCCTTAATCTTCTCTACCCCTACTGACAGACCCCCCTACTCCCCCCAAGGGAGCACAGCAAATGTTCTCCTCCTTGTTAGACACATTAAATGATTTGTAAATTCAAGCAGAAGGCCAGACTGTGAATTCTAACAATTTACATTTTCACATTTTGTATGCTAATCTTAAAAAATGCTGGAGTAATCCTCTTGTAATTTTTTCTTTAACATTTCTATAACATACATTGAGTGTACAAAACATTTAGAATCACTGCTCTCTCCATGACAGAGACAACTAAAGCTATCATCCCTAAATGATGTCACTTATTAAATCCACTTCAATCAGATTAGACGAAGGGAAGGAGACAGGTTAAAGAAGGATTTTTAAGTCTTGAGACAATTGACAATTGAGACAATTGACAATTGTGTATGTGTGCCATTCAGAGGGTGAATGGGCAAGACAAAAGATGGGGTATAGTAGTAGGTGCCATGCATACCAGTTTGTGTCAAGAAATGCAACGCTGCTGGGGTTTTCACCCGCAACATTTTCCCATGTGTATCAAGAATGGTCCACCACCCAAATGACATCCAGCCAACTTGACACAACTGTGGGAAGCATTGGAGTCAACATGGGCCACTATCCCTATGGAACGCTTCCGACACCTTGTAGAGTCCATGCCCCGACGAATTGAGTCTGTTTTGAGGGGGGGTGGGGGGTAAAACTCAATATTAGGAAGGTGTTCCTAATGTTTTGTATACTCAGTGTACATTACTGTCATAAAACTTCACATAAACCCAATCACCTTGATGTAAGTATAGTTAATACAAATACACCAAGGAGTAAGAATCAGAAGGGGGAACACTTTAACATTCTAATGACTCAAA
The DNA here is from genome assembly GCF_016432855.1 of Salvelinus namaycush. Taxonomy (NCBI): domain Eukaryota; kingdom Metazoa; phylum Chordata; class Actinopteri; order Salmoniformes; family Salmonidae; genus Salvelinus; species Salvelinus namaycush. The sequence continues at coordinate 15,701,061 of NC_052334.1, forward strand.
TGAAGAACAGGATTAATTGGGGTCTCTCTTAAATTGTCTAAGAGCCATGCTATTGTTTAGGGAAATATGCACACTGGTGATTTTTTTCTCTCTCAAATCGATTCACTTGTCTTTCTTTCTTTTTCTCATTAAATTGTTCGTACAAATGTAATATTTGTGGTCACACAGAACACAGAATTATAAAGTGGCGAGTGTTCAATGTTTGCTGATTTGATTACATTTGGGTTTCTAAACGCTGGAGGGACAGTTCAGAAAAAACTTCCCATATGGTGGGAATCACACAAGCACATCGTCAGCTAAAAAGTAACCCCAAAGCAATGCAGATTCTTTCCTACCAGCTGTTACATGTTACATTGAAGCAAGGATATTGAAATTTACCAGATGTTGCCTGGCAAACGAGTGGAAGTTGAGGTTATACTGTAAATCAGATATTTGTATGGATAGAGTAACAGTAGCTGTGATTTGAGATGCCATTAATGTAAATATAACATGTTGATGTAAATGTTAATATTACAGTAGCATCAGTCATGTTAATTTCCTGTACATGTATCTTACTAAAAAATACTATAATATATCATCGCTTGAGATAATTTTTGTTGCTCTGATGATTTCATTGATTGCTATAGCCATTTGGTTTCTCAAGGGACTGGAAGTTGGTCCATAATGGTGGGAAGGTGGAAAACAATGGAAAATGATGACTGTAGCAAGTCACTGAGACAAAAAGCCTGTTGGTGTGACGGTTCTTTGTAAGTTTTCTGGCTCCACTGGAAAACATACGATTAGAATCAATCATATTAAACTGTCTTTAAAGTTGAAATCAGCAGTTGCCACATCTGTTTTTAGACCTATAAATTAATGATATGTACCCACTGATTCTTGAAGTATATGAATTATAAATACCTCATGAGCTAAGTTTTACTGTCATATCCCATCAGAACCTAAAATATAAGCTTGTTTTGCTCCAATTGCTAAAAGGCCAGCTCTTATTTTGCAGTTGCATCACCCCTTACTAGTAGTTAGTTGTATCAGCCAATCACAGTCTGCCATTCCCTGTGCACCTCCAAAAAACCCACGGTCAGAAGATCCCATTGCTTCTGTGGAGATCCAGCCGACCTCAGTTCTGATCTCGGAGTCCTCACCTGTCGTCGCTGCGGGGGCCAAGCTGAGTCCTCTCGCTGTGGCCTGGCCTCCTGATCTGGGGACTTCGTCTGGTCATCCTGCTACGACCTGGTCTCCTGATCCAAGGCCCTCACCTGGTCCCTCTGCCTGGATCTGGCCTTTCCGGTGGCTACTGCCCATTGGTGCTTCGTGGGTCCAGCCACGAGAGTATCCAGTCCCAGGGTCCTTGTTGAGATCTTGAGATCTGCTGCTGCAGCTCTGCGGTCTCCAGTCCTGAGATCCTTGTTCGAGCTTTGCCGCTGTGGCCCTGATGTCTCCAGTCCCGGTGTCCTCAGCTGATACTGTGCCAGGGGTCAAGATGACTCCTGCTCATCCGCTGGGGGCCTAACCTGCCCTCACTGCCGAGGTCCTCATGTTGCCTTTTTCTGGGCAGAGGGGGTGGCCGCCACCAGGTCCACTACTGCGTCCGGTTGGCTCCCCTCTTCCAGATCTGCTGCACAGCCTGCACTGGTCCCCGCCACATCACTCACTCTGGTTTGGTGATCTCAAGCACCTTCTTGATGGGGGTGGCCAGATGCACAAACAACAGAAGCCCTGTTTGGCCAGAGGCCTATGCCCTACGATTCTTATGGGGTGGCCAGACACACTCAAGGATTTCCTAGTTGGACTAGTAACTGAAAGTTTTCAAGATCGAATCCCCGAGCTGACAAGGACAAATCTGTTGTTCTGCCCCTGAACACGGCAGTTAACCCACTGTTCCTAGGCCGTCATTGACAATAAGAATAGGTTCTTAACTGACTTGCCTAGTTAAAAAAACATTTTTTTAATTTTTATACAGTCTCACTTTCTATGTGAGCAGTCAGTTCTGAAGTTTGATGTGGAGTTTGGTGTGGCGAAACCCATTATCTGAATAAACCTGTCTGAAGATATCGTGGACTTGGACACCTGTGGTGGCTTCACCGTATCCACTGGCACCTAATATCTCTTTACTAGTGACCGTTATTCATGGTTCTCCTGGATCAGCCCCTTAGTATTCTTCACCAATGTTTGTAAACAAAGTAAATGTAAGTAAACACTATATCACTTCAAAACACAAAAATAATAATATCATGGATGGTCAGTCCATGCATCCATAGCTCTGTCTGTGAATTTGAGAGTGATTACATTTCTCCAGCCCCATCCCGCAGCTTTTTACCAAAACAGTTGCGCTTTGTTATTATTTCATCTTCTGATTGGCCTTTTAATGAAGCCAATACTGTAGAGAACTTGACCCCAATATATATTATGTTTTTACGAAAATATCTTCAAGAACATCGCATAAATGTCCAGGGTCTCGATCAAGAGTAGGGCTGAAATGGAAAAGTTTTCTTATATTCATCACAAAATCTAATCTATCAGTGAATTCAAACAGAATATTTTTAATTACACTATCGATAACTTTTTAAAATGGTTTTCCACAATGTAGGTCAGAAATAGGTCCCATAGTTTATCATGAATTACCCAAAGTATGCACAATAGCGTTTTGCTGGTATGGAAATGTCCCTGTATCTTTCTAATGGTCTTTCCATCCATCCAGACATACAGTTGAAGTTGGAAGTTTACATACACCTTAGACAAATACATTTAAACTCAGATTTTCACAATTCCTTACATTTAATCCTAGTAAAAATTCCCTGTCTTCGGTCAGTTAGGATCACCACTTTATTTTAAGAATGTGAAATGTCAGAATAATAGTAGAGAGAATGATTTATTTCAGCTTTTATTTCTTTCATCATATTCCCAGTGGGTCAGAGGTTTACGTACATTCAATTAGTATTTGGTAGCATTGCCTTTAAATTGTTTAACTTGGGTCAAACGTTTCGCCTTCCACAAGCTTCCCACAATAAGTTGGGTGAATTTTGGCCCATTCCTCCTGACAGAGCTGGTGTAACCGAGTCAGGTTTGGAGGCCTCCTTGCTTGCACACACTTTTCAGTTCTGCCCACACATTTTCTATAGGATGGGGTCAGGGCTTTGTGATGGCCACTCCAATACCTTGACTTTGTTGTCCTTAAGCCATTTTGCCACAACTTTGGAAGTATGCTTAGGGTTAATGTCCATTTGGAAGACCCATTTGTGACCAAGCTTTAACTTCCTGACTGATGTCTTGAGATGTTACTTCAATATATCCACATCATTTTCCTGCCTCATGATACCATCTATTTTGTGAAGTGCACCAGTCCCTCCTGCAGCAAAACACCCCCACAACATGATGCTGCCACCCCCGTGCTTCACGGTTGGGATGGTGTTCTTCAGCTTGCAAGCCTCCCCCTTTTTCCTCCAAACATAACGATGGTCATTATGGCCAAACAGTTCTATTTTTGTTTAATCAGAACAGAGGACATTTCACCAAAAATTACGATCTTTGTCCCCATGTGCAGTTGCAAACCGTAGTCTGGCTTTTGTATGTGTCAGATTGTGTGTGCAACTGGTCAACTGGTGTCAGGTGCATGAGAGCAGAGATGAGTGAACAGGCCCACTTTAATTGGCAGAAGCAAAAGTCGGACGCAACAGCGTCACAACACTCCAGCCAAAGGCAAAAGTGAAATAGCGCACTGGTAACATCAAAATAATGAACAACAATACAATACCTCGGGTTGAAACAATACTCTGAAAAAAACAGCCTGACGCGACACACAATTAATGTAACGAACAATTTCACACACAGACATGGGGGGGAACAGAGGATAATATACACGTAGATGATGAGAGAATGTAAACCAGGTGTCCGGGAAAACAAGACAAAACAAATGGAAAATGAAAGGTGGAGTGGCGATGGCAAGAAGACCGGTGACGTCGACCGCGAGCGCCGCCCGAACAAGGAGAGGAACCGACTTTGGCGGAAGTCATGACAGTATGGCGGTTTTGGAGCAGTGGCTTCTTCCTTGCTGAGCGGCCTTTCAGGTTATGTCGATATAGGACTCGTTTTACTGTGGATATAGATAATTTTGTACCTGTTTCCTCCAGCATCTTCACAAGGTCTTTTGCTGTTGTTCTGGGATTGATTTGCACTTTTCACACCAAAGTACGTTCATCTCTAGGAGACAGAACACATCTCCTTCCTGAGCGGTATGATGGCTGCGTTGTCCCATGGTTTTTATACTTGCGTACTATTGTTTGCAGAAATGAACATGGTACCTTCAGGCATTTGGAAATTGCTCCCAAGGATGAACCAGACTTGTGGATGTCTACAATTTTTTTTATGAGGTATTGGCTGATTTCTTTTAATTTTCCCATGAGGTCATGCAAAGAGGCACTGAGTTTGAAGGTAGGCCTTGAAATACATCCACAGGTACACCTCCAATTGACTCAAATGATGTCAATTAGTCTATCAGAAGCTTCTAAAGACATGACAATTTTCTGGAATTTTCCAAACTGTTTAAAGGCACAGTCAACTTAGTGTATGTAAACTTCTGACCCACTGGAATTGTGATACAGTGAATTATAAGTGAAATAATCTGTCTGTAAACAATTGTTGGAAAAATGACTTGTGTCATGCACAAAGTAGATGTCCTAACCGACTTGCCAAAACTATAGTTTGTTAACAAGACATTTGTGGAGTGGTTGAAAAACGAGTTTTAATGACTCCAACCTAAGTGTATGTGAACTTCCGACTTCAACTGTAGATGGATTTGATTACGACTGCTTTGTCACGCTAAGAGAATCCCTCCGCTTCCCCTCACAGCCAGTATTTAATAACCCCTCATTACACCAGAACAACAGGACTGTTACAATGGCTGCCATTGGAGACAATGCAGGTGTTAATGGTGGAGGGTGTTTGGCTGTGTTAATATGGTCAATGCTCTGTGGTTGCCTGGGTGGGCGAGGTGGGTGCATGAGGAGGTGGTAGGACTCAGTGGTTTTGGTGTTGACACTGTTCGATTGAGTTAATGTGGGTGCTGCTCTGTGCATGTGGACAGAGGGATGCCCCAGCTGTGTCTGTCTGTCTGTCTGCTCTCCAGTCTTTAAATTATGGATATTTTGTGTGAAATTGGGCAGAGATTCCCCACAGGACAATAACAGAGGAGTGAGAGAGAGATACAGCGTGTGTGTGTGTGAGAGAGAGAGAGCAAGAGATAAAGAAACAGAGAGAAAGAGAGAGATACAGAGTGTGTGTGTGTGAGAAAGAGAGAGAGAAATAAAGAAAGTAAAGAGAATGAGAGAATGAGAGAACGAGAGAACAGAGAATCTTCCCAGGTGAGGAGAGGACAGACTCTTTAAGTATGATTGAGCTGGCCACTTTGGGAGTCACATTCCTCTAGCTGGTAATTTATCTGCTTGATAATGCACAGCCAAAGGCTCAGGCCTCCTTGGGTCACAAGCTAAGCCACACATCTCCACCTCGTCCCCGCCTTGTACATCTATCCCATTAAATTCTTGCCTCTTGTGCACTAGCCCAGTGGTTCCCAACCTGGGGTACTAGGACCCCTGGGGGTACTTGGCCTATACATAGGGGTTACTTGAGAAGACTTGTGAGACCATAGGCTTACTGGTAAAATGCACACGAGGGGGTACTTCAGGGGTACTCTGGACAGAGCAATATTTAATTGGTGGTACAGTATGTCGCTTTCCTCATTTCAGAGAGTTATAGGGGAAAGAAGGGAAATGGAAAGGGGGGCACCTAGTCAGTTGTACAACTGAATTCATTCAACCAAAATGTGTTGTCCACATTTAACCCAACCCCTGCGAATCAGAGAGGTGTGGGGGGCTGCCTTAATTGTTCAACTCAGGTGTCAATTTATTACTGAGAGTCATCTGCCTCCAGTGATACCCTCTAGGCACCTGTTGTTGAACCTTCTAACATTCAGATAGATTCTACCTCTTCCTCTTTAAATTCTACCACTGATAAATCCTACACACCAGAAATATACAGTATATTACTGTAACAGATACATAGTTAGATGATTAGGCATAATCTGGGAAATAGTTAAAGATTTTTTTCTCAAAGGTAATTTTGAAGTGGTCATGACACCAACACGGATATATTTTTTCCTATCAAAAGCCATTTGTGAGGTGTACCATGGATATAGTGCCTTGCAAAATTATTTTGTTTCATTATAACCTGTAATTTAAATAGATTTTTATTTGGATTTCATGTAATGGACATACACAAAATAGTCAAAATCCGCGAAGTGAAATAAAAAAAATAACTTGTTTCAAAATAATTATAGAAAAAACCCCTGAAAAGTGGTTTGTGCAAATGTATTCACCCCTTTGCTATGAAGCCCCTAAACAAGATCTGGTGCAACCAATTACCTTCAGATGTCACATAATTAGTTACATAAAGTCTACCTGTGTGCAATCTAAGTGTCACATAATCTGTCACATGATCTCAGTATATATACACCTGTTCTGAAAGGTCCCAGTGTCACACCCTGACCTTAGAGAGCCTTTTTATGTCTCTATTTGGTTTGGTCAGGGTGTGATTTGGGGTGGGCATTCTATGTTTTGTTTTCTATGATTTTGTGGTTCTATGTTTTGGCCGGGCATGGTTCTCAATCAGGGACAGCTGTCTATCATTGTCTCTGATTGGGAACCATACTTAGGTAGCCCTTTTTCCCTCCTTTCAGTGTGGGTAGTTGTCTTTGTTTGTGGCACTATAGCCCTTAAGCTTCACGGTTTATTCTTTCGTTTGTTGTTTTGTTGGCGACATTTGTTGGCGACTTCTTCTTTAATAAAAAGGGAATGTACGCTCACCACGCTGCACCTTGGTCTCCTCCTTTCAAAGTCCGTGACACCCAGAGTCTGCCACACCACTAAGCAAGGGGCACCACCAAGCAACCGGCACTATGAAGACCAAGGAGCTCTCCAAACACGTCAGGGACAAAGTTGTGGAGAAGTACAGATCAGGATTGGATTATAAAAACATATCCGAAACTTAGAAAATCCCACGGAGCACCATTAAATCCATTACAAAAAGATTTGAAAGAATATGGCTTACAACAAATCTGCCAAGAGAGAGCCGCCCACCAAAAATCACGGATCAGGCAAGGAGGGTATTAATCAGAGAGGCAACACAGAGACCAAAGATAACCCTGAAGGAGCTGCAAAGCTCCACAGCGGAGATTGAAGTTTCTGTCCATAGGACCACTTTAAGGCGTACACTCCACAGAGCTGGGCTTTACGGAAGTGGCCAGAAAAAAGCCATTGCTTAAAGAAAAAAATAAGCAAACACGTTTGGTGTTCGCCAAAAGGCATGTGGGAGACTCCCCAAACATGCGAAAGAAGGTACTCTGGTCAGATGAGACAAAATGTGTTTTTTGGGGCCATCAAGGAAAACGCTATGTCTGGCGCAAACCCAACACCTTCCATCACCCCGAGAACACCATTCCCACAGTGAAGCATGGTGGTGGCAGCATCATGCCACAGGGATGTTTTTCATCGGCATGGACTGGGAAACTGGTCAGAATTGAAGGAATGATGGATGGTGCTAAATACAGGGAAATTCTTGAGGGAAACCTGTTTATGTCTTCCAGAGATTTGAGACTGGGACAGAGGTTCTACTTCTAGCAGGACAATGACCCTATGCATACTGCTAAAGCAACACTCGAGTGGTTTAAGGGGAAACGTTTAAATGTCTTGGAATGGCATAGTCAAAACCCAGACCTCAATCTAATTGAGAATCTGTGGTATGACTTGCTGTACACCAGTGGAACCAATCCAACTTGAAGGAGCTGGAGCACACAGACATGGGGGGGAACAGAGGATAATATACACGTAGATGATGAGAGAATGTAAACCAGGTGTGCGGGAAAACAAGACAAAACAAATGGAAAATGAAAGGTGGAGTGGCGATGGCAAGAAGACCGGTGACGTCGACCGCGAGCGCCGCACGAACAAGGAGAGGAACCGACTTTGGCGGAAGTCATGACAGTATGGCGGTTTTGGAGCAGTGGCTTCTTCCTTGCTGAGCGGCCTTTCAGGTTATGTCGATATAGGACTCGTTTTACTGTGGATATAGATAATTTTGTACCTGTTTCCTCCAGCATCTTCACAAGGTCTTTTGCTGTTGTTCTGGGATTGATTTGCACTTTTCACACCAAAGTACGTTCATCTCTAGGAGACAGAACACATCTCCTTCCTGAGCGGTATGATGGCTGCGTTGTCCCATGGTTTTTATACTTGCGTATTATTGTTTGCAGAAATGAACATGGTACCTTCAGGCGTTTGGAAATTGCTCCCAAGGATGAACCAGACTTGTGGATGTCTACAATTTTTTTTATGAGGTATTGGCTGATTTCTTTTAATTTTCCCATGAGGTCATGCAAAGAGGCACTGAGTTTGAAGGTAGGCCTTGAAATACATCCACAGGTACACCTCCAATTGACTCAAATGATGTCAATTAGTCTATCAGAAGCTTCTAAAGACATGACAATTTTCTGGAATTTTCCAAACTGTTTAAAGGCACAGTCAACTTAGTGTATGTAAACTTCTGACCCACTGGAATTGTGATACAGTGAATTATAAGTGAAATAATCTGTCTGTAAACAATTGTTGGAAAAATGACTTGTGTCATGCACAAAGTAGATGTCCTAACCGACTTGCCAAAACTATAGTTTGTTAACAAGACATTTGTGGAGTGGTTGAAAAACGAGTTTTAATGACTCCAACCTAAGTGTATGTGAACTTCCGACTTCAACTGTAGATGGATTTGATTACGACTGCTTTGTCACGCTAAGAGAATCCCTCCGCTTCCCCTCACAGCCAGTATTTAATAACCCCTCATTACACCAGAACAACAGGACTGTTACAATGGCTGCCATTGGAGACAATGCAGGTGTTAATGGTGGAGGGTGTTTGGCTGTGTTAATATGGTCAATGCTCTGTGGTTGCCTGGGTGGGCGAGGTGGGTGCATGAGGAGGTGGTAGGACTCAGTGGTTTTGGTGTTGACACTGTTCGATTGAGTTAATGTGGGTGCTGCTCTGTGCATGTGGACAGAGGGATGCCCCAGCTGTGTCTGTCTGTCTGTCTGCTCTCCAGTCTTTAAATTATGGATATTTTGTGTGAAATTGGGCAGAGATTCCCCACAGGACAATAACAGAGGAGTGAGAGAGAGATACAGCGTGTGTGTGTGTGAGAGAGAGAGAGCAAGAGATAAAGAAACAGAGAGAAAGAGAGAGATACAGAGTGTGTGTGTGTGAGAAAGAGAGAGAGAAATAAAGAAAGTAAAGAGAATGAGAGAATGAGAGAACGAGAGAACAGAGAATCTTCCCAGGTGAGGAGAGGACAGACTCTTTAAGTATGATTGAGCTGGCCACTTTGGGAGTCACATTCCTCTAGCTGGTAATTTATCTGCTTGATAATGCACAGCCAAAGGCTCAGGCCTCCTTGGGTCACAAGCTAAGCCACACATCTCCACCTCGTCCCCGCCTTGTACATCTATCCCATTAAATTCTTGCCTCTTGTGCACTAGCCCAGTGGTTCCCAACCTGGGGTACTAGGACCCCTGGGGGTACTTGGCCTATACATAGGGGTTACTTGAGAAGACTTGTGAGACCATAGGCTTACTGGTAAAATGCACACGAGGGGGTACTTCAGGGGTACTCTGGACAGAGCAATATTTAATTGGTGGTACAGTATGTCGCTTTCCTCATTTCAGAGAGTTATAGGGGAAAGAAGGGAAATGGAAAGGGGGGCACCTAGTCAGTTGTACAACTGAATTCATTCAACCAAAATGTGTTGTCCACATTTAACCCAACCCCTGCGAATCAGAGAGGTGTGGGGGGCTGCCTTAATTGTTCAACTCAGGTGTCAATTTATTACTGAGTCATCTGCCTCCAGTGATACCCTCTAGGCACCTGTTGTTGAACCTTCTAACATTCAGATAGATTCTACCTCTTCCTCTTTAAATTCTACCACTGATAAATCCTACACACCAGAAATATACAGTATATTACTGTAACAGATACATAGTTAGATGATTAGGCATAATCTGGGAAATAGTTAAAGATTTTTTTCTCAAAGGTAATTTTGAAGTGGTCATGACACCAACACGGATATATTTTTTCCTATCAAAAGCCATTTGTGAGGTGTACCATGGATATAGTGCCTTGCAAAATTATTTTGTTTCATTATAACCTGTAATTTAAATAGATTTTTATTTGGATTTCATGTAATGGACATACACAAAATAGTCAAAATCCGCGAAGTGAAATAAAAAAAATAACTTGTTTCAAAATAATTATAGAAAAAACCCCTGAAAAGTGGTTTGTGCAAATGTATTCACCCCTTTGCTATGAAGCCCCTAAACAAGATCTGGTGCAACCAATTACCTTCAGATGTCACATAATTAGTTACATAAAGTCTACCTGTGTGCAATCTAAGTGTCACATAATCTGTCACATGATCTCAGTATATATACACCTGTTCTGAAAGGTCCCAGTGTCACACCCTGACCTTAGAGAGCCTTTTTATGTCTCTATTTGGTTTGGTCAGGGTGTGATTTGGGGTGGGCATTCTATGTTTTGTTTTCTATGATTTTGTGGTTCTATGTTTTGGCCGGGCATGGTTCTCAATCAGGGACAGCTGTCTATCATTGTCTCTGATTGGGAACCATACTTAGGTAGCCCTTTTTCCCTCCTTTCAGTGTGGGTAGTTGTCTTTGTTTGTGGCACTATAGCCCTTAAGCTTCACGGTTTATTCTTTCGTTTGTTGTTTTGTTGGCGACATTTGTTGGCGACTTCTTCTTTAATAAAAAGGGAATGTACGCTCACCACGCTGCACCTTGGTCTCCTCCTTTCAAAGTCCGTGACACCCAGAGTCTGCCACACCACTAAGCAAGGGGCACCACCAAGCAACCGGCACTATGAAGACCAAGGAGCTCTCCAAACACGTCAGGGACAAAGTTGTGGAGAAGTACAGATCAGGATTGGATTATAAAAACATATCCGAAACTTAGAAAATCCCACGGAGCACCATTAAATCCATTACAAAAAGATTTGAAAGAATATGGCTTACAACAAATCTGCCAAGAGAGAGCCGCCCACCAAAAATCACGGATCAGGCAAGGAGGGTATTAATCAGAGAGGCAACACAGAGACCAAAGATAACCCTGAAGGAGCTGCAAAGCTCCACAGCGGAGATTGAAGTTTCTGTCCATAGGACCACTTTAAGGCGTACACTCCACAGAGCTGGGCTTTACGGAAGTGGCCAGAAAAAAGCCATTGCTTAAAGAAAAAAATAAGCAAACACGTTTGGTGTTCGCCAAAAGGCATGTGGGAGACTCCCCAAACATGCGAAAGAAGGTACTCTGGTCAGATGAGACAAAATGTGTTTTTTGGGGCCATCAAGGAAAACGCTATGTCTGGCGCAAACCCAACACCTTCCATCACCCCGAGAACACCATTCCCACAGTGAAGCATGGTGGTGGCAGCATCATGCCACAGGGATGTTTTTCATCGGCATGGACTGGGAAACTGGTCAGAATTGAAGGAATGATGGATGGTGCTAAATACAGGGAAATTCTTGAGGGAAACCTGTTTATGTCTTCCAGAGATTTGAGACTGGGACAGAGGTTCTACTTCTAGCAGGACAATGACCCTATGCATACTGCTAAAGCAACACTCGAGTGGTTTAAGGGGAAACGTTTAAATGTCTTGGAATGGCATAGTCAAAACCCAGACCTCAATCTAATTGAGAATCTGTGGTATGACTTGCTGTACACCAGTGGAACCAATCCAACTTGAAGGAGCTGGAGCACACAGACATGGGGGGGAACAGAGGATAATATACACGTAGATGATGAGAGAATGTAAACCAGGTGTGCGGGAAAACAAGACAAAACAAATGGAAAATGAAAGGTGGAGTGGCGATGGCAAGAAGACCGGTGACGTCGACCGCGAGCGCCGCACGAACAAGGAGAGGAACCGACTTTGGCGGAAGTCATGACAGTATGGCGGTTTTGGAGCAGTGGCTTCTTCCTTGCTGAGCGGCCTTTCAGGTTATGTCGATATAGGACTCGTTTTACTGTGGATATAGATAATTTTGTACCTGTTTCCTCCAGCATCTTCACAAGGTCTTTTGCTGTTGTTCTGGGATTGATTTGCACTTTTCACACCAAAGTACGTTCATCTCTAGGAGACAGAACACATCTCCTTCCTGAGCGGTATGATGGCTGCATTGTCCCATGGTTTTTATACTTGCGTATTATTGTTTGCAGAAATGAACATGGTACCTTCAGGCGTTTGGAAATTGCTCCCAAGGATGAACCAGACTTGTGGATGTCTACAATTTTTTTTATGAGGTATTGGCTGATTTCTTTTAATTTTCCCATGAGGTCATGCAAAGAGGCACTGAGTTTGAAGGTAGGCCTTGAAATACATCCACAGGTACACCTCCAATTGACTCAAATGATGTCAATTAGTCTATCAGAAGCTTCTAAAGACATGACAATTTTCTGGAATTTTCCAAACTGTTTAAAGGCACAGTCAACTTAGTGTATGTAAACTTCTGACCCACTGGAATTGTGATACAGTGAATTATAAGAGAAATAATCTGTCTGTAAACAATTGTTGGAAAAATGACTTGTGTCATGCACAAAGTAGATGTCCTAACCGACTTGCCAAAACTATAGTTTGTTAACAAGACATTTGTGGAGTGGTTGAAAAACGAGTTTTAATGACTCCAACCTAAGTGTATGTGAACTTCCGACTTCAACTGTAGAAAGCTGGAGCAGTTTGCCTTGAAGAATGGGCAAAAATCCCAGTGGCTAGATGTGCCAAGCTTATAGAGACATACCCCAAGAGACTTGCAGCTGTAATTGCTGCAAAATGCGACTCCACAAAGTATTGACTTTGGGGGTGTGAATAGTTATGTATGCTCAAGTTTTCCGTTTTTGTGTCTTATTTCTTATTTGTTTCACAATAAAAAACATTTTGCATCTTCAAGTGGTAGTCAGGTTGTGTAAATCAAATGATACAAATCCCCCCAAAAAACATTTTAATTACAGGTTGTAAGGTAACAAAATAGGAAAAATGCTACGGGGGTTGAATACTTTCGCAAGCCACTGTCGAGAGATTGATGCGGTGATTCAGCTAACATTTGACCATCAGCGTCATAGTGAAGTCAGTCGACTGAATAGCAGCCAACCTGCTCCATGCACACAGGCATTCCCCTGCTTTGCTCTACAAAATCATGCAGTTCAACCGTGCTTGATGGTAATGGCTTCATTTGGGCTTACCAGGGAGCCGTGTTGAGCAATGTTGGATTAGATCACACAGATGATGATGATGATGATGATGATGATGATGATGATGATGATGGTGGTAGGCTAACAGTGAGCTTCTCAGGCCAAACCGGTGTCGGTGGCAAAACCATGGTGGAAAAAGAGAAAGAGCTACAGCAGGGTCCCTGGTGTGTATTTAGCCCACAGTGTTCCTCCATCTGAAGTCTAACAGGTGATGCTCACCGGTTGACCTCGCTATCCTCCAGAGATTCTTGTGTCATGGTGCACTCCATGGAACCAATGTACTATACTACACGTTGGGCCCTAAAGAGGACTTTTACTTGCTTGGAAGAGTCAAAATACTAGAGAATAGCTTATTTTTGATACTTTAGGTCTAGAGGCGTTATTTTATAAATTCATGCGAGAACGGTACAACAAACATTAAACTATTTGTTTTCACCTACGATGTGATCAGTTGCTGCTGTAACTCGTTACAAAGAACAGGGCATGGTGGAACAACCTTACAACGTTTAATTTCTGGTGGGAATACTAGCTCAGTCATTGGTGTGTATATTAAGCCATGGTTTGTTACTGAACGTCACTATACAGCATTACAGAATAGCTCAGTCATTGGCATAATGGTACGTAGGATAGAGGAACGAATGTGGAGAGAGAATAAATGAGAAATCCCAAGTCTTCAAAACGAAGTGACTCAGAGATGAGTGAATCGTGACAGACAGTCCGAGGCAATGTTTTAATGGGGACACAAAGCAATACGCTCAAACTGCTGTGAACTTCGTTCTTCTCCTCACAGCCAAACACTGTCTTGTTAAAAACCCAAATTAATTTAGAAGAATTCATATCGGACGCTCTTTCCTCTGGCACAATAACAATGAATCCCAAATAGAATGTTTTAATTATCCTTTTCCAGCATATTAAATGTGGAGCTTATTGCTCCACGGGTGAATATATTGTCCAGTGAGGCCATTGAAAAGAAAACAACAGCCTTGCACAAACTAAGTAATACAGTGTACAGCTGCAATGTTGTTAGGCTTATCTTCCACATGGATAATGTATGATGAAAAATTTACAATAGTCTTACAAAATAACATTTCCGGCTTATATGAAATATTGTACTGCCACTGGCCATTTGCAATGAGATCCTCAGACATCAAAACAGGAAATATTGTCTTACTATAGAAACACTTAAAATGCAAATACCTTCATTATGGCCGTTGCTTTGCATTGCACTCTAGCCGTGAGATCCAGGTTCTAGCAGCAAGAGTCAGTTGGGACACACACAGATGTGTTGAGCAGGGGAACACAGCACAATGAGTTAGAGTCTGGGAGATGTGTGTGATGCTGGGCTGACAAGCGTTGTTAAAGGGATGGGGGATCTGGAAATGCAGATGGGTGGACATGTCAGGAGACAGGAGAGGAGTGGTGCTTTTGGGAGGGGGACAGCAACAATGATTATACAACAAGACATGCAGTCATCTGGACATATTCAAACGTATACCGGAAATGTGTTTATGTTTATGTGTGTGTGTGTGTGTGTGTGTGTGTGTGTGTGTGTGTGTGTGTGTGTGTGTGTGTGTGTGTGTGTGTGTGTGTGTGTGTGTGTGTGTGTGTGTGTGTGTGTGTGTGTGTGTGTGTGAATATACGTGCATGCGTCAGTACGTGTGTGTATATTTCTTCATTACTTGTCTGCCTACAGCAGAGCTGCAGGGGTGGCTGGGTGATAGGGGCCAACCATTAACCATTATCTCATAATGTTCTCGCACATTCATATTTGAACATGAAACCCTGTCATGTGCATTTATGGAAAAACCCACCCGCATTAACCGTCATATTATAAAATGATTAGCCGTATCAGTATTCATGCTGACCTTCATTAGTGTTTAATAGTAGGGGCAATCAGGCTGGTTTAATTTAGGAATTTAACATTTATCTGAACATAATACTTCATTAGGGCTTAATATTGTTTGTAAAAATGCAACTCAAGGTTTCAGTCTAAAAATCGTAAATTGTAGATGGATGAACGCAAGCCTGGTATTATTGTGTTTAAACAGCTCTGGTATTATTGTATTTAAACAGCTCTGGTATTATTGTATTTAAACAGCTCTGGTATTATTGTATTTAAACAGCTCTGGTATTATTGTATTTAAACAGCTCTGGTATTATTGTATTTAAACAGCTCTGGTATTATTGTATTTAAACAGCTCTGGTATTATTGTATTTAAAAAGCTCTGGTATTATTGTATTTAAACAGCTCTGGTATTATTGTATTTAAACAGCTCTGGTATTATTGTATTTAAACAGCTCTGGTATTATTGTATTTAAAAAGCTCTGGTATTATTGTATTTAAACAGCTCTGGTATTATTGTATTTAAACAGCTCTGGTATTATTGTATTTAAACAGCTCTGGTATTATTGTATTTAAACAGCTCTGGTATTATTGTATTTAAACAGCTCTGGTATTATTGTATTTAAACAGCTCTGGTATTATTGTATTTAAAAAGCTCTGGTATTATTGTATTTAAACAGCTCTGGTATTATTGTATTTAAACAGCTCTGGTATTATTGTATTTAAACAGCTCTGGTATTATTGTATTTAAACAGCTCTGGTATTATTGTATTTAAAAAGCTCTGGTATTATTGTATTTAAACAGCTCTGGTATTATTGTATTTAAACAGCTCTGGTATTATTGTATTTAAACAGCTCTGGTATTATTGTATTTAAACAGATCTGGTAATATTGTATTTAAACAGCTCTGGTATTATTGTATTTAAACAGCTCTGGTATTATTGTATTTAAACAGCTCTGGTATTATTGTATTTAAACAGCTGTGTACTCTGCAGGGTCAGCACAGGACATTACTCCATCAGTAATTCTGAACCATCGATGATCCATGAGGACATGAACCACACAATAATGAGCTGAATTAAGTCTTGATCGATGACTGTGGGAAACAAAACAAAAAAACAGTCCCCTTTACTTTGGCATCCTCAAAGTGAGACCAGTGACTTTTCCGATGTACAGTGACTCAGATGTAGCATCAGTAACAGTTCTGACATGTCATTTAATAACACTTTTGGGAGTCATTTTCATTGATCTTCCATTTGTGTTTTCTCACATTATTTGTGCTGTAATAGAGTCAAGTCAAATCTGTATCCAGTAGATTGTATGGAAAATCAGCACAGAGATAAGTGCTCCACAAAAATAATGAATTTTTGAGAAGTTCATTTGTAACAAGAGTGTAGAATCATAGTGATGATGTGTGTGTGTGATTGTGTGAGAGAGATTGAGAACGAAGAAAGAGAGAGAACGAGAGAGAGAATTAAAGAGAGAGAGAGACAGTAATTTGAGAGAAAAAGAGAGAGATAACCAGTGAGCGAGCGAGAGAGAGCGAGAGAGAGCGCAAGAGGGAGCACGAGTGTTTGAGGTCAGTGCTGTAGAGTGAGGTGGGACCCTCCTATAGGAGTCAGTAAAGCTCCACTACAGCAGGGCAGGACATTGCTATTAGAAACAAAGGAAAAACAAAAAGATGTAACTATAATTTGTTTGACTATTTCAATTAGAATATAGTCATGTTGTTGTTGTGACTGCCATGCAACGGCTTATGCTTGAACTATGAGCATTTTGCTGGCAGAGTCTATGGTGTGCAACTGACTGTGTTTTTCTGATTCATTTTTGTGTTTTTTTGTTTTTCTGTTAATTTCATCTCTGCACATCTGGAAGGAAAGTGGAGTTTAGTTTATAATAGTCTAGCCTGCACCAATAATAATAATAATAAGAATTTGGTGGTTGCTTATATTTGTCGTATTTCCCACAATTACAAGTGTGTACTAATAAGCAATTGGAAATGTGTTTTTTGCATATCCCAATTCTCTGACCCCCTCGGAGAGTGCGGTCATGGCCAGGGTCTGCCATTATCAATGGTAGTGAAAATAATATATTGTGTCACTGCAGCGGGCTGTTTACTGCATTTGACTTTAATCCAGCAGGTGATAGGTTGTATTCCCTGTGGGGTTCAATGTATCGTAGAATCTAGTGTGTAGATCAAATCAAATCAAACTTTATTTGTCACATGCACCGAATACAACAAGTGTAGACTTTACCGTAAAATGCTTACTTACAAGCCCTTAACCAACAGTGCAGTTCAAGAAGAAAATATTTACCAAGTAGGCTAAAATAAAAAGTAATAGTAACAAGTAACATAATAAGAATAACAATAACGAGGCTATATACAGGGCGCACCGGTACCGAGTCAGTGTGCAGGGGTACAGGCTAGTTGAGGTAGATTTTATTCCCCATGCGCTTCAGGGCATCTTAAATAGCCACTCTATACTGTGCAATACTACCTAGATTTCCCCTGGATATAGTGTATCACAGTGTATTTCCTTAAATGAACTATATCACAGGAGTGTGGTGTGTCCATTGTGTGTTTAAGCATGTGTGCACGCAAGTGTGTGCTTGTGTGTGGATGTGTGACTGCTTGCGTGTGTGTGTGTGTGTCAGTGTGTGTGTTCACAATCAGGCAGCTGACCACTGCTTTCACCATCTGCTCAGACATCCAGTGCTAACCTTCATCACTCTCCGCTCCTCTACCATTTTCCAGCTGAAGGCGATGGACAAAATGTTTCCATTGCCATCACCTCTCACGTGCCCAACCCTCTGCCATTCACACCAACTCTGGTCAACGTTAAAGCTCAATAGGTGGAGAGATGAGGAAATGACACCAATGACACTGTTTTTCAAAGATGGTTTTCTATAGGAGTTCATAGACTGTGGTGTTGTTTGCTTGGTATTATTACAGTATAGGGATATTATAGTGCCTGACCTATGGAGTCAGATAAAGACTTTACATTCATAACACTAGTTGAGTCAATGCTAATTTGTAGGAGGAGGAGGTACTCTTCAGTTCCAGCATTCACAGCTATTATTAGGTTTGTACTATTGATGCAGGGTTTATATGTACACTTGATTCATCCTTTGCATCAGAATGGACATTCAGTTAAATAATTATCAAGTCTGACTGTATTGTCATTTGTCTCATATTTCAATTTTGCTTATGAGAAAGTTAACCTTTAGCAGTACTTGTTGGTCAGATTTCCTTAGATGGATCTTAACCCAGATGTGGGATGAAACCTGCTAGCTCTAGAGCACTGCTTCAGGTGAATGTCTACCTAGCCCGAGAGCTATTTCACTGGGTCCCCTCTCCCCCTTCAATGGTCATGCTGCTCCCCCTATGGTCATTCCCCCACCCCCTTAACCGTCTTTACTCTGCCTCCACCCCAATGGACATTTATTTATTCATCACTGCCACAGTTTTACAGTACCAGTCAAAAGTTTGGACACACCTACTCATTCCATGGTCTACATTATAGAATGATAGTGAAGACATCAAAACTATGAAATAAAACATATGGAATCAAAAAAGTGTTTTTTTATATATTTTATATTTGAGATTCTTCAAAGTAGCCACCCTTTGACTTGATGACACCTTTGCACACTCTTTGTATTCTCTCAACCAGCTTCATGAGGTAGTCACCAGGAATTTCAATGAACAGGAGTGCCTTGTTAAAAGCTAAATAGGGGAATTTCTTTCCTTAATGCGTTTGAGCCAATCAGTTGTGTTGTGACAAGGTAAGGTTGGTATACAGAAGATAGCCCTATTTTGTAAAAGACCAAGTCCATATTATGGCAAGAACAGCTCAAATAAGCAAAGAGAAACAACAGTCCATCATTACTTTAAGACATGAAGGTCAGTCAATACGGGGAAAAAAGTGCAGTCGCAAAAAACATCAAGAGCTATGATGAAAATGGCTCTCATGAGGACCGCCACAGTATGTCTTCACTATTATTTTACAAAGTTGAAATTAGTAAAAACAAAGAAAAACCCTGGAATGAGTAGGTGAGTCCAAACTTTGGACTGGTATTGTATATATTTGTAATTGTATTTTTGTTTTTTTATTACCATTTGTATTATTTAATTTAATTTAATTTAGTCCTGCATGTTGGAGCTCGAAGACTATTCATGTTTCTGTACCATGCAATCAGACCTGCAACCCTGTACATGTGACTATAAAACACTGAATCTGAATCTCTAAATCTGAATCAAATAATGTATTCCTCTACTATGTGGCTATACCTAGTCCACTATCACCAACAGCAGATTTAGAGCATGCCGTTCCAGTGCCGTCCATGGTGCAGAAATGCATGCAGTCTGTAGTGTGGTAGTTAGAGTGTGTGTGTGTGTGTGTGTGTGTGTGTGTGTGTGTGTATGTGTAGTTGTGTGTTAGAGACTGGCCCAAGCAGAAAACACGGTAAATATGCTGCACACACACACACACACACACACACACACACACACACACACACACACACACACACACACACACACACACACACACACACACACACACACACACACACACACACACACACACACACACACACACACACACACACACACACACACACACACACAGGGTTCTTTGAGCAGCCTTGTAAACAAATACAAGTTCCAGTTGTGTTCTCTCTCTCTCTCTCCTCGCAGTTCAATTCAATTGAAGGGCTTTATTGGCATGGCAAACATATGGTAACATTGCCAAAACAAGTGAAGTAGATAATAAACAAAAGTGAAATAAACAATACAAATTAACAGTAGACATTAAACTCACAATGGTTCCTAAAGAATAAAGACAATTCAAATATCATATTATGTGCAAATAGTTAAAGTACAAAAGGGAAGGAAAATGAACATACAGTACATATGGGTTGTATTTACAATGGTGTTTGTTCTTCACTGCTTGCCCTTTTCTTGTGACAGGTCACAAATGTTGCTGTGATGGCACACCATGATTATGAAAATTGGGTTTGTTTTCTAATTCTTTGTGGGTCTGTGTAATCTGAGGGAAATATGTGTCTCTAATATGGTCATACATGGGGTGGCAGGTAGCCTAGTGGTTAGAACGTTGGGCCAGTAACCGAAAGGCTGACGAGGTAAAAGCTGACATGGTAAAAATCTGTCTTTCTGCCCCTGAACAAGGCAGTTAACCCACTGTTGCTAGGCCGTCATTGTAAATAAGAAGTTGTTCTTAACTGACTTGCCTAGTTAAATAAAATCACAAAAAATGTGTCAGAAGGTTAGGAAGTGCAGCTCAGTTTCCACCTCATTTTGTGGGCAGTGTGTACATAGCCTGTCTTCTCTTGGGAGCCAGGTCTGCCTATGGTGGCCTTTCTCAATAGCAAGGTCTGGGAGAGTGTCTCGCTGCTCTGAGCGGAGTGTCTGTTGATCTGTTGCTTCTGTGTGAGGTGTTGGTGCTGCAGTTGAGGGCGATGTCCTTTAGGGTCCGGGCGAAGGTGGGCACTTCCGCCTTGAATAGGTGGACCTGGTCATAAAGGCTGTTCAAGTCCAGGATGGAGTGGTGGGCTAAGTAGACATTTGGTTTTGAGGCACAGTCATGGGACATACTTGCGTTTACCTGCTGTATGGTAGCAGGGTGGAAGTATTTTTGTGGTAGCAGGATGGAGATAACCACTTGTGCGTTGGGGAAAGTAGAAGAAGCTTTTTCAGTCACTCCCTTGAGTGCTGTCTAAGCCAAAGGCAACAATTTGACATCTGTGTTTTTCCTTATTAACAATTAGATTAAGTTAATCATCTGATATGTTCCCAGGCAGAATAGAAAGAAGTCTCTCTGTCATATGCAGTGCCGTATGGGGTGCATTGCTTTATATCTTGTCATATAATGTACCAATCCTCTGAAATGATCACTCATTCAAATAATTGTACAGATTCGTCATGGTTCATGTGTTTCTGTCTTTTGTGAACTGAATGAGGGCAATTGTTTCCTTTGGTCTTTATTCGATGGTTGTATAATAATGTAATAATTCGTATTATTAATATTATTATGATCATGCTTAGCATTTAGTGGGCAGACAGATAGGCAGGCATGCTGGTAGCAGTGAGATTAATCTCATCTTCGTAGTGTCGGTTAGAGAAGAAATCCTGGAGTTAGATTGGCCATGATTTCTCATCTGCCACCCCCCTCCTCTTTCTCTCCCCCCATTCTGTTTAGCCATCATTACCTCTAGTCTGGGTACCAGTCTGTTTAGCTATCATTACCTCTAGTCTGGGTACCAGTCTGTTTAGCTATCATTACCTCTAGTCTGGTTACCAGTCTGCTTAGCTATCATTACCTCTAGTCTGGGTACCTGTCTGTTTAGCTATCATTACCTCTAGTCTGGTTACCAGTCTGTTTAGCTATCATTACCTCTAGTCTGGGTACCAGTCTGCTTAGCTATCATTACCTCTAGTCTGGGTACCAGTCTGTTTAGCTATCATTACCTCTAGTCTGGGTTCCAGTTTTTTTAGCTATCAGTACCTCTAGTCTGGGTACCAGTCTGCTTAGCTATCATTACCTCTAGTCTGGGTACCAGTCTGTTTAGCTATCATTACCTCTAGTCTGGGTACCAGTCTGTTTAGCTATCATTACCTCTAGTCTGGGTACCAGTCTGCTTAGCTATCATTACCTCTAGTCTGGGTACCAGTCTGTTTAGCTATCATTACCTCTAGTCTGGATTCCAGTTTTTTTAGCTATCATTACCTCTAGTCTGGGTACCAGTCTGCTTAGCTATCATTACCTCTAGTCTGGGTACCAGTCTGTTTAGCTATCATTACCTCTAGTCTGGGTACCAGTCTGTTTAGCTATCATTACCTCTAGTCTGGTTACCAGTCTGTTTAGCTATCATTACCTCTAGTCTGGGTACCAGTCTCTTTAGCTATCATTACCTCTAGTCTGGGTACCAGTCTGTTTAGCTATCATTAATTACCTCTAGCCTGGATAACAGTCTTTTTAGCTATCATTACCTCTAGTCTGGTTACCAGTCTGCTTAGCTATCATTACCTCTAGTCTGGGTACCAGTCTGTTTAGCTATCATTACTTCTAGTCTGGGTACCAGTCTGTTTAGCTATCATTACTTCTAGTCTGGGTACCAGTCTAACCTCCCATCTACACGTTCTGCTTCTCTTCCCTCTCTCCTGTCTGTCTGTCTGTCTGTCTGTCTGTCTGTCTGTCTGTCTGTCTGTCTGTCTGTCTGTCTGTCTGTCTGTCTGTCTGTCTGTCTGTCTGTCTGTCTGTCTGTCTGTCTGTCTGTCTGTCTGTCTGTCTGTCTGTCTGTCTGTCTGTCTGTTCCTCTTGTCTGTCTGTTTTTCTGTCTGTTTCTCTCTCTCTCTGTCTGTTTCTCTCTCTCTCTCTGTCCGTCCGTCCGTCCATCCGTCTGTCTGTCTGTTCCTCTTGTCTGTCTGTTTTTCTGTCTGTTTCTCTCTCTCTCTCTCTCTCTGTCCGTCCGTCTGTCTGTTACTCAAATATAACCTTTAATTTCACTCCTCTACCTGCTGACGTTTGATGCCTGTCTCTCTCATCTACCCTCCCATCTAGTTCTCTCTCTCTTGTTTGCCCTTTCATTATTCTATCATCCTTCTCTCTGTTTGAATGTTTTACTTATTTTATTTCTCACTGTTTTCTACTCTGACTCTATGCTCTTCTAACAAACTCTGCTCCCTGTCGCAGTCTCTCAACTATCTGTTGATCCTTTACTACCCACTGTCTGTCAATCATCTCTTTTTCTCTCTAGCTCCCACCACTTCCTCTCCACCCCCTCACGATGTTCTATTTTGCTCCTCGCACATCTCTTTCTCTCTCACCTCTCACACTCCATTGCTTCCCCATGGTGTCCCTCTCCCCATCACCGAGTTTCTGTTTTCCCCTCATCTGTCTTCTGAATTACCTGACTATCACTGACCACTCTTGCTAGAAAGGATAGTCAAGTACTGTATTAACAGGGGATTCCTACACATTACGAATGTAGACAGCTACTGCAAGTTCACAATAGATACACATTAACATCTAGTACATATGAAAAATGCTTCCTGCATTTCATTCACAACACCATCCAAACCTCCTATTAACATATTCATGTTTTAGAGGATTTAAATCTCAGAGGACCGCCGTTACAAAAAGTATGAGCGCAATTGGTGACTTCCAAGCCATATTTCAGTAAAGGCTTTACAGGTTTGTCATCATTACTCATAAAACCAGAAATATTTTTGGGGGAGGAAACTGAACATTTGAGAGAGAAAAATATTGAAAACCAGCGAATAGATTTAGGGACTGGTCATGCAGAGAAAATCCACTGTTAACCAATGAATTTGCATCTCAACAGGAGATTGCTCCAGGTAGGGTGTGTGTGTGCTGTGTGTCTCTGGCTGACACCAAGATGCCAGTTAGCTAGCTAAAGCCAGAGTACACACACTATCTGAAAGAGAAGCAAGAGAAAGAGAAAGAGAAGTTTCAAGTGTTCTGTACAGGATACACATGGTTTACACTCTCCAACGAAATGCTTACTTGCAGGTTCCTTCTCGACAATGCAACAACAATAATAAATAATACAAGATAAGAATACAAACATAAAGTAAATGGCTCAGTAGAATAGAATAAACATGTTAGTATAAGTATAATACAGGAAGGCACAATTTAAAGTACAATATTTACACGTGTATCAGGGAAGGGGGGATTGGGGAGCAAGAAGGAAAAGAAGGAAGAAAAGGAGGAGAAGAAGGATGAAGAGAAAGAGATGGACAGGGTATGGACCAAAACAATACCTGTTTTAATTGGGTAATGAGTAATGACAGGTTGCCGTGGTACAATATCTTGCCCAGTCGTCAGGCAGCGGTTGGCCCTTTTTGACGCAATGCTGCCATTCAACCAGATGTGCCATCCATTTTAGGGAGTTCTACGGTTCTACCTACATCTGTCTGCATACAAAGTCCTCAGCCTGCTGCCAGATTTCATTACTGAGTCATTTTTAAGTCGGGAAGAAAGATCTGAGCCAGAGAAGAATAGTGTCTGATGAGAAAGGTCCATGTCTGTTGGCTAGCCAGCCAGCTCACCTCGTATCGTCTGATTGGTAATCACGCTACGGCTCTTCCAACCCCAAACCTCCCTTTTACACAGGTGACATTTTAATTGTCCTTCTGGCCCCTCCCATCCCTGCCTCCCTCCCTCCCCTCCCTGGTGTATAATCAAAGCCAAGCATCTTTGGTTGGATAACCCTTATCGCACTGCACCCCATCAATAACACATTACATATTCAGACAACGACCAGTGAGTTGTGAGCTGTGAATGGAACTACAGCCACACAGAGACAGGAGGACAGAGGACAGAGGACAATGACAAGGAGCCAAAAGTGTCACTAAAATGTAGATCAGGAAGATCTGGCATGCGTATCGAGACAATCATCTCTATCTCGTATCTAACTACCCTTTTCTGACATTGCAGTGCATGGACATATTCACTCTCCCACCCAGTAAAAGGAAGGGAGGGAGAGAGGTAGAGAGGGAAAGAGGAAGAGAGAGAGAGAGACAGACAGTGACTGTGACCGGGTGAGAATCCTCCTCACTGAGCAGTGATCAGAAAGGAGAAAAAAAAGCCTCAGCAGACAAACAGCTCTTTACTCCTCCCTCTACATCTGCCTCTTTACATGCTCCGCCAGCTAACTGTGACTGATAAGAGGAGCAATTGATCCTGCTCCAAACAAAGACCATGCAGGGGAACGTAATGACTTAATAGGTGTGTGTGTGTGTGTGTGTGTGTGTGTGTGTGTGTGTGTGTGTGTGTGTGTGTGTGTGTGTGTATGCCTGCGTGCATGTGTTGGTGTGTGAGACAAAGTGTGCTTGTGTTAATCCCTGTGTGTGTGTTAGTTGTCTTTGTGTGAACATGCGTCTGTGTGTGACGGGTTTGCTGTCATTGAAGTATCCTAAGCAGAGTCTCTGGCTCCTTTCTGTGCAAGATGAAAGCAGCAGCTTCAGAGGGGGGACATTTGGGTTATGAGAGGTGTTGTATCAAAGCAGTGTGTGTGTTGGTATGTGTGTGTGCATGTGTATATGTGTGTATATGTGTGTGTGTGAGAGAGAGAGTTTGTATCAAAGCTGTGTCTTTGCACTGTGCTAGAGACGTGTGCTGATTGTAGTTAAAACACAAGTCCCCCTGCAAATCATCTGAAAAGCAAAATGGAAATGCCCTCTACATTATTCATGCCTTGTACAGTCTCTTAAGGCAGCCTCTCTCCTTATATGTCTAGCTGTCTCAGTCCCACAGCAGGTCTGTTTTCACCAAGCCCAGTGGGGAAGTCACATCCTCAATGGCCAATCACCACATGTATTGGACTTGTTCATATTACAGTATTGACCAAATTACATGTAACATCAAATAATATCATCTCACCTTCCTTTAGTAAAAACTTGATTGACTGGACCAGAAATGGGAAAAACACTTGGGGGGATGATGTGCTGAAAGGCCTCACCTGATTGGATAGTTTGACAGGAACTGAAACGTTCTCATACAGGGGAACAGGAAGTGAGGGAGGATGACCATTGCCTCCGACAACACCAACACAATCCAGGGGGAGGCGAGACTTAGTGGATAATAAAGATATGAAAGACAAACACCATTCATTCTCAGCTAAATCCAGGAAGAAAAGGACTACACAGTACACACACCTCCTACTGTAGCTTCTACCGTCTCCCATAGACGTCTGCTGCTTACCTACTGATTCTAACACCATGGAGAATGGGTTATAAAAATATTAATAATATAATCTTGACAAGCATAACCTGTTGAGGACAGAGGGCGCTGTTTTCACTTTGGGGGAAAAACGTGCCCAATTTAAACGGCCTCGTACTCAATTCTTGCTCGTACAATATGCATATTATTATTACTATTGGATAGAAAACACTCTCTAGTTTCTAAAACCGTTTGAATTATATCTGTGAGTAAAACAGAACTCATTTGGCACAAACTTCCTGACCAGGAAGTGGAAAATCTGAAATCGATGCTCTCTTCTAGGTCCTGCCTATAAATGGGCATGATACGTATTAGTATACATGCACGTCATACACCTTCCCCTGGATGTCAAGAGGCTGTGAGAGAAGAAATGGAGTGTTTATCTTGGTCTGAAGTGGAATGAATCCTCTTGGAATGACGTGTCACCCATTTCCTGTTTTCAGGAAGGCGCGAGGTTGGACCTGGAATTGCCTTCTGAAAAGCTTTCGTTATAGGCGACTACTATCTCCGGCTTTGATTTTATTTGATACATGTGACAATATCATTGTAAAGTATGTTTTTTCAATATAGTTTTATTAGATTTTTGAAATTTATTCGGGACGTTAGGCGTGTTGCGTTGTGTGCCTTTGTTCAGAAAGGAGAGCTTCGCGCCACTTGGCTAGTGCGCTTGCTAATTCAAGAGGGAAAAAGGACGTTCTAAATCCAAACAACGATTGTTCTTGACAAAGGACACCTTGTACAACATTCTGATGGAAGATCAGCAAAAGTAGGACCCATTTTATGATGCTATTTCATATATCTGTCGAACATGTGAACTAGTCGTTTGCTCCCAGCTTTTGGGTACTCTCTCGCCATACCTAAGCTGGATGTCGTAATGAAGTTATTTTTAGAATTCTAACACGGCGATTGCATTAAGAACTAGTGTATCTATCATTTCCTATACAACATGTATTTTTTAGTTATGTTTATGAATAGCTATTTGGTCAGAATATGTGTGTCAGAAAAAGTGTCCGAAAAAAATCCGGACGTTGTGGGAAAAAGTAGCTATGTTAGCACAATGTATAACCACTGATTTCAGCTCTAAATATGCACATTTTCGAACAAAACATAAGTGTATGTATAACCTGATGTTATAGGACTGTCATCTGATGAAGCTTATCAAGGTTAGTCAAAAATTATATATCTTTTGCTGGTTTGTTACGATCGCTAACCTTTGCTACTGGGGAATGGCTTGTGTTTCTGGCTATTGTGGTAAGCTAATATAACGCTATATTGTGTTTTCGCTGTAAAACACTTAATAAATCGGAAATATTGGCTTGAATCACAAGATGCCTGTCTTTCATTTGCTGTACACTATGTATTTTTCAGAAATGTTTTATGATGAGTATTTAGGTATTTGGCGTTGGTGTCTGTAATTATTCTGTCTGCTTTCGGTGCAATTTCTGATTGTAGCTGCAATGTAAACTATGATTTATACCTGAAATATGCACATTTTTCGAACAAAACATAGATTTATTGAATAACATGTTATAAGACTGTCATCTGATGAAGTTGTTTGTTGGTTAGTTTGGTTGGTTCTTGGTTAGTTAGGTTGGCTTTGTGCATGCTACCTGTGCTGTGAAAAATGTCTGTCCTTTTTTGTATTTGGTGGTGAGCTAACATAAATATACGTGCTGTTTTCGCTGTAAAACATTTTAAAAATCGGACATGTTGGCTGGATTCACAAGATGTGTACCTTTCATTTGCTGTATTGGACTTGTTAATGTGTGAAAGTTAAATATTTCTAAAAAATATATTTTGAATTTCGCGCTCTGCCTTTTCAGTGGAATGTGGGAGGAGTTCCGCTGGCGGAACGCCAGAGCAGTACAGGATAACATTTAAATTAGGACGGGATGACGTTTCTGTGTGTGGCAGTCATTTTTTGATATCTTCATTGTTATTCTTACCTGGGGGGCTTTCCTTATGTAACAGCAATAACACAGGGGTATTAGGGGCCTTAAAATGTGACTGGTTTGTTTCAAAGGGTATCTGATAGCTGTGTCAAAGAAGGAGGGAGCGGAGATAGGCGAGGGAGGGAGTAAGTGTTGCTGCTTGTGGAGTAAAGACGTGTTTGTTGTTTATGTAAGGAAGGAAAAGGTCAGGTCCGAAATAAGTCCTGTCCTCCTTCCTTTTGACTGAGAGTGTTAGCTAGTTGCCTGCCTGTGGCTGACAACAAAACAGACCCTCCTTCTCTCTTCCTACCAAATTAATGAACACACAAGAGGTATGACACTCATCTTTCACTCCGATGATGGTGCAGCTCATCTATAGATGGCCTTGACGATGTTCAATGAACTTTATTAATATATCACTGCTGATGTTTAAAAGGTTCTTAATAATTTCCCTCCTTGAGGGACTGACTCAATGGTTAAAGGCCCAGTACAGTAAAAATAACTTGATTTTCCTGTGTTATATATACAGTTGAAGTCGAAAGTTTACATACACTTAGGTTGGAGTCATTAAAACTTGTTTTTCAACCACACCACACATTTCTTGTTAACAAACTATAGTTTTGGCAAGTCGGTTAGGACATCTACTTTGTGCATGACACAAGTCATTTTTCCAACAACTGTTTACAGACAGATTATTTCTCTTATCATTCACTGTATCACAATTCCAGTGGGTCAGAAGTTTACATACACTAAGTTGACTGTGCCTTTAAATAGCTTGGAAAATTCCAGAAAATGATGTCATGGCTTTAGAAGTTTCTGATAGGATAATTGACATAATTTGAGTCATTTGGAGGTGGACCTGTGGATGTATTTCAAGGCCTACCTTCAAAGTCAGTGCCTCTTTGCTTGACATCATGGGAAAATCTAAAGAAATCAGCCAAGACCAAAAATAATTGTAAATCTCCACAAGTCTGGTTCATCTTTAGGATCAATTTCCAAACGCCTGAAGGTACCACGTTCATCTGTACAAACAATAGTAAGCAAGTATAAACACCATGGGACCACGCAGCCGTCATACCGCTCAGGAAGGAGACGCAATCTGTCTCCTAGAGATGAATGTACTTTGGTGCGAAAAGTGCAAATCAATCCAAGAACAACAGCAAAGGACCTTGTGAAGATGCTGGAGGAAACAGGTACAAAAGTATCTATATCCACAGTAAAACGAGAACTAAATCGACATAACCTGAAAGGCCGCTCAGCAAGGAAGAAGCCACTGCTCCAAAATCGCCATAAAAAAGCCAGACTACGGTTTGCAACTGCACATTGGGACAAAGATCATACTTTATGGAGAAATGTCCTCTGGTCTGATGAAACAAAAATAGAACTGTTTGGTCATAATGACCATTGTTATGTTTGGAGGAAAAAGGGGACGCTTGCAAGCTGAAGAACAGCATCCCGACCGTGAAGCACGGGGGCGGCAGCATCATGTTGTGGGGGTGCTTTGCTGCAGGAGGGACTGGTGCACTTCACAAAATAGATGGCATCATGAGGGGGGAAAATCACGTGGATAAATTGAAGCAACATCTCAAGACATCAGTCAGGAAGTTAAAGCTTGGTCGCAAATGGGTCTTCCAAATGGACAATGACCCCAAGCATACTTCCAAAGTTGTGGCAAAATGGCTTAAGGACAACAAAGTCAGGATATTGGAGTGGCCATCACAAAGCCCTGACCTCAATCCTATAGAAAATTTGTGGGCAGAAATGACAAAGTGTGTGCTAGCAAGGAGGCCTACAAACCTGACTCAGTTACTCCAGCTCTGTCAAGAGGAATGGGCCAAAATTCCCGAAACTTGCTGTGGGAAGCTTGTGGAAGGCTACCCAAAACATTTGACCCAAGTTAAACAATTTAAAGGAAATGCTACCAAATACTAATTGAGTGTATGTAAACTTCTGACCCACTGGGAATGTGATGAAAGAAATTAAAGCTGAAATAAATAATTCTTTCTATTATTAGTCTGACATTTCACATTCTTAAAAATAAAGTGGTGATCCTAACTGACCTAAGACAGGGAAATTTTACTAGGATTAAATGTCAGGAATTGTGAAAAACTGAGTTTAAATGTATTTGGCTAAGGTGTATGTAAACTTCCGAATTTAACTGTATATTTCCACACTATGAGGTTGTAATAATACTGATAATAATGCCATTTTAGTGTAACAGCTGTTTGAAAAGGGTGACATTTCAGCCTGTTTTGGTATGATGGAGTTTTGGCCTGCCTGGAGACATCACCAGGCGGTAAATTAGTTCATAGATCTAATAAGTGTCACAACTTCATCTGAAGTCGGTCCCTCTCCTTGTTCGGGTGACATCCAGCAGTCGACGTCACCGGTCTTCTAACCATCGCCGATCCACCTTTTAATTTCCATTTGTTTTGTCTTGTCTTCCCACACACCTGGTTTCAATTCCACCAATTACATGTTTTGTATTTAACCCTCTGTTCCCCACATGTCCTTGGCCGGTATTGTTTATTGTAAGTGCTTGTGCATGTTATGTCTGGGGTTTTTGTCCCATTGTTTATATGGGTTTTGTTCACGGTGATTTTTATCATTAAACTGCACCGTTGTAACACATTCTTTGCTCTCCTGCGCCTGACTTCTCTACCGCCAGTACGCACGCCTTACAATAAGAAAGAGAGTTCCAAACCTCTCTGCCAATAGCATCTAGTTTTCCCCTGCCCACTCATTCTTGCTTGAGAAAATGGTCTTTGCTAAGAATTCTTTTGACCATTTTAATTGAAAACAATCACACTTAATTGTTACCCAGAAATGTTTTGATATTGAGATAAAGTAGGTAGATTGAACCTTTAAAGTGGAACTGACAGAATTATTATTTTTTAAAATATATTTTAAATTTAAAACAATCTACTTGCAGTGAAGCCGCTCAACATCTACATCACATTAGTCATCTAACAGATTCCCATCCAGAGCGACACACAGAAGCAACCAGGGTCAACACCCTGCTCAAGTGCACGTCGACAGATCTCAAGGTCAAGGTCAAAAATGTGGACCCGAACCAGCGACCCATCAGATACCGGCACAAGCTCCCAACCGCCAGGCCACCAGCCCTCCAAGACCCCCCCCCCCCCCCCCCCCACAGTTCCCCAAGAGCTGCCCCTCAACCATCCGAGACACACCCCCACAGCCCCCCTTCCCACCCGAGAATTATTTTATAATTCCATTCCCCAACCCCAAGAGCCCGTCCCCCAAGCCCCTGTCCCCCAATGCACCAACATCCATCAAAATGAACAAAAGACAAAAAGGAGAAAGACAAAGAAAAACAGAAAAGAACAATGCAAAAAACTGAGACATCAAGGACAACAAAAATCATAACAGCAAAGCCAACTGAATATGTTTGAGTGCATGTATGGCACTATTTACATTTGTGCGTCCGTGTATGCGCACATGTGTGCATTTGAATGAGAGTGTGTGTATATGCATGTGTCTAAACACCTGCAGGCAAACAGGCATTAGACAACACTGCCCCTCAGAGTCATTCAAACTTACTATTTGTTATGTTTTATTTTGACTTAATTTTTTTACTATTATCTTTGACCGTCATTCTATCCCCCGCCCAGCAACTCCATTCCCACTTGCCTCCAATTCCACATCCCAACCCTCAGCTTCCCTCATTACACCTATCTTTGCTGGCCACCCTCTTCGGATTTCTATGCACCATATATCTTTCAACTATGCTGTGATGTTTAACATACAGTTTGAATCTATCTAATTTAATAGAATTCACAGATTGAGTTGAAGATAAATACTTTTACTAAGAGTATTAGTACATTAGTAATTGACCGACCCTGTCTCTCCAGATCTTCCAACAATACTATTTCTAGGGTCAATTTTAGATCAATAGCAACATGGAATCTTATTCAAATCTGTTCATATACACTCCTTGAAGAATATTACACTTTTTTAACATTTTCTGACAAGCGAGCATTTAGATATGTTCATTTTCACGTTTTCATCAATTCTGTTTGGGAATGACTTAAGACATTTGTGAAAATTCTAAAGCGATATAGAGTGGGAAAGTGGCCGTGCGTTTGGAAAATGAAGACAGGGGCCTGACATCATTCACTTTGAACTAGACTGTGTTTACAGGCAATAGCAACAGCGTGACTTTAGATCATTAGAACACATTTGCCAAAAGCCACAAAATACACCTGAATGGATTTAGTCAAATATGTAAATACCACAGGAGTCCTCTTACATTTGGGAACTTCACTGTCCTATTGATCAAACAACCATGAAAAGGTAGACTCTCTCTCCCTCAGCTATGCACATCAGCAAGATCAACAACAAATGCTAGCCAGAGTGAGATGAGATAAAATCTAACGAGGGAACATTAGATAAACCCTCTCAAACTTTTTCAGCTAGTTGACCGTTAAAATTGCACTGATAAAGATGGGGAATAGTAGCCTGCTCATCCTTCTGCAGCTTGCCTGTCACGAATCCCGCTTCCTGAGTCTGTTTTTGCCTGTGTTCTGTCCTGGAGTGTTTTTCCGGTGTCCTGGAACGCACCCTGTCTGGTTGCCGGGCGACGTAGCTAGTTGGGAGATCTCTGATTACCCGCACCTGTATCCCATCAGCTATCTGCACACCTGGTCCTGATCATCACCCCTCCACTTCATAAGCGCTGACCTGACATCCATTCCCTGCCGGATCGTTAGCCATGAACAGTATGTTGTGCCAGCGTATCAGCCTCCAGTTTGATAGAGTTTGTTTTGTTGTTTTGTATGTCTTGCTTGCCTTGAACTTACCTCCGTTTGTTCTGTCTACAGTCATTCACCCGGAACACTCACCCCATTCCTGCCTGGTCGTCGGTGGCTTCTGTTACTCCCTTGGATCTGCCTATTCACTCCCATCAACTCACCTCCGCTGCCCGCTCCGCCACCTGGATCTTTCTACCTCTACGTTTAAACTTGTAAATAAATACTCACCTTCGTCCTCTCCTTGTCCTGGTCTGCTTCTGGGTTCTACTTTAGAAAACCGTGACAGAACGATCCGGCCAAGGATGAACCCAGCGGACCTGGACTCCGTTTGCCATGCCATTACCCATCAGGAGAAGATATTGGGACAACACAGCACGGCGCTACAGGAGATAGCGTTTTCAGTCCGGAACTTCTCTGCTAGCTTGACGAGTATCCAGGATCAGCTCAGTTTGCCGGCGGATCATCCACCACCTGTTTCACCCCTCTCACCTGCCGCTTCTGGAGCGGTTTTCTTCCGTGAGCCCAAGGTTCCGACGCCTGTTAAGTACGAAGGGGATTTGGGAAGATGCCGTTCATTTCTTATGCAGTGTGGTTTAGTTTTTGATCTGCAGCCCTACTCTTACGCCACAGAGAAGGCTAGGATAGCTTTTGTTATTGAACTGCTGCGTGGTAGAGCTCTGGAATGGGCTTCAGCCGTTTGGGAACGACAGGACACCTGCATGGCGTCATACCAGGAGTTCACGGCAGAGATGAGAAAGCTTTTTGACCATCCAGTCCGAGGTAAGGACGCAGCTAAGCGTTTGTTCTCTCTTCGCCAAGGAGCTCGCAGTGTGGCAGACTTTGTGATCGAATTCAGGACATTGGCTGTGGAGAGTGGTTGGAATGAGGAGTCACTACAAGCGGCTTTTTACCAGGGGTTGTCGGAGCAACTCAAGGACGAGCTGATCTCCTATCCAGAGCCTAGTGACCTGGACAGTTTGGTCACATTATCTATTCGGGTGGATAATAGAGTCCGAGAGAGAAGGAGGGAGAAGCAGTGGGGCCCGTCCAATCAATCAGCAACTCGGTTACCATTCGGGTCAGGAAGTGGACCAGAACGTGTTGATCATTATTCCCCACACGGGATTAGTGGAGGTGTCTTGCCGCCAGATCCTGAACCCATGCAAGTGGGGCGGCACGGGTTAACTAAGGAGGAGCGCCAACGTAGACGTGAGACCAACAGCTGCCTCTACTGTGGTAGCTCGGAACATTACATCTCCGCTTGTCCTCAGCGCCCGTTAAACGGCCCGGCTCGCTAAGTTTGGGAGGACTTTTAGCGAGCCAGTTTCAACCTCCCAAGAACCCTGTCAGACCCCGTTTTCCTGCGACCCTCATGAATAAGAATCAGAGTTTAGCGATGAACGCTTTTATCGATTCAGGTGTCGATGGCAGCTTTATTGATGCCGACTTGGTGGAACAGCTGGGGCTTTCCAAGGAGCAATTGCCGGAAGCCATTGAAGCAACCACTCTGAACGGCAGTAGTCTGGCACGGATCACTATGAGGACTGAACCGGTTAAGATGTTGTTGTCGGGGAATCATTCAGAGGTTATCTCCTTCTTCATTCTGCCTTCGCCCCATGTTCCTCTGGTTCTTGGTTACCCCTGGCTGAGAGAACACAATCCCTCGTTTGATTGGGTGACGGGTAAGGTAACTAGTTGGAGCATTGAGTGTCATGCTAACTGCCTTAGGACTGCCTGTTCTCATGCTGTTCCCAGTCAGGTCAGTGAGTCTGCTCCCCCTGATTTGTCCCTGGTTCCAGAAACCTATCACGATTTGGGTGAAGTGTTCAGTAAGCAGAAGGCTCTGTCACTTCCCTCCCCACCGACCTTATGACTGTGCGATTAATCTGTTCCCTGGAGCTGCCTTTCCCAAGGGACGGTTATACAGTATCTCTCGACCTG
Organism: Salvelinus namaycush; assembly: GCF_016432855.1. NCBI lineage: Eukaryota > Metazoa > Chordata > Actinopteri > Salmoniformes > Salmonidae > Salvelinus > Salvelinus namaycush. The sequence goes on from NC_052334.1 coordinate 15,735,659, forward strand.
AGCGTGAAGCCTTGGAGACCTACATTAAGGAGTCTCTAGCTGCAGGTCTCATTCGCCCCTCGTCATCACCCCTGGGAGCAGGATTCTTTTTTGTGAGCAAGAAGGATGGCTCTCTTTGACCGTGTATTGATTATCGGGGGTTGAATGATATTACGGTCAAAAACAAGTATCCCCTGCCCTTGATGAGCTCTGCTTTCGACTCTTTACAGGGTGCTACGGTGTTTACGAAGCTTGACCTACGCAATGCTTATCTGGTTCGGATCAGAGAGGGGGACGAGTGGTTGACTGGGTTCAATACACCTATGGGACATTTCGAGTACCAGGTGATGCCGTTTGGACTGACCAACGCTCCTGCTGTGTTCCAAAGTATGGTGAATGACGTGCTGAGAGATATGATTGGTATTTTTGTGTTCGTTTACCTGGATGATATCCTCATCTTCTCGAGGGAGCTTTCCAGCCACGTCCAGCATGTCAAGCAGGTCCTGCAGCGGTTATTGGAGAACCGCCTGTTCGTGAAGGCTGAAAAGTGTGATTTTCACGCCCACACTACGTCCTTCCTCGGGTACATCATCTCCAGGGGAGAGATCAAGATGGACCAAGAGAAGGTTCGGGCGGTTCGGGATTGGGCCCAGCCCGGTACGAGATTGCAGCTCCAGAGATTCCTGGGGTTTGCGAACTTCTATCGGAGGTTTATCCGTGATTACAGCCGGGTGGCCGCCCCTTTAACTGCCCTGACGTCTTGCACCAGAGATTTCTGTTGGACTCCTGAGGCAGACCGAGCATTTCTGAACTTGAAGAGCCGATTCACCAACGCCCTGATTCTCTCTCAACCTGACACTTCCCGTCAGTTTGTTGTTGAAGTGGACGCGTCTGATGTGGGGGTGGGCGCCATCCTGTCCCAGCGTAGCTCCACTGACGGTAAACTCCATCCCTGCGCCTTCTACTCTTGTCGTCTTTCACCAGCAGAGAGAAACTACGATGTGGATAACCGGGAGCTTCTCGCTGTGAAGCTTGCCAGGGAGGAGTGGCGCCACTGGTTGGAGGGAGCGGAGCAACCGTTTGTGGTCTGGACTGACCACAAGAATCTGGCTTACGTGCAATCGGCTAGACGTCTCAACTCCCGTCAGGCCAGGTGGGCTTTGTTTTTTGGACGCTTCAATTTTCCCCTGACGTTCCGACCTGGGTCGAAGAACGGCAAGGCGGACGCCTTGTCCCAGATGTTCTCCAAGACGGAGGAGAGTGGGGCCAAGACTGAGACGATTCTTCCCCAGAACTTTGTCGTGGGAGCCGTTACATGGAGGATTGAGGAGGATGTGATGGCGGCCCTTCGGACGCAGCCCGGCCCCGGTAACGGTCCACCCGGTCGGTTGTTCGTGCCTGAGTCGGTCCGTTCTGCTGTCCTTCAGTGGTCCCACGCCAGCAAGATAGCTTGTCACCCTGGCGTTGCTCGGACTATGGCGCTACTGCGCAGACGATTTTGGTGGCCTGCCATGGGAGAAGATACCCAGAGGTTTGTTGCCGCTTGTCCTGTTTGTGCGCAGAATAAGAGTACCAATCGGCCCAGCTCTGGGCTTCTTCACCCCCTACCTATTCCCCGGCGACCTTGGTCGCATCTGGCCCTGGACTTTGTCACGGGGTTGCCCTCTTCTGTTGGGAACACGGTCATTCTGACCATTGTGGACAGATTCAGCAAGTTCGCTCACTTTGTCCCCATCTCCAAGCTTCCATCTGCTACTGAGACGTCCGAGATCCTTGTTAGGGAAGTTTTCAGGGTCCACGGGTTGCCCAGTGACATTGTTTCCGACCGTGGTCCTCAGTTTACCTCTGCTGTCTGGAGATCCTTCTGTTTGGCCATTGGAGCTACAGTCAGTCTCACATCTGGATTTCACCCCCAATCTAATGGTCAGGCGGAGAGAGCCAACCAGAAGATGGAGTCCACGCTGCGCTGCCTTGTCTCCTCTGATCCCACCTCTTGGTCCTCTCAGTTACCCTGGGCCGAGTATGCCCATAATACTCTCCCTTCATCTGCCACTGGGATGTCTCCCTTCCAGTGCCTGTACGGTTACCAACCTCCCTTGTTTCCTTCTCAGGAGAGGGATCTCTCGGTTCCCTCTGTCCAGGCCCACATTCGTCGTTGCCACCGGACCTGGCATCGGGCCAGGAAGGCCCTCCTTAGAGTTTCTGACCGGTATCAGATCCAGGCGAATCGTCTCCATATTCCTGCCCCCGCTTATACTGTCGGAGATAAGGTTTGGTTGGCTACACGGGATCTTCCTCTACGGACTGAGTCGAAGAAACTGTCACAGAAGTTCATTGGTCCGTTTGTGGTGGAGAGAATCATTAATCCTGTTGTGGTTCGACTCAAGTTGCCTGCAACGCTTAGAGTACACCCCACCTTTCATGTCTCCTGCCTCAAGCCGGTTCTCCTCAGTCCTCTGTTGCCCCCTCCTCCTCGTCCTCCTCCTCCTCGGATGATCGGAGGTGGTCCTGCCTACACGGTGCGCCGCATCATGGACTCCAGACGGCGGGGTCGAGGGTTCCAGTATCTCGTGGATTGGGAAGGATATGGCCCAGAGGAGAGGAGTTGGATTCTTCGGCGTCAGATCCTTGATGCTGACCTGCTTCGTGACTTCTACCGCCTCCACCCTGGCGCTCCGGGTAGTCCGCCCGGTGGCGTTCGTCGGAGGGGGGGTACTGTCACGAATCCCGCTTCCTGAGTCTGTTTTTGCCTGTGTTCTGTCCTGGAGTGTTTTTCCGGTGTCCTGGAACGCACCCTGTCTGGTTGCCGGGCGACGTAGCTAGTTGGGAGATCTCTGATTACCCGCACCTGTATCCCATCAGCTATCTGCACACCTGGTCCTGATCATCACCCCTCCACTTCATAAGCTCTGACCTGACATCCATTCCCTGCCGGATCGTTAGCCATGAACAGTATGTTGTGCCAGCGTATCAGCCTCCAGTTTGATAAAGTTTGTTTTGTTGTTTTGTACGTCTTGCTTGCCTTGAACTTACCTCCGTTTGTTCTGTCTACAGTCATTCACCCGGAACACTCACCCCATTCCTGCCTGGTCGTCGGTGGCTTCTGTTACTCCCTTGGATCTGCCTATTCACTCCCATCAACTCACCTCCGCTGCCCAGTCCGCCACCTGGATCTTTCTACCTCTACGTTTAAACTTGTAAATAAATACTCACCTTCGTCCTACTCTCCTTGTCCTGGTCTGCTTCTGGGTTCTACTTTAGAAAACCGTGACATTGCCTGCCAATGCATGCTTGTCTCATGCCTGCCCGCCCATTTGATCGATGTCAAATACATTTGATTGACAACTAAGAGATATGCTAACTGTGGGTAAGAGTCGTTCAAGTTGATCGCTAGCAAATTGATTCCCATTTCTTGCTAGCTAACCGAATGACACTTACTGTAGCCACCGAAAAACAATATGAGGGGAAAAAGTAAATCACTCACTCCTCTAATGACATGACATCCTCATAGAAGCTAGCTAGCTAGCTTGCTAACGTTAGGCTTTGTTTTTTTAGCGTGCTAAATAAATAGCTAGCTACATAAATAGGTATGCTAGCCCAGCGGTGTCAAACTCAATCAACGCACAGGCCATATTGAAAAAACAAAAAAGTATCTATAGGTTATTGTAACATTTAAACTTGTGCATGGTGTTTTGTTGAAGGTTTTGTATTTTGGTTATTCATTTTCAAGCTTTAAAAACCAAAGCAAGACAGCAACATTTTATTTGCCTTGCTAGGACTGTGGCATGTGTCTGTCTGTACACTTTCCCACTGTTGTGTGCTGTAAATGGGACACACAAAAGCAGTGCAATTGAAGTTGAATTCACCAATGGCAGTGCATCAGGCTGTAATTTCATGAAGTAGATGACTCAACTGTTAACTCACTTATACTTGCTTGTGTGTCCTATTTGGCCAACAGGCCTTGTATTTGACACATGTGCTCTAGCCTATTAGCCACATTATGACTGACATATAATTATCCTCGCTAGTTTGATCGTATTGACATTCCCAGCCTTAGCTACAGTCGTCTGTTTTTGTAAAAATATTAAGTTATTGAAACTGAAACAGTGCATCCCGAATGGGTGGAGGCAGCAAACAATGTACCAGACCATCTGTGATTTACAACCTGATAATAATGTTTTTTGGACTTCCAAGAAATGTATTGGTGAATTACATTAATCATGCATTGAACTGCATCCATCTATTCTGCCAGCAATGACCTACTGTACATCATGGAATTTTGAGTCAAATATAACTATTTTTAAAACCTCTTATGAAGTTGGTTTTGAAGTATATACTAGGAATGAGATTTTTTAATGATATTACGAGTGTCTGTTTCATATCTGCAAAGTAGTTAAAACGCTATCAGTCCCACTTTAAGTATTTTTTGCAACTTGCATAGTTCCTTTTCCTGCTTTCATACAGACTTCCTTTGTAATCCTTCTTTCCTACGAAAGAGGGACATACAGTGCCTTCAGAAAGTACTCATACCACTTGACTTAATCCACATATCTAATTTACACAAGTATTCACACCTCTGAGTCAATACTTTTTAGAAGCACCTTTAGTAGGGATTACAGCTGTGAGTCTTTCTGGGTAAGTCTCTTCCAGACCAGCATTGTGCAACATTTGGCAATTTTTATTTAAAACAATCTTCAAGCTCTGTCAAATTGGTTGTTGATCATTGCTAGACAACTATTTTCAGGTCTTGCCAAGAAACTCCAGCGTAGATTTGGCCTTGTGTTTTAGGTTATTGTCCTGCTGAAAGGACTCCCAGTGACTGTTGGAAAGCAGACTGAACCAGGTTTTCCTCTAGGATTTTGCCTGTGCTTTTGCAACTTTTTCAAGTCACACGGCAGTAAGCGCGAATGTTCCAAAATGCAACCCATTAGCGGGAAAACACTGTTCTCGAAAGTGAATGCAAATGTGATTATGCATGTAATGCATATTTATGGTAAAACTTTTCTTCCCCAAACTTGAAACTCATGTATGCCTGTTAGGTTCTACACCAGTTATAAAGCAGGTTAATGTGCTTAATTTTAAGGAGTTATTTGGCCACTTTAGTTGTGATAACAGCTTTAGAAAAACATATAGGCCTATGGGCTAGGCTACATGAGGTGTGCGACTATGACTTGAAAAAGTTGCAAAAAAAGGCATGCGCTATTCCTTGCCTTACTGCACAAGCTGGGTATCATTCACAGGTGATAATACATAATCCACGTGATAGGCTAATATTTTCACCCATCATATTCTTAATTTAATGTTATCTTTATATATACTAGATAATAAATGTGTGAATTTAGTTCTGATTTGGAATGGACCATTATCATGCCCCTGCCTGGTACTCAAAATGTTGAGTACCAGGCAGTTAGCAAGTTTGGTAGGCTACTAATGACCTTCAGCAGCATCAGAGCTTGGAGAAGCCTAATTACCTGACTAAACGGTCATGTGGATTTTGACTGCCATCATGACTCGTGACCGCCGGTGTGGCGGTAATACGGTCACCTTAACAGCCCTAGGAGTGAATATTTTCTGAAGGCACTGGACTTATAATTCTTCTTTCCTACATTCAGGCTTGACATGCAGTCTCTGTTGTTAATCCTTCCTCAATTATCTCCTATCACAGCCATTTATCTTGCCATCTCGCCCTGAGCGGTTTCCTTCCTCTCCGTTAACGGAGTTAGGAAGGATACCTCTTATCTTTGTAGTGACTCGATCCTGACTAGTCTCCCAGTCCCTGCCGCTGAAAAACATCCCCACAGCATGACGCTGCCTCCACCATGCTTCACCATAGGGATGGTGCCTGGTTTCCTCCAGACGTGACGCTTGGCATTCAGGCCAAAGTGTTCAATCTTGGTTTCATCAGACCGGAGAATCTTGTTTCTGAGAGTCCTTTAGGTGCCTTTTGGCAAACTCCAAGAGGGCTGTCATATGCCTTTTACTGACGAGTGGCTTCCGTCTGGCCACTCTTCCATAAAGGCCTGATTGGTGGAGTGCTGGAGAGATGGTTGTCCTTCTGGAAGGTTCTTCCATCTCCACAGAGGGACTCTGGAGCTCTGTCAGGGTGACCATCGGGTTCTTGGTCACCTTCCTGACCAAGGCCCTTCTCCGCTGATTGCTCAGTTTGGCCGGGCGGCCAGCTCTAGCCATTTCAGCTTTTCATGTTTTTTTTTCATTTTTAAAAATGTCTAAAAACATCATTCCACTTTGACATTATGGGGTATTGTGTGTAGGACAGTGACACAAAATAAAAATTGAATCAATTTTAAATTCATGCTGTAACATAACAAAATGTGGAAAAAGACAAGAGGTGTGAATACTTTCTGAAGGCACTTTACTTGTTAGAAATGGAGAGTTCCGGTGGTTTGCGAAGTCTCCACCCTCGCAAAAGGAAACTCTCATGCATCCCATTCAGTCCCGGCAGATTATTCGGTCTACACGCAGAATCTGCCCAGGGGAGAATACTTTATGATGTGCTGTGGTACAGTATGCTTCACTTTTGCAAAATAAAGGTTTGCACGAAAAAGTTTTACATGATCAATCCTACATGGTGAAAGCCATGTAAGTGGCCAGTAGAAGGACACTGGTGGTAGGCTATACAACTATGATGACAAAAAGTCACAGTTTTTTACCACTGGACCAAACACAATTTATTTTTACATCTCGTAATGTGATCAATTAACAGTGTGATTTCTAAAATGCCAATGTAGTTAATAAATGCTGATGAGGTATTATGCTCAACAGAAGTTGACATTACCAGCACAGACATTATGTTGTCATCGCAGACTAAGAATTTCACTAAATGCATCAGCAACAGGAATACTGTCTCTGAAATAGTAAGAGTAATGTTGATCTCATTATACGCATACCGAGTATACATTACATATCTTCTTGGCAATTATAGAACTGAATAGAAGACTAAGAGAAGTATGTCTGGCTTAAGAGGTATTGAAAGATAATCAATTGTATAAAATTCCTGTAGGGCATAAAGACAGCTTTGTCTTCCCAATGCACAGACATTAGACTTCATTATGACCTTGCAGATGGAATAAACACTTGAGCAAAATGAAAACATAACCTCATCACCACATCTGAAATAAATAAATAAATAAAATCTGGCAGAATGGCATGTGTTTGTTTAGCAACCTTGATATAAATATCATGAACTTGAAAACAAGGAGAAAAACAGCTTGTTCTTGTCATGCTGTTTTCACACTTATGTAACATAACTCAAGGAGTTGAAATTATCAAATTATACAAAGACAAAATAATAGGGAAGTTAGTACATAGGGTGATATCCTGCACCCGCTGTATACCAGTCTTACCTGACTTATTGAGAGACGGAGGGACTGAAAGACAGGCGGACAGGGAAACAGGCAGACAAACTGACAGAACGTTCCCGAGTGGTGCAGCGGTCTAAGGCACTGCATCTTAGTGCTAGAGGCATCACTACAGACCCTGGTTCAATCCTGGGCTGTATTACAACCGGCAGAGATTAGGAGTCCCATAGGGCAGCGCACAATTGTCCCAGCGTCTTTAGGGTTTGGCCGGGGTAGGCCGTCGTTGTAAATAAGAATTTGTTCCTAACTGACTTGCCTAGTTAAATAAAGGTTACATTAAAAAAAACATTGCAGTACAATAATCAATAATAAAGAGTCAAATAAAAAATAACAAGTAATAGAAGAGGTAGTATGTCTAGTAACAACTTCCCTGTGGGCTCATTCTGGCACAGTCAGGCACTCTTCTTATTACTCCCAGCAGATCACAGTAATCTACAGTCAGGAACTCTTCTTATTACTCCCAGCAGATCATAGTAACCTACAGTCAGGAACTCTTCTTATTGCTCCCAGCAGATCATAGTAACCTACAGTCAGGAACTCTTCTTATTACTCCCAGCAGATCATAGTAACCTACAGTCAGGAACTCTTCTTATTACTCCCAGCAGATCATAGTAACCTACAGTCAGGAACTCTTCTTATTACTCCCAGCAGATCATAGTAACATACAGTCAGGAACTCTTCTTATTACTCCCAGCAGATCATAGTAACCTACAGTCAGGAACTCTTCTTATTACTCCCAGCAGATCATAGTAACCTACAGTCAGGAACTCTTCTTATTACTCCCAGCAGATCATAGTAACCTACAGTCAGGAACTCTTCTTATTACTCCCAGCAGATCATAGTAACCTACAGTCAGGAACTCTTCTTATTACTCCCAGCAGATCATAGTAACCTACAGTCAGGAACTCTTCTTATTATTCCCAGCAGATCATAGTAACATACAGTCAGGAACTCTTCTTATTACTCCCAGCAGATCATAGTAACCTACAGTCAGGAACTCTTCTTATTACTCCCAGCAGATCATAGTAACCTACAGTCAGGAACTCTTCTTATTACTCCCAGCAGATCATAGTAACCTACAGTCAGGAACTCTTCGTATTGCTCCCAGCAGATCATAGTAACCTAGTCAGGAACTCTTCGTATTACTCCCAGCAGATCATAGTAACCTACAGTCAGGAACTCTTCTTATTGCTCCCAGCAGATCATAGTAACCTACAGTCAGGAACTCTTCTTATTACTCCCAGCAGATCATAGTAACCTACAGTCAGGAACTCTTCTTATTACTCCCAGCAGATCATAGTAACCTACAGTCAGGAACTCTTCTTATTACTCCCAGCAGATCATAGTAACCTACAGTCAGGAACTCTTCTTATTACTCCCAGCAGATCATAGTAACCTACAGTCAGGAACTCTTCTTATTACTCCCAGCAGATCAGAGTAACCTACAGTCAGGAACTCTTCGTATTACTCCCAGCAGATCATAGTAACCTACAGTCAGGAACTCTTCTTATTACTCCCAGCAGATCATAGTAACCTACAGTCAGGAACTCTTCTTATTACTCCCAGCAGATCATAGTAACCTACAGTCAGGAACTCTTCTTATTACTCCCAGAAGATCATAGTAACCTACAGTCAGGAACTCTTCTTATTACTCCCAGCAGATCATAGTAACCTACAGTCAGGAACTCTTCTTATTACTCCCAGCAGATCATAGTAACCTACAGCCAGGAACTCTTCTTATTACTCCCAGCAGATCATAGTAACCTACAGTCAGGAACTCTTCTTATTACTCCCAGCAGATCAAAGTAACATACAGTCAAGAACTCTTCTTATTACTCCCAGCAGATCATAGTAACCTACAGTCAGGAACTCTTCTTATTACTCCCAGCAGATCATAGTAACCTACAGTCAGGAACTCTTCTTATTACTCCCAGCAGATCATAGTAACCTACAGTCAGGAACTCTTCTTATTACTCCCAGCAGATCATAGTAACCTACAGCCAGGAACTCTTCTTATTGCTCCCAGCAGATCATAGTAACCTACAGTCAGGAACTCTTCTTATTACTCCCAGCAGATCATAGTAACCTACAGTCAGGAACTCTTCTTATTACTCCCAGCAGATCATAGTAACCTACAGTCAGGAACTCTTCTTATTACTCCCAGCAGATCATAGTAACCTACAGTCAGGAACTCTTCTTATTGCTCCCAGCAGATCAAATCAGCCCAAAGCGGTACGTTCTCCACCTAAATACCAGCCCTGTCAGAACACTGCAGAGGACATGTCCAGATCCCCACCAAGACTGTGTGTGTGTGTGTGTGTGTGTGTATGTGTCTTGACGTTGCTGGTCTGGTAAAGGTCAAAGACGACTTTCTCTCCATATTAATCGCTTTGATATGTTTTCCTGTTTTGGCTTACGGTTGAGAGGTAAACCCAGGCGGACAGCTTGACCTGGCCGAGAAAGAGCAAGGCCTTTGGTTCTTTGCGTTTGCCATTTTTTTTTAAATTGTCTTTTAGGAGTGTGTTTCCCTCCAAAGATGAAAGAGTCAAAACAATGCTTTAGGGTAGAGGTAGGCTGGAATGGTGAATAAAATGGGTACACTACTCAGACAGTGTGTGTTGGTGGTTTTAGCAGGTTAATATATGAATTACTGATGATTATCTTTTTTAATGCTGTCATTCTCAATGGACTTTACTGAATGAGGATTCAGCACAATAACTATTTAACTTATGAGAGAGCACGTTGCCTTTTACCTCATGTTGTGGTGGTTGGTGGGGCAGCTAAACCACACAGTGACTACTGATAATATGAGAAGAACATACATCGAAGCAACGTGCCCTTTACAGTTGTACAGGGATGGCCTTACACCAGGGTTTCCCAAACTCAGCTCTGCAGTGGTACTTTCACAAAGTCATAAACTGATTTTAAACCAAACCCTAACTTTTACCACACTGCTAACCATAAAGCCTAACCCTAACCTTAAATTAAGACCAAAAAGCACATTTTTGTTTTCATACGTACATTTTTATTATATACTCAATTTTGACTTTGCAGCTAGACAATCTAGTGGAAGCAGTTCAGTTCTGCCTCCAGGACAAGACTCATGACAACAAACATCAACCTGCTGTTGAATAATAGCATCTGTAAAAGCTATCATGCTCCCTGCTGTTCTAATTGATTCTATAAGTCTACTCTAAATATTCACAAATGAATTAGTCATGTTGTGAGGGAAATGTCCCAATGGCGAAATATTGACAAAACATTACTCAGGTAAACATGTTTGGTAATGTTATAGAAATGGATTGTTTAGAGAAGATTGTTTTACAATAGGCTCTTATAATAATAATTATCCCTCATTATGCTCATCGAATCAATACAGATACACCAATGAACAGCATTGCATATAACATATGTGATAGCTAGTACAGTTCCAGGTGAAAGAGCACCAGTCCCGAGTCTATTTATTCCTATATATACCTGTGGTTTTTCCCTCACTACTCAGACTGGATGCATTTTAGATGATTGGCACATTAACTACACTGTGGGAATCTAACAATATTTTTTCCTCAGGACGTCTTTCCACCTATTCACCACTTTAATTTGTAATGACACTCTATATTCCTCCTCTTATAACAACTGTCCTCTGATGGAGAGAACAGCTTGTGGCAAAAACGTGACTCTTCTCACCTGATTAAATGCATACACTCTCTGAAAATGACATTTGTGGAGTAGACTTCTTTACTGGCATAAATAACATGGCTGTTTTTTCTGGGCTGTCACTCACAAAGCTTAGTGGTGGCAGAAGCTTGAGGAATTTACCTGTCAATTCAACTGGATGATTGTCTAATCCCACACAGCTAACCCTATGTTTTTGAGGTGAACCTCAGTGCACATTTGGCCATAGTTTTACAGAGCAGCTTAGCTTGGCCTTACAACACATACAGGCATCGACATTCTAGGGGGAAGTGTGAATTTGGCTTTCCACGGTCTTGCGGCTCGCTGCTTTTGTAAATTGTATTTCAAAGCTTCTTAAACAGTACCTTGTCCTTCACCATGTTTCACCTCAGAGAACACTTTCTATTTGTCATCTGCAACAGGTCGAGGGAGAAAGGTTGAGGGAGGGAGAAGATACATTCTTCTGTCTGAAATAATCACTGTATATTCCACTTCATTCATGAAAGCAGCAAAAATAATTATCCTTACTGGAAACCTATTCAAGCATTGTTAATCACAATATATGTTTTCTTTGGATGTTGCCATGAGGTCTTTCCCTTCAAATATTAACTGCATATTCCCATTCATTATTGCAGCAAAAACTTTCTGGTCAAATATGTATATGTGTATAATTTATGTATTGTTCAGAAGGCCCTGGGAGTTTCTTTACACTGTGCAAAATGCATGAGGAGCCCATTGAGGAGTTGCAGCGATGAGACAAGGTCGTAACTAGCAATTGGGGAGAAAATGGGGTAAAAAAAAATAATCTAAAATAATACAAAAATACATGTCAGAATGTAAAATACATAATTTGATAACACGTTCAGAATTGCACAAAAAGATTACCTGTTGACCTCTGCTGACCATCTAGCTGAGCTTCCTGATCCTCTCATGACCGCGGCTGTCCATCTGGAGACTTCAAGAAGCAATCAAACAGACTTGATCTAGCTGATTTAGTTACTGTTGTAGCCTATATTTATTTTTAAATTACCTGTTGTTTATTTTGCTGAACAAGCACTTTGAGATTCTGTCTTTAATGAAAATAACTATATATATTTTTTAAATTATTATTAGAATTTGTATTATTAAGCATGTCTTCATCCCCACAGAAAGATGAGGTTATTCACTGATGCAGATGACCTGGAACCTCAGGTCTACACTACAGTAGTTACTTAGATTCTGCCCACCTAATCTGCTCACCTGAACTTAAGTCCCTCCATCATGTCATCTTATAAACACACACACACACACACACACACACACACACACACACACACACACACACACACACACACACACACACACACACACACACACACACACACACACACACACACACACACACACACACACACAAACTATGCAGAAGACACATTTTGGTTTAATGCATTCACTTGTGCAACTGGGGCAGCAGGTAGCCTAGTGGTTAGATCGTTGGGCCAGTACCTGAAAGGTTGCTAGATCGAATCCCTGAGCTGACAAGGAAAAATCTGTCGTTCTGCCCCTGACCAAGGCAGTTAACCCACTGTTCCTAGGCCGTCATTGTAAATAAGAATTTGTTTCTTAACTGACTTGCCTAGTTAAAAAAAAAAAACTGACTACAGTAGGTATCCTTTTTCAGGTATGTATATTTACTTACCTTACAAAAAATATACATGAAAAGTCCCATGTGAAAAAAATGTGCTTTTAAAAAAAAATAACATTTGTTGAAATGTTCATGAGTCAGACACGTAGTTTTTGAACATGTGGGACGTTTCACCAATTCCAGCTACATCTGGTCTCCCAACCAGGGACCAACCATGTTCAGTTTCAGAACAAAACCAGCAGTGGGATCTAGGGTGCTATGTTGCTGGAATGAAACTTGCACCTGGAAAAAAGTCTGCGAAAGCAAAGGCCAGGGTAACATAACCAAAGATACGGAAAATTGCGGGAAAGAGGGAGGCATTTTATTAAAATGAGTTATTGTTAAAGTAATTTAAAGGTTGAAAGATATTGATGAAATAATTCCCACTCTGAAACCTTATAACTGTATGAAATTGATTAAAATCATACATTTATTACCTGATGGGTTTGTTTAGGTTTAGTCAGTAAAAGTATAATTAATGAGGTGTGTAGTTTTAGTCAGATTTAGGGTAAAACAATATAAACTGTACAATATGTCTCTAAAGTGTCTTATGGCTGCAGTCCCGGTAACGGGACCGATATGACAACAGCCAGTCCAAGTGCAGGGCGCCAAATTCAAAAAACAGAAATCTCATAATTAAAATTCCTCACACATTCATGTGTCTTATATCATTTTAAAGGTAATCTTGTTGTTAATCCCACCAAAGTGTCCGATTTCAAATAGGCTTTTCAGCGAAAGCACTACAAACGATTATGTTAGGTCACCACAAAACCACAATAAGCATAGCCGTTTTTTCCCAGCTAAATATAGCTTCACAAAAACCAGAATAGAGATAAAATTAATCACTAACCTTCGATTATTTTCATCAGATGACACTCATAGGACTTCATGTTACACAATACATGCATGTTTTGTTTGATTAAATTCATATTTATATAAAAAAATCAGAGTTTACATTGAGGCGACTAGATTGACTAGTTGCAAAAACATCAAGTGACTTTGCATAGCCACATCGTTTCAACAGAAATACTCATCATAAATATAGATGATAATACATATATACACATGGAATTATAGATATACCTCTCCTTAATGCAACCGCTGTGTCAGATTTCAAAAAACCTTTACGGAAATATAAACCATGCAATAATCTGAGACGGCGCTCAGGTGATTAGCCAAATTAGCCACCATGTTGGACTCAACAGAAACCAGAAAATACATGATAAATGTTACATTACCTTTGATGAACTTCATCAGAATGTAGTCCTATGAATCCCAGGTCCACAATAAATGCTTGATTTGTTCGTTCATGTCCGTTATTTATGTCAAATTAGGTACTTTAGAATTGTTTACCAAAACCCTAACCAAAGTCTCAAAGCGCGACCACTATAACGTGACGAAATGTCCAAACGTTCCGTTACAGTCAGTAGAAACATGGCAAACGATGTACTGAATCAATCTTTAGAATGTTGTTAACATACATCTTGAATAACGTTCCAACCGGAGAACTATAACGACTTCAATTTAGAGATGGAACACAGCTGCCTCTCACGTGAACGCGCGTGGGAAATGCATGGTCACCTCATGGGACCTGATACTAAATTCTGTCTAATTCGACCCCCCTTTACATTAGAGTCATCAGACTTAGTTTTGTTGATTGCTGACATCTAGTGGAAGCCGTAGGAAGTGCAAACCCATCCACATCTCTCTGTATTTTGAATCAGCCCTTGGTTGAAAATATGACACCCCTAGAAAAAATACAAACAGGAAGTGGAACTTCTCAGGTTTTTGCCTACCATATGAGTTCTGTTAATCTCACAGACTTAATTCAAACAGTTTTAGAAACGTTAGAGTGTTTTCTATCCAATACTACTAATAATATGCATACAGTGGGGCAAAAAAGTATTTAGTCAGCCACCAATTGTGCAAGTTCTCCCACTTAAAAAGATGAGAGGCCTGTAATTTTCATCATAGGTACACTTCAACTATGACAGACAAAATGAGAAAAAAAATCCAGAAAATCACATTGTAGGATTTTTTATGAATTTATTTGCAAATTATGGTGGGAAATAAGTATTTGGTCAATAACAAAAGTTTATCTCAATACTTTGTTATATACCCTTTGTTGGCAATGACAGAGGTCAAACGTTTTCTGTAAGTCTTCACAAGGTTTTCACACACTGTTGCTGGTATTTTGGCCCATTCCTCCATGCAGATCTCCTCAAGAGCAGTGATGTTTTAGGGCTATTGCTGGGCAACACGGACTTTCAACTCCCTCCAAAGATTTTCTATGGGGTTGAGATCTGGAGACTGGCTAGGCCACTCCAGGACCTTGAAATGCTTCTTACGAAGCCACTCCTTCGTTGCCCGGGCGGTGTGTTTGGGATCATTGTCATGCTGAAAGACCCAGCCACGTTTCATCTTTAATGCCCTTGCTGATGGAAGGAGGTTTTCACTCAAAATCTCACGATACATGGCCCCATTCATTCTTTCTTTTACACGGATCAGTCGTCCTGGTCCCTTTGCAGAAAAACAGCCCCAAAGCATGATGTTTCCACCCCCATGCTTCACAGTAGGTATGGTGTTCTTTGGATGCAACTCAGCATTCTTTGTCCTCCAAACACGACGAGTTGAGTTTTTACCAAAAAGTTATATTTTGGTTTCATCTGACCATATGACATTCTCCCAATCTTCTTCTGGATCATCCAAATGCTCTCTAGCAAATTTCAGACGGGCCTGGACATGTACTGGCTTAAGCAGGGGGACACATCTGGCACTGCAGGATTTGAGTCCCTGGCGGCGTATTGTGTTACTGATGGTAGGCTTTGTTACTTTGGTACCAGCTCTCTGCAGGTCATTCACTAGGTCCCCCCGTGTGGTTCTGGGATTTTTGCTCACCGTTCTTGTGATCATTTTGACCCCACGGGGTGGGATCTTGTGTGGAGCCCCAGATCGAGGGAGATTATCACTGGTCTTGTATGTCTTCCATTTCCTAATAATTGACCCGCAGTTGATTTCTTCAAACCAAGCTGCTTACCTATTGCAGATTCAGTCTTCCCAGCCTGGTGCAGGTCTACAATTTTGTTTCTGGTGTCCTTTGACAGCTCTTTGGTCTTGGCCATAGTGGAGTTTGGAGTGTGACTGTTTGAGGTTGTGGACAGGTGTTTTTTATACTGATAACAAGTTCAAACAGGTGCCATTAATACAGGTAACGAGTGGAGGACAGAGGAGCCTCTTAAAGAAGAAGTTACAGGTCTGTGAGAGACAGAAATCTTGCTTGTTTGTAGGTGACCAAATACTTATTTTCCACCATAATTTGCAAATAAATTCATAAAAAATCCTACAATGTGATTTTCTGGATTTTTTCCCTCATTTTGTCTGTCATAGTTGAAGTGTACCTATGATGAAAATTACAGGCCTCTCTCATCTTTTTAAGTGGGAGAACTTGCACAATTGGTGGCTGACTAAATACTTTTTTGCCCCACTGTATATTAGCAACTGAGACTGAGGAGCTGGCCGTTTACAATGGGCACCTTTCATCCAAGCTACTCAATACTGCCCCTTCAGCCATAAGAAGTTAAACACAGACTGTCTGAGCAAGATTCGGTGCCGACCTTGGCTGGGGGCCACTGAGAGATTGGGGAAAGGACAGGGAGTGATTCTCACGGTCCCTAATCTTTGTCGGCTGGGTAGCAGGACAGTGTGGGCGTAGGATACCTACTGTTTGTGTGCAAATGTATGTGCGTATGAATTCTGTTTGTGTGCAAGAGTATGTGTGTAAGGAGCTAGTATAAAATGAAATGGTTTTGTACAACTAACCAGCGCGCCCGTGAATAAACCTTATTGACTATTTTAGCTGGGCCTCCGTCTGTTTCATTTCAATCAGTATCTTACAAATCCTGATTAGCAGACTTAGTAGTTTAATTTAATTGTTTATGAACATCGAGAACGTAATTCTCATGACAGTTATCATTAAAAATTATTTAACTGAAAACTATTCTATTGCATCTATTTGCAATTCATTTGGGTGTCATCAGCATAGCAGTGGAATGACACGACAGAGGTTGAGCATGTACAGGACAAGCAGGATGGGTCCAAGAACAGATCCTTGTGGGACACCGCAGGTGACGTTGTGGGTCCAGCACCAGAACCCACCTAGCGACACATACTCAGTCCTGTCTCAAAGGTAGGAGTGGAACCAGCTCAGAGCTGGTCCAGACAGTCCGGTGGTGTCCCAGAGGTGTTCCAGGAAGATTGGGTGGTCACCAGTGTCAAACACTGTGATCAAGTCCAGGAGGATCAGAAGACAGGGAGAGCCTGCATCAGCCGCCATCAGCATGTCATTGGTGACCCTGAGTAGGGCCGTTTCAGTGCTGTGGGCAGGCTGGAAACTTGACTGGAACTTTTCAAATAGGTGCTTCTGATTTAGATAGTCCTGGAGCTGTACAGCAACCATGTTTTCCAACACCTAGGAGAGAAAGGGGCGGTTGGATATTGGCCTGTAATTGGCCAAAACTTCTGGGTCCATGGTGGGCTTCTTCAGAATGGGGCTGATGACAGTGGTCTTAAATGCAGGTGGGACACTGACAGATTGGAGGGGGTGGTTAGCAATCTTGGTTATCAGAGGACTGAGTACAGGGGTGCATGATTTGAGCAGAGCTGTTGGAATAGGATCCATGGTACAGGAGGAGGTTTTCATTACAGAGATAGTTTTCTCAATACCTCCCTGGGTGACTTCAAGGAAGCAGGAGAGAGGCCGAAGTGGCATTGGTGGATGGTCGAGGGCGGGAGGAGGCAGAGTAGTAGAGCTGGAGATGAGAGTAGAACGTCGACTGTGCCTCTTTCAGGGCCTTGGAATAGGCCCTTTGGTGCTCTTGAACGGCCAGTTTGTGGACATTGAGGCCTGAGTTTCTGAAACGCCGCTCCAGGATGCGTCCAGTGGATTTCATGTTTCTCAGTTCTGGAGTAAACCAGTGAGCTGAGCCAATGAATGCGATGTTCTGTACGTTTATGGGGGCGTGAAGGTCAAGCACACTGCTCAGGGATTGGTTGTAAAACTCCAGTTTCATCAACTGACGAAGAAGCTGGAGGAGACAGGTTCCAGATGTCATCTGACAGGCTGGCTGGGTCGATGATTTTCCAGTTCCAGTGCTTGGACTTGGTTAGAGGGGGTAGGAATTTCCAGTCTAGTGTGACAACCTTGTTGTCAGACACACCGAGGTCATAGACCTGAATGTTGTTGATGGGGGCGGAGTCAGCAATGACCAGGTCAAGTATGTGCCCATGGGTGTGTGTGGGGGCATTAACAAGTTGCTTCAGGTCAAGACAGTCAATCAAACTCAGAAACTCAGCAGGAGATTGACATGAGAGACTCAACTTGGATATTGAAATCTCCTAGAATCACAATGTTGGTTGAGGTGGAGCAGAGTGATGTGAGCAGATCAGTGATTTTAGGGATAAATAATGAGTTAGGCTTAGGAGGCCGATAAACTAGAAGCACAGTCATGAAGTATTGGGGTTTGGATTTTGTGGTGAAACATTCAAAAGAGCACGGTTCAGGCATTAGACAGGGGGGACAGTTTTAGGTCCATTCAGCTTGAGGTACAGTGTATTTGGAAAGTATTCAGACCCCTTGACAAAAAACAGAAATACCCTATTGACATAAGTATTCGGAAGCTTTGCTATGAGACTCGAAAGGACATGATTTGGAAAGGCACACACCTGTCTATATAATGTCCCACAATCGACAATGCATGTCAGAGCAAAAAACCAAGCCGTGAGGTCAAAGGAATTGTCTGTAGAGCTCCGAGACAGGATTGTGTAGAGGCCAAATATTTCTGCCTTGAAGGTTGCCAAGAACACAGTGGCCTCAATCATTCTTAAATGGAAGAAATTTGTAATCACCAAGACTCTTTCTAGAGCTGGCCGCCCTGCCAAACTCAGAAATTGGGGGAGAAGGGCCTTGGTCAGGGAGGTGACCAAGAACCCGATGGTCACTGTGACAGAGCTCCAGAGTTCCTATGTGTAGATGGGAGAACCTTCCAGAAGGACAACAATCTCTGCAGCACTCCAGCAAATATTATATTTAAGTTTTTATTTTTTAGAAATGTGCAAAAAAATCTACAAACCTGTTTTTGCTTTGTCATTATAGTGTATGGTGTGTATATTGACGAGGGACAAAAACAATTTAATCAATTTTAAAATAAGAACGTAGCGTAACAAAATGTGGAAAAGTTAAGGAATCTGAATACTTTCTGAAATATCACATTTGCATAAGTATTCAGATCCTTTATTCAGTACTTTGTTGAAGTACCTTTGGCAGCGATTACAGCTTCGAGTCTTCTTGGGTATGACGCTATAAGCTCGGTACACCTGTATTTGGGGAGTTTCTCCCATTCTTCTCTGCAGATCCTCTCAAGCTCTGTCAGGTTGGATGGGGAGCGTCCCTGCACAGCTATTTTCAGGTCTCTCCAGAGATGTTAGATCGGGTTCAAGTCCGTGGCTGGGCCACTCAAAGACATATAGAGACTTGTCACGAAGCCACTCCTGCATTACGCTTGGCTGTGTGCTTACGGTCATTGTCCTGTTGGAAGGTAAACCTTCGCCCCAGTCTGAGGTCCTGAGCTCTCTGGAGCATGTTTTGATCTCGGATCTCTATGAACTTTGCTCCGTTGATCTTTCTCTCTATCTGGAATACACTCCCAGTCCCTGCCGCTGAAAAACATCCAAACAGCATGATGCTGCCCCCACCATGCTTCACCGTAGGGATGGTGCCAGGTTTCCTCCAGACGTGATGCTTGGCATTCAAGCCAAAGAGTTCAATCTTGGTTTCATCAGACCAGAGAATCTTGTTTCTCATGGTCTGAGAGTCCTTTTGGTGCCTTCTGGAAAATTCCAAGCGGGCAGTCATGTGCCTTTTACTGAGGAGTGGCTTCCATCTGGCCACTCTACCATAAAGGCCTGATTGGTGGAGTGCTGCAGAGATGGTTGTCCTTCTGGAAGGTTCTTCCATCTCCACAGAGGAAGTCTGGAGCTTTGACAGAGGGACCATCGGGTTCTTGGTCACCTCCCTGACCAAGGCCCTTCTCCCCTGATTGCTCAGTTTGGCCAGGCGGACAGCTCTAGGAAGCGTCTTGGTGGTTCCAAACTTCTTCCATTTAAGAATGATGGAGGCCACTGTGTTCTTGGGGACTTTCAATGCTGCATAATTGTTTTTGTACCCTTCCTCAGATCTGTGCCTCGACACAAACCTGTCTCGAAGCTCGGACAATTCCTTTGACCTCATGGCTTGGTTTTTGCTCTGACATACACTGTCAACTGTGGGACCTTATATAGACAAGTGTGTGCCTTTCCAAATCATGTACAATCAATTGAATTTACCACAGGTGGACTCCAATGAAGTTGTGGAATGGACACAGGATGCACCTGAGCTCAATTTCGAGTCTCATAGCAAAGGATCTGAATACTTATGTAAATGTGATATATATATATTTTTTTCTAAAAACCTGTTTTCTATTGTCATTATCGGGTGAAGAAAATCTATTCAATCAATTTTAGAATGAGGCTGTGACGTTACAAAATGTGGAAAAAGTCAAGGGGTCTGAATAATTTCGGAATGCACTGTATGTGGTCGAGCAGCAGGAACGGGGTTATTTGTAACAGACTGGGCATTAAATAGTTCCATGCTGATAGGCAAGGGTGTTGTAGATTAAATTTGAACTGCGTCAAGTCTCTATAGAGTGTAGTGCTCTCATTGGGAGTGTACACGAAACACTCTAGTTTGTTTAATAATCTCCTAACCCCTAGTTGTCCTCTCCGTCTGCATTTTTTCAGGTAGGATCCCATTTTGAATAAAGCAGTTCTTGAGCTCCTCACACAGGGTGGTTTTAATCCTTTCAAAACTTCTGAGGAATCCTTCTTTGTAGTGATAGGTTTGGATTTCTATGCAGCTCTATTGACCCTCTGGGAAGAATAAACTTGGTTTGAGCTTTCATAGTGTCCGTAGACTTTTTACTCTGAGAATTAAAACCTAACAATAGTGAATGAAGGTTCCTAACATTTCTGATTCTTTGTCCAGCCTTTGGTCAGGAGATGGGAGAAGATGAGGTTGAGATGAGGATTCATGACATGAGGCTCTATGAAGATTTGGGCTGGTTTTCGAATCTAAACAAGTAACTAGTTGATTGAAGAAGTTGTAAAAAATGTTAACTAACTTAACATTATATCTGTGTTCAATACTTGATAAGCTATTATTTATTTTTTATCAAAACAATGCACATAAAAAACACTTAAAACAAGTAATTAAGGATACATTTGCTGGAGTAAACTACTAAGGCTGCCACTAGGCACCATAGCAACCATGTCTTTCATGTGTTCAGCTGATCAAACCCCAACGCATGACTCCCTGTGTAAGCTTTAGCAAGAAGTATAAAACAAACACAGCACTGGATAAAAGGGAGATCTACTGTCTAGGATCAGAGGAACAAAGGAGAGGATTCTGACAGAGGTCTGTCTATCAGACGATGGACTTTTAAGGCCCTTCCTATCCAATAATGAAACATTTAAATCCTGTTGCTGCACGATTATTTTGCTGTTTCAATATAGTTAAAATTAAGATCCTACATCTGTAGCTGGAATGCCCGTGTCACAGCTCCACTCCCTCCACTCCTTCTACCAGCCTCTATAGTCCCTCCTCACCCACCCCACCTGTCTGTCCTTGTCTAGATGAGCAGCATGAATAAAACATGGAGGAAGACATTTCAGTCTGAAAGAAGTGGGTTTAGCTTTATGTATTAGCCAGGCTAATCCCTTTAAGAGCAAACATTAAAGCCTTGTTTCTTCACGCAGTGCCGTTCATGCCGTGGCTCAGAATTCAATGCATTGACGTCATATGAATCAGAAAGGCCTACCACTGTTGTGTTAAGCCAAGGTTACACAGATCTGCAGGAATGGCTGCCTGTCTGTCTATCTGTCTCTCTTCTGTGACCGTTGTCATGGCGCTAAGAGCGAGGGGGCTTTTTTATTTCACACGTTTGCCTGTTAATTAGCGTTCGGAGGCACAGTCCGAGATTGCAGCGTGGTGAATGCTTACTTGCTGTTTTATTTGTGTACTGATGATAAACTAAGCACTTGTAATTGCCAGCTTTGTCTGCATTCTCTCTGCAGGCTGTACAGAGCAAATTCAAGTGTTTGTCGATACAGCCCAGGAGACATGTGGGACACTAGAGGGAATCCGGAAACACAAACACAGCCATCATTACAACATGACAGCTCCTCTTTCATAAGTACAACAGTGCAGAGCCAGCAAGTATTCAATCTCTCATATGATCTCTCTGGAAACACAGTCATCACAGTACAGTTCAGTAGTCTATGTAAGAAAACCTTTCTTATATTAATATGATCTCTCAGTACACAGTCATCACACACAGAGTACAGCCATCATCTACCAGTTTGTACAGTCTACTGTATGTCTACCTCAAGCTGCATTGTATCCGGGTTGTAATCGTGGCCCTTCCATTCACTTTGCACTTAAGCAGCAGATGCTGTCTAACCCATTGTTAACTTTGAATACGAACAAAAGAAACATCCTGAGTTCTGAAGGTTCTGAGTTCTGAGGCTTCTAAATTCTGAGGTTCCAACAGAGAAAGTTGTCAGCAGCGACCATTGGCGGCAGCAGGGAGCCAAATGACTTGACCGGGAAACTGCATTCCCCTCTTCTCTCACCTACTAGTTAAATGTGCTCACAACACACAGGGTTTAATGCAACCCATCAATCTCTTTTGTGCCGTGTTATTACAGTGCAGACAGGGCATGATGGAGCCGTCTCTGAGGTGAAACCAGGGCTTTTAATGCCATATTTAATGGAAAGCCAGAGGGCAGAACAGAGAGCGGTGGCATGGGAGTGGGACGGGGGCGGAGGTGAGTGGTGGAGGGAGGAGGAGGTGAGGGTCGGGGTGAGGAGAGGATGGAGCAGAGGGGAAGGAGCAACAGACACACACACACACACACGGTCCACAGATGGAGTGTAATTATCGGACAGACCATGCATTTTCCGCTAGACACAGAGGGTCACGGAGGGCCAGGGACCCCCTGACCTGACCTGCAGGGACACTCCTCACCTCTCACACCATGGCTATGTGACCTGTTTTCTCTGTGCTATTAGTGATCACATTTACTCTGTTATGTTTAGCGGTTGTGTTGGTTAGATTCTTGAATGCTGAGCTGATTTTACATCTAGGGCCATCAACGTAATACTCTACAGTCCCATTCATGATCTGTCACAAATTAAATCAAAGTATTTGTTTCCTAATAAAAAGCAATTCTGATATGCAAATATTAATAACCACATTCACCCACATAATATATTTGATTCAATGATATTTCATTTTAGACATTTTGATCAGTGAAAGAAATGTAATGTTTAGTAGGCGCTGCTCTGTTTTCTCTCTGACATATGTTGCCATGGTAACAGAAATGAGGAAAGTGATTCAGTGCATGCAGACTTTTGAATGTTTCAACTGACATTTCAAATAGAACAAAACCAACTGAACTGGACAATAAAACAATTTGTCAACATATAAAATGGAGTAACGTTATCAATACCAGAATGTACAAACGGTTAGATTGTTTTGAAAAGGAGACATAATAATTCTCCCAACAGAAATATGTAAAACATGTCTTGCCTTAGGAACAAAATGTGTTTTATATGAAATCTATTAACTGATCAAAGGGAGGGCATTTCTGACATAATGAACCACTGAATGAGAGGATATGTGAAAACAACAAAATGTAATCTCGACTGAAATAGTTTATTTTCCTATCTAGAATAATGTATTTTTTATCGCAGTTACAGTGTATCTCCTCTTACCAAACTGTTTGACCACTCTCTTGATTCCAAGGTTAAAAGCACGCACGCACGCACGCACGCACGCACGCACGCACGCACGCACGCACGCACGCACGCACGCACGCACGCACGCACGCACGCACGCACGCACGCACACACACACACACACACACACACACACACACACACACACACACACACACACACACACACACACACACACACACACACACACACACACACACACACACACACACACACACACACACACACACACACACACACTGATAAGTGTACAATCAGATAAGTACAGTTCCTGGGAAGCCAGAGAGCTATTCACAAAATCAGGAGTTGACCGTATTTGCTCTACTAAAATCATAGTTCATACAATAGGCCTACCTGTGTTAGTCGATAATATGGGAATGGAAATATTGTTGGACAATTTTGGGGATTATTGCTATTTATATGCCCAGGGTCCAGTTTTGCAAAAGTTATCTATCTGGATTTAGCCTCTCGGATAGGATTAAATGCATAGAAGTAGAATAAATAGAACGGGAGTACCCATTCAAGTCTATGATTTGTCCATTCTATTCATTCTACTTGTATGCATTTAATGCTATCAGATAGGCGAAAACCAGATAGATAACTTTTGAAAAACTGGGCCCAGGTGATTTATGTGTTAGACTGGGATAGAGACTAATGGTCCAACCGTGAGCAAAACTGATTCCCTGGCTTCAAGTTTAACCTGACCGCTCAGCTGTAAAACATAGGCCAATAAGACTCCACATGAGCATGGAAATGGTTACTTAAATGCTATGCTACAAAGCACACTGCTAGATTACCCATAACAATTGATATTGAACTCTCAGTTCTAATCTATGCTAAAATGACTATAATAACTGACTGCACTTATTGTGTATGAAAGGATAGAGCCATCTTGACTGAGAAACCCACATCTCAGTTTGCAGCTGTGTGTTGTTGTGTGCCTGAATTGCTGGTTTTGGAGCAGAAAGAGAAGTGTGCTTTTTATTGATATTGATCCATAACCAATTACAGGTCTGGTACCTTAGCATCTCCTGGATTTGCCTCAGGGAACTCTATGCAAGATGAGAAAGGATACAGGTAATGTGCTGTGCCCAGTCCTATATAATGCTTGTCTGGATACTGCTCAAACATTGCTTCCCAAACTTGCCTTTTGCTAATGAAAAAAGTTCCATAATGGAAGAGGTTTGTTTCACATTGAAAGACGACAACAACTTCAAAGCAATAGGAGTGGTACATGCACAGTAATTACACCCAGTGGTAGAGGCCATGAGTTTAGGGGACATTATCCATATCCAATGGGATCATTACGTTCTTAGACTTGAAAGTCCTGCCACTTTGGGTTATTTATTTGGTTACTTGCCCCAGCCAAGATCAGACCAGCTGGAATTCGGAATGAGTTTGACCTGTGATGATTCATTGGTCCTTTGAGAAGGGCTACAGGAAAATAAATGATTAGCTACTGACCAGAGATAAAGCCTGTAAGTTTGTAACGAGTATCTCATACCCCACATTTGTATAGCTCAACATTATATATTTTTTCCCTTAAGCCTCTGCCCCTGGTCATTGGCTTTCTCCCTATGGTTGGTTTGAGTGGCCTTCCTGCTCTCTTTTAATAGAGAGTGAACAGGTTGAATCTATTTCCTTTTTATGTAATGGATGATGTCATCTCACCAGGTGATTGATGTGTCACAGTTATACCTCTTCCACATGGAAATTAATTTCAAAGGTCTATACTGTGGTTGTTATGGAAGCCTTTCTGATGTATTTCAGGGCAATGATATACAAATAAGCAGTTCACAAGCACTAATAAACCTCATACAATGACTGCTAATGAACACACCAACTCTACACTCCCGTTCCAGCTGCTCTGCTTTGTGATAGCAGTGGTAACACATCAATTATTTCTGCGAGTCACTGACCCAAGACCACAGTTGGTTGCAGTTGCCTTTTGTGAAGCTTAATAATGTGTTGTTTACAGTATCTTGCCAGTGGCAGTGTGTGATGTTTTGACATGCATTGGTTGGCTTTGGAATTGTTTTCAAAAATTGCACAGGATTACTTTTAACAGGAAATTCCAGGACATTAGTCTATCCATTTTTTGTAATATTGATCAAGGTTTTGGCAACAGAGAGGCATTACTAGCTAGTTTATTAACAGTTGACTATTACCTATTTAGTAACTATGTCATGAGCTACATATACATTTTATTGGTCAAAGTCACCTTGAGTAGATTGAGGATTGGTCATACTTATGAACAGATAAACACACAGGATTGACATATTAATTAACTGAAAGCTGTATAACACCCTTGTGTAGAGGTTCAGAGAGGGGAGCACATCAACACCTCATTCTAACTAAGAGGCTCCAATGTGTGCATTCCACTTCTACGGCAGGAAGAGAAAAGTTGGGCAAAGTTTACCCAGCAACAACACTGAGGTTCGTAGCAGGGAAACTATCATATTAATGTACGTCACTTCGCAGACACTTCAATCCAAAGAGACTTGCAGTACAGTGAGTGCATCAACGTTTTCGTATGCGTTTGTGAACCCTGCAGAAATTGAACCCGCAACCTTGGCATTACTAGTGTAACAGTTGTACAGCAAAGACAAGAAGACTGGTCTGGGCACCAGTGTAACAGATGTACAGCAAAGACAAGAAGACTGGTCTGGGCACCAGTGTAACAGATGTACAGCAAAGACAAGAAGACTGGTCTGGGCACCAGTGTAACAGATGTACAGCAAAGACAAGAAGACTGGTCTGGGCACCAGTGTAACAGATGTACAGCAAAGACAAGAAGACTGGTCTGGGCACCAGTGTAACAGATGTACAGCAAAGACAAGAAGACTGGTCTGGGCACCAGTGTAACAGATGTACAGCAAAGACAAGACGACTGGTCTGGGCACCAGTGTAACAGTTGTACAGCAAAGACAAGAAGACTGGTCTGGGCACCAGTGTAACAGTTGTACAGCAAAGACAAGAAGACTGGTCTGGGCACCAGTGTAACAGATGTACAGCAAAGACAAGAAGACTGGTCTGGGCACCAGTGTAACAGATGTGATCTTTACTGTCTCTTGCGTTGTGTGTCGGAAGTTTACATAGTTTTGGCAAGTCAGTTAGGACATCTACTTTGTGCATGACACAAGTCTTTTTTCCAAGAATTGTTTACAGACAGATTATTTCACTTAAAATTCACTGTATCATAATTCCAGTGGGTCAGAAGTTTACATACACTAAGTTGACTGTGCCTTTAAACAGCTTGGAAAATTCCAGAAAATGATGTTATGGCTGTAGAAGCTTCTGATAAGCTAATTGACATAATTTGAGTCAATTAGAGGTGTACCTGTGGATGTATATCAAGGCCTACCTTCAAACTCAGTGCCTCTTTGATTGACATCGTGGGAAAATCTAAAGAAATCAGCCAAGACCTCAGAAGAAAATTGTAGACCACAAAGTCTGGTTCATCCTTGGGAGCAATTTCCGAACGCCTGAAGGTACCAGGTTCATCTGTACAAACAATAGCACGCAAGTATAAACACCATGGGACCACGCAGCCATCATACCGCTCAGGAAGGAGACACGTTCTGTCTCTTAGAGATGAACGTACTCTGGTGCGAAAAGTGCAAATCAATCCCAGAACAACAGCAAAGGACCTTGTGAAGATGCTGGAGGAAACAGGTACAAAAGTATCTATATCCACAGTAAAACGAGTTCTATGTCAACATAACCTGAAAAGCCGCTCAGCAAGGAAGAAGCCACTGCCCCAAAACCACCATAAAAAAGCCAGATTACAGTTTGCAACTGCACTTTGGGACAAAGATCGTACTTTTTGGAGAAATGTCCTCTGGTCTGATTAAACAAAAACAGAACTGTTTGGCAACAATGACAATTGTTATGTTTGGAGGAAAAAGGGGGAGGCTTGTTAGCCGAAGAACACCATCCCAACCGCGAAGCACAGGGGTGGCAGCATCATGTTGTGGGGGTGCTTTGCTGCAGGAGGGACTGGTGCACTTCACAAAATAGATGGCATCATGAGGGGGGAAAATCACGTAGATAAATTGAAGCAACATCTAAAAACATCAGTCAGGAAGTTAAAGCTTGGTGGCAAATGGGTCTTCCAAATGGACAATGACCCCAAGCATACTTCCAAAGTTGTGGCAAAATGGCTTACGGAAAACAAAGTCAAGGTATTGGAGTGGCCATCACAAAGCCTTGACCTCAATCCCATAGAAAATTTGTGGGCAGGACTGAAAAAGCGTGTTCGAGCAAGGAGGCCTCCAAACCTGACTCAGTTACTCCTGCTCTGTCAGGAGGAATGGGCCAAAATTCACCAAACTTATTGTGGGAAGCTTGTGGAAGGCTACCCAAAACGTTTGACCCAAGTTAAACAATTTAAAGGAAATGCTACCAAATACTAATTGAGTGTATGTAAACTTCTGACCCACTGGGAATGTGATGAAAGAAATAAAAGCTGAAATAAATCATTCTCTCTACTATTATTCTGACATTTCACATTCTTAAAATAAAGTGGTTGTAACGGTCGTCGTAATCCTCCTCCTCGGACGAGGAGGAGAGGCGAGAAGGATCAGACCAATACGCGGAGTGATTTGTGTCCATGATTATTTAATGAATCGAAACTGAACACGAACCAAAAATAACATAAAACAACCGACAAACAGTCCCGTGTGGCACGAATGCAGACACGCGATACAACCACCCACAAAACACACGTGAAACCCCGGCTGCCTTAGTATGATTCTCAATCAGGGACAAACGATCTACAGCTGCCTCTGATTGAGAATCATACCAGGCCGAACACAAAACCCCAACATAGAAAAACACACATAGACCAACCCACCCAACTCACGCCCTGACCAACTAAATAAATACAAGAAAAAAGGAAAACAGGTCAGGAACGTGACATAACCCCCCCCTTAAGGTGCGAACTCCGGGCGCACCCGCATAAACTCTAGGGGAGGGTCTGGGTGGGCGTCTGTCCACGGTGGCGGCTCTGGCGCTGGTCGTGGTCCCCAACCCACCATAGTCAAACCCCGCTTCCGTGGTCTCCTCCCAATGGCCACCCTCCATGTCAAACCCACTCTACTAAAAGGCAGCACCGGACTGAGGGGCAGCTCCGTACTGAGGGGCAGCACCGGACTGAGGGGCAGCACCGGACTGAGGGGCAGCACCGGACTGAGGGGCGGATCCTGGCTGGCTGGCTCTGGCGGATCCTGGCTGGCTGGCTCTGGCGGATCCTGGCTGGACGGCTCTGGCGGATCCTGGCTGGACGGCTCTGGCGGATCCTGGCTGGACGGCTCTGGCGGATCCTGGCTGGACGGCTCTGGCGGATCCTGGCTGGACGGCTCTGGCGGATCCTGGCTGGACGGCTCTGGCAGCTCCTGGCTGGACGGCTCTGGCAGGTCCTGGCTGACTGGCTCTGGCAGGTCCTGGCTGGACGGCTCTGGCAGGTCCTGGCTGGACGGCTCTGGCAGCTCCTGGCTGACTGGCTCTGGCAGGTCCTGGCTGGACGGCTCTGGCAGGTCCTGGCTGGATGGCTCTGGCTGGTCCTGGCTGGACGGCTCTGGCTGGTCCTGGCTGGACGGCTCTGGCTGGTCCTGGCTGGACGGCTCTGAAGGCTCAGTACCGACGGACAGCGCTGGGCAGGCAGACAGTTCATACAGCGCTGGGAAGGCAGGCAGTTCAAACAGCGCTGGGCAGGCAGGCAGCTCAAACAGCGCTGGGCAGGCAGGCAGCTCAAACAGCGCTGGGCAGGCAGGCAGTTCAGGCGCCGCTGGGCAGACGGCAGACTTTGGCCGGCTGAGACGCACTGTAGACCTGGTGCGTGGTATAGGCACTGGCTGCGCTGGAGAGGAGGAAAGCTCTGACAGCGCTGGACAGGTGGGAGCAGCTGGAGAGAGAACCCGGAGAGACAGCCTGGTGCGGGGGGCTGCCACCGGTGGACTGGTACGTGGAGGTGGCACCGGGTATACCGGACCGTGAAGGAGGACACGCGCTCTTGAGCACCGAGCCTGCCCAACCTTACCAGGTTGAATGGTCCCCGTAGCCCTGCCAGTGCGGCGAGGTGGAATAGCCCGCACTGGGCTATGCTGGCGAACCGGGGACACCATTCGTAAGGCTGGTGCCATGTATGCCGGCCCAAGGAGACGCACTGGAGGCCAGATGCGTTGGGCCGGCTTCATGACATCCGGCTCGATGCCCAACTTAGCCCTACCAGTGCGGCGAGGTGGAATAGCCCGCACTGGGCTAAGCACGCGTACTGGGGATACCGTGCGCTTAACCGCATAACACGGTGTCTGACCAGTACGACACCCTCTCACTCCACGGTAAGCACGGGGAGTTGGCTCAGGTATCCTACCCGGCTTTGCCACACTCCTCGTGTGCCCTCCCCCAAGAAATTTTTGGGTCTGACTCTCGGGCACCCAACCGCGTCGCCACGCTGCCTCCTCATACCAGCGCCTCTCTGCCTTCGCTGCCTCCAGCTCCGCCTTGGGACGGCGATATTCCCCTGGCTGAGCCCAGGGTCCTTTGCCGTCCAGGATCTCCTCCCAAGTCCAGGAGTCCTGGGTTTTTTCCCACTGCTGTCGCCTCCCTTCTCCACTCCGCTTGGTCCTAGATTGGTGGGTGGTTCTGTAACGGTCGTCGTAATCCTCCTCCTCGGACGAGGAGGAGAGGCGAGAAGGATCAGACCAATACGCGGAGTGATTTGTGTCCATGATTATTTAATGAATCGAAACTGAACACGAACCAAAAATAACATAAAACAACC
This sequence comes from Salvelinus namaycush, assembly GCF_016432855.1. NCBI lineage: Eukaryota > Metazoa > Chordata > Actinopteri > Salmoniformes > Salmonidae > Salvelinus > Salvelinus namaycush. The sequence goes on from NC_052334.1 coordinate 15,766,030, forward strand.
GACAAACAGTCCCGTGTGGCACGAATGCAGACACGCGATACAACCTGCCTATTGTCTATATTGTAATTGTTTTTAATAACCTGCCCAGGGACTGCGGTTGAAAATTAGCCGGCTGGCTAAAACCGGCACTTTTACTGAAACGTTGATTAATGTGCACTGTCCCTGTAAAAATAAAATAAACTCAAACTCAAACCACCCACAAAACACACGTGAAACCCCGGCTGCCTTAGTATGATTCTCAATCAGGGACAAACGATCTACAGCTGCCTCTGATTGAGAATCATACCAGGCCGAACACAAAACCCCAACATAGAAAAACACACATAGACCAACCCACCCAACTCACGCCCTGACCAACTAAATAAATACAAGAAAAAAGGAAAACAGGTCAGGAACGTGACAGTGGTGATCCTAACTGACCTAAGACAGGGAATTTTACCTAGGATTAAATGTCAAGAATTGTGAAAAACTGAGTTTAAATCTATTTGGCTAACGTGTATGTAAACTTCCGACTTCAACTGTAGAAAGCAATGCCAACCAGCAGTCCAAGTTGATCTGTAGTCTATTTTCTGATCATAGACACACGGAAACACATTAAATGTGCAGGACAACAGTATGTTGACGGCTGTAGATTCATGATTCTTAGTATGTCAAAATCAGACTGGGTATTTTGTAATCAATTATGATAACAATGAAAGGAATAGTACATAATACAGTAAATGTAAGTACCTGAGGATAGACATAAGGAAGCACATTAGATAGGCAGGAAAACGGTATGCTGATGGCTGTAGGTTTGTGAGTCGTCTGTTAGCATAGAGGTCCCGTGTGGCTCAGTTGGTAGAGCATGGCGCTTGCAACGCCAGGGTTGTGGGTTCAATTCCCACGGGGGGACCAGGATGAATATGTATGAACTTTCCAATTTGTAAGTCGCTCTGGATAAGAGCGTCTGCTAAATGACTTAAATGTAAATAACTGTGAATTAGCAGGGAACTAGTGCGACCATTAGAATTAGATCATTCTAGCTAACTCGCTCTTACAGCAATAACATATCAAATCAAATTTTATTGTTCACATACACATGGTTAGCAGATGTTATTGCGAGTGTAGCGAAATGCTTGTGCTTCTAGTTCCGACAGTGCAGCAATATCAACAGGTAATCTAACAATTCCAAAACAACTACCTAATACACACAAATCTAAGTAAAGGGATGGAATAAGAATATATACATATACATATATAGATGCGCAATGACAGAGCGGCATAGACAAGATGCAATAGATGGTATAAAATACAGTATATACATATGGGATGAGTAATGCAAGATATGTAAACATCATTATTAAAGTGGTATTAATAAAGTGACTAGTGTCCATTTGTTAGAGTGGACAATGATTTCAAGTCTGTATGTAGGCAGCAGCCTCTCTGTGTTAGTGATGGCTGTTTAGCAGTCTGATGGCCTTGAGATAGAAGCTATTTTTCAGTCTCTCGGTCCCAACTTTCATGCACCTGTACTGATCTCGCCTTCTGGATGGTAGCGGGGTGAACAGGCAATGGCTCAGGTGGTTGTTGTCCTTGATGATCTTTCTTGGCCTTCCTGTGACATTGGGTGTTGTAGGTGTCCTGGAGGGCAGGTGGTTTTCCCCCGGTGGTGCGTTGTGTAGACCGCACCACCCTCTGGAAAGCCCTGCGGTTGTGGGCAGTGCAGTTGCTGTACCAGACGGTGATACAGCCCGACAGGCTGTTCTCAATTGTGCATCTGTAAAAGTTAGTGAGGGTTTTAGGTGACAAGCCAAATTTCTTCAGCCTCCTGAGGTTGAAGAGGCGCTGTTGCGCTGTTGCACCTTCTTCACCACACTGTCTGTGTGGGTGGACCATTTCGGTTTGTCGTTGATGTATACGCCGAGGATCTTAAAACTTTCCACTTTCTCCACTGCTGTCCCGTAGATGTGGATATGGGGGTGCTCCCTCTGCTGTTTCCTGAAGTCCATGATCATCTCCTTTGTTTTGCTGATGTTGAGTGAGAGGTTGTTTTCCTGACACCACACTCCGAGTACCCTCACCTCCTCCCCATTGGCTGTATCGTCATTGTTGGTGATCAAGCCTTCTACTGCTGTGCATTCTGCAAACTTGAAGATCGAGTTGGAGGTGTGCATGGCCACACAGTCATGGGTGAACAGGGAGTACAGGAGGGGGCTGAGCACGCACCCTTGTGGGGCCCGAGTGTTGAGGATCAGTGAAGTGGAGATGTTTTTTCCGACCTTCACCACCTGGGGGTGGCCCGTCGGGACGTCCAGGACCCAATTGCACAGGGTGGGGTTGAGATCCAGGGCCTCAAGCTTAATGATGAGCTTGGAGAGTACTATGGTGTTGAATGCTGAGCTGTAGTCAGTGAACAACATTCTTACATAGGTATTCCTCTTGTCCAGATGGGATAGGGCAGTGTGCAGTGTGATGGCAATTGCATTGTCTGTGGACCTATTGGGGCGGTATGTAAATTGCAGTGGGTCCAGGGTGACAGGTAAGGTGGGGGTGATATGATACTTGACTAGTCTCTCAAAGCACTTCATGATGACAGAAGTGAGTGCTACAGGGCGATAGTCATTCAGTTAATTTACGTTTGCCTTCTTGGGTACAGGAACAATGGTGGCCATCTTGAAGCATGTGGGGACAGCAGACTGGGATAGATAGAGATTGAATATGTACGTAAACACACCAGCTAGCTGGTCTGCACATGCTCTGAGGACGCAGCTAGGGATGCCGTCTGGGCCGGCAGCCTTGCGAGGGTTAACATGTTTAAATGTCTTACTCACGTCGGCCACGGGGAAGGAGAGCCCACAGTCCTTGGTAGTGGGCCGCGTCGGTTGCACTGTGTTATCCTCAAAGCGGGCAAATAAGTTGTTTAGTTTGTCTAGAAGCAAGACCTCGTTGTCCGTGATGTGGCTGGTTTTCTTTTTGTAGTCTGTGATGGTCTGTAGACCCTGCCACATACATCTCATGTCTGAGCCATTTAATTGCGACTCCACTTTGCCCCTATGCTGACACTTCACTTGTTTGATTGCCTTGTGGAGGGAATAACTTCACTGTTTGTATTCGGCCATATTTCCGGTCATCTTTCCATGGTTAAATGCGGTGGTTCGAACTTTCAGTTTTGCGCGAATGCCGCCATCTATCCACGGTTTCTGGTTAGGGTAGGTTTTAATAGTCACAGTGGGTGCAACATCTCCTATGCACTGCCTTATAAACTCACTCACCGTATCAGCATATAAATCTATATTATTCTCTGAGGCTACCCGGAACATGTCCCAGTCCGCATTGATCAAAACAATCTTGAAGCATGGATTCTGATTGGTCAGACCAGCGTTGAATGGTCCTTGTCACGGGTACATTCTGTTTGAGCTTCTGCCTATAAGAGGAGAGAAGCAAAATGGAGTCATGGTCAGATTTGTCAAACGGAGGGAGGGAGAGGGCTTTGTATGCACCGCGGAAGTTAGAGTAGCAGTGATCCAGTGTTTTGCCAGCCCGGGTACTACCATCAATATGCTGATAGAATTTAGGTAGCCTTGTTCTCAAGTTTGCTTTGTTAAATTCCCCAGCTACAATAAATGCAGCCTCAGGATTTATGGTTTTCAGTTTGCATAGAGTCTAGTGGAGTTCCTTGAGGGCCGTCGTGGTATATACGTACATGGCTGTGACAATAACTGACGATTAACGACTCATGGTGTAATTGTCGGTACAGCCACCGGGATTCTCTGTGTGTCGCGCTGACAGGAATAACCATCTCTCTGGGAAGAAGAAGGGCGGGGGTGTATGTTTCATGATTAACAACTCATGGTGTAATTGTAACAACATACAGGAACTCAAGTCCTTCTGTTCACCTGACCTAGAATTCCTCACGCCTTTGATTGTGAGGAATTCTAGGTCAGGTGAACAGAAGGATTTGAGTTCCTGTATGTTGTTACAATTACACCATTAGTCGTTAATCATGACACATACACCCCTGCCCTTCTTCTTCCCAGAGAGATGTTTATTCCTGTCAGCGCGACACACAGAGAATCCCGGCGGCTGTACCGACTCCGACAGCATGTCCCCATAGAAAAAGAGTATGTTACAATCCCGGATGTCTCTCTGGAAAGCAACCGTTGCCCTAATTTCGTCTACCTTGTTATCTAGAGACTGGACACTAGTGAGTAATATACTCAGAAGCGGTGGGTGGTGTGCGCGCCTCCGAAGTCTGACAACAAGGCCGCTCCGTCTACCTCTTATGCGGCGACGTTGTTTAGGGTCAGCCTCTGGAATCAGTTCGAATGCTTTGGGTGGTTCGAACAAAGGATCTGCTTCGGGAAAATCGTATTCCTGGTCCTAGTGCTGGTAAGTTGACGTCGCTCTGATATCCAATAGGTCTTCCCGGCTGTATGTAATAACACTTAAGAATTTCTGGGCTAACACTGTAAGAAATAATACATAATAATAATACCCTCTCTGTCGGCGCCATCTTGCTTCTCATCGAGAAGCACATACAAGGAAGCCTATCGCGATCTCCCCCTGTCTGCAAGTGTAGCCAATGACATACCTTGTTGATATGTACATTTAACCAACCAATAGGAATACATACACATTGAATACATTTTTCTGCAGTGGCAAGTGAAAACATAACCAACCCCAATCAACAACTGAGCCTCATGTGGGTCATTAAATAATTCAGGTCCTTAGGACAGATCCAATTTATGACTCACCACCTGGATTCAGTCTTATGTAGCAAATGTTTTATCTGTTTTATTTTACATTGGATAAAATGTAAAAGTAGTTTTGAGGAACAATGGGAAAGTAATTCTACTTTGAAAGTTGATACATTTGTAAACTCACTTTTGAGAAAAAGGCCTTTGAATGTTTTGGTACCTACTAGAGAGCTCTCCTTTGTCTACACCCATTCAGCATTGTTCACACCCTCTTAAGCCAGCCCCACCGATCTCTTTAAGGATTCACATGAGGTCACGTGCTAAAGACTAAAAGTGGTAGTAGCCTTCAATAAGGAAAAATTCCAGGTAAACAGAAATTGTCCAGATAAAAATATTTAATAAATATTAGATGACACTTACAAAATACACTTGTCTAAATTGATGGGTCATGTGAAAGAAATGCTATAACCCCCAGCCACATCCAGTTGTGGAAAAGTACTAAATTGTCATACTTGAGTAAAAGTATAAATCATTTCAAATTCTTTACATTAAACCAGACGGCACAATTGTATATATATATATAAAAAATAATAATGTATTGACGAATAGCCAGGGTCACAATGTACTTAAGTATCAAAAGTAAAAATATAAACCATTTCAACTTCCTTATATTAAGCAAACCAGACAGCACAATTTTATTCATGGATAGCCAGGGGCACACTCCAACACTCAGACATAATTTACAAACGAAGCATTTGTGTTTAGTGAGTCTGCCAGATCAGAGGCAGTAGGGATGACTTGGGATGTTCTCTTGATAAGTGTTTGAATTGCAAATTTTTCCTGTCAAAATGTAACAAGTACTTTTTGGTGTCAAGGAAAATGTATGGAGTAAAAATTAGCATACTTTATATACTGTTACACATGCACTTATCACATAGTATTATATACATAAGTTAAGGCCATGCAACCTGAGTTGAAACCTGAGTGAGGTCCACAAGTACAGTACATAAACAGATGCTTGCGCCATATATTTAAGTGGTGGACACGTGATACGGTCACATGATATTGTTGTGGTATGTCACAAAAACCATGTTACGAAGACACATATCAATATTTTCTAAGTCTTGCTAAGTGGATGGTATCTACAGAAGGTGTAAACGGTTAATCCAAATGGTTACTTGCATAGTAGCAATATCAGAAATAGATAGTGTAAATATAAATAAAATATACACTATGTACAAGAACAATATCAATAACGATATCAGTGATAGACTAGGTAGTTATATGCATACAATCAGGGGTAAAGTGGCTGAGCAGCAGGATAAAAAAAAAATAGCAGCAGTGTATGGGGTGTGTGTTAGGAGAGAGTCATGTGAATAGAGACACTGCAGAGAGTGCTGATGACTGGTCCGTCCAAACCACGCATGAACAAGGGAATCTATATTCGGAGAGCCTGTTTCTGTCCTGCCCTTGACTTTGGTGCAGGTCATGTGATGTCCATAGCCTGTTCGTCGCAAAACTCTGATCTTGTCAATAAGATATTGTCTAGCTGTGTCCAGTCCAGGTGGTGCTTTACAGGCAGACCATCTATGGGAGGAAGGATGTCAGCATTGCGCAGCAGCTGAAACCTAGTCCCGACTGAGTCCAAATGCTCCTTGGCGACAACACCAGGCTCCAGAGCATCGAAGCTGTAAAACAGGGAATTACAAAAGATATCTGAAAACATTACAACCCTGCACAACATCAATTCACCTCCCAAGTTTAGATAAGAATAACCTCATACAAAGAAAATTATTTTTTACCTGAAGTGCTGGTACTGCTTGATCTGTGGCAGCGGCCTGAAGTACAGAGTCAGGTGTTGTTGCCAGCCATAGCTTTCCATCAGCACCGTACCATCCTCCAGTCCAACCAGCCGTGGGATGTTGACCTGTCACAGTGCTGTCCTTCACAACACCAGCAAAGTGTTCACTCTGGTCTTTCTGAAGCGCTCCTTAATGAGGCCAAAGCACAAGTCAGGGGCAAACTTGATGTGGCCTGTGATCAGGAAGTGAAGTTCCAGATTGTGGTGGAGCTTGTGCATGGTCCTTCAGGCACAATACCAGAGGACAACTTGTTCTTGTTTTGTCCACTGCAGTTATCACAATTCAGGTCCACACGTGTTTTCCCAACGCCGTAGTTGGTGAAGAAATGGTGCATGTAGTTGATAACTGCGCTGCTGCCTATGCTTGCTTGGGCCAGCTCTCTTTTTGATGACTGTATGTGTTCTACTTATTAATGCTGAAAGACAAATATTTTAGCATTTATACAATATATGTTCTCAATGTCATTTCACATCACTACACACAGGTAATGTTAGCTACTGTAGCTAGCCAGCCATCTAACGTCAGCTGGTTAGCTAACTGCAAACTTTAACGAGCAGTACAAACCGATTGTCATAGCTAGCTAAAGTTAACCAAAAAGTTCAGTGTTAGCTAGCTAACATTAGGCTATAACTAGCAATGTGAAATGGCATTCTGAGAAAACCTCACTGACGTTACACACACTTTATACACATACGTTAATGTTAGCTAGCAAGCCAGCCACCTAACGTTAGCTAGCTAACAGCAAGCTTTAACTTGGGATCTTTTGTTTAGACATGTCACGTTAATGTTAGCTAGCTATCCCAATCCATAGAGTAAAGTTACTAGCAATGCAAACCGATTGTCATAGCAAGCTAAAGTTAACCAAATAATGTTAGCTTCATTGTTAGTTAGCAAGCCAGCCATCGAACTCCAGCTTGCTAGCTAACAGCAAGCTTTAGCTTGGAATGAAAACTGACAAAATTAGAAACGTATAATATCTGAATCTGTAGCTAGATTCTTACCTGTATACATGGATGAAAGCTTCACATTAGGTTAATTGTTAGTTACTTCATTGTTAGTTAGTAAGCCACCCATCGAACTCCAGCTAGCAAGCTTTAGCTTGCAATGAAAAAACTTTGACAATTAGAAACGTATAATATCTGAAACTGTAGCTAGATTTTTACCTGGCTGTATACATGGGGTGGGCATAATTTGTGGAACGTTCCAACAGGAATCTGTTCCAAAAACTTCATAAATAACAAGGTTGCCAACAAACAACGCATAAAATGTTGTACAGCGGCAGAGTAAGATACTGGGTAGGGAGTGGGCAATATTGTTAAATTTTTCACTCACCAAGTTTATTCCGAAAAATGTCGGTCCTCACCCAGGTAGCCCATGGACAAACATTAAGAATAAGCTACGTGGTGAGTTTATGCCTATTCGGCAGCTAGTTATCTAGGTGAATTGATCATGCTACATTGTATGCGTTTGTTGGCATCCTTGTTATTTACAAAGTTTTTGGAACAGATTCTTGTTGGAACGTTCCACAAATTATTCCCACCCGTATACATGTATGAAAGCTTCACGGCAGATTGCAACCCCTTTTATCAGACATCCTGTGTTGTTTCCGTTTAGTTTGCACAGCTTGTTTGGCCTGTTGTGTTCCACTGATTTCAAAACGTGTTATGAAATGAGAGAGTAAGCAATGCATGGCACGATCTTCGTCCAGAAAGTAGTCATCACAACTTTTTCCCACTGACCTTTGTCGATAGCGCCTGATAAATTCAAGGCAGCAATGTTATTGAGAGCAGTAGCAACATATTTTCAGTCCTCCATGGCTAACATAGTATCTTTCGAAAAAAAAACTGCAGTAGAAAGGATTATTGAGGTATTATGAGCAGCTCATTTCATAGACACAAGATGCAACACTGCAGACCAATCCAAACTCATCTCTCGGCATGTCCAGCCCACTCATTATCTCAGCCAATCATGACTAGCGGGAAGGTTTGCTGACTTTTTCTGTGGCTAAACCAACTAGGCTCGTAATTTAACATTTTTTTTGTATTTACAGATGACATACACCTTTGATATTAAGGCACATGAAAGTTCACATGTTCGAGAAGGCATTTTTGACAAAAAACGCATTTTGATTTAACAAAAATGTACGATCAAAAGGCTCTTCTGTGAAGTCGTGACTTGCGACATATGCCTAGTTTCCTTAATCGGGTCACATTTAACGGAGGGACAACACTTTTGCTAAGGCTTTCAAAATGGCCGCAACATCAGTGTTTAGGGAAAGCAATGGATGCTGAACATTTGGAATGTGCTGTGAGGTGGGTGGAGAGGGCACAGTGGCCATGGTGGTGAGGTTCCCCATAGGGAGCCAGAGCCACCAGGCCACTCTGCTGCTCTCTCCACCCTCTAAATGAGGCGAGGGATGACGTGGTGAGTGGGGACTCCCTAACAACATGCCGCTTTGCCCAAAGCGATTTTCGTTGCAGGTTAGCGAAGCATTTTTGCTAACCCTAACCCTTTTCTTAACCTTAACCTAATTATCTTAACCTGTTAGGAAAAAGTCCCTTTCGGTCGTAGCTGTATCGAAGTGACGTGTTTTTAGGTTGTCCTGTGTCGATTGGCTGGCCGACCCGTGTCGATGCCGTGTCGATGCCGTGTCAATGCTAGCTCTCTCTGGCACTCATCAACTCTCTGTTCCTGCCAACACTGAAGGATTTATGAAGGCTGTGACCTTATCAACAATGGAAAACACTGCTGTGCCCCTCTTACTAGCTAAATGAGACAAAACGATGGTAATGCCGTGGTGGGTGACTAACGGCTCAGAATAAGATAAGCAGTATTAATAATACAGTGTTGCTTAGCGTGGTGTGTGGTGTATGTTTGTCTATTTAAATAAGCCTCAAAGCAAGACATTTATGTACTTAGTGATATCATTTTGTAGAAATAATACTGGCTACATTATCCCTTTACTTTGACTTATCTCTCTAAGTAAAACAACTAGTTATATCTTGTCTCCAAGATGAGTAATGACTTGTCTGCTTCATAGGCTTTTCTTAGTTTGCTCCTTAGGGCCACCATACTTTCTTTCCAGCGTATTTTCTGAATTGTTGTTATAGCTATGTTTGTATTCTGGCCTATCACAAAACGTGTTGTTGAAAGGAGACTTATTTCATCCCTATGGGCTTCTTGCACAGACTCAAAACAAATTCCTCCCCTTCTGACATCATGAACTTTTCAGAGGAGAAGATGCTAAATTCAATTCCAACTTCCGTTCAAAGGTCTTCCCAAAATTAATACACTGTAATCCAGATACATAATTTAATGGAATTAGTTCAGTAAATGTCCTCAAAATCTCAGTATTTCGGCCTTTTCAATGACTTCTTAGGTCAGGGCAACTCTAAATGCTGATCTAATTGTAACATATTAAAGTGATTGCCAACGTGCAGTGAATTGGTCTAAGAAAATATGCAGTCTTGCTTTATATATTCAGTTATAACTGATTATGGTGTCATGGTACTTTAGGATTCATTGCGCTGCTGTCTGAAAGGGAAAATATTGAATTGAATGAAAAATAGCACGCAACCAATTGCTTTATTGATCAGAAAAGTTTGGGTTCAAAAGCATTGGTGTTTACAAATCATGCTATATGTCGACAGTTAGAGAATGTTAGATGCTTTTCAAACTTCTAATATACGACTGACTGCATTGTTGGATAAACATGAAAGTACAAGTGGGTTTAGAATGGGCTCTGTCGTAAGCATGTTCATCTCACAGTTCCTCTGAGAATTGATCCATTATCTCAGTTGCGTTCCTCATGTCTTTGTGCTTCTGACTGTTCTGTGGTCCCACTAAAGACACACGCTGTCCCTATAGTTCTGCATTTTTCAGAACTGGCCACTTTCTTATGAATTATAAAGAAAGTGCATTTGTTTTGCTGATGAATAATTTACATAATGAATTGTGATTATTTTAACAATGGACCCTTGTGTATACCATTTGCATAGTTCAGTGTGTTGAGTTAAAAACAAGACTTAAGGTTAATGGGAAACATTGTTGTCTGAAAACAAAGAAATCAATTGAGGTCAGTGGCGGCCTGCTGCTTAGGCCTACAGTCGACTCATCCTCTTGTTGTCGAGATGCTTCGATTCCCTCCAATTACATTTGAATCGTCAACTTAAGGATGGCGAATGGGCCATTTTGCTCCGAGCTAGTCTCATGGAGAATGTCAAGCAAAGTCCCTTCTCTCCTCTGGAGCTGAGCCTGTATTATTCATCATTCTGAAATGTTCTGTCGCCTTTGGAGTGTATCTGTTCACTGCCCCTAAACCTCTGAAAGAAGAGGGCATCTCACAGCCCCTCCACTGACTCCCTGTATTTTAGTCTTAGTGTTGTTTAGTGGGCTGGTCTCTAAGGGTGGAAGATAAAACAACCGGCTTGCCCTCAGACTGTCAAGGAGCACAGCTTCTTGGCTTTAGCCAAGGCTTCTCAAAAGATAAAATGGCAGTTGTTGTTTCCCTGTCTGCATATACAGAAACAGACTCTAAAATAGGAAGAAAGGAAAACATCAGAAACAATAAATGAAAGGGAACAGCTTAAAGAACGCCGGAGTCACAAGCCTTTGAGGACATTTTGTGAAAAATAGCAAAACTAATATGTTACAAGTCACTGTGCCATGAAGTGCTGCAATTTTGGTTTTGCTCTACCATAATGGGATTTAACCCCATTCTCATTTGGCCCCTCAGTAGAAATATAAAAAACTGCAATTTGATATAGCTATTGAGGTCATGTCATTGGCTTGTCAATGTGGGGAATGATTATGGTGACAAAAACATTTTCTCTCCTTTGCATATGCACCACAACACAATGTTGCCCTCCCTCGCCTACCGCCTTCACAGTGAGAGAGAGAAATATGCAATATTATGGAGCTAATGGAGCGTTTAATCCCAATCTGTCTCCCAGCCATTTGGTTTGTGCAGTAGGCTGTGTGTGTCTATGCCTGCTGAGGTCCATACTGGCATATGTACTGGAAGGAAGGCAGGCAGATACACTGCTGTGGCACTGCGAGCCTGGCGCATGCCTTTCAGGGTGAGGATGGGTACCAGGAACAGCCTGAAACAGCCGGTACTGATGGTACATCTGAAACAAACCTTCACCGCTGGCTTTTCCGGTCGAGTGGTTTGGTGATGAATCCGTTGTGGTCAGACAGATATGATCTGGAGCAGAATTTCTGAATCTAAGTACCGAAACCCTGAGAACCCAGCGTGATAATGACTGTAGCCTGTTGGCCCATTAGCCACCACTGAGATGCACTGAGAACGCCACTGAGAAAGAGATGCAGCAGATATCACGGCAGATCATTCATCTGATCATAGCATCATCATAAACGGGTGGTCTCTAAATATTAAAACAGACCTGTGTGGACACAATGAAGGGCATGGTTTAGTGAGTGTATTACCAGCCTCAAGTCATCTGACATATGGCCAATAGACTATAGGCTATATAACAAGAGCTTTGTCTGACCATCAACAGAAGTACCATATTGATTAACAAGAGAGGTCAATTGACGTATAGAAAACAATTCTAAGAACAGTTTTAAGATAACCATTTAGTATATGCTGGGCTGCCTCAGCCTTCAAAGCATCTTCATGGTGATCTAGCAGTCAATAGAATTCACCATGTTGACATTGTTATGTGCTGTTGTAAAAGCTTCTAGTTATACCATTATAATGTGGCCAAATAATTCAGAGAATATCATTAAAACCAGAGATCGGACACTCCACTCAGGGTGTTTAAATGCAATGATATTTCCACTGTGCCGTGTCTATCTTAGGGCTTTGGCACACAGGCACTGAACTGCAACGCTAATCCCCTTTTCTACTTCTAAGCCAAAGCCAGTCGATAGGCTTCCCAGTGCGATCAGCCCCTCATCTCTCAGATTATTCTCCTCACTGAATTAACTGTCCACTGTTAATTCAGATGCTCTGGACATCTGGCCTCCCACATATGCACACACACACACACACACACACACACACACACACACACACACACACACACAATCATTCTATTTGTAGGAGGCTTCTCTATTACAGAGACCTTCCCTAGCCACTTAACTGGGTGCAATTAAACAATGCTTTGAACAGCTTAAACAGATCTGTTTGTATGACAATAGGCTCGCGCGGGCGGCGGCCCCACATCATGTGCAGCGCTGCAGACTCGTTTACAGGGAGTTTGTTCAAGGCCAGGCTGGAGGCACTGAACCAAGTGGAGTGTGAGGTGCCAGGTCAAAGTTCAACCAGAGTGCAGAGGGCACAGACACTCAAGGCTGTCCCCCTTTGTTCTGATCTGCTCTACCAGCCTGGTGGGCTGTGCTAGGGCTGAGAGTGCAATGCCAGAGTCAGGGTTCGTCAAAGCAGATGCTCCTAAAGGTTAGAGCCTCACAGGGCTGTGTCACGGCCATGGCATGCAGGGAGTGGGAGTAGGAGTTGCGTGCAGTCAGGGAGGCAGAGAGCAAGATGGCTCAGTATGGACTATAATGTCAGAGGTCAGCATCATCACTGTTCCTATCACCCTTTCCAGCTGGACCCTTGAATACACTGAGCTCTCCTCTCCCACACAAACCATGAGTACACACACGCTCACACACACACTCTCACACACACAAACCCTTGTTGTGTTTCAGGTGTGGCATTACCAGCTAGCTCAGCCGTTATCTAGGTGTTTGGCTCCTATGATGTCGCTCCATTTATAGAGCACGTTTTTTCAGTTGATTTGACTGAATATGCCTCTGACAATAACCAGGCTCCCTAAACAATAAAGATGGGCAGATATTGTGTGGCTTTGAATATTAAATGAAGCTCAAAACTTAATCCTTCTGTCACACCCTTATCAGTTTCACCTGTCCTGGTTATATTCTCCACCCCCTCCAGGTGTTGCTTATTTTCCCCAGTGTATTTAGCCCTGTGTTTCCTGTCTCTATGTGCCAGTTCGTCTTGTATGTTTCCAAGTCAACCAGCGGTTTTCACGTTCTCCTGCTCTTTGCATTCTCCTTTTCTTGTCCACCCGGTTTTGTCCCTTGCCTGTTTTCTGGACTTTGTACCCGCCTGCCTGACCATTCTGCCTGCCTTGACCACGAGCCTGTCTGACACTCTGTACCTCCTGGACTCTGATCTGATTTTGACCTTTTTGCCTGTCCATGATCACTCTTGCCTACCCCTCTGGATTAATAAACATTGTGTCACGGATACAGGTATCCTGTGGGTGTGTATCCTGTGTGTGTATTTATTTTCTCTCCTTCTCCCCTAATCAGAAGACACACCTCCTCCTGTTTCCATTACTCAATCACATCCCCTTTCCCTTGGTTTAAAAACCCATTCAGTTGTTTTCTCTGGAGCTCAATCTCTTTGTTTCAATCTCTCGGCCATGCAATCTCTCTGTAGATCTCTCGTTTGGTTTAGCAACTGCATGTCACTGTGTCTGTTATCCTGTGAGTATTGTTTGTTATGGTGTTTGACTGTTTGTTTGATGGTGTGGAAAAGGGGGTACCAAGACAAGTCGCCCATGGGCCTACATTACCCGTAGGAATACTTTGTCTAAGAACACTAGTTAGAACTGGGTGGACCATCCACTGTATTTTTGTTAGTTAGCTGTATTGAATTAGGCTCGTCTAGCTTAGGGGTGTTTTTAGATATTTGTTTCTTTCCTTGGGTCCAGCTCAGCCGCTTTTCCTGCTCCTCCTATTTTTGAGCTACAGCCATCTTCGTTTTCTTCAGACCGATCGAAGATAGTGTATATAATTACGCTAATGTCTGGAAGGGCGCTCTCCTGGGCTACGGCAGTTTGGGAATAACAATCTGCCATTTGCGGGAATTTGGAGGAATTCATGGCAGAGGTGAGAATTTTTGAGTCTCCGGTATCCGGGAGAAAGGCGGCCAGCAAACTGCTTAACTTATGTCAAAACTCCCGTAGTGTGGCAGACTACGCGGTGGACTTTCGTACGTTGGCCGCTGAGAGTGCCTGGAATCCGGAGTCTTTTTCGATACTTTTTTGCACGGATTATCTGAGGAGGTTAAGGATGAGCTAGTTGCTTGGGAACTGTCGGTGGACCTCGACTCCCTTATCACCTTAACCATTAAAATTGATGGATGTCTAAGGAAACACAAGAGTGAGAGGAGGTCTGGTCTCAGGCACACTCGTGCACCCGATATGGCGCGTTCACCTCCTTTGGAATCCGGAAGTTTCTGAAGGCGGCTCTTCCGAGAGGAGTCAAAGCCACCTGAGCTCTCTCGTGAATCTACGACGGGTGAGTTGGATACTCCTGAGCCTATGCAGTTGGGAAGAACTAGGCTATCAGTTTGGGAGCGCTCACGGAGGATGAATAATAACTGTTGTCTGTACTGTGGCGGGGCAGGTCATTTTATAGCTACCTGCCCTATTAGGAAACCCTTGTCTCTAGTGGGTACCAGTACTATCGTGAGTCAGACTGGGAGTTCCCTTATTCCCATCAGCCGCACACCCCTTTTTGCTCTTGTGCTGTGGGTAGACCAATCTAAGTCTCTCCGAGTGCTCATTGACTCTGGGGCTGATGAATGTCTTATGGATGCCATGATAGCTTCAGAGCTGGGTATTCCCACTCAGCCTCTCTCTGTGACCATGGATGCTAGGGCACTGGACGGCCGCTCTATAGGGGAAGTCACCCATAGTACTGTGCCCATTCAATTACGGGTTTCTGGTCAATACAGTGAGACAATACAGTTCTTCCTCATTACCTCTCCCCATGTTACGGTTGTTTTGGGATTTTGCAGGCTTCAAAAGGACAATCTGATGATTGATTGGACCACAAGCTCCATCCTGGGTTGGAGCCCATTTTGCCATTTCCACTGCCTTCAAGCAGCACAGCCTTACTCAAGTCATCTTCCTCAGGATGTTAGCAAGACTGTGGATGTCTCTGCTATCCCCACAGAATACCATGACCTCCTGAAAGTGTTCAGTAAGGCACATGCTACTTCCCTTCCCCCGCACCATCCTTATGATTGTGTCATTGATCTTCTCCCAGGCACTACACCACCTCGGGGTTGGTTGTATTCTCTGTCTGTACCAGAAACCAAAGCTATGAAGGAGTACATAGAGAAGTCTCTGGCCACTGGGGCTGTCCGTCCATCTGCCTCTCCTGCCGGTGCAGGGTTTTTCTTTGTGGAGAAGGACAAGACCCTGTGCATTGACTACCGGGGACTTAATGACATTACTGTCAAGAATCGTTACCCCCTACCTCTCCTCTTCTCGGCTCCCAAGGTACCGTTCAAATGTACTCCAGCTGTTAACAAAGCCTTTGTGGACCTGAATCATCAGTTCACAACAGCACCCATCCTCATCCATCCGGACCCCTCGCATCCAATTTGTGGTGGAAGTGGATGCTTCGGATGTTGGAGTGGGGGCAATCCTGTCCCAGCGATCTGCCGAGGACCAGAAGCTTCATCCCTATGCCTTCCTGTCTCATCGTCTCAATCCTGCTGAGAGGAACTACGATGTTGGCAACCGAGAACTCCTGGCAGTGAAGATGGCGTTGGAAGAGTAGAGGTACTGGCTGGAAGAAGCAGAACAGCCATTCCTGGTCTGGACCGACCATAAAAAACAGGAATATCTCCATACAGCCAAGCGCCTCAACTCCAGGGAGGCATGGTGGGCCCTCCTGTTCACCAGATTTAACTTCACCATCTCCTACCGCCCAGGCTCAAAGAATGTGAAGCCTGACGCCCTCTCCCGCCTATACAGTTCCTCTGCCACACCCTCGACCTCTGAAACCATTCTACCTACCTCATGCCTTGCTGCCACTGTGGATTGGGGTATTGAGAACCTCATGACCGAAAATAACTTTTGGACATCAGAACTGGGATTACACACCACGGACTGAAAGAAGCTTTTTCCATTAACGAGTCCGACGAGAAAGATATACTGCTCTCCAGGAAACAGGCCCAGATCCACGTAATTTGCGTGAAGAAAAGACGGAGGAAAAGAGGACACAGATCAGGCTGCCTTTTGAGAATCCGTAGGTGAGCGAGTAAACTCCCATTGCCATCATATGTACTTGCTAACATGCAATCATTGGAAAATAAAATGGATGAACAACGATTAGAATTATCTTACCAACTCTAATATCCTATGTCTCACAGAGTCGTGGCTAAACGACGTCACGGACAATATAGAGCTGGAGGGATTTTCAATGTACCGGCAGAACAGAGAAGCTATGTCTGGTAAGACGAGGGGTGGGGGTGTGTCTTTTTGTCAATAACAGCTGGTGCGCGATGTTTAATATAAAAAAAAATATTGAGGTATTGCTCGCCTGAGATAATTCTATCCTCCTGATTCCTGCGCACAAGCAAAAACTAAAGCATGAAGTACCAGTGACTCGCTCAGTATGGAAATGGTCAGATGGTGCAGATGCTATGCTACAGGACTGTTTTGCTAGCACAGACTGGAATATGTTGCGGGATTCATCGAATGGCATCTAGGAGTACACCACCTCAGTCATCGGCTTCATAAATAAGTGCATCAAAGCCGTCTTCCCCACAGTGACCATGGATTACAGGCAACATCCACATCGAGCAGATGTTGAGCTGCCACTTAAAAAAAAAAAAAGCTCCACAGCTGCACCATCGAGAGCATCTTGACCGGTTGCGTCACCGCCTGGTATGGCAACTGCTCGGCATCTGACCATAAGGCGCTACAGAGGGTAGTGCGTATGACTCAGTACATCACCGGGGCCAAGCTTCCTGCAATCCAGGACCTAATATAATAGACAGTGTCAGAGGAAAGCCCATAAAATTGTCAGAGACTCCAGTCACCCAAGTCATAGGCTGTTTTCCCTGCTACCGCATGGCAAGCGGTACTGGAGCGCCAACTCTAGGACCAAAAGGTTCCTTAACAGCTTCTACCCCCAAGCCATAAGACTGCTGATCAATTAATCAAATGACCACCGGACTATTACATTGACCCCCCCCTCCATTTGTTTTGTACACTCGCTGTTTATTATCTATGCATAGTCACTTCACCCCTACTTACATGTACAAATTACCTCTAACCTGTACCCCCGCACACTGACTCGGTACCAGTAACCCCTGTATATAGCCTCGCTATTGTGTTACTTTTTACTTTAGTTTATTTGGTAAATATTTTCTTAACTCTTCTTGAACTGCACTGTTGGTTAAGGGCTTGTAAGTTAGCATTTCACGGTAAGGTCTACACTTGTTGTATTCAGCGCATGTGACAATTCAAGTTTGATTTGATTCAACCAGTGGGAGGCCAGTTCCTGGAACTCCAATATTTTCTGACCGATACACTACATTCAGAATACAAAGGTGCTATCTAGATTGATTCCAGGTAAAACTTTTTTGGTTCCAGGTAGAACCCTTTTAATTCCAGGTAGAAGAACCCTTTTGAGTTCCATGTAGAACCCTTTACAGAGGGTTCTACACAGAACCCAAAATAGTTTTACCTGGAACCAAAAAAGGTTTTCCTATGGGGACAGCCAAGGAACCCTTTCTAGAACCCATTTTTTTCTAAGAGTGTACGGTTGTATAGCTTCTATTTACATGGATCAAACTCTTATTTGTCCACTTCCTCCCTCAGCTCCCTGTTAATGCCTATTTCATGGTAAGTCAGCAGCCTGCATTTTCTATTCGTGACAGAGGGCTCAGAGGGCCGGTGAAGATGCCTTCCCGTCTCAACAGGAGCTTGACAAAAAGGCCAACAATATGTCAGGAAATTATTGCTTACTTCACTCATATTTAATAAAAAAAGGAGTGTGTAGTTCCAGTAGTTAGCTTCAACTCTACCTGGCAAAAAAGTATTTAACTACTGAAAACAGTACCTAGATTTGTTCAACTACCACCAAGCTCCTGCAAAATGTATTACCAGTTGAACTACATGTAGTTCACTGCTCCTCAATACTGAAGAACAGTGCCAGCTAGCTGTCTCAATGCTATTCCAGAGCCCAGGCCATGCAGTGCTAAACCAGGGAGTGTAATAGCCTATCAGTTGAGAGACAGCTGTCAGTTACCCAGTCATCGTGGCGAGGGGCTTGATGTGACACTGGCAGGGTTGGGGAGTAACGGATTACATGTAATCCGTTACATGTAAGGATTTCAAAAACCAGATTACAGATGCTTTTGAAAAACGACATGATTGCTTTTAAATTCAGAAAGGATGATTGCGAAAACAACAAAATCTCTTTTTTCTCAATGACATTCAAATCAGCATTGAAAAAAGAAGCAGGTTTAAGTTTGTTCCACCTGAGCGAGTCTGACCACAAGTCAGAGACAACTATGATGACACCAAATATGTTTGATGGATCGTGGGAAAGGAGCAGGAATAGGCTTTTGTAGCCTACAGTCCAAGCTATCTCTTCCAATGGTGCGACTGCTGTCGGAATCCAAAGATGAATCAACTTGAATACAAACTTGGAGGTAAGGATGACAGCAGGCGGTGACAGCAAAAAAAGAAACACCCTCTAACTGGGGGGGGGGTCAAAATCAAAAGTAAGAGTCAGTATCTGGTGTGGCCACCAGCAGCATTAAGTACTGCAGTGCATCTCCTCCTCATGTACTGCACCAGATTTGCCAGTTCTTGCTATGAGATGTTACCCCACTCTTCCACCAAGGCACCTGCAAGTTACCGGACATTTCTGGGGGGGAATGGCCCTAGCCCTCACCCTCTGATCCAATAGGTCCCAGACGTGCTCAATGGGTTTGAGATCCGGGCTCTTCGCTGGCCATGGCAGAACACTGACATTCCTGTCTTGCAGGAAATCACGCACAGAACGAGCAGTATGGCTGGTGGCAAGGTCATGCTGGAGGGTCATGTCAGGATGAGCCTGCAGGAAGGGTATCACATGAGGGAAGAGATCTTCCCTGTAACGCACAGTGTTAAGATTGTCGGCAATGACAACAAGCTCAGTCCGATGATGCTGTGACACACCGCCCCAGACCATGACGGACCCTCCACCTCCAAATCGATCCCGCTCCAGAGCACAGGCCTCATTCCTTCGACGATAAAAGTGAATTCAACCATCACCCCTGGTGAGACAAAACCGTGACTCGTCAGTGAAGAGCACTTTTTGCCAGTCATGTCTGGTCCAGTGACGGTGGGTTTATGCCCATAGGCAACTTTGTTGCCGGTGATGTCTGGTGAGGACCTGCCTTACAACAGGCCTACAAGCCCTCGGTCCAGCCTCTCTAAGCCTATTGCGGACAGTTTGAGCACTGATGGAGGGATTGTGTGTTCCTGGTGTAACTCGGGCAGTTGTTGTTGCCATCCTGTACCTGTCCCGCAGGTGTGATGTTCGGATATTCCGATCCTGTGCAGGTGTTGTTACACGTGGTCTGCCACTGCAAGGATGATCAGCTGTTTTTCCTGTCTCCCTGTAGCGCTGTCTTAAGCGTCTCATAGTACGGACATTGCAATTTATTGCCCTGGCCACATCTGCAGTCCTCATGCCTTTAAACAGTGTTTAAACCCTTTACAATGAAGATCTGTGAAGTTATTTGGATTTTTATGAATTATCTTTGAAAGACAGGGTCCTGAAAAAAGGCAGTTTCTTTTTTTGCTGAGTTTACATAGCGCATTGACGTGAATCACACTGCTGCTCTCTAATTTAGTTATTTGCGCCTTACGGATTGTGATTGTTGTGTATGGCTGTTCACAAATCTAAATGTGTATTTGAACCCAATAATGGTTGATTTCAAGAAGTTTAAGCTGTCTTTCAATCAATGTTTTTGAAAACAGTGGCTGGCAAATGAAAAATGTGCTCTTGCAACAGTTACATAGTGTTGATCCCAGCCTATGGAATAAAAGTGCGGCTTTTATTGCTCAATCTAATTCATGCTGATAAGTACAAATCCATAGGCCTAATGGACACATGCTCAAACTCGCACACTTTTGATATCCTTAAAGGGGTAGTCTGTAGTTGCTATGTCCATTTTTGTAGTTATAAATTATATATACAGTACAAGTCAAAAGTTTGGACACCTACTCATTCAAGGGTTTTTCTTTATTTTTACATTGTAGAATAATAGGGAAGACATAAAAACTATGAAATAGCACATATGGAATCATGTAGTAACCAAAAAAGTGTTAAACAAATAAAAATATATTTATGCACAATCTTGGCATTCTCTCAACTAGCTTCATGAGGTAGTCACCTGGAATGCATTTAAATTAACAGGTGTGCCTTGTCAATAGATCATTTGTGGAA
The DNA here is from genome assembly GCF_016432855.1 of Salvelinus namaycush. Taxonomy (NCBI): domain Eukaryota; kingdom Metazoa; phylum Chordata; class Actinopteri; order Salmoniformes; family Salmonidae; genus Salvelinus; species Salvelinus namaycush. The sequence continues at coordinate 15,786,809 of NC_052334.1, forward strand.
TTTCTTTCCTTGCGTTTGAGCCAATCAGTTGTGTTGTGACAAGGTAGGGGTGGTATACAGAAGATAGCCCTTTTTGGTAAAAGACCAAGTGCATATTATGGCAAGTACAGCTCAAATAAGGAAAGAGAAACGACAATCCCTCATTACATTAAGACATGAAGGTCAGTCAATACGGATGTCAAGAACTTTGAAAGTTTCTTCAAGTGCAGTCGCAAAAACCATCAAGCACTATGATGAAACTAGCTCTCCTGCTGAGGATGAATTCATTAGTTACCAGCTTCAGAAATTGCAGCCCAAATAAATGCTTCAGAGTTCAAGTAACAGACACATCAACTGTTCAGAGGAGACTAGGTGAATCAGGCCTTCATGGTCGAATTGGTGCAAAGAAACCAGTAATAAAGTACAACAATGATAAGAAGAGACTTACTTGTGCCAAGAAACATGAGCAATGAACATTAGACCAGTGGAAATCTGTCCTTTGATCTGATGAGTCCAACTTTGAGATTTTTTGTTCCAACCGCCGTGTCTTTGTGAGACGCAGAGTAGGTGATCGGATGATCTCCGCATGTGTGGTTCCCACCGTGAAGCATGGAGGAGGTGTGATGGTGTGGGGGTGCTTTGCTGGTGACACTGTCTGTACATTTTTTAGAATTCAAGGCACACTTAACCAACATGGCTATCACAGCATTCTGCAGTGATACGCCAACCTACCTGGTTTGCGCTTAGTGGGACTAACTTTTTTTGTTAACAGAACAATGACCCAACACACCTCCAGGCTGTGTAAGTGCTATTTGACCAAGAAGGGGAGTGATGGAGTGTTGCATCAGATGACCTGGACTCTACAATCACCTGACCTCAACCCAATTGAGATGGTTTGGGATGAGTCTGACCACAGAGTGAAGAAAAATCAACCAACAAGTGCTCAGCATATGTGGGAACTCCTTCAAGACTGTTGGAAAAGCATTCCAGGTGAAGCTGGTTGAGGGAATGCCAAGAGTGTGCAAAGGGTGGCTACTTTGAAGAATCTGAAATACATTTTGATTTGTTTAACACTTGTTTTGTTACTACATGATTTCATAGTTTTGATGTCTTCACTATTTTTCTACAATGTAGAAAATGGTAAAAATAAAGAAAAACCCTTGAATGAATAGGTGTGTCAACTTTTGACTAGTACTGAAGCCAGCCAGCTAGCTCTAATTGCAACGTTGGATAGATAGCTATTCTGTTCCATTTATGTAGCCCCCAAATAATTTTTCAGCTATCTTGTTTGAACACCGAATGACCACAAGCTGCCTGCCAGTGGGTGCGCTACCTGGCTATCCCTGCCTCAGCCATTGGCATTACCTTGACTATTTTGCAGGCATGGATCAATGCGGATGTCGGTCATGTCACATTAGCAGGCAAAGACAACCCTCATTTTCAATGAATAAGCTGGCTTGGTAGCTTCAACTGCACATAAATATTTCCTCACCTGATACCGATGATGATTCCATAGCCTGCCATTCGTTAGTTGCTGAGCTGGAGCTATGAGGTGATCAGAAGTGTACTAGCTAGCTACTTGTCTGGCATAAGCCATGGCCTACATGTCGACATGTAAAGTTAATCATTGCAATTTGAGAGTTAATGTCAAACAGAAAATAATAACCTCTGTTTAAAAGACTATTATTGCTTGATTGTGATATCCTTCATCTATGATGAGTGAACAGGCACCGGCTATCATATCATTGCTTGTTTATTGTGAACAAACTGCTTGACATGGCACACTAACCTCACATAGGCAGGTAATGTAGTGGCTCACTACCGTCACCTGCTGGATAATATCGAGATAACACCATGAAATAGCACCGCGACACTGACAATGAACCATGTTATTGGAAAGTTGATTTTGGCGGCTCCTTACTGTACTTTCAACTACATTACACAATTACTGATTTGTGAATACAGAGCACAGCCATTCAGAGAACCATGCACAGAAAGCAACTTTCTCCACCCAGAACTACATTTTCTTGCTATTGGGACATCATGGTGATCTCTTGTATACACCTTTATGTATACACCTTGGGCCAGAACCCAAGATGGCGTAGCAGTCGGACGTGTGTTTGTCTTGTCCCGTGTAAATAGTTGCTTTCCATGTTTTTTGTATATATTTCGTATCTATTTTAATCTCACTTTCCATCTATGAACTGAATATACTTTCCTGCAACCCGCCTCACCCAATGTGGTACGGATCTGCTATTTTTATACTTTCGAACCGGAACCTCCATCAGGAGCTAGCCAGCTTACTAGCTAGTAGTCAGTTAGCCACTGCTAGCGGTCTTCACCGTTAACTCGGACACCAGCCAGCATCAGCTCGGTCAATACCTGCCAGTCTACACAATGCGATATCAACCCAGAGCATATCGGACTGCTTTTTCTCTACCACATCATTGGATTCCTGCCGCAAGCCCTGGACCATTACGCCGGATGATCGCAGCTAGCTAGCTGCAACCGAAGCGCTACTGCTGGCTAACACCTCTGTCCCGAAGCAAGCACCAGTTAGCCTTGAGCTAGCCTCAAGCTAGGCCCATCTCCTGGCTAGCTGAAAAGGTCTACCAGCTAAATATTGGGCTACAATACCTCTTTTGCCAATTGGCCTCTCCTTTCTTGCCGACACGGGGCCCCGCCGATCCATCACAACTGGTTTGCCGACGTAATCGTCAACAGGCTTTTCCGTTGCGAAGACCCATCTGCTCTCCCCGGCCCGCTACCTTTCTGAATCGCCATGTCTCCAGCTCGCCTAGCGTAGTAGCGACTACCAAACGGCTCCCTGACTCACCTATTGCTGCTCATTGGACCCTATGATCACTCGCCTACACATTCCTCTCCCTAATGTCATTATGCCTTGTCTACTGCTATTTCGGTTAGTTATTATTCTTTTATTTCACTCTAGAGCTCCCAACCCTGCCCAACATGCCTTAGCTCTTTTGTTCCACCCCCCACACATGCGGAGACCTCACCTGGCTTAACTGGTGCCCCCAGAGACACAACCTCTCATCGTCACTCACTGTACTCACATCCTACCATACCCTTGTCTGTACATTGTGCCCTGAATCTATTCTACCATGGCCAGAAAACTGATCCTTTAAATCTCTGTTCCCAACGCACTAGACGACCAGTTCTTATAGCCTTTAGCCGTACCCTTATCCTACTCCTCCTCTGTTCTTCTGGTGATGTAGAGGTTAATCCAGGCCCTGTAGCCCCCAGCACCACACCTATTCCCCAGGCACTCTCATTTGTTGACTTCTGTAACCGTGAAAGCCTTGGTTTCATGCATGTTAACATCAGAAGCCTCTTCCCTAACTTTGTTTTATTCACTGCTTTAGCACACTCCGCCAATCCTGATGTCCTAGCCATGTCTGAAACCTGGCGTAGGAAGGCCACCAAAAATTCTGAAATTTCCATCCCCAACTACAACATTGTCTGACAAAATAGAACTGCCAAAGGGGGCGCAGTTCCAATCTACTGCAGAAATTGACAGAACTCCGCAGGCTTACTATCCAGGTATGTGCCCAAACAATTTGAGCTTCTACTTTTAAAAATCCACCTTTCCAGAAATAAGTCTCTCACCGTTGCAGCTTGTTATAGACCCCCCTCAGCCCCCAGCTGTGCCCTGGACATCATATGTGAATTGATTGCCCCGCATCTATCTTAAGAGTTCATACTGTTAGGTGACGTAAACTGGGATATGCTTAACACCCTGGCCGTCCTACAATCTAAGCTAGATGCCCTCAATCTCACACAAATGATCAAGGAACTTAACAGGTACAACCCTAAATCTGTAACCATGGGCACCCTCATAGATATTATCCTGACCAACTTGCCCTCTAAATACACCTCTGCTGTCTTCAACCAGGATCTCAGCGATCACATTGCCTGCGTGCGTAATGGGTCCGCGGTCAAACGACCACCCCTCATCACTGTCAAACGCTCCTTAAAACACAGCAGGCCTTTCTAATCGACCTGGCCCGGGTATCCTGGAAAGATATTGACCTCATCCTGTCAGGAGAGGATGCTTGGTTGCTCTTTAAAAGGGTTTTCCTCACCATTTTAAGTAAGCATGCCCCATTTTAAAGAAATGTAGATCAAAGAACTGATATAGCCCTTGGTTCACCCCAGACTTGACTGCCCTTGACCAGCACAAAAACATCTTGTGGCGTACTGCATTAGCATATAATAGCCCCCGCGAAATGCAACTTTTCAGGGAAGTCAGGAACCAATATACACAGTCAGTTAGGAAAGCTAAGGCTAGCTTTTTCAAACAGAAATTTGCATCCTGTAGCACTAATTCCAAAACGTTGTGGGACACTGTAAAGTCCATGGAGAATAAGAGCACCTCCTCCCAGCTGCCCACTGCACTGAGGCTAGGAAACATTGTCACCATCGGTAAATCTACGATAATCGATAATTTCAATAAGCATTTCTCTACGGCTGGCCATGCTTTCCACCTGGCTACCCCTTCCCCGGCCAACAGCTCTGCACCCCCCGCAGCAACTTGCCCAAGCCCCCTACGCTTCTCTTTCACCCAAATCCAGACAGAGTTGCAAAATCGGGATCCCTACAATCAGTTGGGCTAGACAATCTGGACCATCTCTTTCTAAAATTAAAATGAAATTGTTGCAACCCCTATTACTAGCCTGCTCAACCTCTCTTTTGTATCGTCTGAGATCCCCAAAGATTGTAAAGCTGCCGTGGTCATCCCCGTCTTCAAAGGGGAAGACACTCTAGACCCAAACTGTTGTAGACCTATATCCATCCTGCCCTGCCTTTCTAAAACCTTCGAAAGCCAAGTTAACAAACAGATCACTGACCATTTCGAATCCCACTGTACCTTCTCCACTATGCAATCTGGTTTCCGAGCTGGTCATGGGTGCACCTCAGCCACGCTCAAGGTCCTAAACGATATCATAACCACCATCGATAAAATACAGTACTGTGCAGGTGTCTTCATCGACCTGGCCAAGGCTTTCGACTCTGTCAATCACCGCATTCCTATCAGCAGACTCAATAGCCTTGGTTTCTCAAATGACTGCCTCGCCTGGTTCACCAACTACTTCTCTGATAGAGTTCAGTGTGTCAAATCGGAGGGCCTGTTGTCCGGACTTCTGGCAGTCTCTATGGGGGTGCCACACGGTTCAATTCTCAGGCTGACTCTTTTCTCTGTATATATCAATGATGTTGCTCTTGCTGCTGGTGATTCTCTGATCCACCTCTACGCAGACGACACCATTCTGTATACATCTGGCCCTTCTTTGGACACCGTGTTAACAAACCTCCAAACGAGCTTCAATGCCATACAACACTCTTACCGTGACCTCCAACTGCTATTAAATGCCCGTAAAACAAAATGCATGCTCTTCAACCGATCGCTGCCCGCACCTGCCCACGTGTCCAGCATCATTATTCTGGACGGTTCTGACTTAGAATATGTGGACAACTACAAATACCTAGGTGTCTGGTTAGACTGTAAACTCTCCTTCCAGACTCACATTAAGCATCTCCAATCCAAAATTAAATCTAGAATCAGCTTCCTATTTCGCAACAAAGCCTCCTTCACTCATGCTGCCAAACATACCCTCGTAAAACTGACTATCCTACTGATCCTTGACTTCGGCGATGTCATTTACAAAATAGCCCCCTACACTCTACTCAGCAAACTGGATGTAGTCTATCACAGTGCCATCCATTTTGTCACCAAAGCCCCATATACTACCCACCCCTGAAACCTGTATGCTCTAGTTGGATGGCCCTCGCTACATATTTGTCGCCAAACCCACTGGCTCCAGGTCATCTATAAGTCTTTGCTAGGTAAAGCCCCACCTTATCTCAGCTCACTGGTCACCATAGCAACACCCACCTGTAGCACGCGCTCCAGCAGGTATATTGCACTGTTCATCCCCAAAGCCAACACCTCCTTTGGCCGCCTTTCCTTCCAGTTCTCTGCTGCCAATGACTAGTACGAATTGCAAAAATCACTGAAGCTGGAGACTTATATCTCCCTCTCTAACTTTACGCATCAGCTGTCAGAGCAGCTTACCGATCACTGCACCGGTACACAGCCCATCTGTAAATAGCACACCCAACTACCTGATCCCCATATTTTTTTGTTTTGTTGCTCTACTTGCACCCCAGCATCTCTACTTGTACATCTTTCACTCCAGTGTTAATGCTAAATTGTAATTTTTTCGCCTCTATGGTCTATTTTATTGCCTTACCTCCTTAATCTTACTACATTTGCACACACTGTACATATATTTTTCTATTGTGTTATTGACTGTACGTTGTTTATCCCATGTGTAACTCTGTTGTTGTTTTTGTCGCACTGCTTTGCTTTATCTTGGCCAGGTCGCAGTTGTAAATGAGAACTTGTTCTCAACTGACCTACCTGGTTAAATAAAATATTTAAAAAAATAAATGTTATACTAGGGAACTTGTGTTTCCATAGCTAAGGCTGACAGTGAGGACTTGTGAAGTGCAGAATCAACAACCTCTGCATTATCAAAACAGTTGCTTTGTGAAAAGGCGTTAAAGTTCACAGTTAGCCATTGTTATGTAAATGCCATCTGAAAAGCACCAGTGGCTTGGCTTTGGCGCCAAGTCGGAGCAGGTACACCAGATCTATGGACTGGGCTCATGGCCCAGTGAGACACGTATGCCGGCCCGCGTAGATGGAAACAGAAAAGTCTGAGCCTTTTGGCTGAACTATGGGGTAAATCCATCAAATGACGGGGGAAGCTGCGGAAACAGACAGACTCTCTTCAGTCAACTACCTCTTCTATTCTTGACTCAGTTAGACTACCTGCTAGATTCAATCAGATCCGCTTTAGTCAACATGCGCATAGCGATTCTTTGATGGTATTAGAGCTGTCAAATCCACAAGTGACTCCCGGTATTATACCTAAAGCGGACATTGCCATTAGCTGCACAGAGTGCCATTAACCTCTAATTCCTCCCAATCCCGGATCCGGGAGCACCCCCATCAGTAAAAAAGCTGACTAGCATAGCCTAGCATAGCGTCACAAGTAAATACTAGCATCTAAATATCATTAAATCACAAGTCCAAGACACCAGATGAAAGATACACATCTTGTGAATCCAGCCATCATTTCTGATTTTTAAAATGTTTTACAGGGAAGACACAATATGTAAATCTATTAGCTAACCACGTTAGCAAAAGACAACTTTTTTTACTCCACCATTTTTTTCCTGCATAGGTAGCTATCACAAATTCGACCAAATAAAGATATAAATAGCCACTAACCAAGAAACAACTTCATCAGATGACAGTCTGATAACATATTTATTGTATAGCATATGTTTTGTTAGAAAAATGTGCATATTTCAGGTATAAATCATAGTTTACCATTGCAGCCACCATCACAACTCACCAAAGCGACTAGAATAACTACAGAGAGCAACGTGAATTACCTAAATACTCATCATAAAACATTTCTGAAAAATACACAGCGTACAGCAAATGAAAGACAAAGATCTTGTGAATCCAGCCAATATTTCAGATTTTTTAAGTGTTTTACAGCGAAAACACAATATAGCATTATATTAGCTTACCACAATAGCCAGAAACACAAGCCATTTACCAGCAGCAAAGGTTAGCGATCGTAACAAGCAAGCAAAAGATATATAATTTTTGACTAACCTTCATAAACTTCTTCAGATGACAGTCCTGTAACATCATATTACACAATGCATATAGGGTTTGTTCGAAAATGTGCATATGTAGCGGCACAAATCGTGGTTATACAATGAGAAAAGTAGCCAAGCTGCCAACAAAATGTCGGGAGAAATCTTGGGAGAGGCACCTATTCTAATCGATAACTAATCATAAACTTGACTAAAAAATACAGGTTGGACAGCAAATGAAAGATACATTAGTTCTTAACAGTAATCCCATACTGCCTTGTTTACAAGTTCGAACACTGGAATGCGAGATGTAATCTACACCTCATTTAGGATGATTTTTCAATTTGAGCGTAATTATTTCTATTTGGCCTACACTTTCTCGTTTTGAACTTTTAACAGGAGCGGGGCAGGTGTGGATTGTATCAAATGATTGCAAGAACAGGTTCTCACTGATATGACATGATGGCTCCAATGCAGTTCCACCTCTGACACCAGCAAAACATCCGCTTTGCAGGTGTCTGCTATCGCAGGTTAACGCTTGATCTTATTGGATCTAAGCCTAAAAAATGTGTCATATTAGACAAGTAATGCATTGAAATAAGGGGGGCATGTACTTACTATTTTTGGTTCTGTATGCCTCAGTTGGTAAAGCATGGCGTTAGCAATTCCAGGGTTGTGGGTTTGATTCCCGGGTCCACCCATACATAAAATGTAAGCGTCTGCTAAATGGAATGTATTATTTATTGGTAGGGGTGAACTTTCTCGCAGGAGTTAAAATAACATTTAATTTACTGTGGGGTCAAACGCTGCCTTCAGGGCATACCAAAGGTAATAACTCTGGATTGGCATGGAATCCCTGTAATATCAGTCAGTCCCTGGCGTGTGTGTGTGTGTGTGTCATGACTGGTGTGTGTGTGTCTTGACGGCCTATCTATCTGTCTGTCAGTGTGAGGGCTTAACTAAAAGACAGCCTATTTGACATTTGTCGCTATAGGCTAATGACGTGTGGTTGTCAGATGCTCCCCCACAGAGTCAAGGTACATGTTTCACATATTTGGTATTCCTCTCCCTTGTGAACAGGTAGAATACACTCGGGTAAAGTTCCCAGGGTTGGGAGATGAGTTACATGCTGCTCTGGATGAGGCTGTTTGACCACACATGCCCATGCATGCGCACGCGCACACCCACGTAATCTTCAGATTAAAGAACCTACCTGCTTTTGTATTCTACACCTAGGGTGGTCTGTGAGAGAGAGGATGCTGTGATGCGTGAAGTGAACAGTGAATGTTTTATTTCTTCCCTTTGAGAACAAACACACGTCATTTTACTACCACTGTTATTACTGTGATTACTTATGCCTGGAGAGGAGGGGTATGTGGAATACAGATGCATCCATCTACCTGCAGGGGAAGAATAATCACCAGAGGAATTTGAGAGGAAGCTTTGATGTCATAGTTCACCTTCCATGTGTACAGTGGCTTGCAAAAGTATTTACCCCCTTGGCATTTTTCCTATTTTGTTGCCTTACAACCTGGAATTAAAATAGATTTTTGGGGGGTTTGTATCTTTTGATTTACACAACATGCCTACCACTTTGAAGATGCAAAATATTTTTATTGTGATATAAGACAAAAAAACAGAACTGGAGCGTGCATAACTATTCATCCCCCAAAGTCAATACTTTGTAGAGCCACCTTTTACAGCAATTACAGCTGCAAGTCTCTTGGGATATGTCTCTATAAGCCTGGCACATCTAGCCACTGGGATTTTTACCCATTCTTCAAGGCAAAACTGCTCCAGCTCCTTCAAGTTGGATGGGTGCCGCTGGTGTACAGCAATCTTTAAGTCATACCACAGATTCTCAATTGGATTGAGTTCTGGGCTTTGACTAGGCCATTCCAAGACATTTAAATGTTTCCCCTTAAACCACTTGAGTGTTGCTTTAGCAGTATGCTTAGGGTCATTGTCCTGCTGGAAGGTGAACCTCTGTACCAGTCTCAAATCTCTGGAAGACTGAAACAGGTTTCCCTCAATAATTTTCTTGTATTTAGCGCCATCCATCATTCCTTCAATTCTGACCAGAAAAACATCCCCACAGCATGATGCTGTCACCACCATGCTTCACTGTGGGCACTGTGGGGATGGTGTTCTTTGGGTGATGAGATGTGTTGGGTTTGTGCCAGAAATAGTGTTTTCCTTGATGGCCAAAAAGCTACAGTTTTGTCTCATCTGACCAGAGTACCTTCTTCCATATGTTTGGGGAGTCTCCCACATGCCTTTTGGCGAACACCAAACGTGTTCTCTTATTTTCTTCTTTAAGCAATGGCTTTTTTTCTGGCCACTCTTCCGTAAGGCCCAGCTCTGTGGAGTGTGGTCCTTAACTTTTACTTGGTACTCATCCCGGATCCGGGAGCACCCTCATCAGTAAAAAAGCTGACTAGCATAGCCTAGCATAGCGCCACAAGTAAATACTAGCATCTAAATATCATGAAATCACAAGTCCAAGACACCAGATGAAAGATACACATCTTGTGAATCCAGCCATCATTTCTGATTTTTAAAATGTTTTACAGGGAAGACACAATATGTATTTCTATTAGCTAACCACGATAGCAAAAGACACAACTTTTTTTCCCCACCATTTTTTTACTGCATAGGTAGCTATCACAAATTCGACCAAATAAAGATATAAATAGTCACTAACCAAGAAACAACTTCATCAGATGACAGTCTGATAACATATTTATTGTATAGCATATGTTTTGTTCGAAAAATGTGCATATTTCAGGTATAAATCATAGTTTTACATTGCAGCCACCATCACAACTCTCACCAAAGCAACTAGAATAACTACAGAGAGCAACGTGAATTACCTAAATACTCATCATTGTCACGACTTCGACCGAGGCAGGCTCTCCTTCCCGTTCGGGTGGCGTTCGGCGGTCGTCGTCACCGGCCTATTAGCTGCCACTGATCCTTTTCTCCCCCCCCCTATGTGTTTATTGGGTGCACCTGTTTTGTATGAGGGTTAATTAGTTGGGCTTATTTAAACAGCCGGCATACACGTTTCTTTGTGCGGGATTGTTTGTATGTAAGTTGGTGTTGGTTTTGTGCTTCATGTTTCTGGACATTATTCATTCCCCACGTGTCTGGGGTAGTTTATTAGTGTACACCCAGTGTGTTAGTAGGGTGGCCTAGTTTGTCCGTGTTTCAGTAAAGAGCATTTGTTTTGCAATTGCTGCTCCTGCGCTTTTTTCCTTCACACTCCGACACCCAGGCCTTACAATCATAAAACATTTATGAATAATACACAGTGTACAGCAAATGAAAGACAAAGATCTTGTGAATCCAGCCAATATTTCAGATTTTTTAAGTGTTTTACAGCGAAAACACAATATAGCATTATATTAGCTTACTATAATAGCCAACCACACAACAGCATTGATTCAAGCCAACAGTAGCGATAACGAATAAACCAGCAAAAGATATAAAATTATTCACTAACCTTCTCAAACTTCTTCAGATGACAGTCCTATAACATCAAATTACACAATACATATATGGTTTGTTCGAAAATGTGCATATTTAGCGGCACAAATCGTGGTTATACAATATGAATAGTAGCCAAAATGCAAACAAATTGTCGGGAGAAATCTTGGGAGAGGCACCTAATCTAATCAATAACTAATCATAAAATTGACTAAAAAATACAGGTTGGACAGCAAATGAAAGATACATTAGTTCTTAATGCAACCGCTCTGTTAGATTTTTAAAATTAACGTTACTACGACATACAGCGTGCGTTAAAGCGAGACCGCACCGAAATTAATGGCGGAATAATAGTTTAACATTTTTCAACAGAACAACGAATTAACATCATAAATAGTTCTTACTATTTGATGAGCTTCCATCAGAATCTTGTGCAAGTTGTCCTTTGTCCAGAATAATCGTTGCTCGGTTGTAGATTGTCGTCTTCAACTTTGGAATTAGCAGCAAACATTAGCCATGTGGCGAAGACGTGTCCAACTCACCATAACGCAGCACAAATAAAATACCGAAAATCGCAATATACTGATATAAACTGATATAACTCGGTTTAAAATAACTACATTATGATGTTTTTAACACCTATATCGAATAAAATCAGAGCCGGATATATCTAACGCCTATAACGAGAGCTTTTCAGAATGCAATCCTGAGGTCTGTCTTGCGTCATGACGAACGTTGAAAAGACTCCACACCCGGTTCCAAGAGCTTTTGTACGGCCTCAGATCTACCTAGACACCCCATTCCAATTCTCACTGCTTACTGACATCTAGGGGAAGGCATATGCAGTGCATGTCGACCCATAGATTACATGCAAATTAATAAACTGACCCTGGAACAGAGTGCCCGATTTCAGATTTCTCACTTCCTGACAGGAAGTTTGCTGCAAAATGAGTTCTGTTTTACTCACAGATATAATTCAAACGGTTTTAGAAACTAGAGAGTGTTTTCTATCCAATAGTAATAATAATATGCATATTGTACGAGCAAGAATTGAGTACGAGGCAGTTTAATTTGGGAACGTTTTTTTACAAAGTCGAAATGGCGCCCCCCTATTGAGAAAAGGTTTTAAAGTGGTCCTATGAACAGATACTCCAATCTCCACTGTGGAGCTTTGCAGCTCCTTCAGGGTTATCTTTGGTCTCTTTGTTGCCTCTCTGATTAACTTCTTAGCGCTAGGGGTCAGAGTTTTTTTTTTTTTTTAATAAAGTGCCCAACGTAAACGGACATTTTCTCTGGCCCAGATCGTAGAATATGCATATAATTTACTAAAAATATTTATAAATCATGCAATCACAAGTGAAATATACCAAAACACAGCTTAGCTTGTTGTTAATCTACCTATCGTGTCAGATTTTGAAAATATATTTTACAGCGAAGGAAATCCAAGCTTTTGTGAGTGTAGCTTTCAATGCTACAACAGCTAGCCTTATATTAGCTTGGTTAGCTTGGTCACGAAAGTCAGAAAAGCAATGAAATTAATTGCTTACCTTTGATAATTTTCGGATGTTTCCACTCACGAGACTCCCAGTTACACAACAAATGTTATTTTTGTTCGATAAATATTACTTTTATCACAAAAAAACGCCATTTGGGTTGCGCATTATGTTCAGAAAATCAAAGCCGTGTTCCGTTTGACAAATTCCAAAAAGTATCCGTAATGGTCGTAGAAACATGTCAAATGTTTTTTATAATCAATCCTCAGGTTGTTTTTAACAAACATAATCGATAATATTTCACTCGGACCATAACCTATTCATTAAGAGACAAAAGGAAAATGGGGTGCCCCTCTCTCGCGCGCAGGACATATTCAGAGGACACCTGACTACTTTTGAAAAAACTCGCTCATTTTTCTAAATAAAAGCCTGAAACTATGTCTAAAGCCTGGTCACAGCCTGAGGAAGCCATTGGAAAAGGAATATGATTGATACCCCTTTAAATGGAGGTTAGACGGGCCAGGGAACACAGATTTCTTTTATTTTAAATATCACTTCCGGGTTACATTTTCTCAGGTTTTCGCTTGCAGAATAAGTATTGTTATACTCACAGACAATATTTTGACAGTTTTGGAAACTTTGGAGTGTTTTCTATCCTAATCTGTAATATTTTTGCATTTTGCGCCCTGCAATTCTAGCGGTTGTTTAGGAAAGGGATCCCGTAAAAGGGATCCGTAGCGCAGAGAAGTTAATGCCCTCCTTGCCTGGTCTGAGTTCTGGTGGGCAGCCCTCTCTTGGCAGGTTTGTTGTGGTGCCATATTATTTTCATTTTTTTAATAAGGGATTTAATGGTGCTCTGTGGGATGTTCAAAGTTTGGGATATTTTTTTATAACTCAACCCTGATCTGTACTTCTCCACGACTTCGTCCCTGACCTGTTTGGAGAGCTCTTTGGTCTTCATGGTGCCGCTAGCTTGGTGGTGCCCCTTGCGTAGTGGTGTTGCAGACTCTGGGGCTTTTCAGAACAGGTGTGTGTATATATATACTGAGATCATGTGACACTTAGATTGCACACAGGTGGACTTTATTTAACTAATTATGTGACTTCTGAAGGTAATTGGTTGCACCAGATCTTATTTAGGGGCTTCATAGCAAAGGGGGTGAATACATACTATGCACACACCACTTTTCCGTTTAAATTTTTTTTTTTTTTTTTGAAACAAGTAACTTTTTAAATTTCACTTCACCAATTTGTACTATTTTGTGTGTGTCCATTACATGAAATCCCAATAAATATCCACGTAAATTACACGTTGTAATGCAATAAAATAGGAAAAACGCCAAGGGGGATGAATACTTTTGCAAGGCACTGTAATGCAGAACCAAAACTGTTTACAGCAGTGATGCAGAACTTTCTGTGTGTGTGTCTGCTGAGAGAAAAGGAGAAACTGTCAAAACAGAGTTTTAGCAGAGGGAGAGAGATCAGAAAACATGGATTATCAAAGTAGTAGAGAGGTAGCCCTGATACGTTAAGCTTAAAATACTGAATTTAGTTTTTTGTGCTTCACATGAGAAAAAAATTGAGTATTATAAATTTGAAACATATTTAGGTTTTTATGATTCTAAATGTAACTAACCCATGTATCACCCAGGCGATGACCTTTGATACAAATAACTCATCGGGCTCATCCAGGTGACACCACACATGTGAATCCGAAAGAATAGAGCATTTAATATTTAAAAGCATATTTGTTTTTGGCTGAGACCAGTTGCGACCCATTATTCACGGCAGAGCCCCACCTGTTTTAAGCCCCACATTTTTAGAATAAAAATAATAATAATATATATCTAAATATATATATTTTGGCCTTGACGGTTTTCCATGTTATTTTGGCATTAAAAAGTGTCACTTACTGTATCAGTTTGCAAACAATGTAAAAATAATATATATCATTGAGTTAATAAAGCAGCATACATGGTCTCTTTTTTGTTTTCTTGAGTAAGGCAGCTCCAAAATGCAGGTGTTTCAGCCTAGCGCAGTGCTTTTTGTGGAGGTGCGGCAAGCCAGCAGAAAATATGGAGCATTGCACTGTGATTGGCTCTCATGGGGACTCATGGGGACTTCACATCACTGCCAAGTGTAAGCTGAGACCTTGAACATTTTTGCCCTTAGGCTGCTGCGATAGAAGTGCCCATCCCAGAAGGTTCAAGGTCATTGGCCACAGATAAAATTATGTCAAATCACGTTATATGTACAGTAGCTTTGATTGGACTGATCATGTCAACATCATGAATCAAGTCAACAATCTACTGGCAAATCGTTTTTAATCCTTATCATATGAAGAGAAATAATGTAGAGAAATTATAGATAAAAATGATCGGTGCTCATCGGCAATTGGACATAAACATTACACAACAAGTTGGAAATCGCAAATTCAACGAGTGGTTTGGAAGGAATCAGTGACAGAAGCTGTGTGGTCCCAAATCTGATAAACATTCAACATTGGCCATGCTGTCATAAAGCATGATTTGTAAGACAACTGTGCACTCAGGGGAACACCGAGCCACCTTCCTGTTCAAGTGAGAAACAGCATAAACAATGTGAGTCCAAAAATGTGTTGTATAATGCTTCAGAAACTAAGTAACATGCCAGGGAGATATGTATACTGTAGCTAAGAAAGTAATACTAAGTGTATGTTGTGTAGAAAGATGTTAGTAGCCCATGTGCCACCCTAATAATTTGGTCTATTTACCCCTCTTCATTTCACCTACTGTTCTGACTGTTCTACTGCAGCCTATAACCATCTTCTTAAGGATAGCCCCCTTTTTTTCAATTTTTGCCTAAAATGACATATCCAAATCTAACTGCCTGTAGCTCAGGCCCTGAAGCAAGGATATGCATATTCTTGGTAACATTTGAAGGGAAACACTTTGAAGTTTATGGAAATGTGAATGTAGGAGAATATAACACAATAGATAACACAATAGATCTGGTAGAAGAAAATACAAAGGAAACACATTTTTTTCTACCATCTTTGAAATGCAACAGAAAGATCCGACGTCTAGCCATCACGCTGGTTGTAATTCGGAAGGTGTCCAATAGATGGCAAGTTTCAGATGGATAACTTGAAGTATGAACAAACTACATGACATTTAATGTGAAGTCACCCAGGTACGATTTGGTACAAATCGTGAAGGAGACATTTGCATTCACATTAATTTTTTTTGCAAGAAAAGCGTCAAATCTATATACTTGGACACTGATTTGGCTTTTCCAGTATTAGTAGCCATATTGTAAGTTCAACATTTGCAAAACAACCAGTTTCATTAACTTCATAACTCTCCATATTCTTGTTTTTGTCCAAAAGGAAAAGTCTTGCTGTCGCACAGCTATATATTATGACAGATACGGGGTTTCCGGATATTCCTGTAAAGCCTAGCTCATTGGCTATCTAGCTAGCTTTGTATAACTGTATGCAGTTGATGTCGGAAGTTTACATACATCTTAGCCAAATACATTTAAACTCAGTTTTTCACAATTCTTGACATTTAATCCTAGTAAAAATTCCCTGTCTTCGGTCAGTTAGGATCACCACTTTATTTTAAGAATGTGAAATGTCAAAATTATAGTAGAGCAAATTATTTATTTCAGCCTTTATTTCTTTCATCACATTCCCAGTGGGTCAGAAGTGTACATACACTCAATTAATAAGTATTTGATAGCATTGCCTTTAAATTGTTTAAGTTGGGTCAAACGTTTCGGGTAGCCTTCCACAAGCTTCCCACAATAAGTTGCGTGAATTTTGGCCCATTCCTCCTGGCAGAGCTGGTGAAACTGAGTCAGGTTTGTAGGCCTCCTTGCTCGCACACACTTTTTCAGATCTGCCCACAAATGTTCTATAGGATTGATTCAGGGCTTTGTGATGGCCACTCCAATACCTTGACTTTGTTGTCCGCAAGCCATTTTGCCACAACTTTGGAAGTATGCTTGGGGTCATTGTCCATTTGGAAGACCCATTTGCCACCAAGCTTTAACTTCCTGACTGATGTCGCTTCAATATATCCACATCATTTTCCTACCTCATGAGGCCATCTATTTTGTGAAGTGCACCAGTCCCTCCTGCAGCAAAGCACCCCCACAACATGATGCTGCCACCCCTGTGCTTCACGGTTGGGATGGTGTTCTTCGGCTTGCAAACCTCCCCCTTTTTCCTCCAAACATAACGATGGTCATTATGGCCAAACAGTTCAATTTTTGTTTCATCAGACCAGAGGACATTTCTCCAAAAAGTACAATCTTTGTCCCAATGTGCAGTTGCAAACCTTAGTCTGGCTTTTTTATGGCGGTTTTGGAGCAGTGGCTTCTTCCTTGCTGAGCGGCCTTTCAGGTTATGTCGACATAGGACTCGTTTTATTGTGGATATAGATACTTTTGAACCTGTTTTTTCCAGCAGGCGTTTGGAAATTGCTCCCAAGGATGAACCAGACTTGTGGAGGTCTACCATTTTTTTCTGAGATCTTGGCTGATTTCTTTTGATTTTCCCATGATGTCAAGCAAGGAGGCACTGACTTTGAAGGTAGGCCTTGAAATACATCCACAGGTACACCTCCAATTGACACAAATTATGTAAATTAGTCTACCAGAAGCTTCTAAAGACATGACATAATTTTCTGGAATTTTCCAAGCTGTTGAAAGGCACAGTCGACTTAGTGTATGTAAACTTCTGACCCACTGGAATTGTGATACAGTGAATTATAAGTGAAATAATCTGTCTGTAAACAATTGTTGGAAAAATGACTTGTGTCATGCACAAAGTAGATGTCCTAAACAACTTGCCAAAACTATAGTTTATTAACAAGAAATTTGTGGAGTGGTTGAAAAACAAGTTTTAATGACTCCAACCTAAGTGTATCTAAACTCCTGAATTCAACTGTATGTACTGACATTTGTTTCTCTAAAATATGCGATCGTGACACAAGGCGCTGCTTGATTTACAACTGTCCTGTTGATGGGACGCCTATCCCTAATGAGAAATGTAATCCTTGAATATCGAAAGAGCTTTCCCTGTCTGCTTATATGCCCCCTTTATTTATCCTACGGTTCTGACTTGGTGTACAGGGAGAATACTGTAATAACGGCCTATGTTCTGAATTCTGTCGATGTAGTGCTAAACAAATAGTTATATTGACTAACGTTACATCCGTCCTAGCTTGATCATTATTTTCTATATTGAAATTACCGATTGCCTCTTATCTGCTTGTCGTCCCCTTATGCCATAGTTTGTACATCTCAATTGTCATTAGAAACCACATTTGTTTAAGCAAGTCAGCCATATCAGCTATGTTTTTTAAAGGCAGTAAATAAGGCTGAATGAACTGTTTCGCTAACAGACAAGGCTCTGCTGATAGCCAGGTGTAGCAGTGGTAAGGTGTTGGGACAACTTTATGTAAAACCTAACAGTTTGTGGGCACCGGTTTGTCACTGTTATAGTGCAATTATTGCATTGTTTAGTGGTGTGTTGTGTAGTGGCTTTTCTGGCATGCATTCCACTTAAATGTACATGCTAAAATTGCCACTGGCTGTGACTACCTATGTATCATTGCCCACAAAAGCCATAATGGTTTCATCTGTATAGTCAACAGCATCCTGCCTAGCCAAGGGCTGACAGTTTTTGTAGAGAAACAGCAGGTGAAGCCAAATGATTCCCTCCATCAGAAAACATCCTCCATTCACTCATACCTCTCCACCTATTACAGCATTTACCTTCAGAATTAATATATCAAGAAAAACTAATTAGAACTGCTCGCTAGTTGGAAAATAACTACTATTACATAATTAAAGCAAAACACAAAATTATCATTGGTGAGCTAGCTCGCTGCTTGATGCTTTGCTCGCTGATGCACTCATTTGTTGTCAGGCCGGCTAGCACTTTGCTACTGATGGTTCAGAAACAGTGAAATGTATATAATTGTTGACAACAAGCGTTTATTTTTTTGCTCTCAATGCTCTGCTTTGCCTCATCTTTTAAATAAGTTATACACAGGGTTGTGGAGTAACGGATTACATATAATCCGTTACATGTTAAGGATATTAAAAAACAGTAACTGTAATCCATTATGTTACCAGTAAAAATATTGTAATCAGATTACAGATGCTTTTGAAAAACTAGAGGATTACTTCGAGGATTCATTTTAAATTCAGAAAGGATGCTTGCGGGGGAAAAAATGATTGACACTGTTTTCTCAATGACATTCAAATCAGCATTGAAAAAAGAGCGAGTCTGACCACAAGTCAGAGACCACTATGATGACACACCAAGTGCGTTTGATGGATCACGGGAAAAGAGCAGGAATAGGCTTTAGTAGGCTACAGTCCAAGCTATATCTTCCAATGTTGTGACTGCTGTCGGCATCCAAAGATGATCCAACTTGAATAAACGCTTGGAGGGAAGGATGACATCAGTGGTGTGGTCTGTGGCAATACTGATACCATTTATTATTGATATTTACATGTGAATCACACTGCTGCTTTCTCACTTAGCTATTTGCGCCTTATGGATTGTGGTTGTTTCAGATGGCTGTTCACAAATCTAAATGTGTATTTGAACCCAATAACGGTCGAATTCAAGAAGTTTAAGCTGCCTGTCAATCATTGTTTTTTTGAAACTAGTGGACAGCCAGTGAAAAACGCGCTCTTGCAACAAATACATAGTGCGGATCCCTGCCTATGGAATAAAAGTTTTATTGCTCAATCTAATTCATGCTGATAAAACATTTATTCATCCATAGGCCTAATGGACACATGCTCAAACTCACACACTTTTCATTGACTTAAATGGGCAATCTGTAGTTGCTACATCCCTTTTTTTACTTATAAATTATATTAATATAAAGATATAATTTAATCGTGTTATTATATGTAGTAGAAAGCAATGGGTTAGAAGAAGGCTACATAACCAACCAATAAAGTAAAATTGAACATCTATATATGGCCAGCTATGTAAACTTTAACATTGATTTATCCTGCAATAGATGTCGTTCAATTGGTAACACACATTTTTGTCTTCTTCTAATGCCTCTTAAGGGGAAAGTAATCTAAAAGTAACAATGTAATCAGATTACGTTACTGAGTTCGGGTAATTCAAAAGTTACTTGACTGATTATAGTTTTGGATAAGTAACTGTAACGGATTACATTTAGAAGGTAACCTACCCAACCCTGGATATACACAGCAGCTACCCAGCCCTGAGTAAGAATTCTCTATAAACACACCGGGCTCCATATGCTGCGGATGACAAGCGATAATTCCACCCCTCTGGAGGTTGTGAGGGTTTATCCTGGCATAATAGCTTTGAGGCAGTCAAAAAATAAATAAAGAGCAAGCTCCTGCCGTCAAACTTTTAAAGGTCAGCAGTCAGAAGTGTATAGATCAGTGCCTGGGCAAACATTGTTGTTTAATTAATGGGGCTTATCTCTATTGGTTTTGCGAGTCTGAGTCCAGCCCACACTGGTGCGGCCGCTGCCATTATAAACAGTTTTTATCAGATGGCTTTAATTGGTGAATATCGAGTGCATGACTGGACTTGAATCGAAGAAGGCAAGGGGTGATAAGAGGGGAACATCCCAACTCTGCACATGGAAATGCCAACAAACATCTAATCCTTAAAAGGCTCCCCTGAATTTACAGTACAGCATGGGCTACAGTAATTTGAGTACTCTTGAAAGTTCCACTGTTATTGCTCTGTGATAGATCAGAATCAATTCCACAAAGAAACCTGCCTCTACCAACAATGACAAATCAAATTATCATTATTTCAAATAGTATGACATTTTTAAGTATCTTTTGTGCTGTAAAAACTGACAGAGATAAAAAGGAATATCAGTGAGTTGCAGACTGTTTGTCAGTCAGACCAGCCTGCCACTTGGCACTTCCTGGACCCCTCCCTCTGCGACCCGCCTGCCTGCTGTTTCTTTCTCTTCACCTGGTGCGACTGATGCCTGAATGCTTTTGTGTTTAGCCAGACACGCTCATAGAAGCCCTGTTTATACCTGGGGGTAACATGCGTCCTTTGCGCTGATCTTGTGCTGATCGTGTGCGTTTACACTTATAGGATCTGATCAAAATCAGTTCACAATGAGTCTGGGTAAACTCTGAGTAAACTCTGCGTCATCTACACCTGAAAATGTGGGCAAATTCCAGAATGTGGACATAACCCGGACACAGGAAACATGTTCCCACCATGTATAAACAGGATTAGAGACACAATCTCCTCTGCCTTTTAGTTGATGTGCGTCCTTCTGCCTGTAGGCGATCCAGGGTAGCTTCCTACATGGGTAATTGGCAGGGGGTTGGCTGAAGTGCTGAGGTCTCCTGGAGCTGATGTCCTGACCAGGCATGCACTGTCAAGGCAGACCATGCTGGTGGATCACAGTGTGGCACAGTCACCTCAGACATTTTCTAAACATCACAGCTCACTAAAATGCTTGCAAATGTTAAAACTCTCTGTTTTTGTTTGACCAAAAACGAATTATACCATTCTCCCCCCAAAATTAATTACATGTTTGTGATTTATTCTATTTGGATATGACCTCTCCAAAACTTCTCCATCCATGTTACTGTGTTTTTACATTGGTTTGTCTACCCAGGTCTGTCAGAAGTAGTAGTCAGATAATCAGGATGCATGTTCTTCTCTGGACTCAGACAACACATTACAAAGAGGTGAAATACTTTACCCTCTTCATAACGACAGAAATTCTACCACATTAGAATGGATGAATACATTTATTATCAATATGTTTTATAATTTCATCTCTTTTATTAGTCTGCCAGTTTGCTGAGAAATATTTGGTATTTGGTGGATTATCTGTGTTTAGCATTCTAAGCTTTGAACTTCATGCCAAGATTGAGATGGAATGCCTGGTAGTAGTCAAATCAGATCAAATCACATTTTCTTAGTCACATGCACCGAATACAACAGGTGTAGACCTTACAGTGAAATGCTTACTTACGAGCACCTAACCAACAATGCAGTTTAAAAAAATACAGATAAGAATAAAAGATAAAAGTAACAAGTAATTAAAGAGCAGCAGTGAAGTAAAACTAGCGAGACTATATACAGTTGAAGTCTGAAGTTTATATACACTTAGGTTGGAGTCAATAAAACTCATTTTTCAACCACTCCACAAATTTCTTGTTAACAAACTATAGTTTTGGCAAGTTGGTTAGGACATCTACTTTATTTACTTTATGTAATTTTTCCAACAATTGTTTACAGACAATTTATTTCACTTACAATTCACTGTATCACAATTCCAGTGGGTCAGACGTTTACATACGCTAATTTGACTGTGCCTTTAAACAGCTTGGAAAATTCAAGAAAGTTATATCATGACTTCAGAAGCTTCTGATAGGCTAATTGACATAATTTGAGTCAATTGGAGGTGTACATGTGGATGTATTTCAAGGCCTACCTTCAAACTCAGTGCCTCTTTGATTGACATCATGGGAAAATCAAAAGAAATCAGCCAAGACCTCAGAAAGAAAACTGAAGGCCTCCACAAGTCTGGTTCATCCTTGGGAGCAATTTCCAAATGCCTGAAGGAACCACGTTCATCTGTACAAACAATAGTACACAAGAATTAACACCATGGGACCACACAGCCATCATACTGCTCAGGAAGGAGAGGCGTTCTGTCTCCTAGAGATGAAAGTACTTTGCTACGAAAAGTGCAAATCAATCCCAGAACAACAGCAAAGGACCTTGTGAAGATGCTGGTGGAAACAGGTGCAAAAGTATCTATATCCACAATAAAACAAGTCCTATATCGACATAACCTGAAAGGCAGCTCAGCAAGGAAGAAGCCACTGCTCCAAAACCACCATTAAAAAAGCCAGACTAAGGTTTGCAACTGCACATGTGGACAAAGATTGTACTTTTTGGAGAAATGTCCTCCTCATAATGACCATCGTAATGTTTGGAGGAAAACGGGGGAGGCTTGCAAGCCGAAGAACACCATCCCAACCGTGAAGCACGGGGGTGGCAGCACCATGTTGTGGGGGTGCTTTGCTGCGGAGGGCCTGGTGCACTTCACAAAATAGATGGCATCATGAGGTGAGGGAGGAAAGTTATGTGGATATATTAAAGCAACATCTCAAGACAACAGCCAGGAAGTTAACCTGTTTGGGCTGCAGGGGCAGTATTGAGTAGCCGGATAAAAGATGCCCATTTCAAACGGCCTCGTACTCAATTCTTGCTCGTACAATATGCATATTATTATTACTATTGGATAGAAAACACTCTCTAGTTTCTAAAACCGTTTGAATTATATCTGTGAGTAAAACAGAACTCATTTTGCAGCAAACTTCCTGACAGGAAGTGGAAAATCTGAAATCGATGCTCTGTTCTAGGGCCTGCCTATAAAGGTCCTTGATATTTATTAGAATACATGCACTTCATACGTCTTCCACTAGATGTCGACAGGCAGTGAGAGAAGAAATGGAGTGTGTAACTTGATCTGGGGTCGAATAAATGCTCTTTGTATGACGTGTCACCAGTTTCCTGTTTTCTGGAGAGCGTGTGAAGGGACCTGGTTTTGCCTTCTAATAAGCTGTCGTTATAGACGACTAATATCTCCGGCTTTGATTTTATTTGATACATGTGACAATATCATCGTAAAGTATGTTTTTTCAATATAGTTTTATTAGATTATTGAAATTTATTCGGGACGTTAGGCGTGTTGCGTTGTGTGCCTTTGTTCAGGAAGGAGAGCTTTGCGCTACTTTGCTAGCTTTCCGTGCTAATTGACTGGAGAAGAGGACATTCTAAATCCAAACAACGATTGTTCCCGACAAAGGACCCCTTGTACAACATTCTGATGAAAGATCATCAAAAGTAGGACCCATTTTATGATGCTATTTCATATATCTGTCGAACATGTGAAATAGTCGTTTGCGCCCAGATTTTGGGTACTCTCTCGCTATACCTAAGCTGGATGTCGTAATGAAGTTATTTTTAGAATTCTAACACGGCGATTGCATTAAGAACTAGTGTATCTATCATTTCTTATACAACATGTATTTTTTAGTAACGTTTATGTATAGTTATTTGGTCAGAATAGTTGAGTGCCATAAAAATATCCGCACATTCTGGGAAAAAGATGCTACGTTAGCACAATGTATAACCACTGATTTCAGCTCTAAATATGCACATTTTCGAACAAAACATAAGTGTATGTATAACCTGATGTTAAAGGACTGTCATCTGATGAAGCTTATCAAGGTTAGTCAAAAATTATATATCTTTTGCTGGTTTATTCGCTATCGCTAACGTGCCTATTGCTATCGCTAACGTGCCTTGATGAATGAATGCGGTAGTGTGGTAGGCTATTGTAGTAAGCTAATATAATGCTATATTGTGTTTTTGCTGTAAAACACTTAAAAAATTGGAAATATTGGCTGGATTCACAAGATGTTTGTCTTTAATTTGCTAT
Organism: Salvelinus namaycush; assembly: GCF_016432855.1. Taxonomy (NCBI): domain Eukaryota; kingdom Metazoa; phylum Chordata; class Actinopteri; order Salmoniformes; family Salmonidae; genus Salvelinus; species Salvelinus namaycush. The sequence continues at coordinate 15,810,957 of NC_052334.1, forward strand.
ACACCATCGATTTTTCAGAAATGTTTTATGATGAGTATTTAGGTATTTGACGTTGGTGTCTGTAATTACTCTGGCTGCTTCGGTCCTATTTGTGAAGGTAGCTGTGATGGTAGCTGCAATGTAAAACTGATTTATACCTCAAATATGCACATTTTTCGAACAAAACATAGATTTATTGTATAACATGTTATAAGACTGTCATCTGATGAAGTTGTTTCTTGGTTAGTTTGGTTGGTTCTTGGTTAGTTAGGTTGGCTTTGTGCATGCTACCTGTGCTGTGAAAAATGTCTGTCCTTTTTTGTATTTGGTGGTGAGCTAACATAAATATATGTGGTGTTTTCACTGTAAAACATTTTAAAAATCGGACATGTTGACTGGATTCACAAGATGTGTATCTTTCATTTGCTGTATTGGACTTGTTAATGTGTGAAAGTTAAATATTTCTAAAAAATATATTTTGAATTTCGCGCCCTGCACTTGAAGTGGCTGTTGTCATATTGTTCCCGGCTTCGGGCTTGCAGCCCAAAGAAGTTAATGCTTGGTCACAATTGGGTCTTCCAAATGCCAAGCATCCCAAGCATACTTCCAAAGTTGTGGCAAAATGGCTTAAGGACAACAAAGTCAAGGTATTGGAGTGGCCATCACAATGCCCTGACTTCAATCCTATAGAAAATGTGTGGGCAGAACTGAAAAAGCGTGTGCAAGCAAGGAGGCCTACAAACCTGACTCAGCTACACCAGCTCTGTCAGGAGGAATGGGCCAAATTCACCCAGCTTAATGTGGGAAGCTTGTGGAAGGCTACCCAAAACGTTTGACCCAAGTTAAACAATTTAAAGGCAATTCTACCAAATACTAATTGAGTGTATGTAAACTTCTGACCCACTGGGAATGTGATGAAAGAAATAAAAGCTGAAATAAATCATTCTCTCTACTATTATTCTGACATTTCACATTCTTAAAATAAAGTGGTGATCCTAACTGACCTAAGACAGGGTACTTTTACTAGGATTAAATGTCAGGAATTGTGAAAAAATTAGTTTAAATGTATTTGGCTAAGGTGTATGTAAACTTCTGACTTTAACAGTACAGGGGGGGTACCGATACAGAATCATAAAACACGGGACGAGATGTTAAAACTGTCCATTGTGCCAATAGATGGTATGCACTCACATGAGATTTGCCGTGATGTTGACAGAGTGGCATGGGAGGTTTATTTCTTAGACTGGGTTAAGATGTCAATTTTGGGACACATCCTCAGTAGTGCGCTTTCCAATCAGTGGATGTTTCGGCCTTTAATCACTAAACACCCTCATCGAAGGTGGCCAGCTAAAGGGTGATCAAGCCTTAGCTTGTGTCCCATGCCCAATTAAGATTTCCCACGGGACTATGCAAGGCAGGGGCGTCCTCTTCCCTGAGCCAGCCCTACAGCTGACCGCATACCTCATATGCCCTCAAGTTGGAGGGATCTGAATTGGGTTCTCAGGTGGGGGTGGGGGGTCATGAAGTTATAGCCCAGCAAGGGTCCTTCCGTTTGATCCAGATCCACTGGCTGCCTCTTTCAGCTGCTTGAGAAACTGCTCTGACGGTCTGCCGCAGAGCCTGTCCATGGATTCCAAGTTCTTTCAGCAACCTGATGGTGGAAGAAGCCACGAATCCTCTGCATCCCACTTCAACTGGCCAGACTTTTGCATTCCAGCCACGCTGAGTTGCGTCTGCTGCCAACTCTGTGTAACGCAGTTTCTTACGCTCGTAGGCCTCTTCAACAGAGTTTTCCCACGGGACTGTGAGCTCTATGATGTACACAGCCTTTCGTGAAGGGGACCAGAGTACCATGTCTGGCCTAAGGTTGGTAGAAGCAATCTCAGGTGGAAAAATTAGTTGCTGGCCAATATCGACAAGCATCTTCCAGTCCCGGGCCATGCCTAGGTGTCCAGTTTCTGGATTTGTAGGAGGATGCTTGGGCCTTTTCTGTCCCTCCCGGATGAATGTTGTTGTTTTGACGGGATTGCTTGTTTTTGGAGGTAATGAATTGGTTGCACTCCTCTTGGTCTCAAGTGCTGCAGCCAGGCTCTTGAGGACCTGATTGTGCCTCCAGGTGTAGCGGCCTTGTGAGAGGCTGGTCTTGCAACCTGTCATTATATGCCTGAGAGTCGCTGGAGCTGGGCAGAGGGGGCAGGTCGGGTCCTCGCCATACCATTGATGTAGGTGTTTTGGTGATGGAAGCACATCATAAACAGCTCTTATGATGAAGCTGATGTTGCTTGCCTCCATTTGCCAAAGCTCACTCCAGTTGATCTTTCTCCTCTCCAGGCCTTCCCACCACGTCCATTGCCCTTGTTTAGCAAGAGAGACAGCCTTTGCACGTCTTGCAGTCTCCTCCTGTCTGCGCACCTCCTCGACCACCAGCTTCCTGCGTTCAGATGTTGTTGCCTTATGGAACGTTGGTTTGCTTGCTGCCAGGCCAAAGCCTCCTCTTCCATGCTGGATATTCCCCACAATGTCTTGGTGTCTCAGGGCTGATGTTGCTTGCTGCACAGCCTTGGATGATGTCCATTTCCGTCCAGTTTGTAGGGGAGGTGCAGCCTTGCTAATGGTCTGGTCTTTGGAGTCCTTCAATGTCATCTGAAGTCTTACTTTAGAGCACTTGTACTCCTCCGTTAGACTTGTAAGAGGTAGTTCAAGGACCCCTTTGCCATAGAGGCCGATGTTACTCAGGCATCGTGAGACACCCAGCCATTTCTTCACGTATGAGGTAATGGTTCGCTCCATCTTCTCCACTGTTGTTATTGGGACCTCATAGACGGTGAGTGGCCACATTACCCGGGGGAGAAGTCCAAACTGTAGGCACCAAAGCTTGAGCTTCCCAGGCAGTAGGGTCTTGTTGATGTTCTCAAGACCGTTGGCGATGTCCTGTCTTACTTGCTGCACTTGATCTTTATCCCGGAGGCTTTCGTTGTACCATCTACCCAGGCTCTTGACGGGTTGCTCAGACACCGTTGATATCGGGTCATCTCCAATGCAGAAGCTCACATCTTTAAGCTGTCCCTTGACTATGGAGATGCTTCGAGATTTGCTTGGCTTGATTTTCATCCGGGCCCACTTGATGTTATCCTGCAGTTTTGCAAGTAGCCGCCTGGTGCATCCTGCAGTGGTGGTCAGTGTAGTCATGTCATCCATGTATGCTCGGATAGGTGGGAGACGGAGCCCTTCCTTAGTTCTCTCACCGCCGGTCACCCATCTCGATGCCCTGATGATGACTTCCATGGCCATAGTGAAGGCCAGAGGTGAAATTGTACAGCCTGCCATTATGCCCACTTCCAAGCGCTGCCATGTTGTTGTGAAGTCAGGTGTTGTGAAACACAATTGCAGGTCTTGGAAATAGGTCTTTACCAGTGTGGTGATGGGTTCTGGTACGTGGAAAAAGTTGAAGGATTCCCAGAGGAGTTCATGGGGAACTGAGCCAAAGGCATTGGCCAGGTCGAGGAAGATGACATAGAGGTCTCTCTTGTCCTTCTTAGCTGTTTGGATCTGGTGCCAAATCATACTAGTATGTTCCAGGCAACCAGAGAAACCAGGAATGCCTGCTTTCTGTACAGATGTATCAATGTACTTGTTCCTTTCCAGGTAAGTGGACAGCCTCTGTGCTATTATACTGAAAAAGATCTTCCCTTCGACGTTGAGAAGGGAGATTGGTCGGAATTGACTGATGTCTGTCGCATCCTTCTCTTTCGGGATTAGCACACCACCAGCCCTTTGCCATGCCTTTGGTATTATTTCCTTCTGCCACACTATCCCCATGAGCCTCCAAAGAAAGCGTAGAACATCCGGGGCGTTCTTGTAGAGCTTATATGGTACTCCATTAGGCCCAGGAGCTCTTGCTCAGAGTCAATGTGCAGGGGAACCGGTTATTTGAGGCAGTATGTACATGTAGGTAGAGTAATTAAAGTGACTATGCATAGATGACAACAGAGAGTAGCAGTGGTGTAAAGAAGGAGTGGGAGATGGCCTCAGGGATTTACTGGGCCGTTCGCACTACCCTCTGTTGTGCCTTGCGGTCGAAGGCCGTGCAGTTGCCATACCAGGCAGTGATGCAAACAGTCAGGATGCTCTCGATGGTGCAGCTGTAGAACCTTTGCCAACCATGCCAAATCTTTTCAGTCTCCTGAGGGGGAATAGGTTTTGTTGTGCCCTCTTCACGGCTGTCTTGGTGTGCTTGGACCATGTTCATATGTTGGTGATGTGGACACCAAGGAACTTGAAGCTCTCAACCTGATCCACTGCAGCCCTGTCGATGAGAATGGGGGTGTGCTCGGTCCTCTTTTTCCTGTTGTCCACAATCATCTCCTTTATGATGTTGAGGGAGAGATTGTTGTCCTGTGTGTGTGTGAATGAGTGTATGGGCAGTGGTGTATAGTGGAGGATAAACACAAGTAGACGCAGTTTCCACACTTTTATTTTGCACGACAGTTTACCCACCGCTCGTGGAGCGTTATTTTTTTTCACCGCAACCGGTGATCAGAGTTTACCCACTGATTTGTTTTACCACTTTATCATTGGGTGTGGTTGTTTGCATGCATCCCTTTGTGAGTGTTTGTAAGTGTCTCTGTCATACATATTGCCAACACCAGACACACACACACACACACACACACACACACACACACACACACACACACACACACACACACACACACACACACACACACACACACACACACACACACACACACACACACACACACACACACACACACACACACACAGCCATCACAAATAGACATCACCAGCCGGCCTCCACCCAGTACCCTGCCCTGAACTTAGTCAATAGCCGGCTAGCACCCGGTTACTCAACCCTGTACGTTAGAGGCTGCTGCCCTATATACGTAGACATGTAATCAATGGTCACTTTAATAAAGGAACACTGGTCACTTTAATAATGTTTACATACTGTTTTATTCATTTCATATGTATATACTGTATTCTAGTCAATGCCAACCTATTCAACTTTTAGTGCATATATAGTATTCGATCCTACAGACATACTAAATATTCGATCCACATACTGTTCATAATGTCTATAATTTCAATACATCCCATCACATATATATATATATATATATACACTTCCCATCAAAAGTTTGGGGTCACATAGAAATTTCCTTGTTTTGGAAAGAAAAACATTTTTTTTAGAAGGCTGGGATCCTGGCCTTCTAGGCAGAGTTGCAAAGAAAAATACACATCTCAGACTGGCCAATAAAAATAAAAGAACACAGACAATGGACAGAGGAACTCTGCCTAGAAGGCCAGCATCCCGGAGTTGCCTCTTCGCTGTTCACGTTGAGACTGGTGTTTTGTGGGTACTATTTAAGAACCAGTGTATCTTTCATTTGCCATACAACAAGTATTTTTATGTAAAGTTTATGATGAGTTCTTTGGTCAGATTAGGTGAGTGTCCAAAATATCTCCGGAGATTCTGGTGAATCGATGCTACGTATTCACAATGTATAACCAGGATTTGTAGCTATAAATATGCACATTTTCGAACAAAACATAATTGTATTGTATAATTTTATCTCTATTTTGTCAGTTTTGTGAAATTTACTTATGCGGTGGAAACATGGTGAAAATATGCGGTTGTGTGTTTGGCTATTGTGGTTAGCTAATAGAAATATATATTGTGTTTTCGCTGTAAAACATTTTAAAAATCGGAAATGATGGCTGGATTCACAAGATGTTTATCTTTCATTTGCTGTATTGGACTTTGTATTGGACTGTGATTTCATGAAAATTATATTATATGATATCCCTGTCCCGTTAGGCTAGGCTATGCTATCCAGCTTTTTTGATGAGGAGGATCCCGGATCCGGGAGAGAGAAGTGGTAGAGGTTAATGAAGCTGCCAGTTGAGGACTTGTGAGGTGTCTGTTTCTCAAACTAGGCACTCTAATGTACTTGTCCTCTTGCTCAGTTGTGTACCGGGGCCTCCCACTCCTCTTTCTATTCTGGTTAGAGCCAGTTTGCGCTGTTCTGTGAAGAGAGTAATACACAGCTTTGTACAAGATCTTCAGTTTCTTGGCAATTTCTCGCATGGAATAGCCATAATTTCTCAGAACAAGAATAGTTCTTTGTTTCTAGCCATTTTGAGCCTGTAATTGAACCCACAAATGCTGATGCTCCAGATACTCAAATAGTCTAAAGTAGGCCAGTTTTATTGCTTTTTTAATCAGGACCACAGTTTTCAGCTGTGCTAACATAATTGCAAAAGGGCTTTCTAATGATCAATTAGCCTTTTAAAATGATAAACTTGAATTAGCTAACACAACGTGCCATTGGAACACAGGAGTGATGGTTGCTGATAATGGGCCTCTGTACGCCTATGTAGATATTTCATAACAAATCTTCAGTTTCCAGCTACAACAGTCATTTACAACATTAACAATGTCTACACTGTATTTCTGATCAATTTGATGATATTTTAATGGACAACAAAATGTGCTTTTCTTTCAAAAACAAGGACATTTCTAAGTGACCCCAAAATTTGAACGATAGTGTATATTTATACTCCGGAGTCTGACATTGCTCATCCTAATATTTATATATTTCTTAATTCCATTCTTTTACTTTGAGATTTGTGTGTATTGTTGTGAATTGTTAGATATTACTGCACTGCTGGAGCTAGGAACACAAGCATTTAGCTACACCCGTAATAACATCTGCTAAATATGTGTATGCGATCAATAAAATGTTATTTGATTTGCAAGCATTTGACATTTGACATTTGCACACTGTTGGACTCAACCCTTTGTGAGGTCAGATGTAGAATAAAATGCCCTGAGGAACAACCAACCCTCAGAAGAAGTCATGTCTGCCTGCTTTCAGTGACTCGTTCTGTGGACTTGGGAAATCAGACATACATGATTTGATTATATATATATACAGTATATGCACTTAGTGTACAAAACATTAGGAACACCTTCCTAATATTGAGTTGCACCCCCTTTTGTCCTCAGAACAGTTATTGACACACTCAAACCAGTGCACCTGGCACCTACTACCACACCCCGTTCAAAGGTACTTCAATCTTTTGTCTTTCCCATTCACCCTCTGAATGGCACACACACAATCTAGGTATGTCTCAATTGTCTCAAGGCTTTAAAAACCTTCTTTTACCTGTTTCCTCCCCTTCATCTACACCAATTGAAGTGGATTTAACAGGTGCCATCAATAAGGGATCTTCTTTCACCTGGATTCACATGGTCAGTCTGTCATGGAGAGCAGGTGTTCTTAATGTTTTATATACTCAGTGTATATATTCATCTAACAAAAATGCCTCACAAGACCTTGCATGGATGCCAGGGACGGCTGGTACTGTCAGCCTTCATTTGTGCTGCAATATCCTCATACAGCGGCTTCACATGAATAAAAAATGACATTTCAATTTACCTTTGTTGTTGTGTTCCAGCTCTTGCATAAAGATTGTTTTTCTCATTTGGAGGAAAATGAAGAGATGTGACTAAAAAAAGTGAAAGAATCCACAATAAATCCCCCTTTCGTTTCTGGAATAAGAATAAAATGTTAATGTAGGCAGAAGAGGAACAATGCATTATCTGTTTTCCATTTCACAGAGAGAGGGTGTTTGAGATTGGCTGCACTGCACGCTATGTTTTACCATCCATTAAAATAGAATGTGTCAAAAGTTACAAGAACACTTTAAAGGAGGGTGTGTTTGAACTTCAATGACACACAAAATTAAACTATGACTTCATAGGACTACTGGTTTGTATCTTTCCATCACCAGGCACCAGATTGTGTTTAATCTTGGATACTGAGTCTCCAACAACCGGATGTCACGGTTTTCAGGGGAAAACAACATCCGAGCGCAGACAAAATGACCTGTAATAGTTAGAGCTTTTTAAAGAAGCTCATTAATCATCATAATACAGTGGGATGGTGGTGTTATTACCTGTGGCTATGCAGCCAGCGATTCTCTATATCCCATAAACAACAAAGCCAAGCCAACAAATAGCTATACAGTGCGCTGCACACAAGTATGAATTCACACAATGCATAATTCTTTTCAAATTCTTTTCTGTTCACCTTGCTCAATGACACATGCCATTCGTCAGAGAGAATAACAATGAGTTGATTTCCATAGTTGTCAGCACTATCCACAAACACATCTCGTAATCAGAGGAGGCTGCCACAGGTTTGATTGGTGCATCATAATCCATCATCAGCAACGATTAGTTATTGTCATTGATGCTGTGCATCACTTGCATTAGTGTAGATCATACAAGTGTGTATCTGTGTACGCTCATAGAAAAAAGGGATCCTAAAGGGTTCTTCAACTGTCCACATAGGAGAACCCTTTAAAAAAACATTTTTGTTTTCCGGTTTTACATGGAACCCAAAAGGGTTCTACTTAGAACGAAAAAGGGTTCTTCAAAGGGTTCTCCTATCGACTGTCCACATAGGAGAACCCTTTAAAAAACATTTTTGTTTTCCGGTTTTACATGGAACTCTAAAGGGCTCTACTTGGAACCAAAAGGGTTCTACTTAGAATGAACCCAATGGAACCCAATTTTGTCAGCCGGTGATTGTCAAGGAAATAACTGCCGGTTTCACGGTAAATTACAGTCAATTACATAAACACATTTTGCATCTCCTGGCTTACACGCATAGCCTACAAGCCACTGACCCAGACCTTTGGAACATCTATATTTTAAAAAGTCAAATAAATCCATGTAATGGATTTACGTTCCTGACCTTATTTCCTTTGTTTAGTCTTTGTTTAGTTGGTCAGGACGTGAGCTGGGTGGGTGTAGTCTATGTTATGTGTTTCTTTGTTTAGGTTTGTCTTATTGGCCTGATATGGTTCTCAATCAGAGGCAGGTGTTTTACGTTGTCTCTGATTGGGAACCATATTAAGGTAGCCTGTTTTCACTGTTGGTTTGTGGGTGATTGTTCCTGTTCTTGCGTTCATCTGTTTTTGTGTTCTCTAGTTCGGGACTGTAGCTTTGTTGGCTTTTCGTCTGTTTATTGTTTTGTTCATTATAGAAAAAGTATTCTAATAAATATGGATACATACCACGCTGCGCTTTAGGCCTCCTCTCCTTCTACCGACGAAAGCCATTACACTAGCTGTACATTTAGGAAACAAGAAAATCATGCTGTCTGGTTTGCTTAATATAATGAATTTGAAATTATGTATACTTTTACATTTGACACATAAGTATATTTTAGCAATTACATATACTTTTGATACTTCAGTATATTTCAAACCAAATACTTTTTGACATTTACTCAAGTAGTATCTTACTGGTTGACTTTTACTTGAGTCATTTTTTATTAAGGTATCTTTACTTTTACTCAAGTATGACAATTGGGTACTTTTTCCACCACTGCAGATATGCATTTGTTGGTCACAGATACCTTTAAAAAATGTAGGGGCGTAGATCAGAAAACCAGTCAGTGTCTGGTGTGACCACCATTTGCCTCATGCAGCTCAACACATCTCCTTCACATAGAGTTGATCAAGCTGTTAATTGTGGCCTATGGAATGTTGTCCCATTCCTCTTCAATGGCTGTGGGAAGTTGATGGATATTGGCAGGAACTGGAAATCGCTATTGTACACATCAATCCAGAGCATCCCAAAAACATGCTCAATGGGTGACATGTCTGGTGATTATGCAGGCCATGGAAGAACTGGGACATTTTCAGCTTCCAAGAATTGGGTACAGATCCTTGCGACATGGGGACGTGCATATTCATGCTGAAAAATTAGGTGATGGCGGTGGATGAATGGCACGACAATGGGCCTCAGGTTTTCGTCGCAGTATCTCTGACAATTCAAATTGCCATCAATAAATGCAATTGTTTTCATTGTCTGTAGCTTATGCTTGCCTATACCATAACCCCGCCACCACCATGTGGCACACGTTGAAATCAGCAAACCGCTTGCACACACGACACCCGGTCCAGGCGCAGATTACATCCTTGATGGCCATCGAAGGTGAGCATTTGCCCACGGAAGTTGGTTACAACGACGAACTACAATCAGGTCAAGACCCTGGTGAGGAGCACGCAGATGAGCTTCACTAAGATGGTTTCTGACAGTTTGTGCAGAAATTCTTCGTTGTGCAAACCCACAGTTTCATCAGCTGTCCGGGTGGCTGGTCTCAGACAATCCCGCTGGTGGAGAAGCTGGGTGTGGAGGTCCGGGGCTGGAGTGGTTACACGTGGTCTGCAGTTGTGAGGCTGATTGGATGTACTGACAAATTCTCTAAAATGACTTTGAGAATTATGTTAGAGAAATTAAATTCTCTGGCAACAGCTCTGGTGGACATTCCTGCAGTCAGCACACTCCCTCAAAACTTGAGACATCTGTAGCATTGTGTTGTGTGTCAAAATGGCACATTTTAGAAAGGCCTTTTATTGTCACAAGCACAAGGTGCACCTGTGTAATGAGCATGCTGTTTAACCTCTAACGAGTCACCCTCCCGGATCCGGGATCCTCCTCATCAAAAAAGCTGACTAGCATAGCCTAGCCTAACGGGACAGGGATATCATATAATATAATTTCATGAAATCAGAAGTCCAATACAGCAAATGAAAGATAAACATCTTGTGAATCCAGCCATCATTCCCGATTTTTTAAAATGTTTTACAGCGAAAACACAATATATATTTATATTAGCTCACCACAATAGCCAAACACACAACGCCATCTTTTCACCATGTTTCCACCGCAAAGGTAGCTTTCACAAAACCCACAAATAGAGATAAAATGAATCACTAACCTTGAACAACTTCATCAGATGACAGTCTTATAACATCATGTTATACAATACATTTATGTTTTGTTCGAAAATGTGCATATTTGAGGTATAAATCGTAGTTTTACATTGCAGCCACCATCACAAATAGCACCAAAACAGCCAGAATAATTACAGAGAGCAACGTGAAATACCTAAATACTCATCATAAAACATTTATGAAAAATACATGGTGTACAGCAAATGAAAGATAAACATCTTGTGAATTCAGGCAAATTTTCCGATTTTTTAAAGTGTTTTACAGCGAAAACACAATATATATTTATATTAGCTCCACAATAGCCACCACAATAGCCAAACACACAACGCCATTTATTCACCGCCAACATAGCTTTCACAAAACCCAGAAATAGAGATAAAATTAATCACTAACCTTTGGACAACTTCATCAGATGACAGTCTTATAACATCATGTTATACAATACATTTATGTTTTGTTCGAAAATGTGCATATTAGAGGTACAAATCCTGGTTTTACATTGTGAATAAGTAGCCATAATGCACCAAATTGTCCGGAGATATTTTGAACAGTCACATAATCTAACCAAAGAACTCATCATAAACTTTACTAAAAAATACATGTTGTGCAGCAAATGAAAGATACACTGGTTCTTAATGCAACCGCTGTGTTAGATTTAAAAAAATAACTTTAGTACAACATACAGCATGCAATATTGTGAGACAGCGCTCACCTATTCTCCGCCTTGTTGGAGCCAACATATTCCACAAAAATACGAAATAACATCATAAATATTCTCTTACTTTTGATGATCTTCCATCAGAATGTTGTGCAAGGAGTCCTAGTTCCAGAATAAATCTTTGTTTTGTTTTAGAATGTCCATTTCTTCTGTCGAATTAGCAACTTTGGCTAGCCATGTGGAGCGCACATCTCCAAGAAATCTTTGCGCACTGAACGAAAAATTCCAAAATTCCCAATAAACGTCGAATAAACTGGTCAAACTCGGTTGAAAATCCTACTTTAGGATGTTTTTCTCATATGTATCCAATAAAATCAGAGCCGGAGCATTTCGTCGTGTATACGTAACGCATTTCAGAAGACAATGTTAGGTTCCCTGGTGCGCAGTTCAATACTGACAAATTAGCGGACCTGTCACTATTAAAGCTCTCATTCGGTCTCAGATCGAGCTAGACACCCCATTCAACATTCTACTGCCTGTTGACATCTAGTGGAAGGCGTATGAAGTGCATACAGACCCATAAATATAAGCCAGTTGAATAGGCAGGCCCTGACACAGAGCCCCAATTTCAGAATTTTCACTTCCTGGTTGGAAGTTTGCTGACAAATGAGTTTTGTTTTACTCACAGATATAATTCAAACAGTTTTAGAAACTTCAGAGTGTTTTCTATCCAATAGTAATAATAATATGCATATTGTATGATCTAGAACAGAGTACGAGGCCGTTTAATTTGGGCACGATTTTTTCCCAAAGTGAAAACAGCGCCCCCAATTATTAACCAGGTTCTTGATATACCACACCTGTCACGTGGATGGATTATCTTGGCAATGCCTGGTGTAGCTTTCGTTAACACTTCATTTGAAGGCTATCTTTGGTACTTTATAACACATTGATAAGATATACACCTCACATTCAAAAGCAGTATATAATCATTTGTTACTCATATTTCATATGTACAGCCCTGTAGACCTCGGAATGTAGACAGAGAGGACTTTGATGGAAATTTAACAAGGTGTAGGATGCATCTTTCCTCATAACACCTTTCTTTGTACGTGGCTCTGAGTCTCTCACTGAGAAAAGCTGGACCACAGAGTCATCATCAATGGGGATCTATTCTGAGAGATGTTGTCGGGGGAAACTCTGGTGTGTTGACGTGCCATTGGGAGCAGAGAGCAGAGGCGTTGTTTAATGCTGCATCCACCTCTCACACTGCGCTCCTTCCTGCCTTTTCCCTGATGTATGCACTTAATCAGCCATGCTAAATTAAGCAGGCCGTCTAAACAATCACTCAACAGCCTGTGTGTGACTCTCAAGGTTTAATTTAAAACTTCAAAAACTCAGATACAATTAAGGTGGTTAGGTCCCATCTGGTGCCTTTTCAAACTTTGATGGATCTGGGGATGTTAGCGAATAATGCAAGGTACAGGGGGGCCTCGCATGCGAGCATGTCGACACACAAATGCACACGCACACCAGAGGGAAATACAGAAACTTTTACATTGTCTTTTGTAGTGGGCATTAACACCTACACGACTGTTGCATTTCCTCACAGTACAGGTCCCAGTATCACATAAAGGAATGACATTTACTGGCTTGATTTGAAGTGAACGAGGTGTCCCAGGTGTTGTCAGAATGACTCACTGTTTCTGAAGGTTCCTTTGCCCTCAAGGAGTTTGTGTTTTACTATAGAGAAGGATTTGTTTTTGTTAAAAGGATAGTTTGGGAAATTGGCAATGAAGCCAATCCCTGAACTCGTGGATACCATGTTTATGTCTCTGCGTCCAGTATGAAGGAAGTTGGAGGTAGTTTTGTGAGTTCAAGCTGAACGCGGAGACATAAAAATGATATCCGAGTTCATCTAACTCTGGGGAAGAAAATAAAGGGCTTCATTGCCAAAATACATAATTATTCCTTTAAACTTATGTTGAACATAACCAGCACATTTCAGAGAAGGTCAGACTTTTCAGTTACACTGTAACGATTCTCGTCTGGTGAAGGAGAAGAGGACCAAAATGCAGCGTGGTAAGTGTTCGTCATAATTTAATTGCAAACTCAACACTACACAAAATAACAACGAGGAGAAAATGAAACAGTTCTGCAAGGTGAACAGACACTACACAGAAAATAGCTACCCACCACCCATAGTGGGAAAACAGGCTACCTAAGTATGATTCTCAATCAGAGACAACGATCGACACCTGCCTCTGATTGAAAACCATACTAGGCCAAACACATAGAAATATAACACACAGAACAAAACATAGAATAACAACATAGAATGCCCACCCCAACTCACGCCCTGACCAAACTAAAATAAAGACATAAAAAAGGAACTAAGGTCAGAACGTGACATACACCTAGTGCTGTTGTTAGAGGTCTAAGAAATTTCCTCCATATCAAGGTCCAATCAAGATTTATTTCTTTCATTTTGAAAATGACATCAAGAATCAAAGTGTAAATAGTATATTCACAGTCGAACAGTACATGCCGTCTCAATCAACAACACCCCTGCCAAGCGGTAGCATTCATTACTAACCCATCAAAGAAGAGACAGCTCTTTTTGTGCCTTTTGGGAAGTTAATGCATTTATTTAAACCAGATTTGAAATACATATTTTATTGTTCACCTACAGCATATTTTTGCACTTAGAACAATGACATTCATATTTCTAATGATTTTTTTATTTTGGCTATGAGATATGAAATGTAAGAAATCTATCCAAGAGCTCAAAGTAAACTGAAGGTAGGTAAAGATTTTCTCTCGTACTTGTCTTTATTTTAGCCAATACTTTTTAGAATGAATGCAGACAGACATGTTTAGAAATAACAATATCTCCCACATGGTCCAGATTTCTCAAGTCCTCCACAGTTTTCCTGGCTGCTGGAGAGTTTTATTGAGGAATGCATAATGTGAAGACCATTGCCACTCAGTTGTAAGACTATATTGAGGCAAGGGGCTCGCCCAAGCATAGTGAATGATGCACCATAATGTATTCTGCCCATCTGAAGCGGGACAACTAAATATTTTACCTACTGGCACCCTGCAGTGACAAAAATAAATTAGCACATTTACAATGCTCTGTCAATGTGAATATGGCATACATAGTATGCCTGCCTGTCTGCTGTGTGAACATTTAACTGAGTGCTGTTTAACATTAGTCTTGGAACTCCTCTGTCTAGGAACACATGGAACTTTGAAGTTAAGGACCAGAATTAACAATTTTTCATGGGAGTTTCAGCAGATTTCCTCACTGAAGGACATAGTGAGAGGAGATGAAGGCCCACAGTTCTGAAACCACATATACTGTAGGTACAGCAGTGGAAGGGAAAGGTGAGTCTACGCTGTGTTATAAGGGTCTGGAAAAAAATATACGTGAGATGTCTGGAGTGCCTGGAGAAAGAGACGGCAGGTGAGCCTTGAGAGAAGGTGTATGTGTACAGTATCAGTCAAAGGTTTGGACACACCTACTCATTCAATGGTTTTTCTTTATTTTTACTATTTTCTACATTGTAGAATAATAGTGAAGACATCAAAACTATGAAATAACACATATGGAATCATGTAGTAACCAAAAAGGTGTTAAACAAATATATTTTATATTTGAGAATCTTCAAAGTAGCCACCCTTTGCCTTGATGACAGCTTTTCACACTCTTGGCATTCTCTCAACCAGCTTCATGAGGTAGTCACTTGTAATGCATTTAAATTAGCAGGTGTGCCTTGTTAAAAGTTAATTTGTAGAATTTCTTTCCTTCTTAAAACTTCTTAGGGCTGCAATCCCGGTAACTGGATCGATATGACAACAGCCAGTGAAAGTGCAGGGCGCCAAATTCAAACAACAGAAATATCATAATTAAAATTCCTCAAACATACATGTGTCTTATACCATTTTAAAGGTAATCTTGTTGTTAATCCCACCAAAGTGTCCGATTTCAAATAGGATTTTCAGCTAAAGCACTACAAACGATTATGTTAGGTCACCGCCAAATCACAGACAAACACAGTCATTTTTCCAGCCAAAGGTAAGAGTCACAAAAAGCACAAATAGAGATAAAATGAATCACTGTAACGGATCTCCTCTTCGTCTGAGGAGGAGTAGGAAATATCGGACCAATGTGCAGTGTGGTAAGTGTCCATAATTAGATTTTTAATAAATCAAATGAACACAGACCAAAAACACGAACAAACAACCGAAACAGTTCTGTATGGTGAAACACAGACACAGAAATTAACTACCCACAACCCATAGTGGGAAAACAGGCTACCTAAGTATGATTCTCAATCAGAGACAACGAACGACACCTGCCTCTGATTGAGAACCATACTAGGCCAAACACATAGAAATATAACACACAGAACAAAACATAGAATAACAACATAGAATTCCCACCCCAACTCACGCCCCGACCAAACTAAAATAAAGACATAAAAAAGGAACTAAGGTCAGAACGTGACAATCACTAACCTTTGATGATCTTCATCAGATGACACTCATAGGACTTCATGTTACACAATACATGTATGTTTTGTTTGATAAAGTTCATATTTATATCAAAAGTTCTGAGTTTACATTGGTGTGTTACGTTCACTAGTTCCAAAAACATCCAGTGATTTTGCATAGCCACATCGATTCAACAGAAATACTCATCATAAATGTAGAGGATAATACAAGTTATACACATGGAATTATAGATATACCTCTCCTTAATGCAACCGCTGTGTCAGATTTTAAAAAAACTTTACGGAAAAAGCAAACCATGCAATAATCTGAGACGGCACTCAGAACAATAGTCGAATTAGCCACCATGTTGGAGTCAACAGAAACCAGAAAATACATGATAAATATTCACTTACCTTTGATGATCTTCATCAGAATGCACTCCCAGGAATCCCAGGTCCACAATAAATGCTTGATTTGTTCGATAATGTCCGTTATTTATGTCCAATTAGCTACTTTTGTTAGCGCGTCTGGTAAACAATTCCAAAGTCACGAAGCGCGTTCCCTAAAAGCTGACGAAATGTCCAAAAGTTCAGTAACAGTCAGTAGAAACATGTCAAACGATGTATTGAATCAATCTTTAGAATGTTGTTAACATAAATCTTGAATAACGTTCCAACCGGAGAATTACATTGACTTCAGATGAGCGATGGAACAGAGGTCCCTCTCATGTGAACGCACATGGTCAAAGAATGGTCAGGTCATGGCAGACCTGACTAATTCCCCTCTCATTCGGCCCCCCTTCACATTAGAGGCATCAGACAAAGTTCTACAGACTGTTGACGTCTAGTGGAAACCGTAGGAAGTGCAAACTCATTCATATCTCGCTGTGATTTCAATGGGATCTTGGTTGAAAATCGACCAGCCTCAGAATTTCCACTTCCTGTTTGGATTTGTTCTAAGGTTTCTGCCTGCCATTTGAGTTCTGTTATACTCACAGACATAATTCAAACAGCTTTAGAAACTTCAGAGTGTTTTCTATCCAATACTAATAATAATATGCATATATTAGCAACTATGACTGAGGAGCAGGCCGTTTACTCTGGGCACCTCTGTGCACCTTTCATCCAAGCTACTCAATACTGCCCCTGCAGCCACAAGAAGTTAATGTATTTGAGCCAGTCAGTTATGTTGTGACAAGGTAGGGATGGTATACAGAAGATAGCCCTATTTGGTAAAAGACCAAGTCCATATTATGGCAAGAACATCTCATAAGCAAAGAGAAACGACAGTCCATCATTACTTTAAGACATGAAGGTCAGTCAATATGGAAAATTTCAAGTGCAGTTGCAAATACTATTAAGCGCTATGATGAAACTGGCTCTCATGAGGACTGCCACAGGAAAGCAAGACCCAGAGTTACCTCTGCTGCAGAGGATAAGTTAATAATTGTCCTCAGAAATTGCAGCCCAAATAAATGCTTCACAGAGTTCAAGAAACAGACACATCTCAACATCAACTGTTCAGAGGAGACTGCGGGAATCAGAACTTCATGGTCAAATTACTGCAAAGAAATCAATACAAAAGGACTCCAGTAAGAAGAAGAGACTTGCTTGGGCCAACAAAAACACGAGCAACGGACATTAGACCGGTGGAAATCTGTCCCTTGATCTGATGAGTCCAACTTTGAGATTTTTGGTTCCAACCGCCGTGTCTTTGTGAGACACAGAGTAGGTGAACGGATGATCTCCGCATGTGTGGTTCCCACTGTGAAGCATGGAGGAGGAGGTGTGATGGTGTGGGGGTGCTTTGCTGGTGACACTGTCAATGATTTATTTAGAATTCAAGGCACACTTAACCAGCATGGCTACCACAGCATTCTGCAGCATTACGCCCTCCCATCTGGTTTTCGCTTAGTGTGACCATCATTCGTTTTTCAACAGGACAATGGCTCAACACACCTCCAGGATTTGTAAGGGCTATTTGACCAAGAAGGAGAGTGATGGAGTGCTGCGTCAGATGACCTGGCCTTCACAATCACCTGACCTCAACCCAATTGAGATGGTTTGGGATGAGTTGGACCGCAGAGTGAAGGAAAAGCAGCCAACAAGTGCTCAGCATATGTGGGAACTCTTTCAAGACTGTTGGAAAGGCATTGCAGGTGAACCTGGTTGAGAGAATGCCAATAGTGTGCAAAGCTGTCATCAAGACAAAAGGTGGCTACTTTGAAGAATCTAAAATATACATATATTTTGATTTGCTTTACACTTTTTTGATTACTACATGATTCCATATGTGTTCTTTCATGGTTTGGATGTATTCACAATTATTCAGCAATGTAAAAATAAAGAAAAACCCTTGAATGAGTAGGTGTGTCCAAAATCTTGACTGGTACTGTATGTTATTACTGCATTAAAACACATGTTAGGGGGCATGGAAGCTCTGTGGAAATGTTAGTTTGTATGAGGAACACCTTCGAAAGGTCATCAGGAACATTATCTCCCCAATCCCATGTATGCTTGTAATGTCCAGTGAACATGTTCATTCAATGTTACAGCAAAGTGCTTTGAGTGATTTCTGTAGGATTAGTGTTCTAGATCTGCTTCAGGGTTATCTATACCTACAACGTTACAACAGTATTGAAGACATCATAATAAAGTGAATACTGAATGACCTTATATCTGTTCCATTTATGGTTGGTATAGTTTGGGTCGCAGTACCTGCATTTCTGGCTAAGGTGACACAAAATTTGTGACCGACCGGCTCAAATCTGCCTTAAGTAGTAAAATTTTAAATGTGTTTTTAACATTGGATAAATGTAGAGACTCAGAGCAACAAAATTGTATATTATACACTACAGTTGAGGAACAATGGGAAAGAAATTTTGCTTTTAACTTCTCTGCGCTACAGATCCCTTTAGCGGGATCATTTTCCTAAACAACCGCTGAATTGCAGGGCGCAAAATATTACTAACAATATTTATAATCATGCAATCACAAGTGAAATATACCAAAACACAGCTTAGCTTGTTGTTAATCCACCTATCGTGTCAGATTTTGAAAATATGCTTTGCAGCGAAAGCAATCCAAGCTTTTGTGAGTGTATCAATCAATGCTACAACAGCTAGCCCCAAATTAGCATGGTCACAAAAGTCAGAAAAGCAATAAAATTAATCGCTTACCTTTGATAATCTTCGGATGTTTGCACTAACGAGACTCCCAGTTACACAACAAATGTTCTTTTTGTTCGATAAATATTAGTTTTATAACAAAAAAACGCCATTTGGGTATCGCGTTATGTTCAGAAAACCAAAGCCTCGTTCCGTTCGACGAAAATTCCAAAAAGTATCCGTAATGTTCGTAGAAACATGTCAAATGTTTTTTATAATCAATCCTCAGGTTGTTTTTAACAAACATAATCGATAATATTTCAACCGGACGGTAACCTATTCAATAAAAGAGAGAAAGAAAATGGAGAGCTACCCCTCTCGCACGCAGGAACTAATCAGAGGACACCTGACTAGTTTTGAAAAATCTCGCTCATTTTTCAAAATAAAAGCCTGCAACTATGTCTAAAGCCTGGTCACAGCCTGAGGAAGCCATTGGAAAAGGAATCTGGTTGATACCCCTTTAAATGGAAGAAAGAAGGGCCAGGAAACACAGATAAAAAAAAAAATCACTTCCGGGTTAGATTTTCTCAGGTTTTCGCCTGCAGAATCAGTTTTGTTATACTCACAGACAATATTATGACAATTTTGGAAACTTTGGAGTGTTTTCTGTAATCATACACATAATGCTATCAGCGAGCCAGCCAGCTAACATTAGCTAGCCAGCTAACAGTACACTTTAACTTGAAATGAAACCACTTTGTCAAAATTAGAAACGTGTAATATCTGAAAATATAGCTAGCTAGACTATCTTACCCGTATAGATCATGGATGGACGCGCCTCCTGTCAGATGCCATGGTTTCCCTTAGCTTGAAGAAGTAATCCGGAGACAGGTGTTTTCTCCATCTCCTTAGCTATCATACTCGAATTCCACTGATTTCAAAACTCGGTCTTCCAGAAAGTGGAGAGCATACACGTGACGTTAGCTAGTGAGCCAGCCTGCTAACGTTAGCTAGCTAACAGTACATTTTAACTTGACATTAGGTTTATGCAGTTTTACTACGCAATACATTTAAAAAAGCTGCGTTAGACAGTATTACTTACACATACTGACCAGCTCAATTAGACAGAAGCATGCTATATGGCAGACCAATCCAAACTCATCTCTCGGCATGTCCAGCCCACTCATTATCTCAGCCAATCATGGCTAGCACGAAGGTTGCTGACTTTTTCTGTGGCTAAACCAACTAGGCTCGTAATTTAACAATTGTATTCGTATTTACAGATGGCAAACAAGTTTGATATTAATGCACATGAAAGTTCACATGTTCGAGAAGGCATTTCTGCCAAAACCCCCATTTTGATTAAAAAAAGTTTACGTTCAAACGGCTCTCCTGTGAAGTAGTGACTCACGACATACGCCTAGTTTCCTGAAACGGGTCACATTTTGACTGGTGGTGATAGTGGCACACACAATCACACAAACATAATGGAGATCTTGGTTCTCCCCTTGGGGATATCACACATCAGTGAGTCTAGATACAAAGTCATGGCTGGGTAACTATATCCACAGGTTCTAACAATTCTGAGAGGAGATTTGGTTTTAACACGCCTGCATCCATGTGCTGTTCTAATTGACAGAGAAAACAAACACTGATTCTGATGAGAGGGTGTCCTTGCCTCTGTCAAAATACCTGTTTTCAGTCCTACTGTATTTGGAAAGTCCCCTATAGACCATCTATTAGGGACTGTCCAAATAAAGTGCCACCCTGTTTTCTTCTCTCCTCTCTGTCAGAAGAGAAGGCTCAACAAGAAACCTTTGGGTCATGTCAGGTTTCAAGGACCCACATTAAAAGTAGTACTGGACTAAAACACACTTTCAATGGAAAGTGTCATCAATAATGTTTTTCAGTTCAGGACTATAGGCCCCCAAACACTACAGCAGTGGATAGCTAAAGCGATGACGTCAAAGTGATTCAACCAAGCATCTGTGAACATCACGTTAGCGAAGTGTGTGGTTTGTAAAATAGTACTTATTATGTAAAGGTTACATGCCAATATAATGGAAACACTTGAGTAAATGACGGATATAAAGTATATTGAAACCAGGTGTTTCCACACAGGTGTGATTTCTAAGGTACTAAAGCAATTAACATCCCATCATGCTTAGGGTCATGTATAAAAATGCTGGCCATGCCATTATTTTGGCTACAATGCCTATGCCCTCATAGGCTGAGAATGCTCCCATCCAAAGGGCACGAATGGTTTGGTGAGCATGAAAACAACATAAACCATATGCCACGGCAGTCTCAGTCACAAGATCTTAACACAATTGAACACTTATGGGAGATTCTGAAGCGGTGCCAGAGACACCAACATCAACAAAACATCCACCAACATAACACCAAATTATGGAATTTCTCGCTGAATAATCTTGTCTCATCCCTCCAATAGAGTTCAAGACACTTGTAGAATCTATGCCAAGGTGCATTAACGCTGGTCTGGCTTGTGGTGGCCCATCGCCCTATTAAAACATTTTATGTTGGTATTTCCTTTATTTTGGCAGTTACCTGTAGTTGAGACCACCACTTTTATGCCAATTTATAGATATTGAAAAATCCATTAAATTGTAATTTCCTTTCCTACTGGCTGATTGGCTATTGTGCATTCCATGAAATTGTCATAGCTGTTTTCAAATTGTCATACATTATCAGTTCATTTCCTCATCCCTGTCTTGTGGGTACATGTGCTAGTTTTAAATCAGGGCCTTCCCAGTTATATGCACAGTGTGATTCTTATTATTTTTGTTTTAATTGGGTCCTAGGAATGGTACCAGTTCCTAACAGCTACGGGGATCAAAAACACATCAGTCACTTGCTTGTATTCATTTACACACAAACACAGGTATGATGTCTAACCTACTGTATAACGTTTTCTTATACAAGCTCTGTTCAGGTCTTTTGTGGCCAGCATCCATCTTGTTTAAAGGCTTCTAATTCTCCTCTCATTTCATTGAGCTTTATGAGGGTGATCCTTTAAGACAGGGTGGGAACAGCAGTAATAAGCATTGGTTGTCTGACTTGAACCAAGGGAGTCTAGACTCCTTGGTCCAGGGAAATAACTCATGCATGATACACCTCCACACCACTAAAACCATGATTAAGAAAACATTATTTAATTTGAAGTGTAATTATACCACCAGTCTGCAAAAGAAAAATGTGATTTCCCTTAAAATAATTTAATATAGTTTGAAATTTGAAAAAGGTCTCACTGTGTTTTGATATTAATCGAGATGCATTCCGGAAGAGCGAGGCATCCTACTGAGAATACATATTTAATAACTTGAAGAAATAGAGGGTTATATACACTACATTACCAAAAGTATGTGGACACCTGCTTGTTGAACATCTCACTGCAAAATCATGGGCATTAATATTGACTTGGTTCCCCCTTTGCTTCTATAACAGCCTCCACTCCTCTGGGAAGGCTTTCCACTCGATATTGGAACATTGCTGCGGGGAATTGCTTCCATTCAGCCACAAGAGCATTAGTGATTTGGGCACTGACGATGTTGGGCGATTAGGCCTGGATCTCAGTCAGAGATCCAATTCATCCCAAAGGTGTTCGATGGGGTTGAGGTCAGGGCTCTGTACAGGCCAGTCAAGTTCTTCTACACCGATCTCGACAAACCATTTCTGTATCGACCTCGCTTTGTGCACAGGGGCATTGTCATGCTGAAACAGGAAAGGGCCTTCCCCCAAACTGTTGCCACAAGGTTGGAAGCAAAGAATCATCTAAAATGTCATTGTATACTGTAGCGTTACCATTTTCCTTCACTGGAACTAAGGGGCCTAGCCCAAACCATGAAAAACATCCCCAGACCAATTATTCCTCCTCCACCAAACTTTACAG
Organism: Salvelinus namaycush; assembly: GCF_016432855.1. Lineage (NCBI taxonomy): Eukaryota > Metazoa > Chordata > Actinopteri > Salmoniformes > Salmonidae > Salvelinus > Salvelinus namaycush. The sequence continues at coordinate 15,833,946 of NC_052334.1, forward strand.
TTGGCACTATGCATTGGGGCAGGTAGCGTTCTCCTGGCATCTGCAAAATCCAGATTCATCCGTCGGACTGCCAGATGGTGAAATGTGAAACACATTCTCATCACTCCAGAGAATGTTGTCCACTGCTCCAGAGTCCAATGGCGACGAGCTTTACACCACTCCACCCGACGCATGGCATTGAGCATTGTGATCTTAGGCTTGTGTGTGGCTGCTCGGCCAGACACAAGCTTTCTGACAAACAGTTATTGTGCTGACGTTGCTTCCAGAGGCAGTTTGGAACTCGGTAGTGAGTGTTGCAACTGAGGACAGACAATTTTCAGGGGACCCGTTCTGTGAGCTTGTGTGGCCTAACACTCTGCGTCTGAGCCGTTGTAGCTCCTAGACATTTCCATTTGACAAACTGACTTGTTGGAACGGTGGCATCTTATGCTGTTGAAAGTCACTGAGCTCTTTAGTAAGGCCATTCTACTGCCAATGTTTTTTTTTGTGGAGATTGCATGGCTGTGTTGTAACGGCTGTCCTCGCTGACAGAAGGAGAGGACCAAAACGCAGAGTGGTCAGTGTTCATTATTTAATGAAAGTAAAACAGAACACTTCAAAATACAAAACAACCAACAAATGTGACAAAACCGAAACAGTCCTGTGTGGCACAAACACTGACACAGGAACAAACACCCACAAAACACACGTGAAACCCCGGCTGCCTTAGTATGATTCTCAATCAGGGACAACGATTGACAGCTGCCTCTGATTGAGAATCATACCAGGCCGAACACAAAATCCCAACATAGAAAATCACACATAGACAAACCCACCCAACTCACGCCCTGACCAACTAAATAAATACAAGACAAAAGAAAACAGGTCAGGAACGTGACATGTGTACTTTATTTTATACACTTGTCAGCAACGGGTGTGGCTGAAATAGCCGAATCCACTAATTTGAAGGGGTGTACACATACTTTCTTATATATAGTGTATGTAGCCAAGTGGCAAAAGCACATAACTGTATTCATTTATATCCACTAGATGGCAGTGTCCCTTTAAGAGAACAGTAAATAATGTGTGCAAAGTGTTATGGGATTGAGCCAGCACAGTGTGTAAGAGTGAGATCAAGCAATTAACTTGGAGAGCTGTTGTAATCATCTGCAATGTATAAGAATTTGTTTTGTAATATTTATGCCAGATGGTCATGTTAATACTTTCAGATTGACATGCGAATGTTAGCTTCTTGCTAGCTGAATACTAGTGCTCTCGGAACCACATTGTTCAGTTAATAACGTTATTTGAAGGGTTTGTAATTATTCTATTTACATATTCTATTCATGCAAGCGTCCGTGTTTAGTATTTTGTTTCATTTTCAAAATGTAAACATATTTATATTGTTGAAATGTCATTTCCCTCAGTGCTGTATGGGTGAGATGAGGATCCACTGTTCCTTGTGGGGTTAGGGTATCATGTGGACAGTGTGTTTGTAAGTATTCATGCTGTGTTTTATGACTTAATTTATTTAGACTTAATGCAAGAAGTCATTTTGTTTATTGTCATCTTGTACTCAGACGTGTGAAATGTTAGAAAGTCTATTCTAACTGTGAACATTGTGGTCTTTGTATTTTCTGTTTTATTTTATAGAAAGCAGAGCCATTACCGTTTATGCATTTAACTTTTAACTTATTGTAAAAATTGTTTTATGCACTTTACTAACAGGTTTATTTCACTTGATGGTGATTCAGACTGAACTTTACTTTACGGTGACTTCACCTTGCAGTGATTTTCCTCCTACATTACCCTATTTGAAATGTAAGCTTCAACAGAATAAACAACCTCAAATTAGTTTTGCATCCTGTACTGGGTTTGATTTCGCCAGGCTACATACAGTATAGGCTGGTAACAAGAATGTGATTGTATCACAAACTGCAGAAGGAAAGAATAGCAAGCAGTTATTCAAGTAGTAGATACACACAAGTCACGCCCCACTGCAAGTATGCTCTGTAAAGATGTTGATTATGTAGAAATAACATACATACATAATCCCAGGGACATATTATTGACTTATTATTGACATATTATTGACTTTTATTGATGGACCCTTTTTTCCTTTAAAATCTTTTTTTAAGCATGCCGACATCCAAAATGTATTCATTATGTACTAGTCACACACTTCACTCAGAGCAATTCATTGGTCCACAAAACTGGGCCAAGTATTGTAAGGCACTCTGAGCTGTTCACAGCAGAGGCTACCTCACTGAGCTGAAACAGAAGACCTGCCACTGCTGTCAGCCTGTTCCTTGATGCCACACTGGGCCAAAACGACAAGGGTCTCTGCACGGTCCACAATCTGGACTCCATTTAACCAAACGTAACAATTCTCTTGCACTTCACTTTTGTTCTGCTTTTTGTGGTTGACAGTCAGGTCAGGAAACGTATGGTTTTATGGAACAGTAGTTGTCTACCAGCCATTACATTTTGTATCTACCTCCCGTCTCTTACTAATTAAACTTAACTTTACATTTGCACAAACAATCCACCTCGCTCTCTTTCATCTACTTTTATTATTTTAAACAAACATGTTCTCTTATCACCGTGACCTAGATGAGGTACTGGTGGTTGCAGCTGAAGTCAGTCAGTTACATCTTAATTTTCACAGAGCTAAATGGAGTTCAGTTCAAAGCTTTTCTCACAATGGGATTCACAGTGTGGAAGTAGGTATGAGGGGAGGAGATTGAGGGATGGAGCTCTTATAGCTAAACTCTCTTGTTTTATTTGCATATGTAATCCTCGTGGATCTTTGACATTGCTTGCCTGGAGTTTCAAGTGAGTAATTGAGCAGGAATTATCGGGCCGTGCCGGTAAACTGCTTGGAGTTCAGTCAAACCATACTGCAGATATGTTGAGTGATAAACATGTAACAGCTCTGTAGAGGACAAAACTCTCTCGTTGTAGGTGGAATGGTTGCTGGTGTTTTAAAAAAAAAAAATAAAGGAAAAATGTTTGGTATCTCTATGAGCCTTTGTTTATGAGCTTTACGGTGCATAAGAAATTACAGATCTTTAGTAAGTGAAATTGTTGAGACACAATGCTTCCCAGTGGAGTGTGAATTTACTGAGACAAATCAAATCAAATGTATTGGTCACATAAACATATTTAGCAGATGTTATTGCGGGTGTAACTAAATGCTTGTGTTCCAAGCTCCAACAGTGCAGTAGTATCTAACAATTCACAACAATACACACAAATCTAAAAGTAAAATAATGGAATTAAGAAATAAATATTAGGATGAGCAATGGTGGATTGGCATTGACTAAAATACAGTAGAATACAGTCTATACATATGAAATGAGTATAGCAGTATGTAAACATTATTAAAGTGACTAGTGTTCCATTATTAAAGTGACCAGTGACTCCATTACTATGTATATAGGGCAGCAGCCTCTAAGGTGCAGGGTTGAGTAATCGGGTGGTAGCAGGCTAGAGATGGCCTTGAGATAGAAGCTGTTTTTCAGTTTCTCGGTCCCAGCTTTGATGCACCTGTACTGACCTCGCCTTCTGGATGATAGCAGGGTGAACCCGGCTGTGGCTCGTGTGGTTGATGTCCTTGATGATCTTTTTGGCCTTCCTGTGACATTGGGTGCTGTAGGTGTCCTGTAGGGAAGGCAGTGTGACCCCGGTAATTTGGAGACCTCTGGAGAGCTCTGTGGTTGGGAATGGTGCAGTTGCTGTACTAGGTGGTGATACAGCCCAGTATGGTCTCAATTGTGCATCTGTAAAAGTTTGTGAGGGTCTTAGGGGTCAAGCCAAATTTCTTCTGCCTCCTGAGGTTGAAGAGGCACTGTTGCGCATTCTTCACAACACTGTCTGTGTGGGTGGACCATTTCAGATTTTCAGTGATGTGTACGCTAAGGAACTTGAAGCTTTTCACCTTCTCCACTGCTGTCCCGTTGATGTGAATAGGGGTGTGCTCCCTCTGCTGTCTCCTGAAGTCCACGATCACTTTGTTTTGTTGATGTTGAGGGAGAAGTTATTTTCCTGGCACCACTTCGCCAGGACCCTCACCTCCTCCCTTGTTGGTAATCAGGCCTACTACTGTTGTGTCGTCTGCAAACTTGATTATGGAGTTGGAGGCGTGCGTGGCCATGCAGGCATGGGTGAACAAGGAGTACAGGAGGCTGAGCACGCATCCTTGTGGGGCCCCTATGTTGAAGATCAGCGAAGTGGAGGTGTTGTTTCCTACCTTCACCACCTGGGGGCGGGGTTCAGACGGGGCGGGGTTCAGACCCAGGGCCTCGAGCTTAATGATGAGCTTGGAGGGCACTATGGTGTTAAAGGCTGAGCTATAGTCAATGAACAGCATTCTTACATAGGTATTCCTCTTGTCCAGATGGGGTAGGGCAGTGTGCAGTGAGATTGTATCATCTGTGGATCTATTGGGGCGGTATGCAAATTGAAGTGGGTCTAGGGTGTCAGGTATAGGTGGAGGTGATATGATCCTTAACTAGCCTCTCAAAGCAATTCATGATGACAGAAGTGAGTGCTACATGGCGATAGTCTTCTAGTTCAGTTACCTTTGCTTTCGTGGGTACAGGAACAATAGTGGACATCTTGAAGCAAGTGGGGACAGCAGACTGGGATAGGGAGAGATTGAATATGTCAGTAAACATTCACATTTTTTGTGAGCTAATAATGGTCTGCTAATTAAAATGTTGAGACGTCTAGTGTATTTTTGGTATCAACAGTTTGACAAATACATTAAGAGTACATTTAAATGACAAATGATAAAGTGAACCAAAGTTGCTCATTGATGAAAGCCACTCGTCTGTTGTCAATACAAACAGAAAATAGCATTCTTAAACCATAACTTTCTGATTCGACCAGATAGAGAATATCAGAAAAATGCTGAATACAAATTATTTTTCACAAAGTATTATGCCATCAAATGAATGAATGTTAAACAAGGCCCTATTTCAGGGGGAAATTAACTGCTGTTTAGCCCATGAGTTTCATTAGTTTACACTGTATACAGTGCCCAATAGCCTTTCTACTGCTATTTTTGACTAATGAGATAACAGGATGTGCAGATTTTATAATTTGCATGTTATTCAATTTAGCGTCCTGGAGCTGGCACAACACAGTACTGCTAATCCTTAGTAAAGCCATGTCAAATCAGCAGTACAATATACACACAAACATGTATTTACAGTACTGTTATTAATTGATGTGTTCAGGGTCGATAAAGTGCTTTATCCATCAGGGGAATGCTCCCTACATATTAACCGGAATGTTTACAGCAGAAAGCAAAACAGTGAAAAATAGGCTTAAGAACCAAGATAGGTAACTGGTTGGATAGATGCCACCAGGGTACTCTGCTCCAGTCAGAGAGCAAGCAGACAACAGAGCACATGGGTTACCTATCTTGGTTCTTAAGCCTATTTTTCACTGTTTTGCTTTCTGCTGTAAACATTCCGGTTAATATGATCAACTTGTTTTGCTCTGAAACTCTGGCATGGAAAAAATAATTAGTGTACTTAACTCATATAACCTTCACCTGGAAGAAGCTGGGAGAGGACGGCTTCATTGGTATTCGCTAAATGTCCAGAATCATTAGAAAACAAACAGCATTCTAGTATTTGTGGGACATGAAATAGCGACTGGATGTCTCCACACACTTTCCGTGGAGGACATTAAAGGCCTGTCATTCTCTACCCTAAGCCTCTGTAGAGTGAAATATTATCCATTAGCCATATTTGGTATTTTTCCCCTTTCTCTTGTTCACAAAGGACATCCTCAGGGTGGTCCATCGAGAAAACCAAAGCACTTGTCAATATGGGACATTTGTATTGGTTGGTTCAAATGCCTGACAAACTATTTTGATTTCTTCAAAGCGGGACTGCCTCTGAGAAGGAAGGTTGAAGGTTTATCTATCAGTGGTTCACAACACACCGGCTCTGAATGTCTCTTAACAGAATTTCCAAGACAGAACAGCCAGGTTTGTTTCCAAGTTAGGCGCTGGAGGCTCTGTTTGTCTCTGAGGGGCTTAAAAAGCATAGCAAATGGGATGACTACATTGTTCTGTGTTACTGCAAGACTGGGGGCTAGCTAATATCTTCCTTATGCCAGGAGTTGACCTTGGAGTTAGTTAACAAGGAAAAAAGGAGTGAAGTAGATATACAGGCATCGCTGCATGGGAACACAAGGTGCTGAATCCAAGGTGTCCTTGGTCCTTCACACACATTTTAGAAAGCGCTCTAAACTGTTTACAGTGAGAGGTAAATATAATAAAGTGCTGAGCGGAGCCTCTCAATGGTTGGGAAAGCTGGGTCCATTTAACAGTAAAAACATTGTTAGACCGTACAAGAAGAGGTTTTCAAGCTATATTTTTTTGTACATGAACAAAATATCATAAGCAATATACAGTATTAGATTATCTACATACTCAGTCTTCCTCATTGGCAGATTTAATTGAATCTATTATATAACCTAGATTTGCTGAACAAAACTAACCCCGAAGAGTCAATTGATGCACCGATGCGTCAATCTAAGTAACACTACTGAGCTTTTGATTACATAGTGTTTTGTGATGAAGCCAGTTCTCTCAGGATTACTGGCGTTGTCACTGAAACGGCAGACCTTGGGACTTAACTTTGATGTGCTCATCACTTCTGAATACAAATCACATTCTGCAAACCCACACAGTGACTGGATTTAGACCAAAAAGTCTCCACACGGTCACACGTACATATTCTAATGACAGTTGCAAAACATCAGAAATGTATTGATTGCCAGCTCTGTCTTGGTGGTTTAATCCTTAAGAGTCTATTGATAAATGGGTGCGTCAATCTAAGTAACATAATTTAAAAAATCCCAATCAAAATCCGTCAATTCAAGCTAGAGATAATAGATTTGTGGGGGCTGCATTTCAATCCACCACATCTGCCTATGTCGGCCTTTCACATCTGCGGTGGAAGGTGGTAGAGCTACAGCGGTGTTTGTCAGACCATGAGACTTCCCAAAAATTGTTCTTATAACAAAAACGTCTGTAACGTCCGAACGGTTTGACCTACGAACTACTATGACCACTCTATGGAAAGAGGAGATTGCTCTCACAAGTGTCATGGAGGTAACCGGTACCGGTTTAAAAAATGTATGGAAGTATGTCTGTAGTTTTGTGCCTACGTAAAAAAAATGAGTTTAAATACTGTATGTGTGAAAAAAAATATATATACACACATACACATATATATATGTATATACACTGCTCAAAAAAATAAAGGGAACACTAAAATAACACATCCTAGATCTGAATGAATGAACTATTCTTATTAAATACTTTTTTCTTTACATAGTTGAATGTGCTGACAACAAAATCACACAAAAATTATCAATGGAAATCAAATTTATCAACCCATGGAGGTCTGGATTTGGAGTCACACTCAAAATTAAAGCGGAAAACCACACTACAGGCTAATCCAACTTTGATGTAATGTCCTTAAAACAAGTCAAAATGAGGCTCAGTAGTGTGTGTGGCCTCCACGTGCCTGTATGACCATGCTCCTGATGAGGTGGCGGATGGTCTCCTGAGGGATCTCCTCCCAGACCTGGACTAAAGCATCCGCCAACTCCTGGACAGTCTGTGGTGCAACGTGGCGTTGGTGGATGGAGCGAGACATGATGTCCCAGATGTGCTCAATTAGATTCAGGTCTGGGGAACGGGCGGGCCAGTCCATAGCATCAATGCCTTCCTCTTACAGGAACTGCTGACACACTCCAGCCACATGAGGTCTAGCATTGTCTTGCATTAGGAGGAACCCAGGGCCAACCGCACCAGCATATGGTCTCACAAGGGGTCTGAGGATCTCATCTCGGTACCTAATGGCAGTCAGGCTACCTCTGGCGAGCCCATGGAGGGCTGTGCGGCCCCCCAAAGAAATGCCACCCCACACCATGACTGACCCACCGCCAAACCGGTCATGCTGGAGGATGTTGCAGGCAGCAGAACGTTCTCCACCGCGTCTCCAGACTGTCACGTCTGTCACATGTGCTCAGTGTGAACCTGCTTTCATCTGTGAAGAGCACACGGCACCAGTGGCGAATTTGCCAATCTTCGTGTTCTCTGGCAAATGCCAAATGTCCTGCACGGTGTTGGGCTGTAAGCACAACCCCCACCTGTGGACGTCGGGCCCTCATACCACCCTCATGGAGTCTGTTTCTGACCGTTTGAGCAGACACATGCACATTTGTGGCCTGCTGGAGGTCATTTTGCAGGGCTCTGGCAGTGCTCCTTCTTGCACAAAGGCGGAGGTAGCGGTCCTGCTGCTGGGTTGTTGCCCTCCTACGGCCTCCTCCACGTCTCCTGATGTACTGGCCTGTCTCCTGGTAGCGCCTCCATGCTCTGGACACTACGCTGACAGACACAGCAAACCTTCTTGCCACAGCTCGCATTGATGTGCCATCCTGGATGAGCTGCACTACCTGAGCCACTTCTGTGGGTTGTAGACTCCGTCTCATGCTACCACTAGAGTGAAAACACCGCCAGCATTCAAAAGTGACCAAAACATCAGCCAGGAAGCATAGGAACTGAGAAGTGGTCTGTGGTCACCACCTGCAGAACCACTCCTTTATTGGGGGTGTCTTGCTAATTGCCTGTAATTTCCACCTGTTGTCTATTCCATTTGCACAACAGCATGTGAAATTTATTGTCAATCAGTGTTGCTTCCTAAGTGGACAGTTTGATTTCACAGAAGTGTGATTGACTTGGAGTTACATTGTGTTGTTTAAGTGTTCCCTTTATTTTTTTGAGCAGTGTATATATATATATATACACACATACACACACTACCGTAGAAAAGTTTAAAATAACATCAAATTGATCATAAGTACAGTGTAGACATTGTTAATGTTGTAAATGACTATTGTAGCTGGAAATGGCTGATTTTTTGATGGAATATCTACATAGGAGTACAGAGGCCCATTATCAGCAACCATCACTCCTGTGTTCCAATGGCATGTTGTGTCAGCTAATCCAAGTTTATCATTTTAAAAAGGCTAATTGATCATTAGAAAACCTTTTTGCAATTGTTAGCTCAGCTAAAAACTGTTGTTCTGATTAAAGAGGCAATAAAACTGGCCTTCTTTAGACTAGTCGAGTATCTGGAGCATCAGCATTTGTGGGTTCAATTACAGGCTCAAAATGGCCAGAAACAAAGACTTTCTTCTGAAACTCATCAGTCTAATCTTGTTCTGAGAAATGAAGGCTATTCCATGTGAGAAATTGCCAAGAAACTGAAGATCTTTTACAACGCTGTGTACTACTCACTTCACAGAACATCGCAAAAACACCAGTCTCAACGTCAACAGTGAAGAGGTGACTCCGAGATGCTGGCCTAAGCAGAGTTGCAAAGAAAAATCCATATCTCAGACTGGCCAATAATAATAAAATATTTAGATGGGCAAAACAACAGACACTGGACAGAGGAACTCTGCCTAGAAGGCCAGCATCCTGGAATCGCCTCTTTACTGTTGACGTTGAGACTGGTGTTTTGCAGGTACTATTTAATGAAGCTGCCAGAGGGCAGGTGATGTGTTGGGCAGTCCACACCACCCTCTGGAGAGCCCTGCGGTTGTGGGCGGTGCAGTTGCCGTACCAGGTGGTGATACAGCCCAACAGGATGCTCTCAATTGTGCATCTGTAAAAGTTTGTGAGGGTCTTAGGGGCCAAACCGAATTTCTTCTTCCTCCTGAAGTTGAAGAAAAAATGGTAAGTAGACGGTAGTAGAAATAACAAGATGATTCTCAATCTTGGAATATCAACAGGCTGAATATGTATTATTATAAATGCATTATTCATTCTCAGATGTCTCCTAGAGAGACTCTCAAAAAATAGAATTACCATAAATGACCTTTATAACCCATATTTTGAATTTCCTACAAACATGGTATATTCATACTACCAGGGTATAACCATATAATTAGGAATTAAAATACTAGAATGGACATTAACCATCTTATGGTGGTCCGAAGGTTAACTATGTTGATCAGGGAGTTGGTCAACCATAGTTTGCCAATGTTGAGATAAGATATAGTAGACTGGTTTTGGATTTCTCCCTGATCAAGATAGAACTTTGAGTAATTTAATAGGATCTCTATGGGTATAATATTATTAACATCTTAGGGCCTGCAGATCAGTCTTATCCACAAGATCTAATGGAGAGACATCAAGATAGAACAACATGTGTTATTAAGGTGGCAATGTTTACTATGGCTGCCTCGCAATCTTCCAATGTGTGTCTAAAGGCTGACATTGTTTGTCAAACCAACTTGTGGCCAAGATCAGTATTGAGGTGTTTAACATTTTAATAGGAAATTTATCTAATAACGACACCATTAGGAAAGCTTTGCTCAGTGAGACACATAAATAAACATGGTGGGAAATCGTGCCTAAAGAGAGGACATGTAGAGGGGTGTTTTTCATGCCAAGGACATTTCCATGGTGGCTAAGACTCATGATTGTCACGTTCTGACCTTAGTTCCTTTTTTATGTCTTTGTGTTAGGTTGGTCAGGGCGTGAGTAGGGGTGGGTAGTCTATGTTCTTTTTTCTATGTTGTTATATTTCTGTGTTTGGCCTGGTATGGTTCTCAATCAGAGTCAGCTGTCGATCGTTGTCTCTGATTGAGAATCATACTTAGGTAGCCTGTTTTTTCCCATTTTGGTTGTGGTTGTTTATTTTCTGTTTTAGTTGTCTGTTCACCTTGCAGAACTGTTTCGTTTTCTCCTCGTTATTTTGGGTAGTGTTCAGTTTTCAATTAAATTATGACGAACACTTACCACGCTGCATTTTGGTCCTCTTCTCCTTCACTAGATGAGAATTGTTACAGAAACACCCACCAACAAAGGACCAAGCAGCGTGTGAACATGGACTCCTGGACATGGGAGGAAATTTTAGGCGGCAAAGGACCCTGGGCACAGCCGGGGGAGTATCGCCGTCCGAAAGAGGAGCTGGAGGCAGCTAGAGCGGAGCGGCGCCACTACGAGGAATTGGTAACGGGGACGAGAGGCAGCCCCAGAATTTTTTTTTGGGGGGGGGAACACGGGTAGATTGGCGGACTCAGGTAGGAGACCTGAGCCAACTACCCATGCTTACCATGGCGAGAGAGTGACTGGGCAGGCACCGTGTTATGCGGAGAAGCGCAAGATGTCCCCAGTGCGCACGCATAGCCCGGTGCGCTACATCGCAGCTCCTCGAATCGGCCGGGCTAGAGTGGGCATCGAGCCAGGAAGGATGATGCCAGCTCAGCGCATCTGGTCTCCAGTGCGTCTCCTTGGCCCGGGGTATACTGCAGCAGCCCTACGCACGGTGTCTCCAGTTCGCCAGCACAGCCCAGTGCGGCCTGTTCCAACTCCCCGCACTTGCCGGGCTACAGGGGGGATCCAGCCAGGACGAGTGATGCTAACTCTGCGCTCCAGACCGCCAGTGCGCCTCCACGGTCCAGTGCATCCGGTGCCTCGGCCAAGGACAAGGCCTCCTGCATGTCTCCCCAGCCTGGTGAGTCCTGTGCCTGTGCTAAAATCTAACCCTCCTGCATGTCTCCCCAGCCTGGTGAGTCCTGTGCCTTCTCCCAGAGCCAAGCCTCCAGTAATAATCCATGGCACGAAGCCTCCAGTGATGATCCAGGGCACGAAGCCTCCAGTGATGATCCATGGCAAGAAGCCTCCAGTGATGGTCCAGGGCACGAAGCCTCCAGTGATTATCCATGGCAAGAAGCCTCCAGTGGTGATCCATGGCACGAAGCCTCCAGTGATGATCCAGGTCACGAAGCCTCCAGTGATTATCCATGGCAAGAAGCCTCCAGTGGTGATCCATGGCACGAAGCCTCCAGTGATGATCCAGGTCACGAAGCCTCCAGTGATGATCCATGGCAAGAAGCCTCCAGTGATGATCCATGGCAAGAAGCCTCCAGTGATAATCCATGGCACGAAGCCTCCAGTGATGGTCCAGGGCACGAAGCCTCCAGTGATGATCCATGGCAAGAAGCCTCCATTGATGATCCATGGCACGAAGCCTCCAGTGATGATCCATGGCACGAAGCCTCCTGTGATGATCCATGGCACGAAGCCTCCTGTGATGATCCATGGCACGAAGCCTCCTGTGATGATCCATGGCACGAGGCCTCCAATGAGGACCCATGGCACGAAGCCTCCTGTGAGGATCCATGGCATGAGGCCTCCAACGAAGGACGTCAGTCCGGAGCCTCCAGCAACGCCTTCTAGTCCAGAGCCTCCAGCGTCGCCTTCTAGTCCGGAGCCTCCAGCGTCGCCCTCTAGTCCGGAGCCTCCAGCGACGCCCTCTAGTCCGGAGCCTCCAGCGTCACCCTCTAGTCCGGAGCCTCCAGCGTCGCCCTCTAGTCCGGAGCCTCCAGCGTCGCCCTCTAGTCCGGAGCCTCCAGCGACGTGCTCCAGTCCGGAGCAGCGAGAGCCGCCCTCCAGTCCGGAGCAGCGAGAGCCGCCCGTCTGTCCTGAGCTGCCAGAGCCACCCTTCAGTCAGGAGCTGCCAGAGCCGCCCGTCAGTCAGGAGCTTCCGGAGTCGCCCTTCACTACGGCGCTGCCGGAGTCTCCCGCCTGTCCGGCGCTGCCAAAGTCTCCCATCTATTCGGGGCCCGCCGCAAGGGTCCCCAGTCCGAGGTCGGCGGCGAGGATCGCCGCTCTAAAGGCGCCACTTAGGCGGGCAAAGACTATGGTGGAGTGGGGTCCACGTCCCGCGCCAGAGCCGCCACCGCGGACAGATGCCCACCCAGACCCTCCCCTATAGATTCAGGTTTTGCGGCCGGAGTCCGCACCTTTGGGGGGGGGGGGGGGGTACTGTCACGTTCTGACCTTAGTTCCTTTTTTATGTCTTTGTGTTAGGTTGGTCAGGGCGTGAGTAGGGGTGGGTAGTCTATGTTCTTTTTTCTATGTTGTTATATTTCTGTGTTTGGCCTGGTATGGTTCTCAATCAGAGTCAGCTGTCGATCGTTGTCTCTGATTGAGAATCATACTTAGGTAGCCTGTTTTTTCCCATTTTGGTTGTGGTTGTTTATTTTCTGTTTTAGTTGTCTGTTCACCTTGCAGAACTGTTTCGTTTTCTCCTCGTTATTTTGGGTAGTGTTCAGTTTTCAATTAAATTATGACGAACACTTACCACGCTGCATTTTGGTCCTCTTCTCCTTCACCAGACGAGAATCGTTACAATGATATTAAAGTAATGCTTTACAAATGTGGTCAGCCAAGCATCCCGGCTCACATAAAAGACTATTCATATCACCATTTCTTAAATAAATACAGAGAAAACAAACACAATAATATAACACTCTGGTAAGTGAAGTAGCTAGCCTGCCTGTTGGTAGCTGGTATTAAAATGTAGTTTTCATAGATTTTATAAAATCCTAAACATTAAACTAAGTAAATATTTGGATGAGATACAGTGGAATTATTTTGTGATTTTTGTGGTCAGTAGTAACAATATGTACAATATGATTACTGTCACGACTTCCGCTGAAGTCGGTTCCTCTCCTTGTTCGGGAGGCGCTCGGCGCTCGGCGTCGCCGGTCTTCTAGCCATCATTGATCCAATTTTCATTTTCCATTTGTTTTGTCTTGTCTTCTCACACACCTGGTCTCAATTTCCCTCATTACATGTTGTATATTTAACCCTCTGGTCCCCCCATGTCTTTGTGCGGAATTGTGCATGTGCATGTGCACGTTTTCTCTGGTGCGCGACGGGTTTTGTACCCATTTGTTTGTGGTTCTGGTTACCGGTGGTTTTATGAATAAAACTGCTCCGTTGATAACCCACTTTTGCTCTCCTGCGCCTGACTTCCCTGCCGCCAGTTACGCACTCCCTTACAATTACATGTACAGTCGTGGCCTAAAGTTGAGAATAACACAAATATTAAATTTTCACAAAGTCTGCTGCCTCAGTTTGTATGATGGCAATTTGCACATAATTGCAATTAATTGCAAAGTCCCTCTTTGCCATGCAAATGAACTGAATACCCCAAAAACATTTCCACTGCATTTCAGCCCTGCCACAAAAGGACCAGCTGACATCATGTCAGTGATTCTCTCGTTAACTTTTTAGGGATAGGGGGCAGCATTTTCACTTTGGATGAATAGCATGCCCAAATTGAACTGCCTCCTACTCTGTCCCAGATGCTAATATATGCATATTATTATTACTATTGGATAGAAAACACTCTGAAGTTTCTAAAACTGTTTGGATTATGTCTGTGAGTTTAACAGGCAAACTTCCAAACAGGAAGTGGAAATTCTGAGGCTGGTGTTTTTTCTACTCATCGCCTATTCAAATCCCAGGAAGATATGGATTTGTTTGCACTTCCTACGCCTTCCACTAGATGTCAACAGTCGGTAGAACGTTGAATGAAGTTTATACTGTGATGTGGGACCGGATGGGAGGTGTTTCAGTCAGTGGTCTGGCAGATTGCCAGTTCCTGGTCACGCGCATTGCGTTCCATAACTTTTACAGACATGAAGGAATGCTCCGGTTGGAACGTTATTGGATATATATGATAACAACATCCTGAAGATTGATTATCTACTTAGTTTGACAAGTTTATTCGACCTGTGATATAACTTTTTGAAGTTTTCGTCCGACGTTATGCGTCACTTGCACGAGTGTTTGGATATGTGTACTAAACGCGCTAGCAAAAGTAGCTATTTGGACATAAATAATTGACATTATCGAACAAAACAATAATTTATTGTCGAACTAGGATTCCTGGGAATGCATTCTGATGAAGATAATCAAAGGTAAGGGAATATTTATGATGAAATTTCGTATTTCTGTTGACTCCAACATGGCGGAGAAATGTTATTTATATTTGAGCGCCGTCTCAGATTATTGCATGGTGTGCTTTTTCCGTAAGGTATTTTTGAAATCTGACACAGCGGTTGCATTAAGAACAAGTGTATCTTTAATTATATGTAAAACATGTATCTTTCATCAAAGTGTATGATGAGTATTTCTGTTATTTGACATGGCTCTGCAATTTCTCCGGATATTTTGGAGGCATTTCTGAACATGGCGCCAATGTAAACTAAGATTTTTGGATATAAATATGCACATTATTGAACAAAAAATACATGTATTGTGTAACATGATGTCCTATGAGTGTCATCTGATGAAGATCATCAAAGGTTAGTGATTCATTTTATCTCTATTTCTGTTTCCTATCTTTGGCTGGGAAAATGGCTGTGTGTTTTTTGAACTTGGTGGTGATCTAACTTAATCATATGTTGTGTTTTCGCTGTAAAGCATTTTTTTTAAATCGGACACGATGGGTAGATTAACAAGATGTTTATCTTTCATTTGCTGTATTGGACTTGTTAATGTGTGAAAGTTACATATTTAAAAAATATATTTTTGAATTTCCCGCGCTGCCTTTTCAGCGGAATGTTGGGGGGGGTTCCGCTAGCGGAACGTGTGTCCTAGAAAGGTTAACACAGGTGTGAGTGTTGACGGGGACAAGGCTGGAGATCACTGTCATGCTGATTGAGTTCGAATAACAGACTGGAAGCTTCAAAAGGAGGGTGGTGCTTGGAAAACATTGTTCTTCCTCTGTCAATCATGGTTAACTGCAAGGAACAACGTGCTGTCATCATTGCTTTGCACAACAAGGGCTTCACAGGCAAGGATATTGCCTATATATACTCCGGAATCGGATCATCAAGCACTTAAAGGAGAGCAGTTCAATTGTTGTGAAGAAGGCTTCAGGGCGCCCAAGAAAGTCCAGCAAGCGCCAGGACCGTCTCCTAAAGTTGATTCAGCTGCGGGATCAGGGCACCACCAGTACAGAGCTTGCTCAGGAAGCTTGGCCTGGTGTCAAGAAGAGCAGCAAAGAAGCCACTTTTCTCCAGGAAAAACATTAGGGACAGACTGATATTCTGCAAAAGGTACAGGGATTGGACTGCTGAGGACTGGGTTAAAGTTATTTTCTCTGATGAATCCCCTTTCTGATTGTTTGGGGCATCTGGAAAAAAGCTTGTCCGGAGAAGACAAGGTGAGCGCTACCATCAGTCCTGTGTTGTGCCAACAGTAAAGCATTCTGACACCATTCATGTGTGGGGTTGCTTCTCAGCCAAGGGAGTGGGCTCACTCACAATTTTGCCTAAGAACACAGCGATGAATATAGAATGGTACCAACACATCCTCCGAGAGTAACTTCTCCCAACCATCCAGGAACAGTTTGGTGATGAACAATGCCTTTTCCAGCATGATGGAGCACCTTGCCATAAGGCAAAAGTGATAACTAAGTAGCTCGGGGAACAAAACATCGATATGTTGGGTCCATGGCCAGGAAACTCCCCAGACCTTAATCCCACTGAGAACTTGTGGTCAATCCTCAAGAGGCAGGTGGACAAAAAAAATCCACAAATTCTGACAAACTCCAAGCATTGATTGTGCAAGAATGGGCTGCCATCAGTCAGGCTGTGGCCCAGAAGTTAATTGAGAGCATGCCAGGGCGGATTGCAGTCTTGAAAAAGAAGGGTCAACATTGCAAATATTGACTCTTTGGGGTGTAGCTTTGATTGGACTGATTATGTCAACATCATACTTTTAAAATGTTAGCTAGAGCTTCTTAGGGATTTTTTTTTTTTTGCCTAAAATGACATACCCAAATCTAACTGCCTGTAGCTCAGGCCCTGAAGCAAGGATATTAATATTCTTGGTACCATTTAAAAAGAAACACTTTGAAGTTTGTGGAAATGTGAATTGAATGTAGGATAATATAACACAATAGATCTGGTAGAAGAAAATACAAAGAAAAAACAACCATCATCTTTGAACTGCAACAGAAAGGTCCCACTTCTAGCCATCACTCTGGTTGTAATTCCGATGGTGTCCATAAGATGGCAGCAGTGTATGTGCACAGTTTCAGACGGATAACTTGAAGTATGAGCAAACTACATGACATTTAGTGTGAAGTCACACAGGTACATTTGGGCAAATCGTGAAGGAGACATTTGCATTCATATAAAAAAATTCTGCAAGAATATCGTCAAATCTGTATACTTGGACTTTGATTTAGCTTTTACAGTATTAGTAGCCATATTATAAGTTCAACATTTGCAAAACAACCAGTTTTCCAAAAGGAAAAGGTATGTTTCAGGATACTCCCGTAAAGCCCAGCTCATTGGCTATCTAGCTAGCTTTGTTTGAACCCGATTGGTGCTTATTTGACAAAGTTAGAGTCGATCAAGTGAAGACCACCTGCATCATTGGCGTGCCATGAAGGCGTAGCTCTCTGACAAAATTCGGTGTCCTATAGGATATACTACACCCCTAATGATATAGTGAAGTCTGGTTACGTTCTAGGATCTCTGAGGAATAGATACGAATGTGATATGACTGGTTGAAACAACGTTTAGGGTTAGATTTTCACAGATTCCTTTCTTTGCATATTGAACACGTGGAAATACAAAATCGTGCATGCTACATGCATGCTATATGGACCTTTTTATGATATTTAAAAGGATTTTATCGAACAAAATGTTGATAATGGATGATAAATCAGAGCAAGATTTCAGAATGTAAGTACACATTTCACCTTCAGACGTGAATTTATCAAACCTATCACGGTGAAAAGAAGTGTTTTGTTGTTAGGATCTCTCCTCAAACAATAGCATGGCATTTTTTGCAGTAATAGCTACTGTAAATTGGACAGTGCAGTTATATTCACAAGAATTTAAGCTTTCAGATGATATAAGACACTTATATGTATCGACATTTGTTGTTTCTCTAAAATCTGCGATCGTGACACAAGGCCCTGCATGATTTACAATTGTCTCGTTGACGGGACGCCTATCCCTATTTTAAGACTGTGGCAAGTGCACTAGTCCAGTGTCACTTTGATTATGCTGGCACATCATGGTTCACCAGCAGCCCCAAACATCTAAAAAATAAGCTACAGATTAGGGCTGAATATTTTACCTCTATTTTACAAATGTTCCATCCAGATTTTTTAAAAATATATATATTTTTTCTGTTTTGCATGTTATTTTGGCATTAATACGTGTCACATATCAGTTTGCAAACAATGTACACAAAAATAATATTTGAGATAATAAAGCCGCATAAAAATATGGTCTCTTTTTGCTTTCTTCTTATTAAGGGTGTCTATAGCTAGCTTTCCTTCCAATTGGCGATAGATTTTCATGCGAACATTCCAAAATATGCATATAAACAATATGAGCAGTTCAGGGTTTCCTTTTAAAAAATTTGCTTCCGGACAATGTGTCGGGAAGATATTAATTTGCCAGACATCGATATGCATTCAGATCGTACTTGGCGCAGCCAGCACCATCAATAAATTAGGGATATTGTCCAAATTTGTCACGCCTGCTCCTGCTCTTCCCCCCTGGCACTCAAAGGCACCAGGCTCCCCAGCATTACGCACTCCTGCCACCATCATTACGCACACCTGCCTTCCCCTGTCATGCGCATCGGCGATTATTGGACTCACCTGGACTCAATCATCTCAGTCATTACCTCCCCTATATTTGTCTGTTCCCCCGCATCAGCATTGATTGTCATATGTCCTTGTATACCCATGTGCTGACGCTGTTCCTGTCTTGTTCCATGTCTGTTTCCAATTAAATGTTGGACTTCCCGTACCTGCTTCTGTACTCCAGCGTAGGTCTTTACAGAATGCTGAAGCCACCAAACGAAGCATTGGGGAATGCTGGTCTTCCGCTTGGTGGTGACTTCGGGCCCGGGGGCCGCCACCGATGGAACCAGGGGTGCCTAAGCCAGCTCGTCGGGCTGTCACTCCCTAGCTGGCTCGAGAGGTTTCTTGCCCCATTTGGCTCGGAAGGCGCCCATCCCACGTCAGGCCTCAGCCGGATCGTCAGGTTTTTATGCCCAGCCAGCTCGCCAGGCTCTCACACCTCTGCTGGTTCGTCGGGATTTCACACCCAGCCGGCTTGTCCAGCGCCTGTGCCTCGGCTGGCCCGTCAGGCTCGCCCCTGGGGGGGGAAGTACTGTCAAGCCTGCTCCCGCTCTTCCCCCCTGGCGCTTGCTCCCCACCATTACGCACTCCTGCCACAATCATCACACCAGCGATTGTTGGACTCACCTGGATGCAATCACCTCTGTCATTACCTCACCTATATCTGTCTGTTACCCCGCTTTGTTCCCTGCTTCAGTATTGATTGTCATATGTCCTTGTATGGTCATGTTAGCCTGTTAATACTTCCAGATTGATGTTAGCGTCTTGCTAGCTGAATACTAGTGGTCTCGGAACCACATTGTTGAGTTAATAACATTATTTGAAGGGTTTGTAATTATTCTATTTACATATTCTGTTAATGCAAGCGTCCGTTATATTTTGTTTCATTTTAAAAATGTAAGCGTAAACTCAGCAAAAACAAACGTCCCTTATTCAGGACAATGTCTTTCAAAAATTATTTGTAAAAATCCAAATAACTTCACAAATCTTCATTGTAAAGGGTTTAAGGGTTTAAACACTGTTTCCCATGCTTGTTCAATGAACCAAAAACAATTAATGAACCTGCACCTGTGGAACAGTCGTTAAGACACTAACAGCTTACAGACGTTAGGCATTTAAGGTCACAGTTACGAAACTTAGGACACTGAAGAGGCCTTTCTACTGACTATGAAAAACACCAAAAGAAAGATGCCCAGTGTCCCTGATCATCTGTGTGAACGTGCCTTATGCATGAGGACTGCAGATGTAGGGCAAAAAATTGCAATGTCCATACTGTGAGACGCCTAAGACAGCGCTACAGGGAGATAGGACGGACAGCTGATCGTCCTCGCAGTGGCAGACCACGTGTAACAACACCTGCACAGGATCGGTACATCTGAAAATCACACCTGCGGGACAGGTACAGGATGGCAACCACAACTGCCCGAGTTACACCAGGAACACACAATCCCTCCATCAGTGCTCAGACTGTCCGCAATAGGCTGAGAGAGGCTGGACTGAGGGCTTGCAAGCCCTCACCAGACATCACCGGCAACAACATCGCCTATGGGCACAAACCCACCGTCGCTGGACCAGACAGGACTGGCAAAAGTGCTCTTCACTGACGAGTCGCGGTTTTGTCTCACAAGGGGTGATGATCGGATTCGCGTTTATCGTCGAAGGAATGTGCGTTCCACCGAGGCCTGTGCTCTGGAGCGGGATCAATTTGGAGGTGGAGGGTCCGTCATGGTCTGGGGCGGTGTGTCACAGCATCATCGGACTGAGCTTGTTGTCATTGCAAGCAATCTCAACTCTGTGTGTCACAGGGAAGACATCCTCCTCCCTCATGTGGTACCCTTCCTGCAGGATCATCCTGACATGACTCTCCAGTATGACAATGCCACCAGCCATATTGCTCGTTCTGTTCGTGATCTCCTGCAAGACAGGAATGTCTGTGTTCTGCCATGGCCAGCGGAGAGCCCGGATCTCAACCCCATTGAGCACGTCTGGGACCTCTTGGATCGGCGGGTGAGGGCTAGGGCCATTCCCCACAGAAATGTTGCCGGTGCCTTGGTGGAATAGTGGAGTATCATCTCACAGCAATAACTGGCAAATCTGGTGCAGTCCATGAGGAGGAGATGCACTGCAGTACTAAATGCAGCTGGTGGCCACACCAGATACTGACTGTTACTTTTGATTTTGACCCCCCCTTTGTTCAGGGACACATTATTCCATTTCTGTTAGTCACATGTCTGTGGAACTTGTTCAGTTTATGTCTCAGTTGTTGAATCTTGTTATGTTCATACAAATGTTTACACATGTTAAGTTTGCTGAAAATAAACGCATTTGGCAGTTCTTTTTTTGCTGAGTTTAGTCCAAGGGGTTAAACATTGTTCATAAAAAAATATAAATGTTTAACGGTTAAGCTTGCTGCTATCACAAAAAATACAATTGAAGGGCTTTGTCTACAGTCACATAAAATAATGAATTGAGTCAATAAAAATGTTTTACTTTATCAGAGATGATTAGAAGTAATGTATGGTAGCACATCCGTTTAATCAGAACAAATTGTTCCCCAATCAGACAGATATTGATTAACCTGAATAATATATTAGAAAATTAGCTTTTGTTTCCAAACTCGCTTTCAACTTTCTCTCTTAACAATGACTGCAAACAAGTTCTTGACTGTTAAGGTGACTGTTACAATAAACATTTCTAGACATAGCGTAATAACTTCTTTAAGAAAAGGAAGAAAAGTTGATCATTTTAATTATAGATATCTGATTATGGAAGAGTTTATTTCATACTGAATAAAAGTTTGATTGTTGACATTCAGTACATTGATGTTCAGGACATCGACATTCAGTACATTGATGTGTAAGCCAACTGTTGCAACTTTCCAAGCTACACTGAGTGTACAAAATATTAAGACCACCTTCCTAATGTTGAGTTGCACCCCAATGCTTCCCACAGTTGTGTCAGAAAGGATGGATGTCCTTTGGGTGGTGGGCCATTCTTGATACACACGGTAAACTGTTGTTTGAAAAACCCAGTGGTGTTGCAGTTGTTGACACAAACCAAATCCCGTTCAAAGGCACTTAAATATTTTGTCTTGCCCATTCACCCTCTGAATGACACACATACACAATCCATATCTCAATTGTCTCAAGGCTTAAAAATCCTTCTTTATTAACCTGTCTCCTCCCCTTTATATACACTGATTGAAGTGGTTTTAGCAAGTGACATCAATAAAGGATCATAGCTTACACCTCAATTCATCTGCTCAGTCTATGCCATGGACAGAGCAGTTCTTAATGTTTTGTACAGTCAGTGTAAATTACTCTGTGTCAATTTCTATTTTTAATCATAGATCATCAATCTTTCATATTTAGTAATGGGGAGGCAGTTAGCCTAGTGGTTAGAGCATTGGGTTAGTAACCGAAAGGTTGCTCGATCGAATCCCAGAGCTGACAAGGTGTCAGTCTGCCCTGAAAAAGGCAGTTAACCCACTGTTTCTAGGCCGTCATTGTAAATAAGAATTTGTTCTTAACTGACTTGCCTGGTTAAATGAAAAAGGTCATGATACATATCCATTGTAATGATATTTTACCTTGTGGCAGGGAGGCGGAATGAAAGGACTCTAGATGGTGGTTCAGTACAATCTGCTTTGAGTGTTGTATTTTGTACTGTAGGCTGTGCCTCAACAAACTGACTTCCCTAGTTAAATAAAAGTTACAATTATATATTTAAAAAAATAAAGACTATGGAGCTATCTCCCCCCATCCCACTCCAAATCACCCATTGATCCCGATAGAACTTAAACAACTCAGATACAGTTTGGACAAAATACATTATCTATTATTAGCTGCCTTCACATATGTAGGCCCTTTAGCAAGTGCAAACAACTGTGTGTGTGTGTGTGTGTGTGTGTGTGTGTGTGTGTGTGTGTGTGTGTGTGTGTGTGTGTGTGTGTGTGTGTGTGTGTGTGTGTGTGTGTAATATGAGTCACTATTATGTGGGTGGATGGAAATGATCCAAACATTATGTTGAACATAACAATAAACTTCATTAATCAATCTGACTCCATTATCATGTGAATGATATAGGGCCATTATTGTATCCAGTGGGTATAGCCAAGGTTGCGAGCTTTGCATCACCACTCTGAATAGTATAAGATGCACTTGTCCAGGTTTACCATTATACATGTATTAAGAGGCTAAGGAACAAGGAGCTAATATCTTGCAATCAATGTCCTAGCATTAAATTATTGAGTTAACCTTGACTCAGAGATGCATAGTTAGAGACCAAGCATATATGCAACGTATATTGTGAACAGATTTAGCATTAGACATTTCACCAAAAAAGAATTCAAGAATATCCATCTCAAAGTATTCAGATTTATTACAAGAATGCAATTAACAAATGGTACACACTAGAAATCTTGACGATACAAAGAATACAAAATATCCTAAGTCTTAACAGCACAGAACATTCACCAATTATGACATATAAATATACGTCAGGAGAGCGGTTTACCAATGACTGAATGATCAGCGTTTAAACACAACTTTTATTCTTCCAAGAGCCCCAGTGTCTCCTATCATCTAATTAACTTCACTTTGCATGGCCCTAAACATTAAAACAAAGGCATGAAAATAACACACACATTCTTGGATCTAATCATCACACCTCAGCACTGTATAATAAGAGCACACACCTGTGTCGCTCCTCTTTTAACTATTCGCTGTCCTACAAACATTAATTTCCTCAATTCAAGTTGTCATCAGTTATCACACCTCTACTGGCGTCACTGACCCCAGGACTTCGATGAGAATGTCTCCTCATTAAGATTTGCACAGATCAGGTGTGCTTGATCCCTGTGTTTTAATAAACAATGCCATAAATATCATAGATGGATATCATAAGGTGAATGCACCAATTTGTAAGTCGCTCTGGATAAGAGCGTCTGCTAAATGACTTAAATGTAAATGTAAATGTAATAAATCATGATGAGTCGTCAAGCTGTGCTCCCATGCCAGCCAGTCGCTAGTCAAGAGTATCATTTTTTTAAATTCTTCCACTACATTTTCCCGCCTGTGGATACTCTGCACTGTAGAAGACAATCAGAGGAACCAGAGAAATGTGTGGAGAGAGGTGAATAGAACTTGAAGCAACAGCATCAAGTCCATGTAATAGTTACCACCCAAAGACTTGCAAGGACACAGTGGAGACCCTCAACAAGATAATGCAGTCCAAGCAGACAGTGACTAACTTTTCGTCCAGTATCGTTAAAGTCCTGGTGTGCTCCTCATAGAAGGTATCTTCTCACCAAGGTGGAACTTCAGTCTCCAGGGGTACCCTGCCTAGAATGCTCAGCTGTCCCATCGTGGAATCCTCCATCACCTCCATCAGAAAGTGTGGCTTAGCTGGTCAGGTCAGGCCCCATCATGGAGTCCATTTCACATTTTATGACGCACCACTGTTTGTGAAAAACATGTGTAAAGCATTCGAAATAGTAATACATTGAAAGTACACACATCACCATGATAACATTCTGCAATGTATGAGAAATATAAATTACACACTAAATGTCTCATGACATGAGTTGTGAATAAAGTTTCACTATCATTGATATAGAAAATAGCCAACAAAGATATCCCATCAACTGCTTGATCCAAACAAGGAAGAGTTAGGGGAAACGCATGAATGGATGAAAGAAAAACAAACAACAAAAAACTTACCATCCAGCATCATTGCAAATGAACAATTTGTCACGCCCTGATTTGTTTCACATGTCCTTGTGATTGTCTCCACCCCCTCCAGGTGTCACTTATTTCCCCGGTGTATT
Source organism: Salvelinus namaycush (assembly GCF_016432855.1). Classification (NCBI taxonomy): domain Eukaryota; kingdom Metazoa; phylum Chordata; class Actinopteri; order Salmoniformes; family Salmonidae; genus Salvelinus; species Salvelinus namaycush. The sequence goes on from NC_052334.1 coordinate 15,858,267, forward strand.
TATCCCTGTGTTTCCTGTCTCTCTGTGCCAGTTTGTCTTGTCAAGTCAACCAGTGTGTATTTCCTGTGCGCCTGCTTCTTCTATTCTCTCTTTTGCTAGTCCTCCTGGTTTTGACCCTTGCCTGCCCTGACTCTGCACCCGCCTGCCTGACCATACCGCCTACCCTGTCCTCGAGCCTGCATGCTACTCTGTACCTCCTAGACTCTGACCTTGTTATGATCTTTTTGCCTGTCCACGGCCATTCTCAAATCAAACTATTTGCCACATGCGCCGAATACAACAAGTGTAGACTTTACCGTGAAATGCTTACTTACAATCCCTTAATAACCAACAGTGTAGTTCAAGAAGAAAATATCTACCAAGTAGGCAAAAATAATAATAAAAAGTAACACAATAACGAGGCTATATACCGGGGTCACCGCTACCGAGTCAGTGTATAGGCTAGTTGAGGTAATCTGTACATGTAGCTGGGGGTGAAATGACTATGCATAGGTAACAAACAGCGAGTAGCAGCAGTGTACGGGGGGTGTTTTTATGAATTGTTCAGCAGTCTTATGGCTTGGGGGTAAAAGCTGTTCAGGAGCCTTTTGGTCCTAGACTTGCCGGTACCGATTGCCGTGCAGTAGCAGAGAACAGTTTAACTTCTTATGGCTGCAAGGGGCAGTATTGAGTAGCCAGTTAAATGGTGCTCATTTCAAATGGCCTCGTACTCAATTCTTGCTCGTACAATATGCATATTATTATTACTATTGGATAGAAAACACTCTCTAGTTTCTAAAACCGTTTGAATTATTTCTCTGAGTGAAACAGAACTCATTCTGCAGCACATTTCCTGACCAGGAAGTGGAATGTCAGAAATCGATGCTCTGTTCAACTTCCTGCCTATACATGGGCATGATACGTAAGAGTCTACGTACACTTCATACACCTTCCCCTGGTTGTCAAGAGGCGGTGAGAGAAGAAATTTCGTGTTTATCTTGGTCTGAGGTGGAATTAACTTTTACCGCCTCAGAAACCCGGATCCGGGATCACCCCCCACCCCCCCCACACTGATTAGCATCGCTAGCATAGCGTCACAATTAAATAGTAGCATCTAAATATCATTAAATCACAAGTCCAAGACACCAAATGAAAGATACAGATCTTGTGAATAAAGCCACCATTTCAGATTTTTAAAATGTTTTACAGGGAAGACAAAATATGTAAATCTATTAGCTAACCCCGTTAGCAAAATACACCACTTTTCTATCAGTTTCTTACTCCATCAGGTGCTATCACCAATTCGGCCAAATAAAGATATTGATAGCCACTAACCAAGAAAAAACCTCAGATGACAGTCTGATAACATATTTATTGTATAGCATAGGTTTTGTTAGAAAAATGTGCATATTTCAGGTATAAATCATAGTTTGCAATTGCAGCCACCATCACAAATCTCCCCAAAGCGACTAGAATTACTACATAGAGCAACGTGTATTACCAATTTACTCATCATAAAACATTTCTTAAAAATACACAGCTCACAGCAATGGATAGACACAGATCTTGTGAATTCAGACAATATTTCAGATTTTCAAAGTGTCTTACAGCGAAAACACAATAAATCGTTATATTAGCATACCACATATGCAAACGTTACCCGACCATTGATTCAAGCCAAAGAGAGCGATATCGTTATCATCGCCAAAATATATTAATTTTTTCACTAACCTTCTCAGAATTCTTCCGATGACACTCCTGTAACATCATATTACACAATCCATATAGAGTTTGATCGAAAATGTGCATATTTAGCCGCACAATTCGTGGTTACACAACGTGATTAGTGGGCAAAAAATCAAGCAATTTGCCCGGCGCCATTTTGGAAAGGCACCTAATCTTATCGAAAACTATTCATAAACTTGACTAAAAAAATACAGGTTGGACATGAAATGAAAGATGCATTAGTTATTAATGCAACCGCTGAGTTAGATTTTTAAAATTAACGTTACTAGACATACAGTGTGCGTTACAGCCAGACTAGTGCCGCAATAATGGCGTCACTAGTCGCCATTATTGAGTTTACATTTTTCCACATAAAAACGGAATAACATCATAAATAGCTCTTACTTTTCGACGAGCTTCCATCAGAATCTTGGCCAAGTGGTCCTTTGTCCAAAAGAATCGTTGCTTGGTTGTAAAACGTTGCATTCAACTTCTGATATAGCAGCTAACAATAGCTAACAATAGCTATTTTGCCCCAACGTGTCCAAATCCTCAAGACGCAATACTGAGGAAATTCCGAAAAATAGCAATATACTCGCATAATCTGATATAACTCGGTTTAAAATAGCTTCGTTATGATGTTTCTAAAACCTATATCGAATTAAATTACAGACGGATACATCTAACGTTGATAATTGAGCGTTTGAAAATGGCATCCTGAGGTCCCTCTCTGCGCAATGGTCAGCGTCGAAAAGAGGGCGCACCTCACTCCTTGGCCTTTTATAACCTCTGAGAGCTACGTATAAAGCCCATTCCACTTCTCATTGGTTACTGACATCCAGGGGAAGGCGGGTGCAGTTCATGTCGTTCCATAGGATACACACAGACCTTTAAAACTGATCTGAGACCAGAGCTTCGCTCTCAGACCATCGCAGTACCTGTCATGGATTTCGCTGTAGAAAGAGTTCTGGGTCACCCACAGACATAATTCCAACGGTTTATGAAACTAGAGAGTGTTTTCTATCCAATAGAATTAATAATATGCATATTGTACGAGCAAGAATTGAGTACGAGGCAGTTTAATTTGGCGACACCCAGAAAAAAAAAATGCTAACTGCTCCCCCTATTGACAAAATTAAAGCTCTTTGTATGACGTGACCATCCATTTCCTGTTTCTGGAGCGCGCGAAAGGGGACATGGATTTGCCTTCTGTTTAGCTGTCGTTATGGACGACTAACATCTCCGGTTTAGATTTTATTTGATACATGTGACCATATCATCGTAAAGTATGTTTTTTCAATATAGTTTAATCAGATTATTGAAATTTTTTCGGGAGTTTTGCCATGTTCCGTTCTCTGACTTTGTTGACATTGGAGAGATCCGTGCCACTTGACAAGTGCCCATGCTAAATGATGAGGGAAATTTGCCGTTCCAGATCCAAACAACGACTGTTCTGGACAAAGGACACCTTGTCCAACATTCTGACGGAAGATCACCAAAAGTAAGAAACATTTTATGATGCTATTTCTAATATCTGTCGTGCATGTGAACTGGTCGTCGGCGCCCAAGTGTTTCTGGCTATTGTGGCTACGCTAATATAACGCTACATTTTGTTTTCGCTGTAAAACATTTAATAAATCGGAAATATTGTCTGGAATCACAAGATGCCTGTCTTTCAATTGCTGTACACTATGTATTTTTCAGAAATGTTTTATGATGAGTAATTAGGTATTTGACGTTGGTGTCTGTAAATATTATGGCTGCTTTCGGTGCAATTTCTGATTGTAGCTGAAATGTAAACTATGATTTATACCTGAAATATGCACATTTTTCGAACAAAACATATGCTATACAATAAATATTATCAGACTGTCATCTGATGAAGTTGTTTCTTGGTTAGTGGCTATTTATATCTTTATTTGGTCGAATTTGTGATAGCTACTGATGGAGTAAAAAACTGATGGAGTAAGAAAAGTGGTGTCTTTTGCTAACGTGGTTAGCTAATAGATTTACATATTTTGTCTTCCCTGTAAAACATTTTAAAAATCGGACATGTTGGCTTGATTCACAAGATATGTACCTTTCATATGCTGTATTGGACTTGTTAATGTGTGAAAGTTAAATATTTAAAAAATATATATTTTGAATTTCGCGCCCTGCACTTTGAGCTGGCTGTTGTCATAAGTGTACCGACGTCGGGCTTGCACGCCAAACAGGCTAACTTGGGTGACTGGAGTCTGACAATTTTATGGGCTTTCCTCTGACAGGTCCTAGATGGCAGAAAGCTTGGGCCCAGTGATGTACTGGGCTGTTCGCACTACCCTTTGTAGCGCCTTACGGTCAGATGCCGAGCAGTTGCCATACCACGCGGTGATGCAACCTGTCAGGATGCTCTCGACGCTGCAGCTATAGAAGTTATTGAGGATCTGGGGACCATGCCAAATCTTTTCAGTCTCCTGAGGGGGAAAAGGTTTTGTCGTGCCCTCTTCATGACTGTCTTGGTATGTTTGGACCATGATAGTTCATTGGTGATGTGGACAACAAGGAACTTGAAGCTCTCAACCCGCTCCACGGCAGCCCCGTCGATGTTAATGGGGGCTTTTCGCCCCGCCTTTTCCTGTAGTCCACGATCAGCTCCTTTGTCTTGCTCACATTGAGGGAGAGGTTGTTGTCCTGGCACCACACTGCCAGGTCTCTGACCTCCCCCTATAGGCCGTCGCATCGTTGTCGGTGATCAGGCCTACCACTGTTGTTGGTTGTTGTCAGCAAACTTAATGATGGTGTTGGAGTCATGTTTGGCCACCCAGTTGGGGGTGAACAGGGAATACAGGAGGAGACTAAGTACACACCCGTAAGGGGCCCCAGTGATAAGGATCAGCGTGGCAGACGTGTTGTTGCCTACTCTTACCACCTGGGGGCGGCCTGTCAGGAAGCCCAGGATCCAGTTGCAGAGGGAGGTGTTTAGTCCCAGAATCCTTAGCTTAGTGATGAGCTTCGTGGGCACTATAGTGTTGAACACTGAGCTGTAGTCAAACAGCATTCTCACATAGGTGTTCCTTTTGTCCAGATGAGAAAGGGCGGTGTGGAGTGCGATTGAGACTGCGTCATCTGTGGATCTGTTGGGGCGGTATGCGAATTGGAGTGGGTCTGGGGTGTCCGGGAGGATGCTGTTGATAGCCATGACCAGCCTTTTAAAGCACTTCATGGCTACCGACGTTAGTCCCACGGTGCGATAATAATTTAGGCAGGTTACCTTCGCTTCCTTGGGTACAGGGACTATGGTGGCCTGCTTGAAACATGTGGGTATTACAGACTCGTTCAGGGAGAGGGTGAAAATGTCAGTGAAGACACTTGACAGTTGGTCCGCGCATGCTTGGAGTACACATCCTGGTAATCTGTCTGGCCCTGCGGCTTTGTGAATGTTGACCTGTTTAAAGGTTTTGTTCATATCGGTTACCGATAGCGTTATCAAACAGTCATCCAGAACAGTTGGTGCTCTCATGTATGCTTCAGTGTTGCTTGCCTTGAAGCTAGCATAAAAGGCATTTAGCTCGTCTGGTAGGCTCACGTCACTGGGCAGCTCCCATCTGGGTTTCCCTTTGTAGTCCATAGTAGTTTTCAAACCCTGCCACATCTGACGAGCATCAGAGCCGGTGTAGTAGGATTCAAATCATAATCCTGTATTGACGCTTTGCTTGTTTGATGGTTCGTCTGAGGGCATAGCAGGATTTCTTATAAGCGTCCGGATTAGACTCCCGCTCCTTGAAAGCGGCAGCTCTAGCCTTCAGCTCGATGCTGATGTTGCCTTTAATCCATGGCTTCTGGTTGGGATATGTACGTACAGTCACTGTGGGGGCGACGTCATTGATGCACTTATTGATGAAGCTCTTGCCTGCCCCTTGGATACTAATACAGTGGGGCAAAAAAGTATTTAGTCAGCCACCAATTGTGCAAGTTCTCCCACTTAAAAAGATGAGAGAGGCCTGTAATTTTCATCATATGTACACTTCCACTATGACAGACAAAATGAGGGAAAAAAATCCAGAAAATCACATTGTAGGATTTTTATTGAATTTATTTGCAAATTATGGTGGAAAATAAGTATTTGGTCAATAACAAAAGTTTATCTCAATACTTTGTTATATACCCTTTGTTGGCAATGACAGAGGTCAAACGTTTTCTATAAGTCTTCACAAGGTTTTCACACACTGTTGCTGGTATTTTGTCCCATTCCTCCATGCAGATCTCCTCTATCCAATAGTAATAATAATATGCATATTGTATGATCTAGAACAGAGTACGAGGCCGTTTAAATTGGGCACGATTTTTTCCAAAGTGAAAACAGCGCCCCCTATTGACAAGAAGTTTTAACAGGCCACAGTAAAATAACCTTCCACCAGCAAACTCAAATGGGTTTACTCACTCCAGAGGAGAAACAAACATGTCCAATATCCCACCATTTTTTGTACGCTTGTGTCAAACAGAAAAAACGACTGCAGTGTCTATGTATGGCGTCCAATACATCAGTTACATGCCTACTCTGTTCAAACACCAACTCAAAAAGTTAATGTCGGAGGATGGAACCTAGAAGAAAATAATAAGTTAAAGTTCCCCTGCAGCAAACATGTCGACTGGATCACCACTATTTAGAGGATGTAACAAATCCCCATCAACTGCATGAGGCACTATTATGTTGAATGCAATAATAGACTACATTCATCAATCTGACTCCATTATCATGTCAATACTACAGGGCATTATTGTATCCTGTGGGTATAGCTAAGGTTGCGAGCCTTGCGTCACCACTCTGAATACTATAAGATGCACGTTTCCAGGTTTACCGTTATACATTTATTAAGAGGCTAAGGAACAAGGACCTAATATCTCGTAATCAATGTCCAAGGATTAAATGATTGAGTTAACCTTGGCTCATTAGACGCATAGTTAGAGACCAAGCATATATGCTATGTATATTTTGAATAACATTTATAATTAGACATTTAACCAAATAATAATTCAATGATATTAATCAGAAATGTGAGGACTACGGTTTGTATCCATTGAAAAGTAATCAGATTTATTGCAGTTACGAAATAAGAATGCAATTAACAAATGGTACACACCAGAAATCTTCACGAAACAAAGAATACAAAATATCTTAAGTCTTAACAGCATAGAAAAATCATCAATTATGACATACAAATGTACATCAGGAGTTTGTTTTCCAATGACTCCATGATTGACATTTAAATCCAGCTTTTATTCTTCCAAGAGGCAAACTCCCAGTGTTTCCTATCGTCTATTTAACTTCACTTTGCATGGCCCAAAACATAACACAGGCATGAAAATAATACAAACATTCTTGGATCTAATCATCACACCTCAACACTGTATAATAAGAGCACACACCTGTGTTCCTCTTTTAACTATCTGCTGTCCGACAAACAGAATAACACAGTTTCTCTGTAATAATAAATCCATAGCACTTACAGTACAAGAAAACACATCAAAATGCATAGCTCTTTATAAACTCATGAAACAATCCAAACATGACAATTTAATTCAGAGTGACGTTAATTTCCTCTATTCAAGTTTTCATCAGTCATCACACCTCAACTGGCGTCAGTGACCCCAGGACTTCGGTGAGAATGTCTCTTCAAGATTGCCACAGATCAGGTGTGTTGTGATCCCTGTGATAGCCCACAGATGGTCTGTCATTTAAACAATGCCATAAATCGTGTTTCAGTCATCGCGCTGTGCTCCCACCAGAGGTGGGACCAAGTCATTGTTTTACAAGTCACAAGTAAGTCTCAAGTCTTAGCACTCAAGTCCCAAGTCAAGACAAGCAAGTCCGAGTCAAGTCTCAAGTCCTAAACTTTGTGTTTTGAGTCCTCAACAAGTCATAATGTGCTCTTCACCAAATGTAATACCATTTCATATTTTTAACAAGGGTAATAGTTAGTATATTACATTTGAGCAAATCATGAATGCTTTTAAAAATATCTATATTTATTACTTTCCAAATAAATGTTATATTTCCATGGAAATACATGGGTAGCCATGAGAAAGACCCCCCCCCCCCTCCCCCCCCCAATAGTGAGGATCACTGACTGACTGTGTGGAGGCTCATTGATTTAACGTTATGTTAGCCTACATGATACACTCTTAAAGTAATAAAATATATAGCTGTCGGCTATATTAGCCACGACATACCGTTCTTTGTGCAGCTTCAACTGTCGAACAAAGTTGGAAATTGTTGCGCCTCCGTCTGTAATTTTCTGCCCGCATGTTATACAAGTTGCTATCCGTTTTTTGTTGATACAGCGTCTTAATATCCGAAAATAATAATTTGGGGTATCTTTCCAAGGGCTCCATCTGAATTCACCTGCCGACGTTCCTCTGCACTGCCACGCACAACTTTTTCTCAGCTGGCACAATTTGAGTGAAGAGTTGATGCACTGCACACTTTTTTAATATTTGGGCTTGGAGTGTATCAAGTAAGGTCGAGTCATAAGGCTCAAGTCCAAGTCAAGTCACGAGTCATTGGTGTCAAAGTCGAGTTGCAAGTCATCTTTGTGACTCGAGTCCACACCTCTGCCTCCCACGCCAGCCAGTCGCTAGTCCCGAGGATCACCTTCTTTAAATCCTCCACTACAGTTCTGTGCTGCAAAAGTAAAGAAAAACATTTCTATGAAATCTGTGTATATTATTCAGCTATGCACAGTAAGCATTGGAGGGGAAAGTGAAAATATCAGTCTACTTCTAGAAACAGTTCTTTTTACAAATGAGCCCCGAAGAACGAATGTTGAAAAAGCCTCCCCATGATTCCACTCTGTTTTTCAATTTGTTAGCAAAACATGTCTGCTCACTTTTCTCAACACAACATAGGTGTTGATTGCTTATGTTATTAGTTACTCCTCACACTGTTTCTCCACCTCCGTGCAGCCCAGTACCTCTGACAATTGATTTTCAAAGCCAGATTATGGGGATTTCAATGGCTGTCAGTGGTTGCATGACATTATCTCGACAGTCAACTGGTTTGTTGGCAGATAGGTGTGAGTGCCCAATACAAACACCCTTATGGAATATCTAGCTTACACAGAGAAATGTCGTGACATTGTTTGGACAGAAATGATTGGATCATTACCTGAGATCAGGGTTTATGGTGCTGAATAGAATTCAAACCCCACCACTCTCAGGTAAACAACTGGTTATGATGTTTGTTGGTAATTCCCTCTCTCCATCTTTCTCTCTCTCATTTATCCCCCCTTTGTCTCTTCCCTCTCTTCTCTTTCCCTCCACCTCTCTCTCTCCCCCTCCTTATCACATGCCACATCTCCCCTCAGCACTGACAGAGGCCCTGGGGAGGCTCAGTGTGCTGTAAATTACACAGAGCAAACTGGCAATGCACCGTATAGGTTTTAGAGAGGGAGTGCTGCCTTCCTCTGAACCAATGGAGATTATTCTCAGGGAGGGTAAACAACACCTGGTGCAGAGTTTCACTGTAACTGGGGAAGATAATTAGTAAAGAGTCCGTAATACAGATGCTCCATGCCTCATGGTGTAACTATAACCCTTAAAGGGGAAATCTGCAGCTGCTACATCTATTTTTTTGACTTATAAATGAATATGTACCCACTGATTCTAAAAGACTACAATTTATAAATGGCTCATGAGCTTAGTTCAGCTGTCGTACCCATCAGAACTCAAAATATAGCCTTGTTTTACTCCAATGTTTGTAAATGTAAACAACACTATAGAGCCTCAAAACATGGTTAAAACTATAGTTTTGATATCATGGATGGTGGGTCCTTGCATCCATAGCATTTCTCCAGCCCCATCCCTCAGCTTTTTACCGAAACAGGGGCAGTGGAAATTATTTGTTGTTTCAACTGCTGATTTCAGCTATAAGGACATTTGTTAACACAGTCACATCTGAGGAATTCACTTATTCTCTTAACTGGTTGATTAGCTATTTTATGGTCTGTGGGTACACAGTTCTAAATGATGAAGGAATTACTGCCTGCAATAACTAGTTAATTTATGGGCTAAATCTCATGATAATTTAACTTAGTAAATCATTATAATAAATAAACTAATATAGGAAAATACAAGGGTTTTGGTGGCTTTCTCCCTCTGAATAAATATATCAAACAGGAGAAATATTCTGGATATTAATTTAGATAAAACATGACAGGTTTATTTAGATATCTACTGCTTCCTTCTCCCTGGACAGACATGTCCAGACACAGCTCCCCTGTGAGTGAAATATGCATAGGTTTTTAACTTCATCCCCAGAGTTTAATATGAACACAGATCCATCTGTTCATCAATCAGGCTTATGGAAATACGAACACATAAGAAAATACATATATTTATCAGACAGACTCTCTCTCTGCAAATTACCAGATCTAAGAGGGTGTTGTGAACCAGTCATAATAATAATTCCCTTGCTCCTGGTAAATTAATGTCCCATATTTAGAGGCGGCCTTAGACCATTTTTTTGCATCCCACTTTAAGGGATTAGAAGATGTTTAATGGAAAAGAAAGGGGCAGTCTGCTCTGAAGTATTTTGAACTTTCATTAATTTTACCATATTAGTCTGCACGTAGTTACTTAAGAGGAAGCCTTATTGTAAGTCACTAATCATTCTCAGAGGGAAAGAGCTAATGAATGTATGATTACCTATCCATTGCCCGCACCATATGTGTGTGAATGTTGAGGTGTAAGAATCCATTAAATTAAATAAAAACTAGCCAAGCAGTAAATGTACTTTTCAGTTTTGCCCTGATAAACAATCAGTTATTTCCAGTTATTATATATGAAAAGTATGTGCCCCATTGCTGTAAGTCAAGAAATAGTCACCTCAGTAAGCATCACATTTGCAGCTATGATATGCCCCTGATGCTGTGTCATGTTTGACTAATGGAGTTTGGAGAAATGATTTTCATAATTACGAACTTATGCCAGTAATCTATGAACTGTCTATGGCTGGTTTGTCTGGGTAACAGTATATGGCCCCTCAGTGTAGAACTAACAAGGCTGAACCATATAAAGACACCAGGTGAACAGATTATGAGTCTCTCTTCCTTTACACATAGGGTAGTTCCGCCTCACAATTGTGTTGTTAACTTTTGCACTCCGCTCCTCAGGTGTCTGACCCCTAGCTCTCCACTTGATACAGCCATCACTGACCGGCATCATCAGCCCAGGGGATTATAAATTATGTAAATATATGAAAGTTGTAACAGTAGCGCATACAAACTCTAGAGAATCATCCTCGCACAGGGCACCAAGAATGTAGAGAATCGCCCTTACATGGGGCACTAAAATATGTAGAAATATCACAAACACACACAGCAACACACAAAAATGCATCACAATAATGAACACTTGATTTTGCTTTTTGTATTGTCACAACATACATAGTATTAAAGACTACAGTTGGGATTTGTTTTTGTTTTTTAACAATAGAGTATGCCTTGTTGTATGTCTCTCTGTATGTCAACAGCCTTTGGTCTCCCCATCCACAGTTCATTAAAAGTCTGGCTGGGTTTCATGTAGCCCCTGTGTTCCAATGGAAAGCTCCCAGCAAGCACAGAGGTGCTTATCGGAGAGCCCAGACTCAACTAGTAACCAGGGAAACTGGAAATCAGAACCGGATGTTTTTTCTTCTTCCAGAAAGTTCTTCTTAAATCCATAGAATGCTACTTCTTAGGATGGTGTCAATCTCTTTCGCCCTCTCTCACTTTTTCTCTACTAATATCTTAAGGCGATAAAAGAAAGAGAAGGTGAAGGAAATGTAAGAAAATTACTAATTTCATGGATATCATTTAGCTGGTTCAGTCTATGATTCTTCCACATAAATTCCCACATACTCCCACATCATTTCCAATATTAACCAACAATATTGTGCCAATTTGGTAACTTAGGACCAGCATTTTAACCTAATACATTCATTATATTGCACCTACACATCGGGATCCAACCGAATGTAGAATATTACGAACAATAGAGGCTTCCTTAATCTCAATGTATTCTTTCTCACAGAACCCCAACCCCAAAAAGGAGTCGAACTGCATTTCTGCCAATCATAATATGTGATGTGGAATCAGTGTTTATCATTGAGAAATCCTTTATCCTCATTATAGTTTTATGATCTTTCTGGAGGAAGGGAAATAGGGGGATTAGAAAGCAATCAACACCTTGATAGGAAATGTGAAATGCAATGCAGCTAGCTCACAGCACAGAGAAGCACAGTGCTCAGGAAGACGTGTCCCTCTATTCGACTCATACCTTCCAGGAATTCATGACAGCATGGTGATGATGCAGGCAGGTACTAACAATTTCTCCAGCTCTCATATAGAATGGACTGGTCAGAATCCCCTATAAATCTGAATGCAAAAATCATTCATAAATTAATGTGTACAGAAACATATCTTTGCCTAAGGACATTATTTTGCATTACTTATATTTTTGTTCTGATCAGCTGGACATTTACATTATATCCTTCAGGCTTGTGTGTCTTTGTCCATCTACAGTATGTTAAATTTTAAGATGGTTTACTTTGGTTTTATTCTGAACTGAAATGCCTCTTACAAGCCACATTGTATGCATTTTATCAGCAGTGGCTCTCTCTTCAGTCAAGGTTACTTTCCATTGAAAATCACACTTTTAAAAGTTCATCTGTTAACTCGTCTCCACATAATGTTGTTGACTCATCCTACACTCATATTTGTGGCCAAAGTAAAAACACAACCTCAAACTTGCTTACTATTTTCTTCATAGAGGATGATTCTCCTGAGGAGGATGAGCTGGCCTATCAGCGGTCTACACTGTGCCAAATGCCATAGTTTTCGGCTCCTAATTATCCTTACACTTCTGAAGACTAGCCATTTCCATTCCAGTCGGAAGAACTTAAGTGTATTATCTCTGAACACTCAAAGTTGGTTTCTCCACCGACTGTAGGATAAGGGAAACTTGGGGTGTTAACAGCACTCAACATCTCTATTAAAATAAAAAGTAATTCAAAGAAATGTACAAGATAAAATAAGACATAAAAAAAGATTCCCTTACCCCTTCCAAATAATCAGAAGTAATTAAAACATTTCTGAACCACCCATCCCGGTATCGGGATAATTGTCATCAGCAACGCTGAATAGCATAGCGCCACAGTCAAATACTGTTACTAGAAAATATTCATATTCATGAAATCACAAGTGCAATATTGCAAAACACAGCTTAGCCTTTTGTTAATCCACCTGTCGTCTCAGATTTTGAAATTATGCTTTACAGCGAAAGCAATACAAGCGTTTGTAAGTTTATCGATCGCTCGACAAAACATTAATGTAACTTGGTCACGAAAATCAGAAAAGCAATCAAATTAATCGTTTACCTTTGATGATCTTCGGATGTGTTCACTCACGAGACTCCCAGTTAGACAACAAATGTTCCTTTTGTTCCATAAAGATAATTTTTATATCCAAATACCTCCGTTCGTTTGGTGCGTTATGCTCAGAAATCCAAAGGAAAGAGCGGTCACGACAACATAGATGAAAATTCCAGATAATATCCATAATGTCCACAGAAACATGTCAAACGTTTTTTATAATCAATCCTCAGGTTGTTTTTCAAATATCTATTCGATAATATATCAACCGGGAGTGTTGGTTTTTCAATAGGACCGGGAGTAACAATGGCCGCCTTTCTCTGTTGCGCAAAACTCACTCTGAGAGCCCCCACCTATCCACTTACGCAATGTGATCGTTCTCGCTCATTTTTCAAAATAAAAGCCTGAAACGATGTCTAAAGGCTGTTGACACCTTAGGGAAGCCATAGAAAAAGGAATCTGGTTATCCCTTTAAATGGGTGATAGGGATGCATAAGAAGGTTTAAAAAACAGAGGCACTTCCTGATTGGATTTTCCTCAGGTTTTAGCCTGCAATATCAGTTCTGTTAAACTCACAGACAAAATTTGGACAGTTTTGGAACCTTTAGAGTGTTTTCTATCCTAATCTGACAATTATATGCATATTCTAGTTTCGGGGGCTGAGAAATAGGCAGTTTCAAATGGGTACGTTTTTTAGCCAAAAACGAAAATACTGCCCCCTATACTTAAGAAGTTAAAAAGCAAGGATTAATTAAATACCAAAAAAATGCAATTGCACGTGCTTTAGGATACAGGATGTAAACAGAGACTGCTGCCCTATGTACATAGTCATTGAACACTGGCCACTTTAATAATTTTTACATACTGTTTAACCCACTTTATATGTATGTATTGTAATGTATTCTAGTCATTGAACACTGGTCATTTTAATAATGTTTACATACTGTTTTACCTATATTATATGTATATACTGTATTCTAGTCATGGCTCATTCTACAGTGCCTTCAGAAAGTATTCACACCCCTTGACTTTTACACATTTAGTTGTGTTACAACCTGCATTTAGAATTGATTTAAATGTAAATGTTTTGTCACTGGCCACACAATACCCCATAATGTCAGTGGAATTATGTTTTTTGACATTTTTAAAAATTTATTAAACATGAAATGCTGAAATGTCTTGAGTCAATGTGTATAGAAGCCCTTTGTCATGGCAATACTAAATATATTCAGGAGTAAAAAAGTCACAAAATAAGTTGCCAATGTGTGCAATAGTAGTGTTTAACATTATTTTTGAATGCCTATCTCATCTTTGTACCACACATATACAATTATCTGTAAGGCCCCTTAGTCGAACAGTGAATTTCAAACACAGACTCAACCACAAATACCAGGGAGGTTATCCAATGCCTCGCAAAGAAGGGCACCTATTGGTACATGGGTAAAAATAAAATGTTGAATATCGTTTTGAGCATAGTGTAGATATAAATTACACTTTGGATGGTGTATTAATACACGCAGTCCCTACAAAGATACAGGCGTCGTTCCTCACTCAGTTGCCGGAGAGGAAGGAAACCGCTCAGGGATGAGGCCAAGGGTGACCTTAAAACAGTTAGTTTAACTTCTTTGGGGTAGGGGGCAGTATTTTCACATCCGGATGAAAAGCATGCCCAGAGTAAACGGCCTGCTACAAAGCCATAAAAGCTAGAATATGCATATTGTTAGTAGATTTGGATAGAAAACACTCTGAAGTTTCTAAAACTGTTTGAATGATGTCTGTGTGTATAACAGAGCTCATATGGCAGGCAAAAACCTGAGAAAAATCCAACCAGGAAGTGGGAAATCTGAGGTTGGTCGATTTTCAACTCAGCTCCTATTGAAGATACAGTGGGATATTGGTAATGTTGCACTTCCTAAGGATTCCACTAGATGTCAACAGTCTTTAGAACCTTGTCTCATGCTTCTACTGTGAGGTGGAGCCTAAGGAAAAGCGAATGAGTAAGGTCTGCAATGAGCTGACCATACTCTGACCATGCGTGTTAACATGAGAGGGAGCTCTGTTCCATCGCACTTCTGAAGACAATGGAATTCTCCGGTTGGAACATTATTGAAGATTTATGTTAACATCCTAAAGATTGATTCAATACATCGTTTGACATGTTTCTACTGACTGTTACGGAACTTTTTGACATTTCATCTGCTTTTAGTGAACGCGGTTCGTGACTTTGGATTTGTTTACCAAACGCGCTAACAAAAGTAGCTATTTGGACATAAATGATGGACATTACCGAACAAAACTAACATTTCTTGTGGAAGTGGGAGTCCTGGGAGTGCATTCCGACGAAGATCAGCAAAGGTAAGTGAAGATTTATAATGCTATTTATGACTTTTGTTGACTGCATAATATGGCGGATATATTTGTGTCTTGATTGGGCTCTGAGCGTCGACTCAGATTATTGCATGGTTTGCTTTTTCCGTAAAGCTTTTTTGAAATCTGACACAGCGGTTGCATTAAGGAGAAGTGCATCTAAAATTCCATGCTTAACAGTTGTATCTTTTAGCAATGTTTATTATGAGTATTCCTGTAAATTGATGTGGCTCTCTGCAAAATCAAAGGATGTTTTGGAACTTCTGAACGTAAGGCGCCAATGTAAACTCAGATTTTTGGATATAAATATGAACTTTACCGAACGAAACATACATGTATTGTGTAACATGAAGTCCTATGAGTGTCATCTGATGAAGATCATCAAAGGTTAGTGACTCATTTTATCTATATTTCTGCTTTTTGTGAATCCTCTCTTTGGCTGGAAAAATGGCTGTGTTATTCTGTGAATAGGCACTCACCTAACATAATTGTTTGGTTTGCTTTCGTCGTAAAGCCCTTTTGAAATCGGACACTGTGGCTGGATTTACAACAAGTGTATCTTTAAAATGGTGTAAAATACATGTAGGTTTGAGGAGTTTTAATTATGGAATTTCTGTTGTTTTGAATTTGGCGCCCTGCAGTTTCACTGGCTGTTGAAGAGGTGGGACGCTACCGTCTCACGTACCCTAGAGAGGTTAATGGCTGTGATAAAAGAAAACTGAGGATGGATCAACAATATCGTAGTTACTCCACAATACTAACCCAATTGACAGAGTAAAAATAAGGAAAACAAGTCACTAAAGTAATACTGCAAAAAATGTGGCACACAATTAACTTTTTGTCCTGAATACAAAGTGTTATGTTTGGGGAAAATCCATACAACACATTATTGAGTACCACACTACATATTTTCAAGCATAGTGGTGCCTGCATCATGTTATGGGTATGCTTGTAATTTTTTTACCCACTTTTTGTCCCCAAATTCGATCTTGTCTCGTCGCTGCAACTCGGTAAGGCAAAGGTCGAGTCATGCATCCCCCGAAACATGACGCGCCAAACTGAGCTTCTTAAGACCTGCTCGCTTAATCCGGAAGCCAGCCGCACTCCTGACTCCTGATCACGGCTGGTTGTGATACAGGCTGGGATGGATCCCAGGTCTGTAGTGACGCCTCTAGCACTGCGATGCAATCCTTCGACTGCTGTGCCACTCGGGAGGCCCTTCGTTAAGGACTTTGTAACATAGATAATAAAACATTATGTAAGGAAAACCGTTTCACCCATATTGTAATTAATAATAGGTCTAATTTCATAGAAATCTGGAAACACTTGACAGTACCTATTACTTATCATTCACAATGTACAGTTGAAGTTGGAAGTTTACATACATCTTAGCCAAATACATTTAAACTCAGTTTTTCAGATTTTTTTCATCACATTTCCAGTGGGTCAGAAGTTTACATACACTCAATTAATATTTGGTAGCATTGCCTTTAAATTGTTTAACTTGGGTCAAAGGTTTTGGGTAGCCTTCCACAAGCTTCCCACAATAAGTTGGGTGAATTTTAGCCCATTTCTCCTGACAGAGCTGGTGTAACTGAGTCAGGTTTGTAGGCCTCCTTGCTCGCACATGCTTTTTCAGTTCTGCCCACAAATGTTCTATAGGATTGAGGTCAGGGCTTTGCGCAGGCCACTCCAATACCTTGACTTTTTTGTCCTTAAGCCATTTTGCCGCAACTTTGGAAGTATGCTTGGGGTCGTTGTCCATTTGGAAGACCCATTTGCGACCAAGCTTTAACTTCCTGACTGATGTCTTGAGATGTTGCTTCAATATATCCACATAATTTTCCTGCCTCATGATGCCATATATTTTGTGAAGTGCATCAGTCCCTCCTGCAGCAAAGCACCCCCACAACATGATGCTGCCACCCCCATCCTTCACGGTTGGGATGGTGTTCTTCAGCTTGCAAGCCTCCCACTTTTTCCTCCAAACATAACAATGGTCATTATGGTCAATCAAACAGTTCAATTTTTGTTTCATCAGACCAGAGGACATTTCTCCAAAAAGTACAATCTTTGTCCCCATGTGCAGTTGCAAACCCTAGTCTGGCTATTTTATGTTGGTTTATGTTGAAAAATTGCATGTGTCATGCAAAAAGTAGATGTCCTAACCGACATGCCAAAACTAATGTGATGTGGTGGAAATGTGTGGAGTGGTTGAAAAACGAGTTAAGAAAATATTAACCAAATAAACTAAAGAATAATAAAAAGTAACACAATAAAATTTAAATAACGAGGCTATATACAGGGGCTACCGTTACTGAGTCAATGTGCGGGGGTACAGGCTAGTCGAGGTAATTTGTTGATGTAGGTAGGGGTGAAGTGACTATAATAAACAGCGTATCAGCAGTGTAAAAAACAAATAGAGGGGCGTGTCAATGTAAATAATCCGATGGCTATTTGATTAATTGTTCAGCAGTCTTATGGCTTGGGGGTAGAAGCTGTTAAGGAGCCTTTTTGTCCTAGACTTGGCGCTCGGTTACTCCTTGCTGTGCAGTAGCAGAGAAAACAATCTATGACTTGGGTAACTGGAATCTTTGCCAATTTCTTGGGCTTTCCTCTGACACCGCCTATTATATAGATCCTGGATGGCAGGAAGCTTGGCCCCCGTGATGTACTGGGCCGTATGCACTACCGGTCAGGATACTCTTGATGGTGCCGCTGTAGAACTTTTTGAGGACCCGGGTACCATTGCCAAATATTTTTAGTCTCCTGAGGGGAAAAGGGTGTTGTGTGCCCTCTTCACAACTGTCCTGGTTTGTTTGGACCATGATAGTTTGTTGGTGATGTGGACACCAAGGAACTTGAAACTCTCAACCCGCTCCACTACAGCCCTGTCGATGTTAATGGTGGCCTGTTTGGCCCACCTTTTCCTGTAGTCCATGATCAGCTCCTTTGTCTTGTTTACATTGAGGTAGAGGTTGCTAGCCTGGCACCACACTGCCAGGTCTCTGACCTCCCCCCTATAGGCCGTCTCATCGTTGTCGGTGATCAGGCCTACCACTGTTGTGTCGTCAGCAAACTTAATGATGGTGTTGGAGTCGTGTTTGGCCACACAATCGTAGGTGAACAGGGAGTACAGGAAGGGACTAAGCACACACCCCTGTGGGGCCCCAGTGTTGAAGATCAGCGTCGCAGACGTGTTGTTGCCTACCCTTACCACCTGGGGGCGGCCCGTCAGGAAGTCCAGGATCCAGTTTCAGAGGGAGGTGTTTAGAATAGGCGTT
The DNA here is from genome assembly GCF_016432855.1 of Salvelinus namaycush. Taxonomy (NCBI): domain Eukaryota; kingdom Metazoa; phylum Chordata; class Actinopteri; order Salmoniformes; family Salmonidae; genus Salvelinus; species Salvelinus namaycush. The sequence goes on from NC_052334.1 coordinate 15,877,011, forward strand.
AGAAATCAAAATACTTTTCACAATGTCGTCGGATTTAGGTAAACATTTGGGTGAAAAAAATACGAAATGCCGTAACGTTGATTACTTTTTGCAAATCAAATTAGTTTTTCACGTTTATTCAGTGTCATCCCAATGATTTTCTCCTCAGGCCGGTCTTGGCCCGATATGGCAGTCAGTTGTCAAAAGCGCCGATGCATGACCCGGCTTGCCATATCAGCCACATTGGCTCTCCTTACTTTAATCATAACATCTCAAGGATGTATACAAAGTGGATAAACTGCTTTACACTTTTTTATTATTTACTTTGATGACTTTTCAGTATTGTTAATGGTAACAGACTGGCGTTCTGGTAGAGAACTAATGCAGGCATGACAGTTATGTGTGGTTCATTTGGATCCTAGTTAATCTCCTCAGCATGCAGACATTCCCTAGAAAGAGATTTAGGAATAATTTAGATATTGGTATAATTCTGCTAGTCTGTTCATATAGAGCCAAACACTATTGACCGTGTTTATTAATATCAATCTTTCATTTGATTATGTTTCTGGGGAATTCTCCTCTAGTGTGTCTATTGATTCAATTTAAATAGCTATCTGTGTGATGTCCTAAATTATTTTTGCTTTCATTCATTCTAATAATGTTCTCTCTCAGGCTGAGTGTTGTGGTAAAGCAGAGTTGAAGGCCAGCCACATTGTTAGACTAGTTATCCCATCCTGCCCTAGTGCAAACAAATCAATACTGTGATTCATTATTAAATCTCCTATGTTTGCTCTCTTCTCGACTACTGTCTTGGTTTCCCTTCTCTTCTTTATCTTGCAGTGCATCTCTTCTGCATCCAGCATCTCCTTCGGCTATTTCTGCTTAATTAAACATTGTTTTGATGTGTTAAAAGTGAAGTGCTGTTCTTCAGTACATTTTTACATTACACTTTAGTAGACACTCTTATCCAGAGTGACTTACAGGAGCAATTTGGGTTAAGTGTCTTGATCAAGGGCACACAGACAGACTTTTCACCTAGTTGGCTCAGGGTTTCGAACCAGCAACCTTTCAGTTGCGTGAGTATTGTTAGATGCTTCATGCATTTCTGTAAATCCCCTACACATGTAATCTTTTTTAAATCTTTAACACTCAGTAACTACTTTGTGCTGTGTTTTACCAATATAACTCTCAGTATATTGTATTATTGCATTGAGCAACTTAATATGCTATCAGAATATACCATACATTATGTTGCGGAAGATTTCTGAAATATTCTATATTTTCATAGCTGGCACGTGGATTAATGATGTCCTATTTTGACAGCAGCTGTAGCTGTACTGACTGTAAAATGCAGGTGACATGCATCCGATCAGTGGCAGGCAGGCCTGTAATTTCTTCCAGCCTCTACAGTATGTATAGCATCTCTATCTCCATGACTGACAGGCAGACGGGACTTTGATAATTAATAGAAGCCAGATCTGTGACACATCCATACTGCCTCTGTTGATCAAAGGGGGAGTTTATCACTTCTGAGTGATGTCAGATTTGACCAAAAATACTTTCCAAAGTTCCTCTGAAGGACCTTCTGGGAGAGGTATTTTTGGTGAAGTTTGATTAGAATGAAATTTACATAAATAAAACATAAAGACTTACTTACACTAACTAGAGTAGCTCTATATCTCAATATAGTAAAAAATGCCATGCAAATATATATGAATTCAAATAGGGTGCCAATATACAGTGAAGGGCTACTGTATATTCTTCTAGCTGTACCTGTCAGGCTACGTTGGCAATAAGGTCAATGGTGGTTGACCTCAAATGTCATTGTTGACCCACGCATGTTCATTACTTTGTTATTTTCCATCTATTTTTATTCTGGTTGAATCCATGTTGTTAAATGATCCATTGTTTTTTAAGGATGCCACCTTAGACGTTGATCTAGACGTTCTATTTCAATGATAAATTGTTAGATAAGAACATAGATGACAGTGATGTGATTTGGAGGTGATCGTTTCAATAAAGTGTCTCTTAATTAACAGTATCTGTGAGTGTAGGGCTGTTCATGGCATTAGGTTTGACAAATGTGGCCATTTCATTGGTCTTTTTCCAGGGTCCTTATTTAAATTGTATTGGTTGCGATGGTGCCTCCTTTAGGGTGAAGAAGTGTATTTATGGTTCTCATGATAACTCCGTACATGCCAAACAATCAGCAGAGGGTCAGCTCATTAGTCAAAGACATGTCACTAAACCCAAAAAGCTTCTCATATACTGTGTAAACAAATAGATTATAGACTTCATATGTCAAAATATAATCTATTGAATATCATATCATATAATTTTTTACATGAACACTTCATTTTTATATTCATTGATGTGATGTTTATAGTGTTTGTGTGTCCTTGTGTTTTTATTATGAATTTAGTGTTGATGTATGTTTTGGCTGGTGCAATCAAATTTGCCCTCTGTGGGATTAATAAAGTACTATCTTATCTTAAACATGAAGTCTTTGTAAGAGTATCTGGATTTTAATAAGAGAGACAGATTGAGAGAGATAGTGATACACGTGATTTGTTGAGAGGGACAGGAGAAACGTGAAACGCTATAGAAAACAATTATGACAGAGTTAAAGGGTTTTACTGCCTGTGATGACCCTGAGTGATGTGTGCATGGGGAGTGGCAGTAAACGCTGAATGTGATGTGGTGGTGAGTAGGGTTATGGAGAGCAGATATGTAGCCAAGCTAATGGCAGGGAGATGGATCAAACGTGTAATCAGCACAAAACGAGTCCTAGGCCTGAAACGCGGATGTAGAAACCATGCAAGGTAGGACAGAATAAAAACTGTGATGTAAATCACTGGAGACTTTTTCTATTATTGTACAGGCCAATGGGGACTACATAGGAATAATGTTGGTGAGTTATGGCATTGAGATCAGCGAAACAGGCCCTCTAGATTGAACTCGAGCCAATCTGATTGCATTATGGTGTAGGTAGGACGACAGTAGGCCTATGAGCCACACGATTCCACTGGGACTTCTGCTAATGGCTGTAAATTAAAAAGGCATTATTTTATAAACACAGTCGAGTTTCTACCATTCAACCTAATAGATCCAAACTTATAGATCCAGCCAGATAGATCCAGAGTGATAGATGCAGACTGATTGATCCAGACTGATGTATGCAGCCTGATAGATCCAGCCTGATAGATCCAGACTGAAAGATGCAACTCAATATTAGGAAGGTGCATCACAGTACCGATAGCCACGGGAAGAAGTTTGGGGTTGGGGGTGCTGCGATTTTTTAATTTTCTGGGGCGGATGCAAAAAATTATAATTTGCCTGTGCTCAAGACTTCTATAAAGGTCTGCAAATACAGGACTTTTAAAGGCCCAGTGCACTACTTTCGTGATTTTTTTTTAACAAAATGTATTTGAGTGTTTACCAGGATTTGTAACTTGAGTCTGATAATTATCTATACAAAACAGTTAATCTGATAATACTTGTGGAATAAAAAAAAACTATTTCTTGAAATACATTTTCATACTGTTTCTCATGGGAATCGAACCCACAAGCCTAGTATTGCAAACACCACGCTCTGCCATCACATCACATCCCAAACCACTTGATGTCTCAATACACCCAATTACTATATTGTGCATTGTTTTTCTTCATGGTGAAGTCTACAGGTACAAACCTAGGTGACCAGCCTATGCACAATACAGTAATGTACTATTACCTTAAGTGTTTTGTAAGGATGGTAAATTAATACTGCACAACAAGTGGTTGTTTTCCATGTTATTTGATCAAGAAAAATATGTAATTAGATGTGGATGTTTTGTGTCTTTGCCCATAACTTTGGACATTTTGATGTAAATGTTTGAAGTCAGAGTTTTGTCCTTTTTGGATTCAAAGGCATAGAAAGGGACAGGGCAACAACTCTTACAGGATTTCTTACAATTCCAACTATTGAATCTTGCAAAATACTGTACTTAATTATACAACTACCATTTTGGACAAAGCTGAGGTGCTGCAACAACAAAAAATGCCCGCACTACAGACATCTATATCGGTCCACTGATACAAATAATATATACAGTATACATTTTTTATTCATATATATTTTTAATTCTGATTTTGCAGGGGGTGCTGCTACTTCCCATTGCTATGACAGTACCATAATCATAATGTTGATGTTGTTTTAAAGAATCATTGTGCTCTGAAGGACACAGAAGAGGACACTCTTGGCAGATTGGTGCCATGATTGGCTCAGTGTCTGAAAAAACAGCATAACAACTGCATGCACAAGCTATGTCATCCACATGAAGGCCAAAGTTTCATGCTCAGCCCGGGAATATCTTGAATATTTATGCTCTACAGATAGCTCCCCTAGGGGGACAAACACCATGGCGGAGAGGTTTTTCCCAGAGGTCAACATCTGACGAATGGCTTGCTGCATTTCCCATAAGTCACTCTTCATGTTCAATGTTAATAGAAATCAGATGGTCTGAGGAGAAACGCGATCAGCATGGCAAGACTTTGTGTGTCTGCTTACACACACAGACGGATGCACGTATGGATGCACACACAACACAAACACACATATGCATGCATGTACACACACACACACACACACACACACACACACACACACACACACACACACACACACACACACACACACACACACACACACACACACACACACACACACACACACACACACACACACACACACAGCGCTCCAGACCATGTCCTAGCCTGTGTTTAAAGTAGCTGTAGCCTAGCAAAATGACAGCAGCCTTTGAGGTGGTGCTGGAGATGCTGTATTAATACCCACAGCCATATAACACGTGATACAAGTAAATTTTCGACATTTCGACATGTCCGAGGACGTCGGGAGATGACGTGGAAACTGGCCTCTAGGCGTAACAGTGAACGCTGTTACCTTCAAGTAGGTTTGGGTTTTGCTAGGATGCTGTGGACGCAAAACAGGGCATCTGCTTCTGATTCAAAAGGTTGTAAGTTCAAATCCAGTGACAGAATGTTGTTTTTGAGATTTTTGTTTTAAGCCTATCCCAAACCTTAACCCTTACATTAACCATTTGGAGTCAATGCCTAACCTTAAGATTTCAGAGTTAATGCCTAAACTTAACCCTAACCTTATAAATTTGGACTTAATGCCTAAACTTAACCTTAACACTTAGACATTTGACATTTGAGAATCATGGATGAACGTCTAATTCTGACGCGAGGCTGTGATAGCTAGTTGGATACCCAAGGCAGTATTCCTATGTGTGGGAGACACACGGAGATAAAATGAACAAATAAATGCGCTATCTGCCCAATGTTGTAACGTGCATAGGAACACACGTACACATTGTGTTAGGCACTAGTTAATGTTAGTCACTAGGTAAATCTGACAGATTTAGGAGGTAAATAGTTGTCAGATATTATATTTGTGTGCGTGTGTACATGGCATGTACACACTCCCTCTGTTTTAGTGCTTAGTATTTGTGTTTGTGAGGGGGCGTGTTTGTGTAAGTATAATGTGAGTGGCTTTCTTCACTACATTAGCTAGGATCAGTCCTGTAATCCCTCTAAAGAGGCTTTCTGCACTGGCTCACTGGGTTCTGAGAGCATCCCTCTTTACAGAGATCAATGAAGAGTTATATATCTTAGTATCAGGGCTTACAAAACTTACAAGAGGCAAGTGTTATTTAGTACGGGCTTACCGACCAGTGAATATGAAAAAGTTATATACAGTAGGTGCAAAAGAGTGCTAAACAGAAAAGCAAATCTGGGCTTGATGGCGAGAGAGCAATGGGCCAAAGTAACAGCCCATGGAATATTTATAATCTAAATGTGTGGCAAAATCCTGCCAGCTATTTTAGTGTTAGGTGAGTGTGTACATATGTGTTTACATCAACCCTGTCTCACAAGGCTTTACATACTCAGGGGTGTCAAACTTATTTCACGGAGGGCGTAGTTCCTGCTCGCTTTTGGTTTTTCCTTTTAATTAACCCATAAGAGTCTAATTATTTTTGGCCTTACTGCTATTAGCCCATACAAATGCACTGAATAACAGATTAACTTGATGGAACAACAGATAGTGCATGTCGTATATCTGAGAGACATAAGAAAGAACATGTATTTAATCCCTTACTTTTGACATTGAATAGTCTTAGCCCTGTCTAAGCCAGGGGACGAGGGGGGTTCTACTATGCTGTCACGTTCCTGACCTTATTTCCTTTGTTTAGTCTTGTTTAGTTGGTCAGGACGAGAGCTGGGTGGGCATTCTATGTTATGTGTTTCTATGTTGGGTTGTCAACTAGCCTGATATGGTTCTCAATCAGGGGCAGGTGTTTTACGTTTCCTCTGATTGAGAACCATATTAATAAGGTAGGCTATTCTCACTGTTTGTTTGTGGGTGATTGTTGCTGTGTCTGTGTTTGTTCACCACACGGTACTGTTTCATTTCGTTACTTTGTTCGTTTGTTCCTGTTCGTGCGTTCATGTTTTTATGTGTTCTCAAGTTCAGGTCTGTTAACGTTGTTTATTATTTTGTAGTTTGTTCAAGTGTTTTTTCGTCTAAGTTATTATTATTAAAAGTATTATGTATTCAACCCACGCTGCATTTTGGTCCGATCCTTGCTCCTCCTCAGACGAGGAGGAAGACGAGCGTTACAGAATCACCCACCAACCATGGACCAAGCAGCGTGGTAACGGGCAGCAACAGCAGCAGCGGCCAAAATCTCAGGACTCCTGGACATGGGAGGAGATTTTAAATGGAGAAGGACCCTGGGCACAGGCTGGGGAATATCGTCGCCCCAAAGCTGAGCGGCGGCGATATGAGGAGGCAGCACGGCAGCGCGACAGGTACGAGAGGCAGCCCCAGGATTTTTTTGGGGGGGGACTAAAGAGGTGTGTGGCTAAGCCAGGTAGCAGACCTGAGCTCACTCCTTGTGCCTATCATAAGCAGCGCGTTACTGGTCAGGCACCGTGTTATGTGGTTATGCGCACGGTGTCGCCAGTGCGTGCCCATAATACGGTGCGCTATAAGGCAGCCCCCCGAAAGTGTCATGTGAGTGTGGGGATCCAGCCAGGGCGTATTGTGCCTGCTCAGCGCGTCTGGTCTCCGGTACGCAGTTTCGGTCCAGTGTATCCTGCGCCGGCTCTGCGTGCTGTGTCTCCGGGGCGCTGGGAGGGTGCAGTGCGTCCTATGCCTGCGCTCCGCTCGTACCGGGCAAATGTGGGAGTGGAGCCTAAGGGAGAGGTGCGCGTAGTAGGCACTAGATCTCCAGTGCTCACCCACAGCCCGGTTCAACCTGTGCCTGCTCTCTGGAGGGTCCGGGCTGGAGTAGTATTCCAGCCTGGGGGAGTGGTGCCAAGGCTGCGCTCCAGTGCTCCCCCACAGCCCGGTCCTTCAGGTGCCTCCTAACACCAAGCCTCCTGTAGGTCTCCCCAGCCTGGTGGGTCCTGTGGCAGCCCCACGCACCAGGCTGTCTCTCCGTCTCCTCCCTACAGGTGTGCCTGTCTGCCCAGTGCCGCCTGCACTGCCCGTCTGCCCAGCGCCGCCTGCACTGCCCGTCTGCCCAGCGCCGTCTGCACTGCCCGTCTGCCCAGCGCCGTCTGAGCTGTCCGTCTGTCCAGCGCCGTCTGAGCTGCCCGTCTGTCCTGAGCCTTCAGAGCCGCCCGTCTGTCCTGAGCCTTCAGAGCCGCCCGTCAGTCAGGAGCCGCTAGAGCCGTCCGCCAGTCAGGAGCAGCCAGAGCCGCCCGCCAGTCAGGAGCAGCCAGAGCCGCCCGCCAGTCAGGAGCAGCCAGGGCCGCCCGCCAGTCAGGAGCAGCAGGAGCCGCCCGCCAGTCAGGAGCAGCCAGAGCCGCCCGCCAGTCAGGAGCAGCCAGAGCCGCCCGCCAGTCAGGGGCAGCCAGAGCCGCCCGCCAGTCAGGAGCAGCCAGAGCCGCCCGCCAGCCAGGAGCAGCCAGAGCCGCCCGCCAGCCAGGAGCTGCCAGAGCCGCCCGCCAGCCAGGATCTGCCAGAGCCGCCCGCCAGCCAGGATCTGCCAGAGCCGCCAGCCAGCCAGGATCTGCCACAGCCGCCAGCCAGCCAGGATCTGCCAGAGCCGCCCGCCAGCCAGGAGCTGCCATAGCGACCTGTCACGCCGGCGATGCCGGAATTCCCCCTCAGTCCGGAGCTGCCCCTCAGTCCGGAGCTGCCCCTCAGTCCGGTGCTGCCCCTCAGTCCGGTGCTGCCCCTCAGTCCGGTGCTGCCCCTCAGTCCGGTGCTGCCCCTCAGTCCGGTGCTGCCCCATAATCCAGTGGGGTTAATAGGGAGGGTAGCCATTAGGAGGAGGCCACGGAAGCGGAGATTAACTATGGTGGGGTGGGGACCACGTCCAGAGCCAGAGCCGCCACCGTGGACAGATGCCCACCCAGACCCTCCCCTATAGGTCAGGTTTTGCGGCCGGAGTCCGCACCTTGGGGGGGTACTGTCACGTTCCTGACCTTATTTCCTTTGTTTAGTCTTGTTTAGTTGGTCAGGACGTGAGCTGGGTGGGCATTCTATGTTATGTGTTTCTATGTTGGGTTGTCAACTAGCCTGATATGGTTCTCAATCAGGGGCAGGTGTTTTACGTTTCCTCTGATTGAGAACCATATTAAGGTAGGCTGTTCTCACTGTTTGTTTGTGGGTGATTGTTGCTGTGTCTGTGTTTGTTCACCACACGGTACTGTTTCGTTTCGTTTGTTTGTTCCTGTTCGTGCGTTCATGTTTTTATGTGTTCTCAAGTTCAGGTCTGTTAACCTCTAACACCTCCCAAACCCGGATCCGGGAGCACCCCCATCAGTAGAAAAGCTACTAGCATAGCCTAGCATAGCGTCACAAGTAAATACTAGCATCTAAATATCATTAAATCACAAGTCCAAGACACCAGATGAAAGATACACTTCTTGTGAATCCAGCCACCATTTCTGATTTTTAAAATGTTTTACAGGGAAGACACAATATATAAATCTATTAGCTAACCACGTTAGCAAAAGACACCGTTTTTCTTACTCCACCATTTTTTCACTCCATCAGTAGCTATCACCAATTCGACCAAATAAAGATATAAATAGCCACTAACCAAGAAAAAACTTCATCAGATGACAGTCTGATAACATATTTATTGTATAGCATATGTTTTGTTAGAAAAATGTGCATATTTCAGGTATAAATCATAGTTTACCATTGCAGCCACCATCACAACTCTCCCCAAAGCGACTAGAATAACTACAGAGAGCAACGTGTATTACCTAATTACTCATCATAAAACATTTCTTAAAAATACACAGCGTACAGCAATTGAAAGACACAGATCTTGTGAATCCAGACAATATTTCAGATTTTCTAAGTGTTTTACAGCGAAAACACAATATATCGTTATATTAGCATACCACATGTGCTAACATCACCCCAGCATTGATTCAAGGCAAAAAGAGCGATAACGTTATCACCACCAAAATATATTAATTTTTTCACTAACCTTCTCAGAATTCTTCAGATGACAGTCCTGTAACATCATATTACACAAGGCATATAGAGTTTGTTCGAAAATGTGCATATTTAGCGGCACAAATCGTGCTTATACAATGAGAAAAGTTGCCAAGCTGTCCAGAAAAATGTCGGGCGCCATCTTGGAGAGTCACCTAGTCTAATCAATAAATAATCATAAACTTGACAAAAAAATACAGGGTGGACAGCAATTGAAAGACAAATTAGTTCTTAATGCAATCGCTGAATTACATTTTTTGAATTAACGTTGCTGCGCAATACAGGGTCCGATAACGCAAGGCTACATTGCAAGTAATGGCGTTTTATGCATTTGACTATTTTCAACAGAACAACGATTTATCAGCATAAATAGTTCTTACTATTAGCTGAGCTTCCATCAGAATCTTGGGCAAGGTGTCCTTTCTCCGGTCTAATCGTCTTTTGGTCGAAAGATGTCCTCTTGTCCTGTCGAAATGGCCACTAACGTTCGGCATGTACCGGAAAAGTGTCCAACTCTTGAAAGTGCGTCACAAAGAAATGCCAGAAAATCGCAATAAACTGATATAAATTGCTATAAGTCGGTTTAAATTAACTACCTTATGATGTCTTTAACAACTATAACGAATAAAAACATGACCGGAGATATAGAACAGGCTAAACCAAAGCTTGGAAGGAGGCCAGTCCGACGTCCATTGTGCGTCAGGCGCACGGTTGAAAAGAAAGGTACTTCCGCTCCAGGATCTTATATAAGGTCCCAGATTGCGCAATCGACTCCATTCAAATTGTCACCACTTACTGACATCTAGAGGAAGGCGTATGCAGTGTTTGTAGCCCCACAGCGTTCACAGGGACTTATAAACTGACCTGGGAACAGGGACCACGATTTCAGAAATCTCACTCCCTGGCAGGAAAAGTGCTGCAGAATGAGTTCTGTTTCACTCAGAGACATAATTCAAACGGTTTTAGAAACTAGAGAGTGTTTTCTATCCAATAGTAATAATAATATGCATATTGTACGAGCAAGAATTGAGTACGAGGCAGTTTAATTTGGGGACCAATTTTTCCAAGATCGAAATAGCACCCCCCATAGGCTCAAGATGTTAATAACGTCGTTTATTATTTTGTAGTTTGTTCAAGTGTTTTTTCATCTTCGTTATTATTATTAAAATTATGATGTATTCAACCTGCATTTTGGTCCGATCCTTGCTCCTCCTCAGATGGAATTGTTTTAAGAAGGTCATACCAAAGATCATACCAAGGATGGTTTTATATTTTAAGACACCTTGAAGTATCAATAAAATTGATAAAAAATATATGGAACAGAAAATCTAAAGAAATGTTGTTCTAGTCTGTCCTATGAGAAATATATATATATATATATTTTATATGTATTTAAACCCTTGTTTTTTAAACTAAACAGTCTCAATATACAGTGCATTCGGGAAGTATTTAGACCCCTTGACTTTTTCCAAATGTTAATACATTACAGCCTTTTTCTAAAATGTTTTAAATGTATTCCCTCAATAATCTACACACAATACCACATGACAAAACGAAATTCAATTGATTGGACATGATTTGGAAAGGTAGACACCTTTCAACAATTTCTCACAGTTGACAGTGCAGTGCATGTCAGAGCAAAAACCAAACCATGAGGTCGAAGGAATTGTCCTTAGAACTCCAAGACAGGATTCTGTCGAGGCACAGATCTGGGGACTGGTACCAACATATTTCTGCAGCATTGAAGGTCCCCAAGAACAGTGGCCTCCATCATTATTAAATGGAAGAAGTTTGGAACCACCAAGACTCTTCCTAGAGCTGGCTTCCCGGCCAAACTGAGCAATTGGGGGAAAAGGGCCTTGGTCAGGGAGATGACCAAGAACCCGATGGTCACTGTGACATGGTTCCAGAGTTCCTCTGTGAAGATGGGAGAATCTTCCAGAGGGACAATCATCTCTGCAACACTCCACCAATCAGGCCTTTATGGTAGCATGGCCAGACGGAAGCTTGGAGTTTTCCAAAAGGCACCTAAAAACTCTCAAACCATGAGGAACAAGATTCTCTAGTCTGATGAAACCAAGATTGAACTCTTTGGTCTGAATGCCAAACGTCATGTCTGGAGGAAACCTGGCACCATCCCTACGGTGAAGCATGGTGGCGGCAGCATCACCATGTTTTTCAGTGGCAGGGACTGGGAGATTAGTCAGCATAGAGGGAAAGATGAACGGAGCAAAGTACAGAGAGATCCTTGATGAAAACCTGCTCCAGAGCTCTCAGGACCTCAGACTGGGGCAAAGGTTAACTTCTTATGGGCAGGTGGGATGGTAGCGTGCAAAATTAAAAATTAAAAAATACCAAATTCTAATATTTAACATTCTTGAAATTATATGTGTTATACATCAAAATAAAGCTTAACTTCTTGTTAATCCAGGCGCTGTGTCAGATTTCAAAAAGGCTTTACGGCGAAAGCAAACCATGCGATTATCTGAGGACAGCGCCCCGCATACAAACACATGAAAATCATATTTCAACCAGGCAGCTGCGCCACAAAAGTCAGAAATAGCGATATAATTCATGCCTTACTTTTGAAGATCTTCTTCTGTTGGCACTCCGAAATGTCCCAGAAGCATCATAAATTGTCCTTTTGTTCGATAATATCCATCTTTATGTCCCAAAAATGTCCATTTATTTGGCGCGTTTGATTCAGAAATACACTGGTTTCAACTCGCCCAACATGCCTACAAAGTATGTAATAAGTTACCTGTAAACTTGGTCCAAACATTTCAAACAACGTTCCTAATCCAACCTCATGTACCCTAAAACGTAAATAATCGATACAATTTAAGACGGAATAAATTTCCAATACTGGATAAAAACAACATGAAGCACACTCCCGTTCACGTGCATCAAAACAGTAGAGTTCACCTGGGCTGGCATTTACAATGAATAGGACTACTTCTTCATTTCTCAAAAGAAAAACATCAAACAATTTCTAAAGACTGTTGACATCTAGTGGAAGCCATAGCAGCTGCAACCAGGTTCCTAATAATAAAGGTATTCCATAGAAACCAAACGGAAAATCTTATGACCTCAATTATTTTCCCCCCTAGATGGTTTGTCCTCGGGGTTTCGCCTGCCATATCAGTTCTGTTATACTCACAGACATTATTTTAACAGTTTTAGAAACTTTAGAGTGTTTTCTATCCAAATCTACCAATTATATGCATATCCTCGCTTCTGGTTCTGAGTAACAGGCAGTTTACTTTGGGCACGCTTTTCATCTGGAGGTGAAAATACTGCCCCCTACCCAAGAGAGGTTAATCTTCCAACAGGACAATGACCCTAAGCACACAGCCAAGACAACGCAGGGGTGGCTTTGGGACAAGTCTCTGAATGTCCTTGAGTGGCCCAGCCGGAAGCCGAACTTGAACCCGATCGAACATCTGGAGAGACCTGAAAATAGCTAGGCATCGACACTACCTTCCAACATGACACAGCTTGAGAGGATCTGGAGACAAGAATGGGAGAAACTCCCCAAATACAGGTGTGCCAAGCTTGTAGCGTCATACCCAAGATGACGAGGCTGTAATCGCTGCCAAAGGTGGTTCAACAAAGTACTGAGTAAAGGGTGATTTTTCAGTTGTTTTGGTTGTTTTAATGAGCAAAAATGTACTATATAATCCTGTTTTTGCTTTGTCATTATGAGGTATTGTGTGCAGATTGACGAGGGAAAAAAACTATTTAATCCATTTTAGAATAAGTCTGTAACGTAACAAAATGTGGAAAGAGTCAAGGGCTCTGAATACTTTCCGAATGCACTGTATACTTCCATAAATGTTTTCAACTGGTACCGGAGACCTTCAGACGAGTCTTGTGAGGCCCATGGGCATCCTAGAGCAAAACAACTGACATGTATATATTCGAGAGTCTCACCTTTCCACAGAGTGTGTAGCCCAAACTGTTCAGCCACTACAGACAGAAGTGGGTAGATCGGCTGTACCGACTTCAGATGAGTCTTGTGGAGGTCGCAGAGCAATACGTAAAACACAGTCGTGTTCGTGAGAGTCTCATCTTCCATAGAGGGTTTTGTGAGAAGACATTGCGCAACATTGGCGGATGTGGTGGATGGAGAAGCATCCAATGCAAAAAACAGATTTTTAATGGGTATTTTTTAATTATGCTAATTTGAATTCCATGTGGGCGCCTTAGGGTTCAGACCTAGGCAACCAGATAAGGGGAGTTCCTTACTAATTACTGACCTTAATTCATCAATCAAGTACAAGGGAGGAGCGAAAACCAGCAGACACTCGGCCCTCCATGGAATGAGTTTGACACGTGACATACATGTATAGGCCTATGGGTGTGAAGATATGCACCACCACTATTAGGGCTTTGATGGTCATGGAATTTGGATGACGGTTATTGGTCAGCCAAATGACCGCAGCCTCAATTATAATAATTTCAAAAAACATTTTTCATGCACATTTTCTCCTCTCCTACGCTCCTGACTGCCATAAAAATCGGAAACATTCCCTTTCATTGAGATTAGTTTTTTAATCATTCCTCCCTTACCAAACGGTTTGTCCTGCATCTGAACTAGTTTCATTTGTGGCTTGCCTTATTTGTTGTTCCCATTAAAGTCAATGATGGAGTTATATTAACCTGAGTCACAGTGCACCGGTCTATGGCCCGTGATGTGAATGGGCAAAAGCAGTGAGGAAGATGCACCCTTTTCAAATGGTACATTAATCTGTGCTGCTTGGTCGTGCTGTCAACAAGGCAGCATGGCGCATCGTCCAGAAACATATATCTCTTTTGCATAAAATATGTTTTACATTTTTCAAACTAGTTTTCATTGGGAGGTCACATAAAGCATTTTTATCAAAAGCAATCCCTTTTGCATGTGATACCATGTCTTGTTTTGCGATATTTTGACTCATGTCTATGCTAATATGGATAAAATTCACTAGCTAACTAACAACTGTTGGAATCGGCTAAACTTTGAACATTGACATATTAAATAAATGATAGAGAAGAAGAAGCTTTGAATAGGAAGAGTGGAAGAGAATGGGTTTTGTGTCAGACGGTAAGGGTTCTCTGTAAAAAGCCAGAAGGCTTTGGAATGTGTTTGATGGAGGAGAGGAGAGCGAAATGTTGATATAGGGAAGACAGATGGATATCTGTGGAATAGGTGAAGGAGGTGTTGAGGTCAGGAGGTGAGGGGTGAGGTCAGTTCCCTTTAAGGGAGTAATCAGGGTTAGTATCTGGTTACCTTCTTTCTCTTGGGCATAAACGAAGGATTGGAGAGAGGGAGTGTCTTAAGTAGGATGTATATAACCAATGGAGAGAAATGATTTGCTGTCTGATTACAGCTGTACAGAACCTTTGGGAAGAATTAAACTTGGTTAACCTCTCTTGGGTACGTGAGACGTTAGCGTCCCACCTCTTCAACAGCCAGTGAAACTGCTGGGTGCCAAATTCAAATACAGAAATACTCATTATAAAAATTCAGAAAACAAAACATATTTTACATAGGTTTAAAGATGAACTTCTTGTGAATCCAACCACGGTGTCAGATTTAAAAAATGCTTTACGGCGAAAGCATACCCTACGATTATTTGAAAACATAGCCCAGCAGACAAATCATTACAAACAGTAACCAGCCAAGTAGAAGAGTTACACAAGTCAGAAATAGAGATAAAATGAATCCCTTACCTTTGATGATCTTCATATGGTTGCACTCAGCAGACATTCATTTACTCAATAAATGTTCCTTTTGTTCGATAAAGTCTCTTTATATCCAAAAACCTCAGTTTTGTTCACCCGTTTTCTTCAGTAATCCACAGGCTCAAACACAGTCAAAACAGGCAGACAACAAATCCAAATTGTATCCGTAAAGTTTATAGAAACATGTCAAACGATGTTTATATTCAACCCTCAGGTTGTTTTTAGCCTAAATAATCGATAATATTTCAACCGGACAATAACGTCGTCAATATAAAAGGTAAACAAGAAAGGCACTCTCTCGGTCGCGCGCATGAAAAAGCTCTTTGACACTTTAGGGTCCACTCATTCAGACTTATCTTACTTCCTAATTTTTCAGAATAAAAGCCTGAAACAATTTCTAAAGGCTGTTGACATCTAGTGGAAGGCATAGGAACTGCAATTTGAGTCCTAAGTCAATGGATACTGTAATGGCATTGAATAGAAAACTAGAAAACCACAAAAAAAACTACTTCCCGAATGGATTTTTCTCAGGTTTTCGCCTGCCAAATCAGTTCTGTTATACTCACAAACACTATTTTAACAGTTTTGGAAACTTTAGAGTGTTTTCTATCCAAATATACCAGTTATATGCATATCATATCTTCTGGGCCCGAGAAGCAGGCAGTTTAATTTGGGCATGCTTTTCATCCCAAAATCCGAATGCTGCCCCCTACCCTAGAGTAGTTAACCTTTCTAGGACACACGTTCCGCTAGCGGAACCCCCCCACAACATTCCGCTGAAAAGGCAGCGCGGGAAATTCAAAAATATTTTTGGGAAATATGTAACTTTCACACATTAACAAGTCCAATACAGCAAATGAAAGATAAACATATTGTTAATCTACCCATCATGTTCGATTTAAAAAATGCTTTACAGTGAAAACACAACATATGATTACGTTAGATCACCGCCAAGTCCAAAAAACACGCAGCCATTTTCCCAGCCAAAGATAGGAGTCATAAAAAGCAGAAATAGAGATAAAATGAATCACTAACCTTTGATGATCTTCATCAGATGACACTCATAGGACATCATGTTACACAATACATGTATGTTTTGTTCGATACTGTGCATATTTATATCCAAAAATCAGAGTTTACATTGGCACCATGTTCAGAAATGCCTCCGAAATATCCGGAGAAATTGCAGAGAGCCACATCTAATAACAGAAATACTCATCATACACTTTGATGAAAGATACATGTTTTACATAGAATTAACCTGTTATGGCTGCAAGGTGCAGTATTGAGTAGCCTGATAAAATGTGTCCATTTCAAACGGCGTCGTACTCAATTCTTGCTCGTACAATATGCATATTATTACTATTGGATAGAAAACACTCTAGTTTCTAAAACCGTTTGAATTATTTCTCTGAGTGAAACAGAACTCATTCTGCAGCACTTTTCCTGACCCGGAAGTTCAAAGTCTGAAATCGAGGCTCTCTTCCTCTTCATGCCTATACATGGGCAATGAACGTACGAGTCTACTTACACTTCATACACCTTCCTCTGGGTGTCAAGAAGGCTGTGAGAGAAGAAAGGAGGTGATTATCTCGATCTGGGATGGAATAAACCCTCTTGGAATGACGTGTACCCAACTTCCGGTAATCTGAAGAACGCAATTTGGACTGTGGGGTTGCGTTTTGTTTTGCTGACGTTATAGGCGAATATTATTTCCGGCTTTGATTTTATTTGATACATGTCACCATATCATCGTAACGTATGTTTTTTCAATATAGTTTCATCAGATTATTGAAATTTTTTCGGGAGTTTTGCCGTGTTCCGTTCTCTTCCGTTTGTTTACATGGAGAGATCCGTGCAACCCGGCTAGCACGCTTGCTAAATGGAGAGAGAAAGTTGCCATTCTGAATCCAAACAACGACTCATCTGGACAAAGGACACCTTGTTCAACATTCTGATGAAAGATCAGCAAAAGTAAGACCCAATTTATGATGTTATTTCATATATCTGTCGTAGTCGCCGGCGCCCAAGTGTTTCTATTGTGCTAAGCTAAGCTAATATAACGCAACATTTTGTTTTCGCTGTAAAACACTTAATAAATCGGAAATATTGTCTGGCATCACAAGATGCCTGTCTTTCATTTACTGTACACTATGTATTTTTCAGAAATGTTTTATGATGAGTAATTAGGTATTTGACGTTGGTGTCTGTAAATATTATGGCTGCTTTCGGTGCAATTTCTGAATGTAGCTGCAATGTAAACTATGATTTATACCTGAAATATGCACATTTTTCGAAAAAAAACATATGCTATACAATAAATATGTTATCAGACTGTCATCTGATGAGGTTGTTTCTTGGTTAGTGGCTATTTTTATCTTTATTTGGCCGAATTTGTGATAGCTACTGATGGAGTCAAAAGCTGATGGAGTAAGAATAGTGGTGTCTTTTGCTAACGTGGTTAGCTAATAGATTTACATATTGTGTCTTCCCTGTAAAACATTTTAAAAATCGTACATGTTGGCTTGATTCACAAGATGTGCACCTTTCATCTGGTGTCTTGGACTTGTTAATGTGTGAAAGTTAAATATTTAAAAAATATATATTTTGAATTTCGCGCCCTGCACTTGAGCTGGATGTTGTCATAAGTGTACCGGTGTCGGGCTGCAGCCCAAACAGGTTAAAGATACACTTGTTCTTAATGCAACCGCTGTGTCAGATTTCAACAAAACTTTATGGAAAAAGCACACCATGCAATAATCTGAGATGGCGCTCAGATATAAAAAACATTTCTCCGCCATGTTGGAGTCAATAGAAATACAAAATTACATCATAAATATTCCCTTACCTTTGATGATCTTCATCAGAATGCACTCCCAGGAATCCTAGTTCCACAATAAATTGTTGTTTTATTCGATGATGTCAATTATTTATGTCTGAGTAGCTACTTTTGCTAGCGCGTTTAGTACACATATCCAAACGCTCGTGCAA
This sequence comes from Salvelinus namaycush, assembly GCF_016432855.1. Taxonomy (NCBI): domain Eukaryota; kingdom Metazoa; phylum Chordata; class Actinopteri; order Salmoniformes; family Salmonidae; genus Salvelinus; species Salvelinus namaycush. The sequence goes on from NC_052334.1 coordinate 15,895,234, forward strand.
GTCCCGCATAAGGTCGGACGAAAACTTCTAAATGTTATATTACAGGTCGAATTAACTGGTCAAACTAAGTAGAGAATCAATCTTTAGGATGTTGTTATCATATATATCCAATAACGTTCCAACCGGAGCATTTCTTCGTGTCTGTAGAAGTAATGGAACGCAAGGCGATATTATGTGGAATGCGCGTGAACAGGGACTGGCAATCTGACAAACCACTGACTCATTCCCCTCTCATCCGGCCCCACAACACAGTATAAGCTTCATTCAACGTTCTACAGACTGTTGACATCTAGTGGAAGGCGTGGGAAGTGCAAACAGATCCATATCTTACTGGGATTTGAACAGGCGATGAGTTGAATATCAACCAGCCTCAGAATTTCCACTTCCTGTTTGGAAGTTTGCCTGCCATATGAGTTCTGTTATACTCACAGAAACTTCAGAGTGTTTTCTATCCAATAGTAATAATAATATGCATATATTAGCATCTGGGACAGAGTAGGAGGCAGTTCAATTTGGGCACGCTATTCATCCAAAGTGAAAATGCTGCCCCCTATCCCTAAAAAGTTAAAGCTTCTCTAGTGTCAGTGAGTTATTTACTCTGAAAAATAGGAACCTAACAGTTGCCGTTGTCGACAGGATTCACCACGATTTTTTAAACCAAAGAATCCAGATCAGTGAACAGGAGCCAGCACAATAAATAAGGTATGCAAGCTCCTACACCTGTTACCACTCATTTTGACATCTTGTGGAGATGAGAATCGTAGGCTGAATAATTATAGAATACGGACTTAGGAAGCCTGAGTTATTCTATAGGCCCATTGTGTAAACGACTGGTCGTAAATATATGGTGTAGGGTAGGTTCCATAAAGATAGGTCCCGAGTGGGGGTAATTCTCTGCGAGATCCATAGCGCTAGGCTAAATATGGTGTAGGGTAGGTTCCTTTTAAGGATAGGTCCCAAGTGGAGGTTTTCCTCTGCGAGAGCCAGGCTAATATACGTGAAGGGTAGGTTCCATATAGGATAGGTCCCTAGTGGGGGTATTCCCCTGCGAGATCTGTAAAAAGGACAAAAGGCCCCGTTGCAGTGAGTTTTAAGACGAGAGTTCTAGAAGATAGTGAGTTAAAAAAAGAAAAGAAAAGATATTCAAACACTGTTTGATTTACGTGTAGTAGCAGTATCAATATGGAGAGAGGTTGGATTATGCCCTATGAGGAGAGGGCTTGGTGAGAGATGATGTGGGTTATCAATAATATTGATATTGGAGGAAGTATTGGAAAAGGACATAAAGTTCTGTCCATATTCTCCAGTAATAAATTCGCAGACGCTATGGTATTGGTTCTAATACAAAGTATTAAATGCCCGTGACTGTCACGCCCTGGCCTTAGAGAGCCTTTTTATTTCTCTATTTGGTTAGGTCAGGGTGTGATTTGGGTGGGCATTCTATGTTTTCTGTGTCTTTGTTTTTGGCCGAGTGTGGTTCCCAATTAGAGGCAGCTGTCTATCGTTGTCTCTGATTGGGGATCATACTTAGGCAGCCCTTTTTCCCACATTTAGGTTGTGGGATCTTGTCTTTGTTTGTTGCATGTGTTGCACTCCGAAGCTTTACGTTCGTTGTGTTGTTTATTGTTTTTTGGGTGGAACATTTAATAAAGAAAATGTATGCCTACCACGTTGCACCTTGGTCTGGTCATTCTACCACTAACGATGGACGAAACAGTGACCAATTAATGATTATTCAGGGAAGTGTGTAGTGCTATCTTAGAAAATAGTTAATAGAAGGTGTGTATTAGAGACTGGATTGAAGAAATCTAAAATACCCTGAACACCGACGGGAGTGTTTAGGAATAATAACTATTGATAGGGCGACAAATGGACCAGTTTCTCCCTGTAATATAGAGATTTCGGAATTTAATAAAGCCATGGAGGCGCTAAAAGAAGCGCACGAGCAATCTACCATTTCGGCTGGAATATGGAAGAAATTGAGCAAATTAGAAAAAAATTGGACAACATTTTCCTGCTGACGGAGAATTCAAATCAAATAAAGAATTCAGGGAGGCAATTATGACTTGGCACAAGGACATAAAACCAGAATCAAAAGCTCAATATACCAGCGTTTTGATGTCAGCATTCTATCAACAGAAAATGCATAACGATTAACCCATGAAGTGTAACACCAGTACTTTACGACAGAAGGCCTGGGAACGGGAGTGTATTGTTAAAATTTGCGCCTCTGCTTTGATGACGGGGTTGAACCCTGTGATCAAAACGGTAATTGCAGGAGTAGTAGATTTAATTCAAGACGACGTTTTGAGGGTGGAATATGACTCCGCTCACCTCGCAGACGTGCAAGGGGTTTTAATATGGCCATAGAGAAAATCACTAACTATGGTTTCAATGGCCAGGACAAAACTAAGAACCGTAGCGGAAAAACATCAAAACGTAAGAACATGGCTCCCTGTTTTAGATGTGGGACTATCGGGCATTGGAAGAATGAGTGTAAGGTGATACTGGAATCTAGTGCAATTGATTTGCAAGAGACAGCATTGGAATCAGGAAAAGTATTGTATACAGATGGCTCTAGTTACATGAACACAGAAGGGAATAGAGTTACGGGGTACGCTGTGTGGGATGCATTTGGAGTAGTTCATGATTTCGGTACATTGTGGTCACCACGGGGCATGTTAACAGCGACAGAAGAATGTCAGTTAACCAGTAAATTAGCAGTGGTGAAATGTGAAGCCCATACTAGTCATACCGATAAAATCGCCATAAGTAATCGTAAAGCAGACGAAATGGCTAAGGCGGCTGCCTTGGTGAGAGAAATTGTTATCGAACCACATGTATATATTGCTCATTCCTTACGATGAGACATTAGCTAAATTTGCCACAGGAAAACGTATTTTGGGTTGAAGATTCTAGGCGAAATGTCAAGGGAATGGATTCTAAAGGTAACACATTTAAATTATATGACCGAACACTCATTTCAAATGCAGAAGGCCTTAGGGTTTGTCTAAATCATTAGACATTTTATGTGGTTTTATTTTTAAATACATTTACGTTTGATGTCGTCTTATTCTGGAATGGGATTCTAGAATGGACGAAAGGCTGGAAGGGTCACGCGGAAGTAGCATTGGGGGTACCAAACCTAAAATGAACTTTACATTTTTTGATATGGTATGATGGTTATGGAGAATCATGGGGAAAAGGAGACCAGTGAATCGTTAGACTCGGTGGAGAGATACTATCGCCGTGTTGTGGGATTTATTGGAAGGAGTCTTTTCAATTCAGTGAAAATGGGTCTGCAGGAGGATGAAATGTTTTGAAGAGGTATTTAAATGGTTTCCGAAGGACAGGGAAAGAAAGGGAGATGAAACAATTTAATGGTGACGAAAGCCCTGCATATTAAAAATTCCTAATGACGAATGATCAACTTCATTAGGAATTAAATAGAAGGGGGGTTTCAGCATAAAATTCATGAGAAACACCATTCTCTATCCAAATTGTACCATTACTTTAGGGGATTATTATTATTTCTGTAGGGAGTTATAAAGAGTTGTAATTCTAAATTGTTTATTTTTTTAACATGTTTTTTTTATCACGTGTTTGAAAGGGGTAAATTACCAGTTTCCTGAGGTCCTGGTCTTTGGGGTACTTATACAGTGGTACTGTGTTCAGGCTGCATATAGAAAGGGAAATATATATTAATTAGGGATGACAGTAACTTCAAATGGACTGTGATATATGTATTGCTATCTTCATGATCTGGTAACTCTTCCTGGAGGTCGCCAGTAGAATAAGGGAGTATCGACTAATTTAGAAAATATTTTTAGCAGTAACATTGTTATGCTTTTTGACATTTGTCTTAGAGATGTTATTAAGAAAAGGTTAATGTCATAATACGTCATAAGGTCAATGTTTGTCAAGTTTCCTGAAACAGAAATGTAATGAACTTAACTGTTATGATCTGTGTTTTTTTTTAGGTTATCATGGAAGGTGATGTCAGATCGTGTTTCAATGCATGATAGAAATTATTTGACCATAGACAGTGTGTGTCAACCTCAAAACCCTCCCTAACCGGCTGAAGAAAGAGCGACGAAGGGAGAGACAGTGACTTTTACCACTCCTATCTGAGTCCGAGCCATAAAACATGGCCGGTGTGCTGAGAGCGTGTGTGTAGTGAGCGTGGAGACAGAACAAGCTCAGGTGAGAGACTTGTGTATGTGGGAGAAACGGAAGTATCTACTTGGATATTAAAATCGGGACATTATCAAGGGCCATGAAATGTGACAGGCAAAAGTTACATGTGCCGTTGGGAAAATGAACTGTAAACGATATCTGAAGAAGACACGCTAGAATGATAAGTGCCGGGTGACGAAAAGGGGGGGGCCCTGCTAACTATTTAAACTGAAAATGCATTGAGATACGGATCTTTCTTTACCAGGCCACTCTTGACAGGAAAACGGGGACAAAGGGGGGCTGTAAGAGATATGAAGAGTTATGACAGGCAATAAAAGGTTTATAAATGTATGTTCTAACAGGGATGATGTGTGACAAGTAGATAAACTGGAATTTGAGCCCTAGACTCAAAGTAAGCACTGAGGTCAGTCATTCTACATTCGGGTTGGATAATTTATAAAATGTTTTCGTTGTGATTGGGATACAGCGAGAGAGAATTACTAAAGCATGATGAGGGATGGATGCGCTGCTAACATTTATGTGGCCAAGAGAGTTAAAAGAAACGTATCTCTAAGTATCATTGTGAGGGGAGGTAGTTTGTTTGGGGGAATCACTGGATGACAGCTTAGGACAACCGTGAAAGTTTTTTTTGTTTTACTCTGTATTCAGAGTTTTTATGTTACGTCGCATCAATGAGTGGTGCTAAGTTATTAAACATGTACTTTGTTTCTCTTTTCTTTTCAAGTCAATATGTTTTTAGGTTTTGTGGAACATGAGGGTGTTCATTGAATGATATATATTGACTAACTGATTTGAGAATGTTTGTTTTTATATGTAGAAAATGCATTAGGAGTTTAGTGTGTTATGGGTTAGATGTAATGATAGAGGAGTATCATTCCCAGAGACTGAATATTGTTACAGGAGATAGCTCATAGAAGAATGGAGAGCAGCTAACTGTACACAATATGGGGATTTATTTGAACGTTACACATACCCAGATAATGGTGAAAGTAGCAGAGATAGTGTGTCATTTCAGACAATATTGTCAACTTTCAGTAATGAGTTTGTCACAGAAGGCATCACACTTGAAAGAATAGCAACCGATCCCTGTATACAGGAGGCCACATCGCCAGAAGGACTAGCTACAGATCCCTGTATACAGGAGGCCACATCGCCAGAAGGACTAGCTACAGATCCCTGTATACAGGAGGCCACATCGCCAGAAGGACTAGCTACAGATCCCTGTATACAGGAGGCCACATCGCCAGAAGGACTAGCTACAGATCCCTGTATACAGGAGGCCACATCGCCAGAAGGACTAGCTACAGATCCCTGTATACAGGAGGCCACATCGCCAGAAGGACTAGCTACAGATCCCTGTATACAGGAGGCCACATCGCCAGAAGGACTAGCTACAGATCCCTGTATACAGGAGGCCACATCGCCAGAAGGACTAGCTACAGATCCCTGTATACAGGAGGCCACATCGCCAGAAGGACTAGCTACAGATCCCTGTATACAGGAGGCCACATCGCCAGACGGACTAGCTACAGATCCCTGTATACAGGAGGCCACATCGCCAGAAGGACTAGCAACCGATCCCTGTATACAGGAGGCCACATCGCGATGAAGGACTAGCAACCGATCACTGTATACAGGAGGCCACATCGCCAGAAGGACTAGCAACCGATCCCTGTATACAGGAGGCCACCGCCAGAAGGACTAGCAACCGATCCCTGTATACAGGAGGCCACATCGCCAGAAGGACTAGCTACAGATCCCTGTATACAGGAGGCCACATCGCCAGAAGGACTAGCTTCAGATCCCTGTAGGCCACATCGCCAGAAGGGAAGTTTGCTGTGATAATAGCATCACATCTCTTGCAGAGTGTGATGATGAAACATGTGACTCAGAGTTTTGTACGGTTGGATACTCTTCCAACGTCACTAATCTCTCCCCTATTTCTGACAGTTAGTAAACATTTGACATAGCTCCCAGTAGATTGGGACCGAACCACGTTAAATGGAAAGTGTCAGAAGGTGGCTGCTTATCAACTGTTGGGGCCCAAAGTCTACACTGTAACAAAGGTGTTTACAAATGGGTGGGGGGTAGATCGGCCTTGGAATGAGAGATGTGTACCTAACTTGAGAAGAGGGATGTATTATCCACAGGTACCAATCGTAGCAGAATACAGGAGGTCAGTGGAGATGTTGGTGGCTAGAGACCGAGGGATAAACTGGGAAACAGGTAGGGGGTATCTGAAAGTTCAGTCCTAGACTTCTCAGTAAAACACGAAGACAATAGGAGAGCAGGAGACAAATTCCGAGCAATAGCGATTCTCACAGCAGTCGCTGTAGGGACAGTAACAGAAGGAGCAATACTAGTAGCATAGAATGCTATATTGATAGCATGGAATTGGACTACTGCGCAAATGAGGGGTATTGTGAGACTATAGTCATTGGCCATGTTGGAAGTAGCAATGGTTACTTTTGTAGCATTGTTGGAATATCAGTTTATGATGACTTATGTCACATGGATTGGTTACTGGTAACTGGGGGACCGATGGGAGGACAGGGGATGCGGTTATTCAAATTTCACAAATTATGATGTCAGGAAACAACCTATGTGTTGCAGTGTGCATATCAGGTGGAAGCAGAGATATAACCAATGGCACGGGCTGAATTCTGGAGATTGAGTGTACATTAAGAGACACCAGGCGGGGTGTTGGAACAGCATTGATTTGAGAGACACACTACTTCGAACAGTACCTGCAGTGGTTAAATTCTTACGGCTGAGATCGGCTGAGATCCTGTTAACGGGATCGACTTGACAACAGCCAGTGAAAGTGCAGGGCGCCAAATTCAAACAACAGAAATCTCATAATTAAAATTCCTCAAACATACAAGTATTTTACACAATTTTCAAGATAAACTTGTTGTTAATCCCACCACAGTGTCCGATTTCAATAAGGCTTTACGACGAAATCACACCATCTGATTATGTTAGGTCAGTAACTAGTCACAGAAAAACACAGACATTTTTCCAGCCAAAGAGAGGAGTCACAAAAAGCAGAAATAGAGAAAAAATGAATCACTAATCTTTGATGATGTCACACCCTGACCTTAGATATCTCTGTTTTTCTATATATTTTGGTTAGGTCAGGGTGTGACTAGGGTGGGTAGTTTGTATGTCTAGGGTTTTTGGTATGTCTAGTTTTTTTTAATGTCTATGTTGGCCTGATATGGTTCCCAATCAGAGACAGCTGTTTATCGTTGTCTCTGATTGGGGATCATATTTAGGTAGCCATTTTCCTCGTTTGTATTGTGGGATCTTGTTCTATGTTTAGTTGCCTGTCTGTGCTATTCGTATAGCTTCACGTTTCGTTCGTTGGTCTTTATTGTTTTTGTTTAGTGAGTTTCTCTTTATTAAAAGTATGTGGAACTCTATGCACGCTGCGCCTTGGTCTCATCATTACGACGATCGTGACAGATGATCTTCATCAGATGACACTCATAGGACTTCATGTTACACAATACATGTATGTTTTGTTCGATAAAGTTCATATTTATATACAAAAATCTTAGTTTACATTGGCGCGTTATGTTCAGTAATGTTTGCCTCCAAAACATCGGGTGATTTTGCAGAGAGCCACATCAATTTACAGAAATACTCATAATAAACATTGATAAAAGATACAAGTATTTTAGATGGAACTTTAGATAAACTTCTCCTTAATTTCTTTGATATAGGGGGCAGCATTTTCAATTTTGGATGAATTGCTTGCCCATAGTGAACTGCCTCCTACTCTGTCCCAGATACTAATATATGCATATTATTATCACTATTGGATATAAAACACTCTGAAGTTTCTAAAACTTTTTGAACGATGTCTGTGAGTATAACAGAACTCATATGGCAGGCAAAAACCTGAGAAAAAATCCAAACAGGAAGTGAGAATTCTGAGACTGGTCATTGTTAAACTCATCGCCTATTCAATTCCCTGTAATATATGGATCTGTTTGCACTTCCTACGCCTTCCACTAGATGTTAACAGTCTGTAGAACGCTGAATGAAGCCTATACTGTGATGTGGAACCGGATGGGAGGTGTTTGAGTCAGTGGTCTAGCAGATTGCCAATTCTTGGTCATGCGCATTCCTCATGATATCGCCATGCGTTCCATTACTTATAGAGACTGAAAAGAATTCTCTGGTTGGAACCTTATTGGATATAAATGATAACAACATCCTGAAGATTGATTCTCTACTAAGTTGGACCACTTTATTCGACTTGTAATATAACTTTTGAAGTTTTCGTCCAACGTTTGCCTGCATCTGCGCGAGCGTTTGGACACGTGTACTACACATGCTAGCAAAAGTAGCTAATTAGACATAAGTAATGGACATTATCGAACAAAACAACGATTTATTGTGGAACTAGGATTCCTGGCAGTGCATTCTGATGAACATAATCAAAGGTAAGGGAATATTTATGGTGTCATTTCGTATTTCTGTTGACTCTAACATGGCGGAGAAATGTTGTTAAATCTGAGCGCCATCTCAGATTATTGCATGGTGTGCTTTTTACGTAAAGTTTTTTTTAAATCTGACATAGCGGTTGCATTAAGAACAAGTGTATCTTTAATTCTATGTAAAATATGTGTCTTTCATCAAAGTTTATGATGAGTATTTCTGTTATTTGACGTGGCTCTCTGCAATTACTCCGGATATTTTGGAGGCATTTCTGAACATGGCGCCAATGTAAACCGAGAATTGTGGATATAAATATGCACATTATCGAACAAAACATAAATGTATTGTCACGACTTCTGCCGAAGTCGTTGCCTCTCCTTGTTCGGGCGGTGTTCGGCGGTCGACGTCACCGGTCTTCTAGCCATCATCGATCCATTTTTCATTTTCCATTGGTTTTGTCTTGTCTTCCCACACACCTGTTTTCAATTCCATCCATTACCTCTTGTGTATTTAACCCTCTGTTTCCCCTCATGTCTTTGTCAGAGATTGTTTTATGTCAACTGTTGTTTATTGGTGTATAGGTGCGCAACGGGTCCTCGTACCCATGTTTATTTTATGTATGTACATTTTCGTGTTTGGAGCATGTTAAGTGGACATTTATTAAAAATCTCCATTTACACTCAGTTGAACTCTCCTGCCCCTGACTTCCCTGCCACCTATACACACGGCTCTGACAGAATCTCTGACCATAACTATGAAGTCAGCAGGAGGAGACACTTCGCTCATGGAGCTAGAGGAACGCGTCATGGAACAAGCGGAGGAGATTGACAGTCTGAGCGCTGCCATGGATCGCATTGTCCAGAATATGGATCGCTTGGAGAGACAGGGAGTTTTTCCAGCGCCTCTACCACCACAACCGGTATTTCCGTCGAACGCTTTTTCTCCTCCTGAACATAACAAAATCCATTTATCCCTACCCACGGGATACAATGGAGATACTGCCAGCTGCCAGGGTTTTCTCCTAAAACTGAACTTGTATCTGGCCACGGTCTCTCCAGTACCATCGGACCGTGAGAAGAGTTACGCCCTCATCTCATGCCTCACCGGGAAAGCCCTGGAGTGGGCCAGCGCTGTGCGTAGAGAGGAGGATGCGGCGTTGGACCATTTTGAAGAGTTCATCCGCCATTTCCGGAAGGTATTCGACCACCCATCCGAAGGCAGAGCGGCGGGTGAGCTCCTCTATCATCTGAGGCAGGAGACGAGGAGTGCACAGGAGTTTGCTTTGGAGTTTAGGACCTTGGCTGCCGGCGCTGGATGGAGCGACAGGGCCCTGATCGACCATTACCGTTGTAGTCTACGCGAGGACGTCCGTCGGGAGCTGGCCTGTAGAGACACCACCCTCAACTTCGATCAGCTGGTGGACATGTCCATCAGGCTGGACAACATGCTGGCTACTCGTGGACGTCTAGATCGGGGTCTGGTTGTTCCATCCTCCCGCACCCTCTCTCCCGAACCTATGGAATTGGGAGGGATGGTGCGCAGGGAGACCGGAGGGGGTTCCCGCTCGAGCACCATCTATGGTCGCAGAGATCACACTGCTGGTCGGTGCCGGGTTGGTTCCTCTGGGAATAGAGAAGGCAGGCAGGGCACTCTGGCATCACCCCAGATGAGTAGGCACCATTCTCATCCAGAGCCCTCTGTCGCACTAATGTTTGTCTCTGTCACTTTTCCGGATTTTTCCCTGCATTCCCAGTATAAGGTAGATTCAGGCGCAGCTGGGAATTTCATTAATAAAGATTTAGCTCATAGTTTAGGGATCCCTATTGTTTCTGTGGATATGCCTTTCCCTATTCATGCCTTAGATAGTCGACCATTAGGTTCAGGGTTTATCAGGGAGGTCACCGCACCTTTGTGTATGATAACGCAGGAGGGTCACAAGGAGAAGATTAGTCTTTTCCTTATTGATTCTCCTGCATATTCTGTGGTGCTAGGCCTACCCTGGTTAACTTGTCATAACCCCACTGTTTCTTGGCCACAGAGGGCTCTCACAGGGTGGTCGCGAGAGTGCTCAGGTAGGTGTTTAGGGGTTTCCGTTGGTGCTACTACGGTGGAAAGTCCAGACCAGGTCTCCACCGTGCGCATTCCCCCTGAATATGCCGATTTGGCTCTCGCCTTCTGTAAAAAGAAGGCGACTCAATTACCACCCCATCGACGGGGGGATTGTGCGATAGATCTCCTGGTAGACGCTGCATATCCCAGGAGTCACGTGTATCCCCTGTCGCAAGTGGAGACGGTGGCTATGGATACATATATCTCTGAATCCCTGCGTCAGGGGTTCATTCAGCCATCCATTTCACCAGCCTCTTCGAGTTTCTTTTTTGTGAAGAAGAAGGATGGCGGTTTACGCCCGTGCATTGATTATCGATGTCTCAATAAAATCACGGTGAAAAATAGTTACCCGTTACCTCTGATAAATACAGTAATTGAGTCAATGAACGGGGCACGCTTCTTCACAAAATTGGATCTCAGGAGTGCGTACAATCTGGTGCGTATTCGGAAGGGTGATGAGTGGAAGACAGCATTTAGCACCACCTCAGGTCATTATGAGTACCTTGTCATGCCATATGGGTTGATGAATGCTCCATCAGTCTTCCATATGTTGCCTGCTGGAGGTCATTTTGCAGGGCTCTGGCAGTGCTCCTCCTTGCACAAAGGCGGAGGTAGCGGTCCTGCTGCTGGGTTGTTGCCCTCCTACGGCCTCCTCCACGTCTCCTGATGTACTGGCCTGTCTCCTGGTAGCGCCTCCATGCTCTGGACACTACGCTGACAGACACAGCAAACCTTCTTGCCACAGCTCGCATTGATGTGCCATCCTGGATGAGCTGCACTACCTGAGCCACTTGTGTGGGTTGTAGACTCCGTCTCATGCTACCACTAGAGTGAAAGCACCGCCAGCATTCAAAAGTGACCAAAACATCAGCCAGGAAGCATAGGAACTGAGAAGTGGTCTGTGGTCACCACCTGCAGAACCACTCCTTTATTGGGGGTGTCTTGCTAATTGCCTATAATTTCCACCTTTTGTCTATTCCATTTGCACAACAGCATGTGAAATTTATTGTCAATCAGTGTTGCTTCCTAAGTGGACAGTTTGATTTCACAGAAGTGTGATTGACTTGGAGTTACATTGTGTTGTTTAAGTGTTCCCTTTATTTTTTTGAGCAGTGTATATGAGCAAAGCAGGAAGTAGAAGCAAAAAGTGTACCCATCAATATCTGCTGTGATTTGTTAATTCAATTCAACTGACATAAAAAAATACAACATTGTCCATGATTGTGCTAGCCCTAACTATTATATTGTGTGGACTACGGTTTCCTGCATACAACAGCAAGCGCTAATGGTGTAGTCATGACCACGCTATCCCCAAAGCTCGCTGTAAACAATACAGCTCACAGTTTGAGAGTGGCCAACATTTGAAGAACACAATTTTTTGTTTGCTCTAAGTAAATTGCTCTTTAGCATAAAATACTAGAGACTAAAATAGAGAATATTTCTCGTTTCTCAATGCTCTGTGCCGATCCATGGTGTTAGTTATTCTGAATATGTTTAATGCTGAGCAAACACCTTGATTTATTTTGTCCACATCAGCATTGTGAATAGGTCAATTTGAGGCAACACAATTACATTTAAACTTTAGACTACCCCCCCACACACACACACTCCCACCCCACCCTCTACAGTGTTCTGATTAGCAAGTACACTGCTGATGCATGGAACAAAATAGGTATTTTAATCTCTGAGGCGTGATGTATTACAGTGCCTTCATATACTCTTATTTAAAAAAAATGTTACTGACAGAATTCAGAAAGGATTAACTAGATTTTTTTTCTCTCACTCATTTACATTTACATTTAAGTCATTTAGCAGACGCTCTTATCCAGAGCGACTTACAAATTTACACACAATACCCCACAATGACAAAGTGAAAACATGTTTTTTTAGAATTTATTCGCAAATTTATTGAAAATTAAATATCTAATTTATATGAGTGTTCCCAGCCTGTGTCAATACATGTTAGAATCCTCTTTGGCAGTGATTACAGCTGTGAGTCTTTCCGGGTAAGTCTGAGAGTTTTCCCACCTGGATTGGAGAATATTTGCTCATTAAAAAATTCTTAAAGCTCTGTCAAGTTGGTTGTTGATCATTGCTAGACTACATTATCAAGTCATGCCATAGATTTTCAAGCCTATTTAAGACAAAACTGTAACTAGGCCACTCAGGAACATTACATTTCATCTTCGTAAGCAACTCAAGTGTTTATTTGGTCATGTTATTGTCCTTCTGAAAGGTAAATTTGAATCCCAGTGTATGTTGGAAAGCAGACTGAACTAAGTTTGTTTTATTCGCTGCTTTAGCACACTCCGCCAACCCGGATGTCCTAGCCGTGTCTGAATCCTGGCTTAGGAAGGCCACCAAAAATCTAGAAATTTCCATCCCTAACTATAACATTTTCCGACAAGGTAGAACTGCCAAAGGGGGCGGAGTTGCAATCAACAGCAGAGATAGCCTGAAGAGTTCTGTCATACTATCCAGGTCTGTGCCCAAACAATTTGAGCTTCTACTTTTAAAAATCCACCTTTCCAGAAACAAGTCTCTCACCGTTTCCGTTTGTTATAGACCCCCTTCAGCCCCCAGCTGTGCCCTGGACACCATATGTGAATTGATTGCCCCCCATCTATCTTCAGAGTTCGTACTGTTAGGTGACCTAAACTGGGACAAAGATGCCCTCAATCTCACACAAATTATCAAGGAACCTATCAGGTACAATCCTAAATCCGTAACCATGGGCATCCTCTTAGATATCGTCCTGACCAACTTGCTTTCTAAATATAGCTCTGCTGTCCTCAACCAGGATCTCAGCGATCACTGCCTCATTGCCTGCATGCGTAATGGGTCCGCGGTCAATCGACCACCCCTCATCACTGTCAAACACTCCCTAAAACACTTCAGCGAGCAGGCCTTTCTAATCGACCTGGCCAAGGTATCCTGGAAGGCAATTGACCTCATCCCATCAGTAGAGGATGCCTGGTTGCTCTTCAAAAGTGATTTCCTCTCCATCTTAAATAAGCATGCCCCATTCAAAAAATGTAGAACTAAGAGATATAGCCCTTGGTTCACCCCAGACTTGACTGCCATTGACCAGCTCAAAAACATCCTGTGGCAATCTGCATTAACATCGAATAGCCCCGCGATATGCAACTTTTCAGGGAAGTCAGGAACCAATATACTCAGTCAGTTAGGAAAGCTAAGGATAGCTTTTTCAAACAGAAATTTGCATCCTGTAGCACTAATTCCCAAAAGTTTTGAGGCACTGTAAAGTCCATGGAGAATAAGAGCACCTCCTCCCAGCTGCCCACTGCACTGAGGATAGGAAACATTGTCACCACCGATAATTTATAATTTCAATAACATTTTTCTAAGGCTGGCCATGCTTTCCACCTGGCTACCCCTACCCCGGCCAACATCTCAGAACCCCCTGCAGCAACGTGCCCAAACCACCCCCGCTTCTCCATCACCCAAATCCAGATAGCTGATGTTCTGAAAGAGATGCAAAATCTGGATCCCTACAAATCAGCTGGGTGAGACAATCTGGACCCTCTCTTTCTAAAATGATCTGCCAAAATTGTTGCAACCCCTATTACTAGCCTATTCAACCTCTCGTATCGTCTGAGATACCCAAAGATTGGAAAGCTGCCGTGGTCATCCCCTCTTCAAAGGGGAAGACACTCTAGACCCAAACTGTTATAGACCTACAGTATATCCATCCTGCCCTGCCTTTCTAAAATTTTTGAACGCCAACTTAAACAGATCACCGACAATTTAAAATCCCACCGTACCTTCTCCACTATGCCATCTGGTTTCCGAGCTGGTCATGGGTGCACCTCAGCCATGCTCAAGGTACTAAACAATATCATAACCGCCATCGATAAAAGACAGTACTGTGCGGGCATCTTCATCGACCTGGCCAAGACTTTCGACTCATCGATTCTTATCGGCAGACTCAATAGCCTCTCAAATAGCTTCTCAAATGACTGCCACGCCTAGTTCACCAACTACTTCTCAGATAGAGTTCAGTGTGTCAAATCGGAGGGCCTGTTGTCTGGACCTCTGGAAGTCTCTATGGGGGTGCCACAGGGTTCAATTCTTGAGACAACTCTTTTCTCTGTATATCAATGATGTCACTCTTGCTGCTGGTGATTCTCTGATACACCTCTATGCAGACGACACCACTCTGTATACATCTGGCCCTTCTTTGGACACTGTGCTAACAAACCTCCAAATGAGCTTCAACGCCATACAACACTCCCTCCGTATCCTCCAACTGCTTTTAAATGCTAGTAAAACTAAGTGCATGCTCTTCAACCGATTTGCTGCCTGCACCCTCCCGCCCGACTAGCATCACTAATCTGCACGGTTCTGATCTAGAATATGTGGACAACTACAAATAACTAGATGTCTAGTTAGACTGTAAACTCTCCTTCCAGACTCACATTAAGCATCTCCAATCCAAAATGAAATCTGGAATCCGCTTCCTATTTCACAACAAAGCCTCTTTCACTCATGCTGCCAAACATACCGTCGTAAAACTGACTATGCTACCGATCCTTGACTTTGGCAATGTCATTTACAAAATAGCCCCCAACACTCTACTCAGCAAACTGGATGTAGTCTATCACAATGCCATTTGTTTTGTCACCAAAGCCCCATATACTACCCACCACTGCGACCTGTATGCTCTCGTTGGATGGCCCTCACTACATATCTGTTTCCAAACCCACTGACTCCAGGTCATCTATACGTCTTTGCTAGGTAAAGCCCCGCCTTATCTCAGCTCACTGGTCACCATAGCAACACCCACCCGTAGCACACGCTCCAGAAGGTATATTGCACTGGTCATCCCCTAAGCCAACACTTCCTTTGGCCACCTTTCCTTTCAGTTCTCTGCTGCCAATGACTGGAATGAATTGTAAAAATCTCTGAAGCTGGAGTCTTATATCTCTCTTATATCTCCCTCTCTAACTTTAAGCATCAGCTGTCAGAGCAGCTTACTGTACCTGTACACAGCCAATCTGTAAATAGCACACCCAACTACCTCATCCCCATATTATTACTTACCCTCTTGCTCTTTTACCCCCAGTTTCTCTACTTGCACATCAATCACTCCAGTATTAATGCTAAAGTGTCATTATTTTGCCTCTATGGCCTATTTATTGCCTACCTCCCTAGTCTTCTACATTTGCACACACTGTACATAGATTTTTATATTTTTATTTTCCATTGTGTCATTAACTGTACGTTTGTTTATGTGTAACTCTGTGTTGTTGTTTTTGTCGCACTGCTTTTCTTTATCTTGGCCAGGTTGCAGTTGTAAATGAGAACTTGTTCTCAACTGGCCTACCTGGTTAGATAAAGGTGAAATAAAATAAATAAATAAAAAGGTAACTTATTTGAAAAGTCATTACTATATTACATTGAGTATCAAGCTACCCCTTGGTCTTTTGGGCAAATCTGGTCTGTGATACAATTTTTTTTTTCACGCCTAGCTCAGCTATTAGACTATTGTTTAGTGAAGGTTGAATAGTACATTGTTCAGCTATTAGCCCTCCTCCCCAACTTGCAACAAATTGCAGCTCCCATCTCATTCCTTTCCCTCTTCCACGCGTCATCATTCTGCTCCTGTGTGGCTCGCTTGTGGGCGTGCTGGCAGGATATGGCAGCATCTTCGGTTGTGCGTCAAGAATTCTGCATACAGTAGCACGTTTGTATGAAGGTGTGGTTATTCACAGGCAAATTGTTATATGCTATGGAGGTACAGTTGTGTCTTTTTGTCGAGAGCAAAACCTTTTTTATTTTCAATCAGAAATAATTGTTCTGAAAGCAACTTTTTTCCGAAGCAAAAGGAAGTCAAAGCGGACACCTACGAAGATGACATCTCAGGTAAGCAGCACTGGGCTGAATTGACGTATCCTAAAAATGAAATCTGCTGCTTTAGATTGAAGCTGTTTTCTTTACTTTCAGAGAGCGAGCTGACCAAGGGGTGGAAAATGTAGATATTGCCAGATGTTCACTGTCCGAGGAACAGGCCGTGGAAGCTTTATTGCTGGCAAAAGTGTCCATAACCAGAGGTAATTAAACTGTTCTGTTCTCCATCCCTGCCTGTCTTGTTGTACATGGAACCTGTCTCACATGCATTAATTTAAAAACCCTTAAGATGTCAGCTGCTAATTTTCAGATTTCCACCACATAAACACAGCCATTTTCACTGGACTATATGTTGCTTCCAAGTCATGATTTCCCTGGGGGTTAGCCTTGCAAAAACCAAGTGGTGAGACACATAGCCCTCTATATTTAAATGTTTCAGGTATACTCCTATAGGTGTCTGTCACATACAGTATCTTCTATTGACATTATCTTCTATTGTTTGTTCTCATGTCTGTTTTTCAGCATAAAGTATTCTGTAGCCACTTAGTGTGGACACCAGGTGAGACCACGCACACATAATAACAGTCTCTCTTCTTCACTTCATCCCTCTCCCCATCTACCTAAATCCTATAGGTTATATCAGCTGTTTGGTTAACCCCTCCCGCATCTGAACTGGCTGACACAGAGGGCACAGCATGATCATAGGTGAGATGTCACTTGGTCGGGTCAACAGGAAGTATTATTAAAGAGATGCTTTACATTGAAATACAGACAGAGATGTAGTAGTCCCAGAGTTAATGATCCAAGGTCAGTTTTGCATTTCACCTCCTGATTTAAGATGACTGACCGTGTTAGAATAACAAAAAAACAAGGCTTAATCATGCTCTCTATCCATTTGTCACTCGTCTGCAGGTATGTTTTGATGTGAGAGAGGAAGCCAGTCCTGTCATCGCCACCTCACCCGCTCTTAAGATAACCTTCGGGCCAACTGGGGATCCAAGGCTGGTTAGGAGACACCGCAATTGTGATGAACTGAGAGAATATTAGGGTAGCACTGTAATTCATGAATGATATGTTGTCTGTCGCTGTTCTTACCTCTTTCCCTTTCTGTCTTCTACACCTCTCTCCCCACCTTGTCTTTCTTCCTCATTTTATAATGCACAACATATGTGCATTGTAGTATAGATTGCACTTGTATTTATAATATTACAATTATAAAGCATGTATGTATTTATAACACCTGGATAATGAACTTCTTTCAATAAAGTGTTTCACATTCTCCACTGGTTAAAATTAAGTATCTAATTGAAATACTATCCTGTGTCCTCAGATTAATGCAGATGAAGGGAGTTATATGTGCATAGTTTTTTTTCTGTATATGTGAATTACAAATCAATCATGTTTCTAGTCTATTGCATAGTTACAATGTGCAATCATTGATGTCTCAGGAGCAGGAGTGGTAAACACTGTTGAAGTGTATAATTGTAATACATACATGCAGACACAGAATCATTCAATTAATGGAGTTTGATATGACTGAAAAAGAAAGTCTCAGAGATTCATACCTGAACCGCACCTTTATTTGCCAAGGAAGAGTACATGATCAGTGAATATATTTAATGTACAGGCTACAATGTGGAAATCTCATGTGTGGTAATAACTACAGTACATCCTTGGCACAATAAAGTTATTATATTCTAATATATCCATAGGCTTCATTAATGCCATTCAGACTTGAAGTTGGTACAACAACTATGATAGCTGAGGTTCATAGATTGATATGAATATTAGTTCAGAACCTAACGTTTTAGGGTCCATACACAGATTGGCTACATATTGTAGCTAGCTACACATCCGTAGGCATACAGTTATTTTTATCCTCCACTACACAATACGTAAGTAAATAGTTAGCTAGCTATGTTAATTCAGCTGCATTGCAAGGCAAGCTTACACAATTGTACATTCAATTTGCAGTAAATGCTTTAGCTAGCTTCTTCACATCCACTGTTTCACAAGACAACAGCTGTAACGATCGTCGTAATGTGGAAGAGAGGAGGACCAAATCGCAGCGTGGTATGTATCCATATTTATTTGAATACTCTTCAATATGAACAAAACAATAAACAGAACGAAACCAACGACGCTACAATCCTGAACTAGTGAACATAGAAAAAACAATGAATGCACGAACAGGAACAATCACCCACAAACAAACAGTGAAAACAGCCTACCTTAATATGGTTCCCAATCAGAGACAACGTAAACCACCTGCCTCTGATTGAAAACCATATCAGGCCAATAAGACACACCTAAACCAATGAAACACAAAACATAGAATATACCCACCCAGCTCACGTCCTGACCAACTAAATAAAGACTAAACAAAGGAAATAAGGTCAGGAATGTGACAACAGCCTGGTTTGCTGGTTTTCTCAGGAGTCCCTAAAACAAACAACTCAAATTACAAATTCATTCTCGTAAATTAACTTTATGACAAAAACATTTGCAAAAACGCTTGTGTCTACATTAACACATTCCTCTCAATTGTAAATTTTTTGCTTGACTCATTATGACGTTATAACAACTTACATCTGGTTCCACCGTAATGTTTTGTCAGCCAACTATGTTGAAGAACGCCACAAGGCAAAGGTGGCTTGCGTCAATTCGTCATTGGAACCACTCGATATGATTGGTCATATAAAAACCTTGGGACCCAAATGCATAATGAGTGCTCTAACTCCCCCTTGTGGTGGTCTGGAGAAATGAAGCCGTGACGCTTGGTACCTCTAAGTCCCGTGGTGCAAGCTCGCAACTTTTAAAGGAGGAACCACTGCAAAATATTTTTTATTGTGAAACAAACAAGAATTAAGACAAAAATCTGAAAACTTGAGCATGCATAACTATTCACCCCCCCAACATCAATACTTTGTAGAGCCACCTTTTGCCGCAATTACAGCTGCAAGTCTCTTGGGGTATGTCTCTATAAGTTTGGCACATCTAGCCACTGGGATTTTTACACATTCTTCAAAGCAAAAATGCTCCAGCTCCTTCAAGTTGGATGGGTTCCGCTGGTGTAAAACAGATTCTCAATTGGATTGAGGTCTGGGCTTTGACTAGGCCATTCCAAGACATTTAAATGTTTCCCCTTAAACCACTCGAGTGTTGCTTTAGCAGTATGCTTAGGGTCATTGTCCTGCTGGAAGGTGAACCTCCTTCCCAGTCTAAAATCTTTCGAAGACTGAAACCGGTTTCCCTCATGAATTTACCTGTATTTAGCACCATCCATCATTCCTTCAATTCTGACCAGTTTCCCAGTCCCTGGCAATGAAAAACATCCCCACAGCATGATTCTGCCACCACCATGCTTCACTGTAGGGATGGTGTTCTCGGGGTGATGAGGTGTTGGGTTTACGCCAGACATAGCGTTTTCCTTGATGGCCAAAAAGCAGCATTTTAGTCTCATCTGACCAGAATGCCTTCCTCCATATGTTTGGAGAGTCTCCCACATGCCTTTTGTCGAACACCAAACATGTTTGCTTTACTCTTCCGTAAAGCCCAGTTCTGTGGAGTGTAAGGCTTAAATTGGTCCTATGGACAGATACTCCAATCTCCGCTGTGGAGCTTTGCAGCTCCTTCAGGGTTATCTTTGGTCTCTTTGTTGCCTTTCTGATTAATGCCCACCTTGCCTGGTCCGTGAGTTTTGGTGGGCGGCCCTCTGTTGGCAGGTTTGTTGTGGTGCCATATTCTTTCCATTTCTTAATAATAGATTTAATGGTGCAACGTGGGATATTCAAAGTTTCAGATTTTTTTATATAACCCAACACTGATCTGTACTTCTCCACAACTTTGTCCCTGACCTGATTGGAGAGCTCCTTGGTCTTCATAGTGCCGCTTGCTTGGTGGTGCCCCTTGTTTAGTGGTGTTGCAGACTCTGGGGCCTTTCATAACAGGTGTATATCTACTGAGATCATGTGACAGATCATGTGACACTTAGATTGCACACAGGTGGACTTTATTTAACTAATTATGTGACTTCTGAAGGCAATTGTTTGCACCAGATCTTATTTAGGGGCTTCGTAGCGAAGGGGGTCAATACAAATGCACCCACCAGTTTTCAGTTCATTATGTTTTGGGATTTTTTGAATTTAGTAATTTTTTAAATTTCACTTCACAAATTTGGACTATTTTGTGTTTGTCCATTACATGAAATCCAAATAAAAATCCTTTTAAATTACAGGTTGTAATGCAACAAAATAGGAAAAATGCCAAGGGGGTGAATAATGTTGCAAGGCACTGTACAAGCCCTTAATCAACAATGCAGTTCAAGAAAGAGTTAAGAAAATATTAACTAAATAAACAAAAGTAAAACATAATAAAAAGTAAAACAATAAAATAACAATATCAAGGCTATATACTGGGGTGTTGTAGTGAATTTGGAGAGCAGACTGACAGGGATTCAACCCATGTTCTCTTCACAATCAGTGACAGGCAGGGACTCAACCCCTGTTCTCTTCACAGTCATTGACAAACAGGGACTCAACCCCATTTCAATTTGTTCAGTGACAGTGCCAAGAAAGTTTTTTGTTTGTGCTCATAAAGCACCATGGACGTTAGAAGAGTCTATGCCTATAGTCTGAAATTGCCAGGGGGAAACTTGGTGTGTGTGTGCGTGCCTGTGTGTGTGAATTATTGGATCATTATATTGATAAGAATAAGTGCGCAGTGCCGCCTGTTTGAACGAGTGTGTTAGATTTTTACACACACACCTGCATACACACACAACCCTCCCGTCTATACCTATGTATGTAACCACGTTTCCTCCTTATGAAAATAATCTGTGGCACAACCTTTTCCAGGTCCTAATACTTATAATTAAATGGTTATTATGTGCTAAAAGAGCAACGATTTCCTTCTTACTAAAGCCTAGTTTCACCAGGTCATCTAACTCAGGCATTTCCACAGCAACAGGGAGCCATGCACTTAACCAAATCTCCTGTGTTAGTCTTGAAATGTAACTTGAGACTTTATTAAAAAATGTCGAACTTTATTCTCAAAACTAAGTGTTGAGTTTATTCTCAAAATATTGCCACTTTGTTCACAACATTTAATTTACTTTAATTTTGAAATATTGCCACATTATTCTCGAAATATTGCCACTTTTTAAAAGTCCTATATGGGCCCCCTAAAAATTATCCAAATACCACCACCCTGTTTTAGCTTTTTCTTCACTTGGCCCTGATAAATACTCTTCCATAAGTCAGTCTTACATTGTATTATGTTCCGTTCACTTTATAGATATTGTTTATTGCATCAAAGATGACTTTGTGTGTTAACTTATGAAAGCTTATGCTTCAGTGCACTGATTGGTTTCCGCCCAAAATGATGAACTCTGTGTAGTTATACTTTCTGTGTTAATGTGGGGAGAAAATTACAAAATGAGTCATGTTATCCCGTGTTTTAAGAGAAGAGAGAATTGTCTCTTGTAATATGTTAGTGTTTTTTTATAACCTGATACAAACTTGTCTTTGTGTGACTTAGTTATAAGACTGGGTGTACTGTATAGCTAAGATCTGTTTGAGTGTGACCGCAGCATGTGAGACATCCCAGGGTTTTTACTACAGGAGGTCAGTTGTATGGAAACTTGCAGAAAGGAGCACTTGATAGTGTGAACTGTGACAAACAGAGTTAGAAGGTTGAGCCCTTGTGCTATCAACCTCAGGCTATCTTAATTTGCACAGACAAACCAATCGCCTTTTGTACTATGTTCCGCCCCTTTTCCACACATCTGCCATGAAGACAAAAAGTTTGTACTTTATATAAAAGCAGAGCGCCAACTCTGTCCATTGGTCTTTCAATTCTGAACTATTTGAGTAATTGTTGATTGTTCCATTTTTGCAAATCTTATAATAACGTTGTCGTTGGAAGAATCTACAGTCTCTCTCTTCTTTAGAATTTCTACCACACTAATTCTTATTTGGCTGTGCAGTGTAAAAACAAGCAACTAATTTGACAATAACATCAAAACCTGACATGTTGTCGAGCACCCCCCCTCCCCCTCTTCCCCTAGCAATGATCATTATGGTTAGTATAACCAATTCTTTCTCAGAAATGTTTGTTGTCAGCATTAGCTGAATAGTTTTTTTCTCAGGTTTAACCAATCGACCATTGGGGTAGAGTTTTTAGACTCAAGTCGCAGTACACTAGATTCTCCCATTACCTCCCAATGAATCAGAAGCCTGGAGAGACTGAGGAGGGTCTTCTAATCAGCCTGTTATTCATCCTCTCCAAGTGGTCTCTCTGCTCTCCCCCTCTTTCCTCCCCCTTTCTCCTCTCTCTCCCCCGTCATCTCCTCTCCTCTCCTGGCCAGTGATTCTCGAAGGTAACAGGAGTAGAGTGATGGCCTGCTGAACTCTTCTCAGAGTCCATCTTCATAACATCAGATGGGCTGTTTTTGGCCTTGTGGGGCACGGGGCCCTACTGCAGTTGGCAGGCTATGAAAACCTAATGAAGTCTGTGGACTGGCTCCCAAACCATTTTCTAATGATTGGCATTCCAACAATTACTGTGCGATCGCAGAACCTTGAGAAGGTTGACATCAGTTAGGGCTGCTTCCCAGAAGGAGGGGAGATGAAGAGGCCTCATGAGGCATTGGGGACGACAAAAACACTCCATTATTCATCTGAGCGAAGTGTCTCGTTGAGCTTGTATCGATTCATAGCCTTTGCAGTGATATCCTATTTGGAATAATGTCCCATAACAGTATGTCCCCCTGTATGTGTGGGTGGCAAGGTAAATAGGTATCTGTAAAACGTTCTTTACAGTGCAAAACAACAAAAAATAAAAGCATTCTATTTTACGTACAGTAATAATACTCTGCATGGAACCAGTGACTGTTCAGAAATCATAGATTTTTCCCCACTTTGCTGGAATAAAAGCACTGGATTAGGTTCATCAGGGATTGACTTGCCTTGTTGGGCATATCAAATGTGCTAAATTGTTTGTTTTGTTTGTTTGTTTAATGATGTTGGAAAAGCAGCTTTGTTGATGTGCATAGACTTGCTTGCCTGCGAGAGAGAACTTGAACACTTTCAGCTCCATTGAAGGAAGGAAGGAAGAAAGGAAGAAAGGAAGAAAGGAAGGAAGGAAGGAAGGAAAAAAGAAAGAAAGAAAGGATGGAAGAAAGGAAGGACGGATGGAAGGAAGGAAGGATGGAATGAAGGAAGAAAGGAAGGAAGAAATGCAGCAGCATCATTCGAATTTCCAGGCTAAGCTTTAAGTGCCTTTTCTATACCACTGATCCACCCTCAAACTTGACATTTCATCATTACCATCCTCTTTGGTCTTGTTCATGCTAGTAGCAAAGTCCTTCTTTTAGTGCCTTGTACAGTGCATTCGGAAAGTATTTTTCCACATTTTGTTATGTACAGGCTTATTCTAAAACTGATTAAATCGTTTTTTTCAATACCCCATAATGACAAAGCAAAAACAGGAAATATCACATTTACATAAGTATTCAGACCCTTTACACAGTACTTTGTTGAAGCACCTTTGGCAGCGATTACAGCCTCAAGTCTTCTTGGGTATAATGCTACAAGCTTGGCACACCTGTATTTTGGGAGTTTCTCCCATTTTTCTCTGCAGATCCTCTCAAGCTCTATCAGGTTGGATGGTGAACTTCGCTGCACAGCTATTTTCAGGTCTCTCCGGAGATGTTCGATCGGGTTCAAGTCCGGGCTCTTGCCTGGCCACTCAAGGACATTCATAGACTTGTCCTGAAGCCCCTCCTGCATTGTCTTGGCTGTTGGAAGGTGAACTTTCACCCCAGTCTGAGGTCCTAAGCGCTCTGGAGCAGGTTTTCATCAAGGTTCTCTCTGTACTTTGCTCTGTTCATCTTTCCCTCGGCCAGTCCCTGCCGCTGAAAAACATCCCCACAGCATGATGCTGCCACCACCATGCTTCACCGCACGGATGGTGCAATGTTCCCTCTAGAAGTGATGCTTGGCATTCAGGCCAAAGAGTTCAATCTTGGTTTCATCAGACCAGATCATCTTTTTTCTCATGGTCTGAGAGTCCTTTAGGTGCATTTTGGCAAACTCCAAGTGGGCTATGTGCCTTTTACTGAGAAGTGGCTTCTGTCTGGCCACGCTACCATAAAGGCCTGATTGGTGGAGTGTTGGAGAGATGGTTGTCCTTCTGGAAGGTTCTCCCATCTCCACAGAGGAATTCTGGAGCTCTGTCAGAGTGACCATCAGGTTCTTGGTCACCTCCCTGACCAAAGCCCTTATACCCCGATTTCTCAATTTGGCCGGGCGGCCAGCTCTAGGAATAGTCTTGGTGGTTACAAACTTCTTCCAGTTAAGAATGATAGAGGCCACTGTGTTCTTGGGGACCTTCAATGCTGCAGAAATGTTTTGGTACCCTTCCCCAGATCTGTGTCACCACACAATCCTGACTCGGAGATCTACAGACAATTCCTTCGACCTCATGGCTTGGTTTTTGCTCTGAAATGCACTGTCAACTGTGGGAGCTTATATAGACAGGTGTGTGCCTTTCCAAATCATGTCCAATCAATTGAATTTACCACAGGTGCACTCCAATCAAGTTGTAGAAAGATCTCAAGGATGATCAATGGAAACAGAATGCACCTGAGCTCAATTTCGAGTCTCATAGCAAAGGGTGTGAATACTTATGTAAATAAGGTATTTCAGTCTTTTATTTTTAATAAATTAGCAAAAATGTCTAAAAACCTGTTTTCGGGTTTGTCATTATGGGGTATTGTGTGTAGTTTGAAGATTTGTATTTATTCAATCCATTTTAGAATATGGCTGTAACTTTAAACCTCTTACAGCTACCCCCCCTTCTTTCAATTTCCGCCTGAAGACATACCCAAATCTAACTGCCTCTAGCTCAGGCCCAGAAGCAAGGATATGCATATTCCTGGTACCATTTGAAAGAAAACACTCTGAAGTTTGTGTAAATGTGAATTGAATGTAGGAGAATATAACACAATAGATCTGGTTTAGATAATACAATGAAAAAAACATACGTTTTTTCTTTTTAATTGTTGTATCATCAACTTTAAAATGAACAAGATAAAACAAACATTCGGATATGAATATGGGGACAATTTCAGTGAAAAACATAAGAGGGCAACAGTACTTGTGCAAAGTTTCATAATGATAACTTCCAAAATGAGTGTGCTACATGACATTTATCATGAAGTCACCCAGGTGTCCCACACAAGTAGCCCAAATGTACCCAAGTGGCCAAATTGGTGAAGGTATACATTTTGAAAGAAATAACTATATACAAAATACCAAAATGGTATTCTAACACACCCTCCCAAGAAATGGAGGGGGGGGGGGAAAAAAAAAAAATATACATTTACAAAATAACATGGGTAACTATTTACACACTTTCAATATTTGGAAGACCCTCAGTCCTCTATCAAATCAAATCTATTTATATAGCCCTTCGTACATCAGCTAATATCTCAAAGTGCTATGAGGGGTGGCCAGTCCTCTTCTGGCTGTGCCGGGTGGAGATTATAACAGAACAGATTTTCAAACGTTCATAGATGACCAGCAGGGTCAGACACTAATAATCACAGTGGTTGTAGAGCGTGCAACAGGACAGCACCTCAAGAGTAAATATGAACAGTTTACCTCTAGATGGCCCGGGAGGTGTGGAGCCAGAGACAGCCAGCTTCAGAGGGGGATGGACACGTTGGCACTGGGGGCTCCCATTCGGAGTCAGTGTCACTGTGAAAGAAAATGTTCAGTTAGAATAGTTTCACATATGAGCCCTGTATCAACAGGTATAATAAACAGATATATAGAGTACAGGCAACATAAAGTGCTGTTCCATTTCACTTTGGCCATTGTTGTGGGCCTGCCTCAAATAGGCTATTTCATGTGAGGGTGGGGTGGAGCGGCAGACACACGCATCTCGACCATGCTCCCTCTAATCCATAAAATGTAGACTGAGTTGAGGAAGCATGCCGCTGGAGGAAGTATAGCCAATGTGTACTTTACACATTTCATTACATTTTTATATATTGCAAATAAAATGTAAAAACAATCACAAATAATATTTTATATTATTAATTTCAAACAACGGCATTAGCATGAGAAGAACTTACCAGTCCAAAACAATGTCCTCTCCGTTCAAAAAATATGCTTCCATTTGAGTCATGGTCGCTAACTGAGTCGTCTTCCAAAAGCATATGTTTCACTTTCACGATCAATTTCCACTATCATTTTGTCTACATTTGTATATATAGTCTTAGATTTAGCTTTCCCTGACTTATTAGCCATGATGTTCAATATAATAAAGAGCTGAAGATGCTTGTTACCGAAACAGTGCTGTGCATAATGAGTTTGGCTCCTTCCAGTATGAATCTTCAATGGCGAATGACGGTCTTTACGCCGGAGTTTACTACATGGGTTGGTCTTCCAAAACACAAACATTACATATTGTCGTTTACTTCTGCTCATTGGCTATCTACCCAGCTAGATTTCAAGACGATCAGTGGTCATTGGGTTAAAATACAGTCAATCAACGAAACAGCGGTCATATAATTGGTGCACAATGAGGTCGTTACTTGTTGTCTTCCAATCGGTTTCTTTGGGTCAATACGTCCCGCGAAATGACCCATCAAGTTTGGTTGTGTTACAAACAAACAGTTGATTGCAAGGAAACCAAACATGACTGGATAAAGTCAGGTTTAGTCTGTGTATTTACGTCGAATGTTTCGTCGAAAATCGAATGACACGACATTCAACGAGATAAGCGTTCACAAAATGTTTCGTGTTAGGCTATAAAAATTGATTTAACCGAACAAAAGACCATTCATTGTGTAACAATGAGCCTTGGGATTGCAAACAGAGCAAGATCTTCAAAGGTAAACAATTTATTTCATTGCAATCTGTGATTTTGTTACGCCTGTGCTGGTTGAAAAAGTATTTTGGTTTGGGGCTCTGTGCTCAGATAATCGCATCGTATTCTTTCGCAGTAAATCTTTTTTTAAATCTGACAACGCAGTTGGATTAGCAAGATTCTAGGCTTTTGAAGCATGTGAGACACTTGTATTTTCAGGAATGTTTAATATGACTATTTGTGGCGATCACCGTATGTTGTCGAATTTAAACCCGGTACCGGTATCCGTAGCACAGAGAAGTTTAACAAAATGTGGAAAAAGGAAAGGGATCTGAATACTTTCTGAATGCACTGTAGGTTCAAGTTCACGCATGGTTATGAAGGTTAGCTACAATATGTACGTTTAGTCAAGTTATTATGCCAATGATCAAAGCCATGGATGGGTGATCTGCAGATTATCAGATCTTGATGGAACTGAAAGTAATCCCTTAATCACAACATTTGGAACTTTTAGGCACAATTTTGTGATGTTTGGTTAGCTGCAATTTCCTTTCCATCACAAGCCAGTTAACACAGGACAAGGGTACTATGTAACATCTCTAACACTACAAAATCATCAGTAAAGTATTCTTTCTGATGATGCCAGAGAACGCTAATTAAAACGCATTGAGGCCTGTCATTATCAAGCCACTGCCTTGATCTTGATGAAGTTCTCAAGTGTGGAATGGACTGAAGCGAAGGAGGCAGAGTCCCATGAAATTAACAATCAATTAAGTGTTTTGTCAAAGTGACAGGTAAGGCAGGGATCTTATGATACAGGTGAATGAGGGGAAATTAATCCAAAGGTGTCACTCTCCGTCTCTCTCACAACAAGTGAATGCAATTACAGAGATTGAATTCTCGCCGAAGTGATGATCCTTTTTCTTTCTGAATAACTTTGTCAGGAACTGAATGTATACATGGCTTGAGTGAGCTGACATGGATTACAATCCCTCTTTAAGCAGGAAACAAATCATTGTTATTGATTGTAGGTGTTAAAGGGATAGTGTGTGATTTTGGCAATCAAGCCATTTTTCTAGCATGCTAAACTGTTCCCAGGCAATAAGTAATTCAAGGCACTTAATTGGGTATACAAAGTCTATAGGACATTGTATATTTAAGAATACCTTCCTAATATTGAGCCCCTTTGCCCTCAGAACAGCCTCAGTTTATACAAAGCAAACTATGGTCAGGGCGTGACAGTACCCCCCTCCCAAGGTGCGGACTCCGGCCGCAAAACCTGAACCTATAGGGGAGGGTCTGGGTGGGCATCTGCCCGCGGTGGCGGCTCTGGCGCTGGACGTGGCCCCCACTCCACCATAGTCAATCCCCGCTTCCGTGGCCTCCTAGGAACGGCGACCCTCCTAAATGACCCCACTGGACTGAGGGGCGCCTCTGGACTGAGTGGCAGCTCCGGACTGAGGGGCAGCTCCGGACTGAAGGGCAGCTCATGACTGAGGGTTAGCTCATGACTGAGGGGTAGCTCATGACTGAGGGGTAGCTCATGACTGAGGGGTAGCTCATGACTGAAGGGCAGCTCATGACTGAAGACCAGCGTAGAGGGCGCCACTGGACGGAGGGGCAGCTCTGGACTGAATGGTAGCTCCGGACTGAGGGGCAGCTCCGGACTGACAGGCAGCTCCGGACTGAAAGACAGTAGCTCATGACTGACGGGCGGCTCTGGCAGCTCCTGACTGGCGGGCGGTTCTGGCAGTTCCTGACTGGCGGACGGCTCTGGCGGCTCCTGACTGGCGGACGGCTCTGGCGGCTCCTGACTGGCGGACGGCTCTGGCGGCTCCTGACTGACGGACGGCTCTAGCGGCTCAGGACAGACGGGCGGCTCAGATGACGCTGGACAGACGGGCGGCTCAGATGGCGCTGGGCAGACGGGCGGCTCAGATGGCGCTGGGCAGACGGATAGCGCTGAGTAACCGGGCAGCGCAGGCGGCGCTGGGCAGACGGCAGACTCTGGCCTGCTGAGGCGCACAGTAGGCCTGGTGCGTGGTGCCAGAACTGGTGGTACCGGGCTAAGGACACCCACATCAAGGCTAGTGCGGGGAGCAGGAACAGGGCATACTGGACCCTGGAGGCGCACAGTGGACCTGGTGCGTGGTGCCGGAACTGGTGGTACCGGGCTGGAGACACGCACTTCAAGGCTAGTGCGGGGAGGAGGAACAGGGCATACTGGACCCTGGAGACGCACAGTAGGCTTGGTGCGTGGTGCCGGAACTGGTGGTACCGGGCTGGAGACACGCACCACAGGGCGAGTGCGTGGAGGAGGAACAGGGCTCTGGAGACGCACAGGAAGCCTGGTGCGTGGTGTTGGCACTGGTTGTACTGGGCTGGGGCGAGGAGGTGGCACCAGATAGACCGGACCGTGAAGGCGTACTGGAGCTCTTGAGCACCGAGCCTGCCCAACCTTACCTGGTTGAATGCTCCCGTAGCCAGGCCAGTGCGGCGAGGTGGAATAGCCCGCACTGGGCTGTGCTGGCGAACCGGAAACACCATGCGTAAGGCTGGTGCCATGTACACCGGCCCGAGGAGACGCACTGGAGACCAGCTGCATTGAGCCGGCTTCATGACACCTGGCTCGATGCCCACTCTAGCCCGGCCGATACGAGTAGCTGGGATGTACCGCACCGGGCTATGCACACGTACAGGAGACACCGTGCGCTCTTCCGCATAACATGGTGTCTGCCCGTACTCTCGCTCTCCACGGTAAGCACGGGGAGTTGGTGCAGGTCTCCTACCTGACTTCGCCACACTCCCCGAGAGCCCCCCCCCCCCCCAAGACATTTTTGGGGCTGCCTCTCGGGCTTCCTACCGCGCCGCCGTGCTGCCTCCATACGCCGGTATCCCTCCTCACACTGCTCCAGAGAATCCCAGGCGGGCTCCGGCACTCTCCCTGGGTCGATCGCCCACCTGTCTATCTCCTCCCAAGTAGTGTAGTCCAGATTCTGTTCCCATGTCATATAAATCCTGACTTCGCTGCTGCTGCTGCTGCTGCTGCTGCCGCTGCTGCCCGTTACCTTTATATCGTCTCCGTTCCTCCCTTTCACGCTGCTTGGTCCTTGTTTGGTGGGTGATTCTGTCACGTTCGTCGTTTGGATGAAGAGAGGACCAAGGCGCAGCGTGATAACAATACATCTTCTATTTATTATAACGAAGACGAAGAACACTTAAACAAACTATACAAAAACAACAAACGAACGTGAAGCTATAATTACAATAAGTGCAGACACAGGCAACTTACATATAGACAATCACCCACCACCCACAATACAAAACAGGCTACCTAAATATGGTTCCCAATCAGAGACAACGCAAAACACCTGTCTCTGATTGAGAACCATATCAGGCCAAAGACATAGAAATAGAGACATACAACATAGAATGCCCACACAGATCACACCCTGACCAACCAAAACATAAAACATACAAAGCAAACTATGGTCAGGGCGTGACAGGCCTAGTATGGTTCTCAATCAGAGGCAGGTGTCGATCATTGTCTCTGACTGAGAATCATATTTAGGTAGCCTGTTTTTCATTGTGTTTTGTGGGTGATTGTTTACTGTTTTCCGTTTCAGTGTTTGCACCATTCGGGACTGTTTTGATTCTCTTGTTCTTTTTGTATTTTGTATTCATTTTCATTAAAATTATTTATGGATACGTACCACGCTGCATTTTTGTCCTCCTCTCCTCCACCAACGAAAGCCGTTACAGTATGGGCAGTTTTATGTAGATGTTGCCATTCTGGAAGGTGTTTGTTGAAGTGCAAACCCTTCTACTACATTTTATTCAAATAATATTGGATCTTGAAACCTGTTCGAGATTTGTTGAGTCATGTCATCACTCCTCGATAAATTTGAATTCAATATTTACTCTTCAATGGTAAACGCTGCATATGTCGACTCAATCGGAAATTATCTTTACATTTCTAGGGCTCAATCTGTAACACTTCAGCAATAGAGATTGAATAGAGCACTATGTCAATTAGCTAGAGTCACCTATTTACTTGTTTACTTCATTAAATCACAATTGTATTTAATCTGAAGCCACTGACACACCAGCGTCTATGGAACTCTTATCATTAGAACCATTCACACATGGCTGCATGATGACGTGCTCATAAAAAGCTGTACAAAGTGCTGTACAGAAACCTAGCCTAAAACCACAAACAGCAAGCAATGTAGAAGCACGGTGGCTAGGAAAAACTCCCCAGAAAGGCCAGAACCTAGGAAGAAACCTAGAGAGGAACCAGGCTCTGAGGGATTATGACAGAACATGGCCAAGATGTTCAAACGTTCATAGATGACCAGCAGGGTCAGATAATAATAATCACATTGGTTGCGACAGGTCAGCACCTCAGGAGTAAATGTCAGTTGGCTTTTCATAGCCGATCATTCAGAGTTAGAGATAGCAGGTGAGGTAGAGAGATTCCAAAACAGCAGGTCCGGGCCAAGGTATCACGTCCAGTTAACAGGTCAGGGTTCCATAGCCACAGGCAGAACAATTTAAACTGGAACAGCAGCATGACCAGATGGACTGGGGACAGCAAGGAGTCATCAGTCCAGGTAGTCCTGAGGCATGGTCGGCAGGGCAGCAGGTAGCCTAGTGGTTAGAACGTTGGGCCAGTAACCGAAAGGTTGCTAGATCGAATCCCTGAGCTGACAAGGTAAAAATCTGTAA
Organism: Salvelinus namaycush; assembly: GCF_016432855.1. NCBI lineage: Eukaryota > Metazoa > Chordata > Actinopteri > Salmoniformes > Salmonidae > Salvelinus > Salvelinus namaycush. The sequence continues at coordinate 15,927,466 of NC_052334.1, forward strand.
TTCTGCCCCTGAACAAAGCAGTTAACCCCCTGTTCCTAGGCCGTCAATGTAAGTAAGAATTTGTTCTTAACTGACTTGCCTAGTTAAATAAAGGATAACAAAAAAATGGTCCTAGGGCTCAGGTCCTCTGAGAGGAGAGAGAGAATTAGAGGGAGCATACTTAAGTTCACACTGGAAAAGACATGAGAAATACTCCAGATATAACAGTCTGACCCTAGCCCCCCCGACACATAAACTATTGCAGCATAAATACTGGAGGCAGGGACAGGAGGGTTCGGGAGACAATACCCCCGGACAGGCAGGATATAACCCCACCCACTTTGCCAAGGCACAGCCCCCACAGCGCTAGAGGGATATCTTCAACCACCAACCTACTACCCTGAGACAAACCCGAGGGGGTGCCAACTCGGACAGGAAGATCACGTCAGTGACTCAACCCACTCAAGTGACGCACCCTTCCTAGGGACGGCATGGAAGAGCGCCAGTGACTCAGCCCCCATAATAGGGTTAGAGGTAGAGAATCCCAGTGGAGAGAGGGGAACCGGCCAGGCAGAGACAGCAAGGGCGGTTTGTCGCTCCAGTGCCTTTCCGTTCACCTTCACACCACTTGGCCAGACTACACTCAATCATGGGACCTATTGAAGAGAGAAATAAACAAATTAAGACTTAAAGGTTGAGACCCGTCTCTCACATGGAAAGGCAGACCATTGCATAAAAATGGAGCTCAATAGGAGAAAGCCCTGCCTCCAGCTGTTTGCTTTGAAATTCTAGGGACAGTAAGGAGGCCTGCGTCTTGTGACCATAGCGTACGTGTAGGTATGTACGGCAGGACCAAATCGGAAAGATAGGTAGGAGCAAGCCCATGTAATGCTTTGTAGGTTAGCAGTAAAACCTTGAAATCAGCCCTTGCCTTAACAGGAAGCCAGTGTTGAGAGGCTAGCACTGGAGTCAAGATTCTAGAAGCCGTCTTTAGCACAAACTGAAGTTTATTTAATGCTTTATCCGGTTAGTCAGAAAGTAGAGCATTGCAGTAGTCTAATCAATTTTCTAGAAGCTTGCTTCAGGGCTCGGGGATTTTCTGTATACCAGGGAGCTAGTTTCTTATGACAAATTATGAATCTAGGATTACAGGGACTCTCCGCAACTATATGCAATGTGTGGGACAAAATTGAGGCTATGACTAAGAAGTTGGAGCTCTTCTCTGTCTGCATTAACAAGGACAACACACAGGTCTTTCCATCATTGTATGATTTTGTGTGTGCAAATGAACTCAAGCTTACGGACAATGTCAAATGTGATATAGCGAAGCACCTGAGTGAATTGTGTGCGAATTTGCGCAGGTACTTTCCCGAAACGGATGACACAAACAACTGGATTTGTTATCCCTTTCATGCCCTGCCTCCAGTCCACTTACCAATATCTGAACAAGAGAGCCTCATCGAAATTGCAACAAGTGGTTTTGTGAAAATTGAGTTTAATCAGAAGCCACTGCCAGATTTCTGGATTGGGCTGTGCTCAGAGTATCCTGCCTTGGCAAATTGCGCTCTTAAGACACTGATGCCCTTTGCAACCACATACCTATATGAGAGTGGGTTCTCGGCCATAACTAGCATGAAAACTAAATACAGGCACAGACTGTGTGTGGAAAATGATTTAATACTGAGACTCTCTCCAATACAACCCAACATTGCAGAATTATGTGCATCCTTTCAAGCACACCCTTCTCATTAACCTGTGCTGAGATATTCACAATTTTCAATGAACTGATAAGGTTTTATATGTAAGATGGTTAAATAAAGAGAAAAATTATGAATTATTATTATTTGTGCCCTGGTCCTATAAGAGTTCTTTGTCACTTCCCATGAGCCGGGTTGTGACAAAAACTCACACTCATTCTTATGTTTAATTGTCACGCCCTGACATTAGATATCTCTGTTTTTCTATATATTTTGGTTAGGTCAGGGTGTGACTAGGGTGGGTACGCTAGTTTGTATGTCTAGGGTTTTTGTATATCTAGGGGTGTTGTATGTCCAGGGGTTTTGTATGTCTGTTGGCCTGATATGGTTCCCAATCAGAGACAGCTGTTTATCGTTGTCTCTGATTGGGGATTATATTTAGGTAGCCATTTTCCTTGTTTGTGTTGTGGGATCTTGTCTACATTGAGTTGCCTGAGTGCACACATGTAGCTTCACGTTTCGTTTGGTTGTTTGTTGTTTTGCTAGGTGAGTTTCAGTTGATTAAAATTATGTGGAACTCTACTCGCCTTGGTCTCATGATTACGACGATCGTGACATTAATAAATGTATCGTATAGTGTGTGTGTGGCAGTCTTGCAATGACGGCAAAAATCAACATTTGAGAGTGCAATGACCCTTGTGCTAGAGGGGGTACGCAGCTAAAAGGTTGAATGTTTGAAGGGGTACGGGACTGTAAAAAGTTTGGGGACCACTGATCTACAGTAATTAATCATAGAGAACACTCGTTTTGTGACTCTGTCAGAACCCCTACTGCTTTCTTACAAGGGTAGAAACAGTGGACCATCACATGGTATGCCAGAATACTGCGGAGCGGATGTAAGGGGATGAGGCATATTTTGTGAGATGCTGATAAGACAGTGTCTTTTTGACAATCTTTTAATATGGAGCTTCCAGCAGATAAGGCACTTAGCCAGTGAATGTGGAGGCAGAAACCTCCTTTCTGCTATTCCACAGCCTGCTACAACACATTAGAACTAATAATGCAATATTCTACACGCATCAAAACGTACACTTTCTCAGTCCCCAACCTTTCCTTTTGTCTACCAAGCAGTCATATCGGCTTAGCCCACTAGGGACTTTTCTATCATAGTTAGTAACCAATATCTACTGTTTGTTTGTTATGCAATTCTGTGTGATTCTTTTGTTATTTAGTAAATAAATAATTAAGCTAATTTGTATATTTTTGATTCATTATGGAAACTAGGGTTCGTGCAGATAACAGAGAATGTTATGACAGTTGGAATGAGACTATTGAGGTAACGATTCATAATTAATTAATATAAGACTAATTCATCAGATATTAATATTATATTCAGAAAATTATAACTTTGTAATCAACTTTTCCGTGGTGCCCCGCCTTCCTAGTTAATTAATGTTTACATTATTTGTTTAATCACGTAATAATTAAACCTAGAGAACTGATTTGATATACAGTTGAAGTCGGAAATTTACATACACTTAGGTTGGAGTCATGAAAACAATTTTTTTAACCAATCGACACATTTCTTGTTAACAAACTATAGTTTTGGCATGTCGTTTAGGACATCTACTTCGTGCATGACACAACCAATTTTTCCAACAATTGTTTACAGACAGATTATTTAACTTATAATTCACTGTATCACAATTCCAGTGGGTCAGAAGTTTACATACACTAAGTTGTCTGTGTCTTTAAACAGCTTGGAAAATTCCAGAAAATGATGTCATGGCTTTAGAAGCTTCCGATAGGCTAATTGACATAATTTGAGTCAATTGGATGTGTACCTGTGGATGTATTTCAAGGCCTACCTTCAAAATCAGTAGCTTTTGCTTGACATCATGGGAAAATCAAAATCAAACAGCCAAGATCTCTGTACAAACAATAGTACGTAAGTATAAACAACATGGGACCACGCAGCCGTCATACCGCTCAGGAAGGAGACGCGTTCTGTTTCCTAGAGATGAACGTACTTTGGTGCGAAAAGTGCAAATCAATCCCAGAACAACAGCAAAGGACCTTGTGAAGATGCAGGAGGAAACAGGAACAAAAGTATCTATATCCACAGTTAAACAAGTCCTATATCGACATAACCTGAAAGGTCGCTCAGCAAGGAAGAAGCCACTTCTCCAAAACTGCCATAAAAAAGTCAGACTACGGTTTGCAACTGCACATGAGGACAAAGATCGTACTTTTTGGAGAAATGTCCTCTGGTCTGATGAAACAAAAATAGAACTGTTTGGCCATAATGACCATCTTTATGTTTGGAGGAAAAACGGGGAGTCTTGCAAGCCGAAGAACACCATCCCAACCGTGAAGCACGGGGGTGGCAAAATCATGTTGTGGGTGTGCTTTGCTGCAGGAGGGACTGGTGCACTTCACAAAATAGATGGCATCAGGAGGAGAAAAATTATTTGGATATATTGAAGCAACATCTCAAGACATCAGTCAGGAAGTTAAAGCTTGGGTCTTCCAAATGAACAATGACCCAAGCATACTTCCAAAGTTGTGGCAAAATGGCTTAAGGAAAACAAAGTCAAGGTATTGGACTGGCCATCACAAAGCCCTGACCTCAATCCTAAAGAAAATTGGGGCAAAACTGAAAAAGTGTGCGAGCAAGGAGGCCTACACACCTGAGTTACACCAGCTCTGTCAGGAGGAATGGGCTGAAATTCAATTTAAACAATTTAAAGGCAATGCTACCAAATACTAATTGAGTGTATGTAAACTTCTGACCCAATATGAATGTAATGAAAGAAATAAAAGCTGAAATAAATCATTCTCTCTTCTATTATTCTGACATTACATATTTTTTAAATAAAGTGGTGATCCTCACTGACCTAAGACAGGACATTTTTACTAGGATTAAATGTCAGGAATTGTGAAAACTGAGTTTAAATGTATTTGGCTAAAGTGTATGTAAACTTCCGACTTCAACTGTATGTTTTTAAGGATGTGCGTATGACCACAAACTTTTATATAGTTGTTATCTACCCTTACCGCCTGTCAGGAAGTCCAGGATCCAGTTGCAGAGGGAAGTGTTTAAACCCAGGGTCCTTATCTTAGTGATGAGCTTTGAGGGCACTATGGTGTTGTTGGACGCTGAGCTGTAGTCAATGAATAGCATTCTCACATAGGTGTTCCTTTTTTCCAGGTGTGAAAGTGCAGTGTGGAGTGCAATAGAGATTGCATCATCTGTGGATTTGCGGTATGCAATTTGGAGTGGGTCTAGGGTTACTGGGATAATGGTGTTGATGTTAGCCATGACCAGCCTTTCAAAGCACTTCATGGCTACAGACGTGAGTCCTTTTGATCGGTAGTCATTTAGGCAGGTTACCTTAGTGTTCTTGGGCAAAGGGACTATGTTGGTCTGCTTGAAACATGTTGGTATTACAGACTCAGACAGGGAAAGGTTGAAAATGGCAGTGAATACACTTGCCAGTTGGTCAGCGAATGCTTGGAGTGCACGTCCTGTTAATCCGTCTGGCCCTGCGGCCTTGTGATTGTTGACCTGTTTAAAGGTCTTACTCACAACGGCTGCGGATCACACAGTCGTCCATAGCAGCTGGTGCTCTCATGCATGTTTCAGTGTTACTTGCCTTGAAGCGAGCATAGAAGTAATTTAGCTCGTCTGGTAGGCTCGTGTCAGTCGGCAGCTCTCGGCTGTGCTTCCCTTTGTAGTCTGTAATAGTTTACAAGCCCTGCCACATACGACGTGCGTCGGAGCCGGTGTAGTATGATTCGATCTTCATCCTGTATTGACGCTGTGCCTGTTTGATAGTTCATCAGAAGGCATTGCAGGATTTCTTATAAGCTTCCGGGTTAGAGTCCCGCTCCTTGAAAGCAGCAGCTCTACCCTTTAGCTCAGTGCGGATGTTGCCTGTAGTCCATGGCTTCTGGTTGTGGTACGTACGTACAATCACTGTGGGGACGACGTCATCGATGCACTCATTGATGAAGCCAGTGACTGATGTGATGTACTCCTCAATGCCATCGGAAGAATCCCGGAACACATTCTAGTCTGTGCTAGCAAAACATTCCTGTAGATTAGCATCTGCATCATCTGACCACTTTTTATTGATCAAGTCACTGGTGCTTCCTGCTTTAATTTTTAGCTTGTAAGCAGTTATCTGGAAGATAGAATTATGGTCAGATTTGCCAAATGGAGGTTGAGGGAGAGCTTTGTACGCATCTCTGTGTGTGGAGTAAAGGTGGTCTAGAGTTTTTTTCCCTCTGGTTGCACATTTAACATGCTGATTGAAATTTGGCAAAACAGATTTAAGTTTCCCTGCATTAAAGTCCCTGGCCACTAGGAGCACCGCCTCTGGATGAGGGTTTTCCTGTTTGCTTATGGCGGTATACAGCTCATTAAGTGAGGTCTTAGTGCCAGCATCGGTCTGTGGTGCTATGTAGACAGCTGTTGTTGCGTGCAAGAGCATTGCTGATACTTCCCAAACCTTGTGTAACATCAATGTTATGCAAATAACATCATGGAGTAGTATTCTTTGATAGGTGTTGTTAACACCATAGTACTTTGTCACCTTTGTGCTTTTGAGGGATGGTGAGGCATCTCTTTTGGCCACTAAAGTATGACTGTTCTGACTGCGGAAGTTGCCTGCCCGTTATATCAGATGGGGAATCCTTCCTACAAAGCCTTGGGGTGGTTCATACCACAACCTTTCAACTTGTACTGGTGGAATGTAATTACATTTTCCCTAAGAAAGAGCTCGTCCTAGCCAAGATAAATTAAATCAATACCACTCTCAAATTTAGGGAATCATTTCATGTAAAACAAGCCTTTTATCTTTCAATCAAACCCTCATCTAACATGTTAGCAGGGGGACTTCAAGAAACTGAAACTCATCTTCCTTGCTCTTAGTAATCCACCATGGTCAATTACAGTAAATGCAATGGACATACATCAATACAGTCACAGAGAGTATTGATCCCCATTATGGATGTGAGAGAAAGTGCATATGTGTATGGGAATACGTGAGTGAGAGCATACATCGGAGTGTCCTCAGCTTGCACCATTACAGTAGGCCTACTCTATGTGTGGGTACCCACTGGGCACAGACATCATTTTTAATGTCACACAGTTTTAATGTCACATGCATAAGTACAGTGAAATGCCTTTCTTGCAAACTCTAAACCCAACACAAAGCTTACCCTGACCTTAGGGTTTTCAACGTCTACTCCATGTTGGCTCAACCTAATTTCATTGAAATGGCGTGGAAACACGTTGATTCAACCAGTGTGTGGATGGGGTTGTGTTAGGCAAGGTGTTATGGATGCTCTGCTTGACCATAAATTGTAGTTTTACTGCTCTCTTGTGGATAATAGTGAAGAGCAATTTTTCTAATCGTTTTACATAAAAATTCCCAGAGGCAAAATAATGTTGTATTACGCATCAAAATGTGTCCTTATCCAATCACACAAAACAGATTATGCTGAGGTACTTTCCAGGTCAAATGTGTTCTTTTAGCTTTTCCAACACTGTAGCATCTGTACATAGTTTAAAAACAACTCTTTAAACAGTAAAGAAAAAACTATGTACAGAGTTTATGTGCTGCTTAATAAGTCAGCACCTAACTTTCTGAGGGACGTTTGCCAAATAAAAGCAAACCAATCTGGTGCGTTACACAGTCAGTTGGGTAGGGTAATCCAAGAGGTGCTATCAAGAACCTGAAAGGGTTATTCGGCTGTTTCCATAGAATGACCCTTTGAAGAATCTTAGTAGTTCCAAGAATAACCCTTTTGTTTCCAAGTAGAACCGTTTCCACAGAGGGTTTTACATGGAACCCAAAATGGTTTTACCTGGAACAAAAAAGGGTTCTCCTATGGGGACAGCCGAAGAACACTTTTGGAACCCTTTTTTCTAAGAGTTTAGATACAGCTAGCATCTCTCCAATTGGGAATCGGCACATGTGCAGACACATCTATCAGAGTGTAATACCAACCAACGGCAGGGAAAGACACAAGACAAAGTGTGCTGTCATGCTGAGGTCTGCTGTAAATCACTGTGCCATTTGGTTTGCTGAAACAACAGCAGCAGCAGCACTTCTGATTGTAAGGGTACTTTTAACATGACCTACTGTTTTACATTCCCTTCTGAAGACGAACAGAGAATCGATGTCGAGTTGGTAGTAAAACAGCATATTTCTGCTCAGGAAAGTATATATGCATTGAATAATTCAACATTCTTAAAATGTCTCTATTATGATGTATGCCACGTACTCCATTTTACTATGTACAGCATACTGCAGTGCTTTTCTATATACATTTTCCTTTTCCACAAGGCGTATTCACTTTGCTTTTCTTTTTGATATGGGCAAATAATTCATCTTTGAAGTTCTTTTATCAGGAGATACCCTTCTCTTGATAGATTTTCCCTCTTGCCTCTGAAAACACTGGAAAATCTTAAGATCAAAGACAGCCTTGCAATGTCATCATTCTCCTTTCTCTCACCTTCTGATTAGCCTAGACTAATGCTTGTCCCTCAACAGAATCATGTATGTTCCACCTTAAAATGTACAACAAACAGACAATTCTAGAAATAAACCGAAGGAAGAAAACAGGGTGTGAAGCCTTAAGGTGAAGATTGAAGGTTTAAAGGAAATATATTATCAAGGACATTACGGATCATACAACATTTTTTTTGTCACCTTCAGATAGAAAAAGCAATATGACAAGGGTCCAAGGCAGCATTTTTTCAATCCTTGGTAGCCGATTGAACACCAAGGACATTAGATGGAAACAATTTCACGGAATAAAAGAAAAAAACATTTGTTTGCTTTCTAATAACAAAAGGCATCAATCAAGTTAGTTTCTTCTACTTTTCCACTGCAGTTATATTTTATCATTGGTAGAGATGTGAATTCTGCCAGCAGGGAAAAACATACTTTCAAAATTGAAATTTCAGTGCTCACAAAATGTGAGTGAGAGGAGAACATGGAAACTAATTACAGTATGTTGTAGACTGTACTCATAATGTCCATTAACTATTCACTTTGGATTTGAATATGCTAATTTTGTTCTGACAATCATGCAGGTGGATATGTTCATACATCATGATATATTTTTGCATTTCCTATGACAGATGTTTTAGTTGGTCTATTGAGAAAACAGAATTTGTTAATGAGCACTGGTTGTATGTCATCCGTTCAATAACAGCAGTTGACAAACGTTGACATGGACGTTCAATATACATCCCTATTCAATATGGTGTAAGATTCCTCTTGACAACCAACCATGCACCCCAAAAATATGAGGGGGCACAAAGTACATGAGGATGGCTGGGGGATGGTGTGAACGGGGGCTATGCCCCTTGTCCAGAAGTTGGAACATTTAAACAGCTTTTTCTTGCAATCTAGATCCCTAATCCTTATACTTCATTCTATGTAAAAAAAAAAAAACTAGCAGGTTAGTGTTTTTCGACATTGATCTTGTTCTGGAGGCAGCTCTGCAGAGTGGTCACTAGCTGGTACAGCCACAAAGTCATAAAATCTGATTTTAAACCTAACCCTGACATTAACCCTAACCTTAACCACACCTAACCCTAACGCCTAATTATTATTATTGTTTTCATTTGTAAAGCATTTTATTTTACACCCAAGGCGCTAAATATATAAAAAAAGCACCAGGAGGCTGCTTTTCTTGTTGCCGGTATTTTAAATTCTGAGTCATTAAGACACGTTAAAGTCCTAGACCACTGTTACTATACCCACAAGCAAGTATACAAGGCCCTCCCTCATCCCCCCTTTGGCAAATCAGATCATGACTCAAAAAGCTCAAACAGGATATACCCATGACGCACTCCGTAGAGAAATGGTCTTCCAAATCGGAGGCAATGCTACAAGACTGCTTTTCTAGTTTTGACTGGAATATGTTCTTGGACTCCACCAATAGCATCGGCGAGCTAACCATCTCTGTCACCAGGCTTCATTAGGAAATCACGACCTTGTCCCCACAATGAAGGTTCACGGCTTCTCAAGGATACCTGCCATAATGACTACCGCCCTGTAGCACTCACATCTGTAATCATGAAGTGCATTGAAAGCCTGATTATGGCATACATTAATTCCATCATCCCAGACACTCTGACGACACGACGGTGGTAGGCCTGATCACCGGCTATGATGAGACAGCCTACAGGGAGGAGGTCAGGGACCTGGCAGTGTGGTGCCAGGACAACAACCTCTCCCTCAATGTCAGTAAGACCAAGGAGCTGATCATGGACTACAGCTGCACCACTGAAAACATCTTGACTGGCTACATCACTGCTTGGTATGTCAACTGCACCGCCCTCGATCGCATGGCGCTACAGAGGATGGTGCAGACAGCCCAGTATATCACTAGGGCCAAGCTCCCTCTCATCCAAGACCTCTGTATCATGCGGTTTGAAAGGAAGTGAAAATTGTAAAATTGTGAAATACCCCAGCCACCCAAGCCATAGACTGTTCTCTCTGCTTCCGCACAGCAAGCAGTACCGGCACAACAAGTCTGAAAGTATCTCCACACATTAAGTGTATTATAAAAAAATATATATTACAATCCCCAAGATGCTATTGTTAATCATTGCAAACCCCACACAGTATATCCTTTAAGATAATCTTTCAGGGTCCTTTTTATTCATATTTTTTTCTGAAATTAAACAGACAGATGTGGAAGGACCCACAGAACATTCTCTGAGTCTGGATGTATTATTGTATAAAGAAAATCTCTCCCTCAACATTGAGGTTGGTGTAGTGCTAAACCAGATAGGCAGTTGAATCCTGTGAGGTGGATTAGACTGGACAGATGCCGTCTTCTCCTTTGGACTTCAAACTGTCCTCCATCCTGGGAGTTAATTGTCATTTAGGGATGGACACAAATGCACCAAACACAAGAAAGGAAACTGACTGATGGTTTATTAGGTTGGTTATAGTTCTTCAGATTGATTTTGGTTCCAAACTTTATGATTTGCTGAAAGTATAGTCTTTGGCCATGAATGTTGAACTTTCAGAAAAAAACTTGCACCAATCCAAAACAGCAATATACAAAAACCTTAGTATTTAAGTGTTAAGGCATTTTAACACTTTGCCTGTAGGGTTGTTTGACTTTTTAGTGTGTCTGGCTCCTTAGAACAAGTGCTCAATGGAAAGCTGGTGAGGGTGTGATTGGTCCTTCAGGATATAAGAGCTTCTGTAATTTTTTTAAATGTTTTGTCCTCAGCAGTCCACAGAAGTTGTTCTTATCATCTACCCCGGAAAGTGTCCATTAGTATAAGCAATGTTAAATACAAATGTCAGACAATTTGCCTTACCTGCAGTAGGATGAACTTTGCATGAGGAAAACTCAATCAAAGAAACCCTATAAAACGACAAAATCAAGCAGTAAATCTTGACAGAACTTTATATTGAGAAATTATCCGCTGCTTCACACATAATAGATTGCCTTTCTGTTACTCTCTTGTCAACCTGTTATGGTCTGAGCAGGAAGGAAGGTGATAGATTTTCCCACTCTAGGGCAATCCTTTGACTATACTGTATCCAGTGCAATCTGCCTGGGACTGTCATTCAAAGGCTACATCCCAAATGGAACTCTATTCCCTACATAGTGCACTACTTTTGATCAGGATCCATAGGGCTCTGGTCAAAAGTAGTGCAGTACATACGGGATAGGGTGTCATTTGGGACACAAACAGATGGAGCGTGAGCGTTCCCCTCCGAAAGCCCTTTGGTCCTCATCCCATCCAGCTGACAGTGATGATGAACATCACATTCAGCCACTGCACAAGGAAAGCAATTGCTTGTAATGGATTTTTTCTGTACCGTTCTATTTAACAGAGGTAGTGGTGTTATGCGTGTGCTATTCGTCATGGAGTAAATTATCACCTTTGAGTTATTGACAAATGACGAAGGACGAAGCGGGATGAGTTAAGAGGATCATCCGCCCTGTTGTCAGTCAGTCACCTAATAATGGGGACACACAGTATCTGGTATAGGTAGGGATGGCAGAGAAGGTACTCAGTGTGGATGACCTTGTCTAGATATTCCGGTCCATGGAAGACTAATAACATGTAATGCATGTTAACTGTCATGTTGAGGCTAAATCAGTGCAGGAGAAATATAAAAAATGCACATATAGTATCATTGAAGAAGTTTAGGTGATTCATTGCATAGCTGTAAAACTTTCTACACAGGCTCCCATGGCACTCCTGTAATTTATCCAAGAGACAATATGTTTCAAAGACTTCAATCAATAGTCATAACTGACCGTTTAGCCAAATCCACAGTCTTTACAAATCAGCGTTCTGTTAGAATTCCCAAACAAATAGGCTATATCACAAACGTAATCATATGAGACTGGACTTTAGATGAGATGTTCAGCAATAAACCTCCAATCAGAACCAAAAGGCTAAAGGTTACTGCCTAATCCTATCCTCAACAACACCACCCAAAAAATCTCATTTGAAAAGGACATTATAAAAACCCATTTAATGAACCTTAAAAGATTTTGCGAGAGTAAAAGCTAGTAATATCACCCATTTGAATAAATAGCATATGTGCACATAAAAGCAGACACATGACCTATTATAGTGCCATTCACTTAAGAAATGATTTAATAACATTAAGATTTAAGCAGGAAAAAAGGCCAAATGAGCAGGTTCTGGTCTGTGTCTCTAATTGTACAGAAATCATTTGTACAGTATGATAACAAGACAGACTGATGGGTGTTCACTGGAGACTGGAGGCAGCATGGAGCTGTGTGCATGTGACAATGCATTTTGAATGTGCATTCCAATTCTATGGTCAAAGAATTCCAATTCTATGGCCAGAACCCCAAGAGATGCTTCAGAGATTATTGTTATAAGCTTGTCCCTTGACTAAGACCATTGTTGAAATAGGTTGATCAATAAGTTAGTGGTTTTATGGCTTCCTGCACACGTAATGTCGTTATTTCTTTTACTTTTTACCCCATTATCTCCCCAATTTCGTGATATCCAATTGGTAGTTACGGTCTTGTCCCATCGCTGCAACTCCCTTACGACTCGGGAGAGGCAAAAGTTGAGAGCCGTCCGTCCTCTGAAACACGACTCCACCAAGCAACACTGCTTCTTGACACACCTGGAAGCCAGCTGCACCAATGTCTCGTAGGAAACACTGTACAGCTGGCGACCAAAGTCAGTGTGCATGCGCCCTGCCGTCACAAGGAGTCGCTGGAGCGCGATGGGATAAGAACAACCCAGCCGGGCCAAACCCTCCCCTAACCCGGACCACGCTGGGCCAATTGTGCGCCGCCTCATGGGTCTCCCGATCGTCTGCGACACAGCCGGGATCGAAACCCGGATCTGTAGTGATGCCTTTAGCACTGCGATGCAGTGCCTTAGACCACTGCGCCACTCGGGAAGTCCCAGTTTGCTGTTTGTTAAGTGTTCCGTAAGTGTGGTAGCTTAATCAAATCAACTTGTCCTTCACCAAATTAACAAGGTATCAAGTGTTCATTTTCACAATTCATAAGAATCAAACCATTGAAAACGTTTCCTCTCCTGTTTTGTTTTATTGCTTTGTTATTTTCCAATTAGGTGAGGTGGACCTGGATTTTCATTTCCTCTGGAACAGACTGTGCCCTGGTCTGAGTCCTCAGACGGCCCCAGTATATCACACCAAAGCAGAAACTATGTGGGAAGGAGGGATATTCGTCAACCTCTCAACAAAGACGGACAAGGGCAAGGTAGTGTCATCCAAATGAATGACCTCATAGCCTTTCCATTGATGGCCAGTTAGAGGTATTGTTCCCCTGATTATTGAGTAATTTCCCGGAGGCAAAGGTTTCCGAGCTGAGGCGGGCGTAAATGATTCTCTCTGTAGCCAAACGATTGTATTTATGATGCCTGCATGTTTCCCAAAGAAGGGGAAGTGAACCCTGCTGAATCAATTTCGCCACACATCATCAGAGAGGTGTTGGATTGGACAGTCTCATCACCATTAATATATTGTACTTCAGTAGTGAACAAGCTAGCTACTGTGAGAGGGGATATACTTTTTTTTTTCTTCCGTAATACTTTGAAGATTTGAATTTGGGGCTGGCAATGTGACCCCAGCTCCCCAATATGTCTAATTTACAATTCATTACAGTAAACTATGTTCAATGAATACTAACGTGAGTTCAATTAATAATACATTATTACTTTATTTTAATGTTCATTCAAATGACTTTCCATATCATGACAAGACAAAAACTGTGCTTTTGAAATTGTTTGACCATGTCATTAACTTTACTGGTTTGTTTAAATCGGTTTATTACTAAACTAGAATAATGATTTTGTTCACATTATGTACGTTAAGTTTTTCAGCCCATAACTACACAATATAGACTTCCTCTTTCTCTGACAGTGCATTTGGATACATTGTGTTTAACAACAGTGGCCATGCTCAATGTGTGTGATTAAGTGTGATGTGATGCAGGGATCAGGGCGCATACGTCAGCCAGCGAGCGTGTGATCGGCGCAGGGAGAGCGCTGAGGCATGGAGGTGTTATTGCCACCAGGGGTGAAAGTTGAGAGGGTGAGTGGGAGAACTGGGGGATATCTGTCATGTTGTCTTGGCGACAACCTGCATGAGAGGACGGCCCTGGTGTACACAGACACCACTTAACATTCTGCTGTAGTCAATACAACTGTCTGTGTCTCTATTATGTGTCTCTATGTCGCTCTCTCTCTTTATCACTCTCTGTCAGTCTGTCTCTCTGTCTGTCTCTCTGCTTTAAGATGCTATAACTCTCAAATTAATACATATACCACATAAAAATATCTAGTGTATAACGTCTGACAAGATACTTCCTTATTACACAACAGATAGGAGCCATGCATTAAATGGACAGCAGAATTAAAGAAGAAAGACTATGAACACGGTCATTAAATGAGGGGAAAGCCGTTGCCATTTACTTTAGAATAATAATTACAGAAGAACACAGGAGACAGAATAGAGTGTTATGTATGTGGAGCCTTTTAAACAGGTAGCCAATAAATCCAGGTTCTCGCTCCAACCAGCTCCAAGTATGGTGTATCCCAAAGTGGGTGAAAAGAAGCGGCAGTGAGAGGCAGGACTGCTGGAAGAGCGGGCAGAGAGCTATACTGAATAAAAACATAAACGCAACATGAAACAATTTCAAAGATTTTACTGACGTACAGTTTATATGAGGAAATCAGTATATTCACATAAATGCATTAGGCCCTAATCTATGGATATCACGTGACAGGGAATACAGATATACATCTGTTGGTCACAGATACCTTAAAAAAAATTGCCTCACAATGGGCCTCAGGATCTCATCATAGTATTTCTGTACATTCAAATTGCTATCGATAAAACGCAATTGTGTTTGTTGTCTGTAGCTTATGCCTGACCATACCATAACCCCACCGCCACCATGAGGCACTCAGTACACAAAATTGACATCAGCAAACCTCTGATGACATTGGAGGCGGCTTATGGTAGAGAAATGTACATTAAATTATCTGGCAATAGCTCTGGTGGTCATTCCTGCAGTCAGCATGCCAATTGCACGCTCCCTCAACTTGAGACATCTATGGCATTGTGTTGTTTGACAAAACTGAACATTTTAGAGTGCACCAAGTTTGAGAGAAATACGTTTTTTGTGTTTATGGAAAAATTCTGGTATCGTTTATTTCAGCTCATGAAACATGGAACCAACACATGTTGCGTTTATATTTTTGTTCAGTGTAAATGGATTAGGATCTCCGGGAGCCGCAGGTTGGTTATTTTCCTCTGAACACTTCTCATCAGCTAAGAGGAGAGCAGACTCACTTCGACCATAAGGTAGCAATCCATATTAGGACTTCATTGTCATGAGTGCTAATTTAACATGGGAGACAGTGTCAACCCTGTATTAGGAATCATTGCTTTTACATTGTGTTGCCCCAATACCTTGGGACTGAGTCTGTCCTAATATGGACACCATAAAACTGTCCTGGGCCCTCCTCCGCTCCTCGTCCTGATCGTAAGAAAGCGATTCAAACTGTGTCAAATGGAATGGCTCAAAGAATCCAATGAACTCCCAAAGGGTGAAATTGACCCACAGAGAAGTAATGGACTCCATCTAAAGGGAAGAGAGGCGGGAAAAAGAGTGGAAAGAGGAAAACCTGCTCAGTGGGAATGGCAGGAAATATTCCCCAAACTGCATGTGTGTGTGTGTGTGTGTGTGTGTGTGTGTGTGTGTGTGTGTGTGTGTGTGTGTGTGTGTGTGTGTGTGTGTGTGTGTGTGTGTGTGTGTGTGTGTGTGTGTGTGTGTGTGTGTGTGTGTGTGTGTGTGTGTGTATGGGCATGGGCATGTGTAGATAATTGGCTCTGCCAGCTGGGTAATCCAGTCATTTCTATCAGTTCCTGTTTAGTGAACTTGATGCTAACAAAAGTGGCCCAGGGCACATTGTGTCAATAAAGCCTTGTTCACACCGAAGGTGTAATGATGTGCGTTGAGAGTCGGGAAGCAAGTTCAGGGAGTGAGTGTTTTAATAAATAAACACAGGTTAAAAAACATGAGCTGGCGCACACCCAGAAAATATGTGTTTGTGTGGAGGTGCTGACGGCAAATAAACTATCAAAATAAAGAAAGTCCTCAGGGCACCCTGAGGAAGGCACAGTGATGCCGAAGGGTTGGTAAATACCCATTCAATTGCTGGGAGATTAGACATGGAGTGTACGACTTTCTTTATTTTGATAGTTAATAAATAAACACAACATAATACAAAATAAGAGACACAAACAACGCACAGCCATTACACAGAAACAGAAACAATAACGCCTGGGGAAGGATCTAAAGGAAGTGACAAACTCAGCAGAAAAGACATGGCACTTTTTCAGGACCCTGTCTTTCAAAGATAATTTGTAAAAATCAAAATAAATTCAGAGATCTTCATTGTAAATGGTTTAAACACTGTTTCCCATGCTTGTTCAATGAACCATAAACAATTAATGAACATGCACCTGTGGAACGGTCGTTAAGACACGAACAGCTTACAGACGGTAGGCAATTTAGGTCACAGTTATGAAAATTTAGGACACTAACTCTGAAAAACACCAAAAGAAAGATGCCCAGGGTCCCTGCTCATCTGTGTGAACGTGCCTTAGGCAATGCTGCAAGGAGGCATGAGGACTGTAAATGTGGCCAGGGCAATACATTGCAATGTCCGTACTGTGAGACGCCTAATACAGTGCTACAGGGAGACAGGAAGGACAGCTGATCATCCTCGCAGTGGCAGACCATGTGTAACAACACCTACACAGGATCGGTACATCTGAGCATCACACCTGCGGTACAGGATGGCAACAATAACTGCCTGAGTTACACCAGGAACACACAAATCCCTCCATCAGTGCTCAGACTTTCTGCAATAGGCTGAGAGAAGCTGGACGGAGGGCTTGTAGGCCTGTTGTAAGGCAGGTCCTCACCAAACATTACCGGCAACAACGTCGCATATGGTCACAAACCCACCGTCGCTGGACCAGACAGGACTGGCAAAAAGTGCTCTTCACTGATGAGTCGTGGTTTTGTCTCACCAGGGGTGATGGTTGGATTCGTGTTTATCGTTGAAGGAATGAGCGTTACACCAAGGCCTGTACTCTGCAGCGGGATCGATTTGGAGGTGGAGGGTCCGTCATGGTCTGGGGCGGTGTGTCACAGCATCATCGAACTAAGCTTGTTGTCATTGCAGGCAATCTCAACGCTGTGCGTTACAGGGAAGACATCCTCCACCCTCATGTGGTACCCTTCCTGCAGGCTCATCCTGACATGACCATCCAGTATGACAATGTCACCAGCCATACTGCTCGTTCTGTGCGTGATTTCCTGCAAGACAGCAATGTCAGTGTTCTGCCATGGCCAGCGAGGACCCTGGATCTTAATCCAGTTGAGCACGTCTGGGACCTGTTGGATTGGAGGGTGATGGCTAGGGCCATTCCCGCCAGAAATGTCCAGGAACTTGCAGGTGCCTTGGTGGAAGAGTGGGGTAACATCTCACAGCAAGAACTGGCAAATCTGGTGCAGTCCATGAGGAGGAGATCCACTGCAGTACTTAATGCAGCTGGTGGCCACGCCAGATATTGACTGTTACTTTTGATTTTGATCCCCCCCTTTTGTTCAGGGACACATTATTCCATTTCTGTCAGTCACATGTCTGTGGAACTTGTTCAGTTTATGTCTCAGTTGTTGAATCTTGTTATGTTCATTCAAATATTTACACATGTTAAGTTTGCTGAAAATAAACGCAGTGGACAGTGAGAGAACGTTTCTTTTTTTGCTGAGTTTATATAGGGAAGGTAATCAGGGAAGTAATGGAGTCCATGTGAGTCTGATAACGTGCAGGTGTGCGTAACAATGGTGACAGGTGTTCGCCGTAACGAGCAGCCTGGTGACCTAGAGGTCGGAGAGGGAGCACACGTGACAGCGGATCTTAATGTTCAAATCAGTTTTGTTTTCAAATTAGTTTTTTTAATACTGACTGTCCAAACACAGTTACAAGTGACCAAATTGGATTTGTCTGTGTTCAGACAGCAGTCATTTGCTGACATGGCTACGCTAGTTGTCATAGTAATGACAGGTGTGTGTGCAGTGGTATCGGCTGATTGGTGCTGGTGCTCCTGCTTCCTATCACTCAGAAGTTATGTAGCAAGCTATAGTGACAACAATGCCTTCTATAGACGTTTCCCACTTGCTTTTAATGTTCAAAATCATAGTGTAAGAACACTTTTAAAGTCTCAAAGGATAAGATGATCCAACCTTTAAAACATGTCCTTTTTTATCTAGCCATAGCAGTCACCTATAGCTATGTAGCTGTTTAGCTTTCTAGCACGTTTACTAATTTGTTTGTAAACTATTAACAAGCTAGTGAGCTACCACGTCATGTTCTTGTCAAACTGTCAACAGAGTAGCTAGCAAGCAACAAGATATGACTAATAACAGCCTGAAAAAACCCTTGAGGGCAAATAAATCAGATTTGACTGACACAAGTCGCATGGCCAGAAATCTGATTTGCATTTGACTTCAAACCACTTCCGTAGGTGGTTTGAAATGTGGCATGAAATATCCGATCCCATGTGGCTTTTGGCTGGTCAAATTGCAAGAAAAATAATAGATTCGAATTGGATATGCAAAAAAACGTTTTTTAGTCACTTCTAACTGCCTATGGGAACTAGGCTTTGCAACACAATTGGATTGGATTTGTATTTTTTAATCAGTGTGTGATATTGTGTTTATTTTCTTTCTTGTGGAAACAAATCTGTGGATGTTTTAGCGTCAGTGTTTTCCTGTCAGTGTGTGAGAGTGTGTGAGTTATCTCTGAGATCTGAGACAACGCTACTTCTAAAGAAGTTGTCAATTATGCTGGTGCCTTGTATGCAGCATTGAAACAGGAAAACCCCAGTGATCAGTGCTCTGGGTTAACATTAACTAGACAGCATTCACCAGTATTATTGTGTTTCATCAATTGTTTCATTAATTGTCTCCAAATGGGATTATTTGGTGCCTCTATGGCAAATTTGAGGACCTTTTTAGTGAAGAATGTGTTTGTTTTCTATGATTGTATTTTCTATTTCTGTTTTGCTTTTCGTGGTACGTTGATGTGTATATATTTTGTAATTACAGGGCTCATCTGTAAAATAGATATTGGTCTCAGAAGACTTCCTGTCAAAAGGTTAAATAAATAAATACAAAAAAATAAATACAAATCCATGTACTGTAGTCTTTAGATATATAGACCACCAGGACATTATATAGTTTACCTATGTGTCTGAGTATTTGTGTTAGCTACAGTTACTTATATCTTAAAGTGCTTTACTGACATGTCATAATTAGCCCATAAATTACAAGTTTAAAAATAGATATAAAAGTTTAAGTACAGTAAGTTGCTTTCTACTGTGGTTAGTTTCTCTGGTTTGAATTGATCCTCGTGACCCCTTTATCCCTCTAACACCATGAGGAATGGAGTGCAGAATGAAGACTGTTCATATGAAATAGTAATAAAAGTGTCCAGAATACCTTGTGTATTAATGCTTTCTTCTCTGGAAAACCAGGAAAGAAGATTTTTTTAAATGCCTCCACAATGGCTTCGCTGTCAACGCAGTACAACCTTCCGTGCTTCCTCTCTCACTCTTTGTTAAATATTTGATGGTGGTCGGGCCATTGTTTCTTAGTTTTTTGTGTGCTTTTTTTAACGCACTGGCATATAATTTAACATTTCATCATCTACTGGAGGACTACGTTAATGTGTCCTACATCTGACAGCTGTGGGAAAGATACCGCTACAAAAACAGCAACATTGTGATCTATTCTGTCCATAAAATATCTCAAAAGGGGGCTAACTGAAATGTGTTCCGTAAGTATTCACAACCCTTGACTGTTGTGTTACAACCTGCATTTAATAATGATTAAATTGACGTATTTTGTCACTGGTTTACACACAATACCCCATAATGTCAAAGTGGAATTATGTTTTTTGAAATGTTTTACCTCTTTGTTATGTCAAGCCTAAATATGTTCAGAAGTAAAATGTACTTAACAAGTCACATAATAAGTTGCATGGACTCACTCTGTGTGAAATAATAGTGTTTAACATAATTTTTTTATTACTCTTTTTAATCTCTATACCTCAGATATACAATCATCTGGAAGGTCCCACAGTCGAGCACTGAATTTCAAACACAAATTTAACCACAAAGACCAGGGAGGTTTTCCAATGCTTGCAAAGAAGGGCACCTATTGGTAGATGGGTAAAAAGCAGACAATGAATATCCCTCTGAGCATGGTGAAGTTATCAATTACACATTGGATGGTATATCAATACACCCAGTCACTACAAAGAAGCAGGCGTACTTCATAAATCAGTTTCCAGAGAGGAAGAAAACCCCTTAGGGATTTCACCATGAGAACAATGGTGACTTTAAAACAGTTACAGAGTGTAATGGCTGTGATAGGAGAAAACTGAGGATGGATCAACAACATTGTTGTTCCTCCACAATACTAACCCAATTGATAGAGTGAAAGGAAGGAAGCCCGTACAGAATAAAATGTGTTTTGGAGCTAAGCACAGGCAAAATCCTAGACGAAAACATGGTTCAGACTGCTTTCCACCAGACAATGGGAGATGAATTCCCCTTTCCAGGACAATAACCTAAGGCCAAATCTACACTGGAGTTGCTTAACAAAAAGTCAGTGAATGTTCCTGAATGGCCAAGTTACAGTTTTGACTTAAATCTACATTGAACAAAAATATACACTTAATATGCAACAATTTCAAAGATTTTACTGAGTTACAGTTCATATAAGAAAACCAGTCAATATAAATTAATGTATGAGGCCCTAATCTATGGATTTAAAATGACTGGGAATACAGGTATGCATGTGTTGGTCACAGATACCTTTAAAAAAAATTAGGGGCGTGGATTAGAAAATCAGTCTGTATTGGTGTGACCATTTGCCTCATGCAACGCGACACATTTCCTTTTGCATAGAGCTGATCAGGCTGTTGATTGTGGCCTGTGGAATGTTGTCCCTTTCCTCTTCAATGGCTGTGTACGAAATTGTTTGATATTAACGGGAACTGGAACACGCTGTCGTACACATCGATCCAGTGCATCCCAAACATGCTCGAAATTGTTTGATATTAACGGGAACTGGAACACGCTGTCGTACACATCGATCCAGTGCATCCCAAACATGCTTAATGGGTGACATGTCTGGATAGTATGCAGGCCCTGGAAGAACTGGGACATATTCCTTTTTCAGGAATTGTGTACAGATCTGTGAATTATCATGCTGAAACATGAGGTGATGGCGGTGGATGAATGGCATGACAATGGGGCTCTTCATCTCGTCACGGTATCTCTGTGCATTCAAATTGCAATTAATGAAATGCAATTGTGTTCACTGTCCATAGCTTATGCCTGCCCACAACCCCACCGCCACCATGGAGCACTCTGTTCAGCAAACCCGTTCGCCCACATGATTCATCTGTGAAGAGCACACCTCTCCAGTGTGCCAGTGGAGTGAGCATTTTCCCACTGAAGTCAGTTACAACCATCAGCTGTCCGAGTGGCTGGCCTAAGATGATCCCTCAGGTGAAGAAGCCAATTGTGGAGGTTCTGGGCAGGAGTAGTTACACGTCATCTGTGGTTTTGAGGCCAGCTGGATGTACTGCCCAAATCTCTAAAACGACATGATAGAGAAATTAACATTCAATTCTCTGACAATAGCTCACACGCTCACTCAAAACTTGAGACATCTGTGGGATTTTTTTGTGTGACAAAACTGCATTTTAAAGTGGCCTTTTTTTATCCTCAGCACAAGGTGCACCTGTGTAATGATCATGCTGTTTAATCAGCTTCTTGATATGCCACACCTGTCAGGTGGATGGATTATCTTGGCAAAGGATAAATGCTTAATAACAGGGATATAATCAAATTTGTGCACATTTTAGAGAAATAAGGTTTTTGTGCATTTAAAAAAGCACTTCACATGTTGCTTTTATATTTTTGCTCAGTATACTTGAAAACCTATGGCAAGACCTGAAAACACTTGTCTAGCAATGATCAACAACCAATTTGACCGAGCTTGAATGTCACGATCGTTATGAGGAGTGGACCAAGATGCAGCGTGGTATGATTCCATCCTTTTATTTAGAAGAGAAACTTAAAGAACAAAAACAATAAAGCGAACAAACGAAACATGAAGCTCAGAGTAGTGCTCACAGGCAACTATACCTAGACAAGATCCCACAAAGCACAATGGGGAAATGGCTACCTAAATATGATCCCCAATCAGAGACAATGATAAACAGCTGCCTCTGATTGGGAACCATACCAGGCCAACATAGACATATAATTTTCCTAGATAACCCACTCTTAATCACACCCCGACCTAACCAACATAGAGAATAAACAGCTCTCTATGGTCAGGGCGTGACATTGAAGAAATTGGAATATAAAAATGGACAAATGTTACATAATCCAATTAAGAAAAGCTCTTAGAGACTTAGCCAGAAAGACTCACAGCTCACAGCTGTAATATTGACTCAGGTGTGTGAATACTTATGCAAATTAGATATTTCTGTTTTGAATTTTTAATACATTTGCAAAAATTTCAAAAAATATTTTTCACTTTGTCATTATGGGGTATGGGTGAGAAAGAAAATCTATGGAATCCATTTTGAATTCAGGCTGTAACACAACAAAATGTGGAATAAGTCAAATGTTATGAATACTTTCTGAAGGCACTGCATGTGTTTGAGACAGGTGCTCTGTGTCACGCCCTGACCTTAGAGATCCTTTTTATGTCTCTATTTTGGTTTGGTCAGGGCGTGAGTTGGGGTGGGCATTCTATGTTCTGTGTTCTATGTTTTGTATTTCTTTGTTGGTTGGCCGGTGTGGTTCTAAATCAGAGGCAGCTGTCTATCGTTGTCTCTGATTGAGAACCATACTTAGGTAGCTCTTGCCCACATGGGTTTTGTGGGTAGTTGTTTTCTGTTTTGTGTCTTCACCAGACAGGACTGTTTCGTTTCGTTCACTCTCTTTGTTGTTTTTTGTTGTTTCAGTGTTCAGGTTATTTTATTAAATTATAATGAACACTTACCACGCTGCGTTTTGGTCTCCTCCCTTAGACGATCGTTACACTCTGAACGTTTATCAATGTCCCACAACCCTGTAATTTAGAGGCGATTTTAGAATAACATTTAAAAAATAAAATAAAAAGATTGTTCTCCTTGAAATTTGAATTGAGAGAAAATCAGTTTTAACTACACTTTTCAGAGAAATAAAGCTGCAGAATGGCAGGTAAATCAGAATGTGTCATCCCACTGTTAATGGACACATTAAATAGGTGCTGTCGGTGGGCTAATGAAATGGGCAAAGCCTGTCTCCATTTACTCTAGATAGCAATACCAATACATTTGTTTGCTTCATCGCTCTTTTATTATCTCTGTACAAAATGACTGTGAAATACACAACGTGTCAAGCGAATACAGTGGAGGGCATCGGTTTGTCATGATGGGTGATGTTCTAGTAGTCTAAATGAATGGTGAGGCCCTCATTATGTCTTCACTGTGTTGTGTTGTGTTGCGTTGTGCTGTGTCGTGCCATGTCGTGTTGTTGTGCTGCATGTGCTGTGTCATGTCGTGTTGCGCTGTGTCGTGTTGTGTCGTGCCGTATTGCATCACTGCCGTAATGTGTCGTGTCGTGCCGTGCTTTGTCGTGCCATGTTTTGTTGTGTCATGTTGTGCTGAGTTGTGTCGTATTGTGTTGTGCCGCGTTGTGCCGTGTTGTGTCGTTGTGTCGTGCCGTGTCGTGTCATGCTGTGTTGTGTTGTGCCGTGTTGTGTCGTGTTGTTTTGTGTTGTGTCGTTGTGTCGTGTTGTGTCGTGTTGTTTTGTGCTGTGTTGTGTCGTTGTGTCGTGCTGTGTCTTGTTGTGCTGTGTTGTGCTGTGTCGTGTCATGCTGTGTTGTGCTGTGTTGTGTTGCGTTGTGCGGTGTTGTGCCGTGTCGTGTCATGCTGTGTTGTGTTGTGTTGTTTTGTGCTGTGTTGTGTCGTTGTGTCGTGCTGTGTCTTGTTGTGCTGTGTTGTGCTGTGTTGTGTCATGCTGTGTTGTGCTGTGTTGTGTTGCGTTGTGCGGTGTTGTGCCGTGTCGTGTCATGCTGTGTTGTGCCGTGTTGTGTCGTGTTGTTTTGTGCTGTGTTGTGTCATGCTGTGTTGTGCTGTGTTGTGTTGCGTTGTGCGGTGTTGTGCCGTGTCGTGTCATGCTGTGTTGTGCTGTGTTGTGTTGTGTTGCGTTGTGCTGTGTCGTGCCATGTCGTGTTGTTGTGCTGCATGTGCTGTGTCATGTCGTGTTGCGCTGTGTCGTGTTGTGTCGTGCCTTATTGCATCACTGCCGTAATGTGTCGTGTCGTGCCGTGCTTTGTCGTGCCATGTTTTGTTGTGTCATGTTGTGCTGAGTTGTGTCGTATTGTGTTGTGCCGCGTTGTGTCGTGTTGTGTCGTTGTGTCGTGCTGTGTCTTGTCATGCTGTGTTGTGCTGTGTTGTGTTGCGTTGTGTTGTGCCGTGTCGTGTCATGCTGTGTTGTGTTGTGCCGTGTTGTGTCGTGTTGTTTTGTGCTGTGTTGTGTCGTTGTGTCGTGTTGTGTCGTGTTGTGCTGTGTTGTGCTGTGTCGTGTCATGCTGTGTTGTGTTGCGTTGTGCGGTGTTGTGTCGTGTCATGCTGTGTTGTGCTGTGTTGTTTTGTGCTGTGTTGTGTCGTTGTGTCGTGCTGTGTCTTGTTGTGCTGTGTTGTGTCATGCTGTGTTGTGCTGTGTTGTGTTGCGTTGTGCGGTGTTGTGCCGTGTCGTGTCATGCTGTGTTGTGCCGTGTTGTGTCGTGTTGTGTCGTGCTGTGTCTTGCTGTGTTGTGTTGTGCCGTGTCGTGCCGTGCTGTGTTGTGTCGTGTTGTTTTGTCCTGTGTTGTGTTGTGTCGTGTTGTTTTGTCCTGTGTTGTGTCGTGTTGTGTCGTGCTGTGTCTTGCTGTGTTGTGTTGTGCCGTGTCGTGCCGTGCTGTGTTGTGTCGTGTTGTTTTGTCCTGTGTTGTGTCGTTGTGTCGTGCTGTGTCTTGCTGTGTTGTGTTGTGCCGTGTCGTGTCATGCCATTTTATGTTTTGCTGTGTTGTGCCGCGTTGTGTTGTGCTGTGTTGTCATCTCGCACATTGCCATTCTGCCTCACACTGTCACCTACATCCGTGCCAGCCCTGCTATTTTAATCTAGTTTTAATTTACATTTAAAATACCCTTCAACATACAGTATTTAAAATTTCCCCATCAATAGAAATCACATTACTGTAGTGTAGTGCTCAGTGCCTAGTGGCTGTGACAACTCTTCTCTCACTCTCTCTCTATTTCTCTTCTCTCTTCCCCCTCTCTCCATGGTGTTGAGTATTTCATAATTGCTCTGCAGATCTAAATGAGATGGAGGATAGAACTGCACTTTGGTAGCATTGGCATTCTGGTCATACAGTGCAATCCCATCCCCTTCACTGGGCTCAACTCACTATAGCCTTACAATAGCAAAAACGCCCGACCCACACCTGCTCTGTGTTCCTGTTGTATCACTCAGCACAAAGTTTGTCCTGTGCTGTGTTCATTTCTTGCCAAAATCCATAGTCATCAGATCTGTAGGGCTAGTTCCATGGAGAAAAACGTGCGCAGAACCCTGATTTAACTAACTCAGACCAAATAATTTGCATTGTGTTTCGACCCTTAGATGAAGGGTCATATAAAGCTGACACATGCCATATATCTAGGACCCCAGTGCAATAAATGTGATTATTACACATAATGTTTCTGTTAAGTTACTATTGCACTTGATAATGCTGACATGGCTAGATATTAGCAAGGCTACAAAATGTTACGTTGGTTTTGAACTCAGGGTTCCAGGGTTTCTTCCACCTTCTCTACTCTCTTTGTGTCTTGTGAACATAGCCTGTATGCAGCTCTTACTCTTACTCTCTGAGTCAATTGTCTGCTTGTTGTCTTGTAGGCTACATCCAAGCCGAGCCCAAGTTGTGGGTAAACACAACTGCTCATTGTTCAGACGTTCCCATCAGGGAGAACCCGTCTCTACCTTATCTCTCCCTCTGACTGCACCATACCTGCACACCATTCAGTAATTAATTAAGCAACAATGGACTCCTGCATGTTGAGCCTGTCTCTGAGGGTAGGGGATTATGCCTGTGCTACAGGCCCAGATGAGATGTGAGGTCAAACTGATAGAGGAGAATGAGAGCGCTCCACCCCACTCCTCATGCCACTCCTCTTCATCCCGTTCCCTATTCCACACCAGAGGGGGTTGCTAGGTTGTCTCTTACATCGCCTGGTACAACAGAATTATTCTGTAACAAATTGTTCCACCGTATTTCTTGTTTTCTAGCTTGCGAGGGGAAAGTAAAACAAGACCATTAGAATATTCTGTCTCCATAAAATGTGTAGAACAGCTGTGAAGGGGGGTGGGTAACATCATGACAGGAGATGTGTGTACTGTGGATATGAGACTCGCCCTCCTGTCTCTCTGCATTGTTAGCTCTCTAATAATTTGTTCACAAAATACACAAAATCATAACAATAAAATAAATAACCCTCAAAACTACTACTAAAGATACGGAGCACATAACAGGTAGAATCCTAGATGAAATGCATCCCATTTTCAACTCAAGAGGACCGTACGCACTGTTATTGTATCACTGTTAGTGCACAGATTATTCCGTTTTTTCAAAATGAGGGTAATGCTGGGATACCCCATCAAACTGCAGGCCATGCCAGAGTACTGCACCTATGCAAGGTGCAGAGGGGCCTGGGCATAAGCAGGTAATAACATGCATTATAATAATGGGGGTCATGTCTGTCTGAGTAAACAAGACGTTTTCAGGGCCATGTAAACATGGGCACTAGAAATATAATCACGTGTGGAGCCGAGATAAGGGATGTATGGCAATATGAGTTTGGTCAACCCTTTAATTAACTTGATACTTCTCAGCTCTCGCTCTCTCAACACGTGCCTGCAGCTGACTTGATGAAGTGGCTAGGAAGAAGGGCAGAGGGATTTGACATTAGCATTATGTGTGTGAGAGGGAAGCCAGGCAAGCTGCATGGGACTCTGCATGGGAAAGAGGGAGAGAGAGAGGGGGAGAAAGGGAGAGATGGGGAGAGGGATTGATGAGATGAGGGAGAGAGGCAGAGAGGGAGAGAGAGAGCAGGCCAGTGCTGCGATGGGACTCTCGGGAGGTGGGGGCCTGTTAGGGAGGGATGGAGGGATGCGATGGAGGGATGATGTGTGAACCTTCATCTCTGTCAACCCGCCCACTTGCAGAGAGTCTGAAACCAATAGAGCCTAGGGTTAATGTGCAAACACACATTCCCTGGGCCCAGCCTGGGAATGACAGCAACAGAACCTTTCTGTTGCCCACTGATTCAGGTAGGACGTGGGGGAAAATAGGCATAATTTTTGAACCTCCATTGTAAAGTTAGAGAAGAGACGACTTTCCAATCCAAATGACCATCCTCTTACAGTCCCATCGCCTATGAGATGTGAAGAGCAACGCTGCCTACATCTGCTGAGAATGGTCTCTTTTGTCACCCCCTCAAGAAGTGCCCTCCGTGGTATTTCTCATAAAGTAATTGCCTGTATGTCAGTGTCAGTTGTAGAAACCTTTGTGCAGACTGAGTGGTTCGGTGAGCTCTAAAAATCTTTCACTCTCATAGGGAAGGAGATCCTTTAAGAACAGCTAATCATATTTGAAATCCTGTTACTTTCTCTGCGTGAAATCATAGATTTGACACCAAAAATTATAACAGTAACAGCAGAGGCACGTGTTAAAACTGATTATATTTTATTGCCAAGTTTTGCCCTTTCTGTTAATATGGACGAGCCCGTCATCTAGCTAGCGATCTCATTGTGTCAAACCACTCGTTTTACTCTGTTTTTATGTTTTATTCTCAGTCTTTTTTTCAGATAGATTAAGAAGACACATTGCTGTGAAAATGCATTTTGGATGACATGGGTCCCATTATACCTGGCGAAAACAAAACACTGCATTCCACAGTAAGAACCTTATACCAGAGTATAAGTGTGATGGTTTGGGGATGCCGTGCTGCCTCAGGACCTGGACGACTTGTCTTAAAAGAAGGAACCCTGAATTCTGCTCTGTATCTGTCACGAATATCACCGAAGGTGGCTCCCCTTCCTGTTCGGGCGGTACTCGGCGGTCTACTAGCTGCCACCGATCCCTTTTTCCTTTTCGTTTGTTTTTGTCTAATTGGTTTCACCTGTTCCTTATTGGGTTTTTGGGATGGGTACTATTTAAGTTTGTTTAGCCCGCTTGTGTTTGTGCGGGCTTGTTGTTATTGTACGTAGGAGGTGTGTTGTTGATTTTGCAACATGTCACCGTTTGAGTGTGTGTTGGGGTACCAGCCGGTTCTGGCACCATGGCATCAGAGCCAGACCGAGGCTCCTGCGGTGGAGGAGTGGGTGCAGCGCTCTAAGGAGACCTGGAGAGCCGTCCAGGAGTCATTGCGTCAGGCGAGTGGACGGCAGAAGAGGAGCGCTGACCGTCACCGCAGTGAGGCCCCCGTGTTTGCACCGGGGGACAGGGTCTGGCTCTCGACCCGAAACCTGCCCCTCCGCCTGCCCTGCCGGAAGCTGGGTCCGCAGTCCTCCACAGCAACGTAAGAGACTGATCAACAACTACAGGCTGCTAGCCATCAAGCTAATGAAGTTGGTACCAGATGAGTTTGTCTGGAGAAATAAATGTACGGTTCCAGTGCTGTAGGAGCTGTATCTTTTACACACTGTTTCGGAACAAATTGGAGCACTCGGAGTTCCAATGCGGCAATTGTTTACTTGACGAGGATTATAGGCTTGAGGTGGCTTCATTGATCACGCAGGTCGCCAACCTACGTAAGAAACTGGGGAAAACGCAGAGTGGAATGTTCACATTTTCTACGCCGGTGGCTGGACAGCGTTCACGCTTGTTAGATGCATCTCCGCCTTGTCATTTGTTGTTATCCGACTGGCCGGTGTTGCCCGGAGCGCCCCCATCTGATAGCGGAGTCAAAGGAGCACAGCAAGAGGAGCAAGACAATCAACGATGGTCACATGTCACAAGCCGTGGAAGCCAAAGACAGTGACTTCTAGCAAAGCAGTCTACACTCTCAATGAGAGGCCCAGAGAGGATACAAACAATGAATAGTTTAGTTGAATAGTTCCTGGAGCCTGATCTTCCTGCACCTTCATCGCTGGGGGTGCCTGTGTCTGCGGCCTCAGTGCCTACAACTACGAATTTGAAGTCGACAACCTTCCGTCCCTGTTCTGGATTGAGCTGTGCTTCTCAATCTGTCAGGGGCCTGCCACAGGCACCGGGAGCAACGGGCTCAAGTTATCCTGCCTCTACCTCGTCCATAAACGGTTCTCCGAAACCTGAGAAGCATGGGAGTGGGCGGATTTCCTCGTCCTTCTCGCCAGCGGTGATTCTGGGCAGCTCCATGGTAAGAAATGTAATCGTTCCTGGTGCAGAAACAATGTTGTATCCCGGAGCTCGAGTAAATTACATTACTAAGCTGCTCCCGAATGTATTACGCCTGGACATGGAAATTGATTCTATCATAGTCCATGTTGGTTTTAATGACATTATGTTGGGCAGTTCTGTAAAGTTGAAACTGAATTTTAAAGAGGTCTGCTAAACACTAACAAAAGACCGATCGTATCTGGCCCTCTGCCATCTCTGAATTGTGGCATTGAACGCTTTAGCAGGATTCTTTCTCTTCACAACTGTCTACGTGATTATTGCAGCTGAATGGGTGTAACTTTTGTTGACAATTTTGATACCTTTTGGAAACAAAACAAGTTTTATAAGGAGGATGGGATCCAGCCAAATCATTTGGGATCCTGGATCCTTTCACAGCACTTTAAGGCTGCGCTGAGACAATGATTCATCAATGACCCAAGCCCAGCTCAGCTAATCCCTACCATTGTGACACAGAGTTGTCATAATGCTTCAGCAAATGTACATTACACCAGGGGCATCAGTAGACACAATATAAGTAACCTCATGTATGTCCCTATAACTGCTCTGAATGCCTCTACTGATCCTACAGCTATTGTATGCAGTAATCATGTGCCTATGAACCAGATGTATGTATGTGCCGGTGTGCCCTAGGAGGAAGTCCACTGTGAGCAGCTCACCCTGCACTAACATAAATAACATGAGCACATGTACTGCTGCTAAGCTTCCCAGTAAAGCAATGAAAGCAAGTAAGCATCCCAGAAGAAAAGTTCTCAAAATAGACCACGTTAATATATGTAGCTGAAGAAACAAGGTTCATGAAATCAATAATTTGCTAGTAACAGATGACATTCATATTCTGACTATCTCTGAAACTCACTTAGATAATACCTTTGACGATACTCTAAGGGCACAGGGCGAGACCCAGATGCAGACACAGGAGGAAGATGGTTCGAGTCTCTGACATTTATTAGTATCCAAGGGGCAGGCAAGAAAATGGTCGTGGACAGGCAAAAAGATCATAACAAGGTCAGAGTCCAGGAGGTACAGAGTGGCAGGCACGCTCGAGTTCATGGCAGGTACTATCGTCAGGCAGGCGGGTTCAGAGTCAGGGCAGGCAAGGGTCAAAACTGGGAAGACTAGCAAAAGAGAGATAAGAAAAAGCAAGAGCACAGTAAAAACACGCTGGTTGACTTGACAAGACGAACTGGCGCAGAGAGACAGGAAACACAGGGATAAATAAACCGGGGAAAATAAGCGACACCTGGAGGGGGTAGAGACAATCACAAGGACAGGTGAAACAGATCAGGGCGTGACAGATACAGTGGTAGCATTACAAGGTTATAACATTTATAGAAAATATAGAAATGCCAATGGTGGAGGTGTTGCTGTTTATATTCAGAACCACATTCCTGTAAAGATTAGAGAGGATCCCATGTCAAATACTGTTGAAGTAATATGGCTACAGGTTCATCTGCCTCACTTAAAGGCCATTCTGGTGGGAAGCTGCTACATTACATCAAGTGCTAACAGTCAGTATCTGGATAAAATGTGTGAAATGCTTCATAATGTATGTGATATCAACAAACAGGTATATTTTATGGGTGATTTCAATATTGACTGGCTTTCATCAAGCTGCTCACTCAAAAAAAAGCTTCAAACTGTAACCAGTGCCTGCAACCTGGTTCAGGTTATCAGTCAACCTACCAGGGTAGTTACAAACAGCACAGGCATGAAATCATCAACATGTATTGATCACATCTTTACTAATGCTGCAGAAATTTGTTTGAAAGCTGTATCCAGATCCATTGGATGTAGTGATCACAATATAGTAGCCATATCTAGGAAAACCAAAGTTCCAAAGGCTGGACCTAATTTAGTGTATAAGCGGTCATACAATAAGTTTTGTAGTAAACTTTTGGGGAAAAATTAGTTTGATCAGATACAATGCTATTTTACAGTAAACAATTTGACAACAAACTTTCAGCAGGCTTATAAAGAAGAACATTCAACAAGCACAGCACTTGCACAAATGACTGCTAATTGGCTGAGAGAACTTGATGATAAAAAGATTGGGGGGGGGGGGGGGGGGGGGGGGTTGTTAGACTTCAGGCACTGACATTTGACATTATCGATCGTAATCTGCTGCTGGCAAAACTTATGTGTTATGGCTTTACACACCCTGCAATATTGTGGATAAAGAGTTACCTGTCTAACAGAACACCAAAGGTGTTCTTTAACAAAGAGTTGCAGTTAGTTTCAGAGTGGGTGGCAAGGAATAAGTTAGTCCTAAATATTTCTAAAACTAAAAGCATTGTATTTGGGACAAATCATTTACTAAACCCTAAACCTCAACTAAATATTGTAATAAATAATGTGGAAATTGAGCAAGTTGAGGTGACTAAATTGCTTGGAGTTACCCTGGATTGTAAACTGTCATAGTCAAAACATATTGATACAAAAGAAGCTAAGATGGGGAGAAGTATGTCCATGATAAGGCTCTGCTCTACCTTCTTAACTTCTCTGGGATATGTGGGACGCTAATGTCCCACTTGGCCAAAAGCCAGTAAAAATGCAGAGCGCCAAATTCAAATAAATTACTATAAAAATCTAAATTTCATGAAATCACACATGAAAGATACCAAATTAAAGCTACACTTGTTGTGAATCCAGACAACATGTCAGAATTCAAATAGGCTTTTCGGCGAAAGCAAACGATGCTATTATGAGGATAGCAACAGAGTAAACAAAGAGAGCGAAGCATATTTCAACCCTGCAGGCGCGACACAAAATGCAGAAATAAAAATATAATTAATTCCTTACCTTTGACGAGCTTCTGTTGTTGGCACTCCAATATGTCCCATAAACATCACAAATGGTCCTTTTGTTTGATTAATTCCGTCGATATATATCCAAAATGTCCATTTATTTGGCGCGTTTGATCCAGAAAAACACCGGTTCCAACTTGTGCAACGTTGCTACAAAATATCTCAAAAGTTACCTGTAAACTTTGCCAAAACATTTCAAACTACTTTTGTAATACAACTTTAGGTCGTTTTTTACGTAAATAATCGATAAAATTGAAGACGGGATGATCTGTGTTCAATACAGGATTAAAACAAACTGTAGCTAGCTTTCTGGTCATGCGCCTCTAACAAACAGTGCACTTTAAGTGACCCTCGTTCTGGATGGCCGTACTTCTTCATTACACAAAGGAAAAAACCTCAACCATTTTCTAAAGACTGTTGACATCCAGTGGAAGCGGTAGGAACTGCAAGAAGGTCAATTAGAAATCTGGATTCCCAATGAAAATCCATTGAAAAGAGAGTGACCTCAAAAAAAAAAAAATCGGAATGGTTTGTCGTCGGGGTTTTGCCTGCTAAATAAGTTATGTTATACTCACAGACATGATTCAAACAGTTTTAGAAACTTCAGAGAGTTGTCTATCCAAATCTACTAATAATATGCATATCTTATCTTCTGGGGATGAGTAGCTGGCAGTTGAATTTGGGTATGCTTTTCATCCAAATGTGAAAATGCTGCCCCCTATCCTAGAGAAGTTAACAGCACTGTCAACAAGGCAGGTCCTACAGGCCCTAGTTTTGTCGCACCTGGACTACTGTTCAGTTGAGTGGTCAGGTGCCACAAAAAAGGACTTAGGGAAATTGCAATTGGTTCAGAACAGGGCAACACGGCTAGCCCTTGGATGGACACAGAGAGCTAATATTAATAATATGCATGTCAATCTCTCCTGGCTCAAAGTGAAGGAGAGATTGACTTCATCACTGCTTGTATTTATGAGAGGTATTGACATGTTGAATGCACCGAGCTGTCTGTTTCAACTACTGGCGCATAGCTTGGACACCCATGCATACCCCACAAGACATGCCACAAGAGGTCTCTTCACAGTCCCCAAATCCAGAACAGACTATGGAAGGCACACAGTACTAAATAGAGCCATGACTGCATGGAACTCTATTCCACATCAAGTAACTCATGCAAGCAGTAACATTTGATAAAAAAAACAGATAAAAAAACACACACACTATCACGTTTCAGGTACGACCCAGATGCAGACAACGTCGAAGTAACAACAGTTTATTAATCCAACAGGGGAAGGCAAAAGACAGGTCAAGGGCAGGTAGGGGTCAGTAATCCAGATAGGTGGGACAAAGCTACAGGACGGCAGGCAGGCTCAAGGTCAGGGCAGACGACCAGGAAAACAAGAAAACAGGAACAATCGAGAGACAGGAGCAGAGGGAAAAACGCTGGTAGGCTTGACGAAACAAAAGAACTGGCAACAGACAAACAGAGAACACAGGTATAAATACACAGGGGATAATGGGGAAGATGAGTGACACCTGGAGGGGGGTAGAGACAATCACAAAACAGGTAAGACAGATCAGGGTGTAACATTCACAAACGATAGCATACGCACTATACACACACGTACACATGGATTTTGCACTGTATATATGTGGTAGTGGTGGAGTAGGAGCCTGAGGGCACACGGTCTGTGAATGTATTGTAATGTTTATAAATTTTATAAACTGCCATAATTTTGCTGGACCCCAGGAAGAGTAGCTGCTGCTTTGGCATCAGGTTGGCGTCTCTATAGCAGGAAGTGTTTGGTTGGCGTCCTTGCAGCTAACGGTGGCACAACCAGTCATTGAGTGTAAGAGGGCAATCATTTTTTCACACAGTGGCATTGGGTGTTGCATAACTTTGTTTATTAAATAAATTAAATAAGTATGTAATTGTTGTGTTATTTGTTCCCTTGACCTAATATTAGGTTTTGGTTGAAGATCTGATAACATGTAGTATCAAAAATATGAAATAGTTAAAAAAATGGAATGGAGCAAATACTTTCACAGCATTGTAATCAGGGATTCCTCCAGTGAAACAGAAATAGATGGGTCAGGGGTCTGGGTTCCCCATGGGAGATTTCAGAGGGGATGTTCCCTTCAAGCATATAGTGCTAAGATAAGAATGGTTGAATTTCTAGTGCGTTGACTATATTAGAATGGATGGCATTGAGCAATACAAAGGTATGTATCTATGCTTGACAGCATGTCTGTCACGTTCTTTCAAAATCGAACCCAGAAGCAGACCAGGACAAGGAGAGTAGGAAGAAGGTGAGTATTTATTTACAAGTGAATATGAAGGGGTAGAAATATCCAGGTGGCGTAGCGGGCAGCGGTGGTGAGTTGATGGGAGTGAATAGGTGGGTCCAAGGGAGTAGCGGAAACCTCCGACGACCAGGCAGGAATGGGGTAAGTGATCCGGGTGAATAACTGAAGACAGAACAAACGGAGGTAAGTTTAAGGCAAGCAAGACGTACAAAACAACAAAACAAATTCTATCAAGCAGGAGGCTGATACGCTGGCACAACATACTGTTAATGGCTAACGATCCGGCAGGGAATGGATGTCAGGTCCGGGCTTATGAAGAGGAGAGATGATGATCAGGACCAGGTGTGCAGATAGCTGATGGGATACAGGTGCGGGTAATCTGAGATCTCCCAACTAGCTAAATCGCCCGGCAACCAGACAGGGTGCGTTCCAGGACACCGGAAAAAACACTCCAGAACAGAACACAGGCAAAAAACAGACTCAGGAAACGGGATTCGTGACAATGTCAGTATGGAATATTGTCATGTGGGCCTGCCACCCAAGCCTTGGATACATATAAAGTTGTTTTGCTTTACCATGTGTACAAGCATCTCTCTCATAGCTATAGTATATAGACTAGACTATCACGTGGGTTTGTGGTTCCAAAAAAATAAAAAAAATAATAGTATTCTATGGTCCCTGAAAAGGATTGTGAATCACCGTGTTTTTTGTAGGAAACTTTATGGTCACTAAGCCACTATGATGACATAGCGTTTTGTGATGAAGCCAGTTCTCTCAGGAGTACTGGTGTCGTCACTGAAACGGCAGACCTTGGGACTTAACTCTGATGTGCCCATCGCTACTGAATACAAATCATATACTGCAAACGCACACAGTGACTGGATTTAGACCAAAAATCTATACACAGTCACGCAAAACACCAGTCTCAACGTCAACAGTGAAGAGGCGACTCTGGGATGCTGTCCTTTTAGGCAGAGTTCCTCTGTCCAGTGTCGGTGTTCTTTTGCCCATCTTAGTTTTTTATTTTTATTGGCCAGTCTGAGATATGGCTTTTTCTTTGCAACTCTGTCTAGAAGGCCAGCATCCCGGAGTCGCCTTTTCACTGTTGACGTTGAGACTTGTGTTTTGCGGGTACTATTTTATGAAGCTGCCAGTTGAGGACTTGTGAGAAGCCTGTTTCTCAAACTAGACACGCTAATGTACTTGTCCTCTTGCTCAGTTGTGCACCGGGGCCTCCCACTCCCCTTTCTATTCTGGTTAGAGCCAGTTTGCGCTGTTCTGTGAAGGGAGTAGTACACAGCATTGTACGAGATCTTCAATCTCTTGGCAATTTCTCGCATGGAATAGCTTTAATTTCTTTGAACAAGATAAGACTGACAAGCTTCAGAAGAAAGTCCTTTGTTTCTGGTCATTTTGAGCCTGTAATCGAACCCACAAATGCTGATGCTCCAGACACTCAACTAGTCTAAAGAAGGCCAGTTTTATTGCTTCATTAATCAGAACAACAGTTTTCAGCTGTGCTAACATAATTGCATAAGGGTTTTCTAATGATCAATTAGCCTTTTAAAATTATGAACTTGGATTAGCTAACACAACATGCCATTGGAACACAGGAGTGATGGTTGCTGATAATGGGCCTCTGTACGCCTTTGTAGATATGCCGTTAAAAATCAGCCGTTTCCAGCTACAATAGTCATTTACAACATTAACTATGTCTACACTGTATTTCAATTTTATGTTATTTTAATGGACAAAAAAATTTGCTTTTCTTTCAAAAACACGGACACTTCTAAGTAACCCCAAACTTTTGAACAGTAGTGTATTTGTATATATCCAGAAAAATTACGTTTATAAATGTTCTGGCTGGGCTGATGAGACAGTGGATTGCGCAGTGAGATGGAACAGAGTAAATAGGCATTCCAATGTCATAGCTTTAGCCGGTGGTAACTTGTGGAATAGACACTTTCTGGAATCCGGCTTTAACCAATCAGCGTCCAGGATTAGACCCATCCATGTTATAATCCTTAAGAGTCTATTGACGCTCCCATGCGTCTATCTAAGTAACATAAAAAATCTGTCAGTCTCAATCCACCACATCCGCCTATGTCGTCCTTCCTCATCTGCGGTGGAAGGTGGCCGACCTACAGTACAGCGGTGTTTGTCAGACCATGAGACATCCTAAAAATCGGGCCTTCTCACAACAACTTCTGTAGCGCCCGAACGGTTTGGCCTACAAACTATTATGACCACTCTATGGAAAGTGTCACGAGACTCGTCTGAAGGTAACTCATACAGACTAATGTAAATATGGAAGTAGTTTTCTGCCCCCAAAAATATGGGGTTAAATATGTGTAAAAAAACAAATACATATATACGTATATTTTGTGAGTTTTCTTAGCTCCAAGATATAGTACAGACACTTCAAAACCTTATACCTTATGATAACACATTTTTTTGCATTAATGAATGTTATTCAATGTGTTTCTATGGGCTATAGTAGTAAAGGCTAAATTAAATATTTTATCAAATAATTGATAAATATTTATTTTGGATACCTAAAGGGGTCATACAATTCAAAATGAAATTGCTAAATGATCCATGTTATGATCATATTACAACAATTCCATATGTTAGCTTAGTACCCCCCCACCCCCCCACCACCACCAAGCGATTCTATAGAAATAATTAGAATATTAGAAGAATTTGTCTTGACCTTCATTTAAAATTGCTTGGTTTGATATGATATTTATGGTAGGTTCCAGGGGTAATACCATTAATTCACAGTAAAATACCAAACTGTGGATTCACTGCTCAATTTCTTTTAAGGCATCTACAGCATCTTATGTATTTGTTTTTTAAAAACAATGGCACCACTACCATTAAATACACATCAGCCCAATCACCTATTGTGCTCCTCTAAATTATATCTCGTCCAATTTGAGCCTAAATGATTTTTTAACAGTGTTATTTACAAGCGTTTAGTGCAGCAGCAATTTTCCTCGTCTGCCATGCAAGGCTGACCAGATTGATATTCACAGCGTACACTGCACAGACATGGCTTTCCTTGCATTCCCTCTACTTTTGTTGGCCAAAGTCTTAATTGATTCCCAAGGACTGCAGAAACCACCAGAGCTCATCTCTGGAAGCTAGCCAGTGATAATGCAAATCAAAGGAGAATAGTTGTATTCTTGTTTTTCGTTGAATTACCAGATTTAATACACATATTTCTCTATAATGATGGGAGGTTTTAAATTACTTGCCAATTAGAGACGTAAGTAGCACTGGGGTTGTATGAGGGGAAGGTTGTTAATAATACTATTTGAGTGTTGTTTTGATATCATTACATCTTTCATGCATATTTTTTTGCCTGTCTTTTTTCAGTTGCCAAAAAGAAGTTCTAATTTTCTCATGTTCTGAAT
Organism: Salvelinus namaycush; assembly: GCF_016432855.1. NCBI lineage: Eukaryota > Metazoa > Chordata > Actinopteri > Salmoniformes > Salmonidae > Salvelinus > Salvelinus namaycush. The sequence continues at coordinate 15,965,813 of NC_052334.1, forward strand.
GTGGTCTTTCTGGATCACAGTAACATGGCCATGTTGTCCTTCCTGTAGGGTGATTCGTTATAACAGTGGAATATGTCAGGTGTTGACATTCTGTGATAATAGCAACTTCTTGATATGGCAAATGCCTTCCAATTCTTTTCCGTCAACCAGGCTCCCATATTCAAAATGTTGTCATATAGAAGCATCATTATCCGACGTATCCCAGAGATATATTGCTGAACATGAATGGTTGTACTTTATCCTATAGGGTTGCATCATGTATATTCTTTCTTAGCATAATCTAGACATTGCTAGTTCTTGTGTTTTTTTCATGCTTTTTTTGTGTGTGTGAACGTTTTCCTTCTGACACCCAGTCAACTCTAATTTGAAAAGATGGAGAATAAGTTACATACCTATTTTCTGCTTGGTTGTTTAAACTTTTCTGGGATATGTGGGACGCCACCTAACCAACAGCCAGTGAAATTGCAGGGCGCCAAATTCAAAACAACAGAAATCTCATAATTAAAATTCCTCAAACATACATGTATTATACACCATTTTAAAGATAAACTTCTCGTTAATCCAGCCACAGTGTCTGATTTAAAAAAAGCACACCTTGCGATTATGTTAGGTCAGCGCCAAGTCACAGAAAAACATACAGCCATTTTCCAAAGAAGGAGAGGTGTCACAAAACTCAGAAATAGAATTATAAATATTCACTTACCTTTGATGATCTTCATCGGAATGCACTCCCAGGAATCCCAGTTCCACAATAAATGTTTGTTTTGTTCGATAAAGTCCATAATTTATGTCAAAATACCTCCTTTTTGTTGGCGCATTTAGCCCAGTAATCCAAATGCACAGTGCGTGAGCACTTAGTTCAGACGAAAAGTCAAAAAAGTCATATTACAGTTCGTAGAAACATGTCAAATGATGTATAGAATCAATCTTTAGGATGTTTTTATCATAAATCTTCAATAATGTTTCAACCGGACAATGCCTTTGTCTTTAGAAAGGAAAAGGAACAGAGCTCGCTCTCATGGCCGCGAGCCTGACTTAGCTCATGGCATTCTGCCAGACCTCTTTGTCAAACAGCTCTTATTCTCTCCCCCTTCACAGTAGAAGCATGAAACAAGGTTCTGAAGACTGCTGACATCTAGTGGAAGCCTTAGGAAGTGCAATATGACCCCATAGACACTTTATATTGGATAGGCAAAGACTTGAAAACCTACAAACCTCAGAGTGTTTTCTATCCAAATCTACTAATTATATGTATATTCTAGCTTTTGGGCCTGAGTAGAAGGCAGTTTACTCTGGGCACCTTATTCATCCAAGCTACTCAATACTGCCCCCGTTCCCAAAGAAGTTAAAAAATGGTCTCCTTTGTGACAGAAACATTATGCTAGCAAAAATAATCCTCTCCTGAATAGGATAATGAGACGTAAAGTAATGGTTTTCCCACGTTAAAACTGCCACAATATGCACAGTCCTTTCTCTGGAACCACTGAGATTTGGTGGCTGCCCTTTTCAGTTTGCTCACAATGATATTTTTATTTTCTTTCAGTACTTTCCCCTTCTTTGCAATATGTACCAGCTGTGCCAGCCAAACTGCCAAAGTAGGGCAGTCTGCTAGCCATGTGACCTCTGCCTTTGTCCTTGCACCAGTTGCTCATGATTTACTTGCAGTATGACATAATATCTCCATAGCACAGGACAGGGTTGTAGCCAATTTCAACAGTAGTGAATCATTTTGTTGACAGAGACGACATTTAAGTCCACACTGACATGTAAAGCCAGACAGTCATACTTTCTATAATGGTGTATCCACATTTTACAGCATACAGTATCTTTTTTTGTTTTTGTATTTCGTTTTATTTTTTGAAAGAAGACGGGTGGAAGACAAAACAGTGCAGATAAAAAGAAGGCAGACAACGGAGTGCATGTGAGGCTAGAATGCCAAGGGCTGATATGAAAACCACAGCTAAATAAACTATATACAATATCAATGTCAAATACAGTTTGTTCTATCAATTAAACAAAGATGACTAATTACAGTCGAACATGATAGACTCAGTGTACAAAAAAACATTTGTTTTGTTTGTGTGCGTGTGTGCGCGCATGTGATTGAGTGTTAGGCTACATGGAGGAGACTACTGGGTAGTTTGGTTCATCAGGCTGACCCGTAGTCTATAAACTGTGCTGAAAGTTATTAAGGGGTGATGATGATGATTTGGCAGTGTGAAAATAGGATTTCCAGAGTATGAGCTACAGAGTCTGTAATTGACTATGTGAGGTCCAGCAGTAGGAAGGGGGAAGGTTATCACAGTGTGTTGTATGCATGGATTTGGGAATTAACCCGGAATAATCAATTGAAGGGTTTGAGGAGGATGTCTGGGAGGTATGTGTTTTGAAGATGAAGGTTAATAATTGGATTATATTACTTTTGTAGATGGACATGATATTGAGTATCAGATGGAGCCAAGTAGTTAGATGAGGTGGCTAGTCTTGCAAATGTATTTTGGATGATGTGTAATTTGTGTAGATACAAATCATATGTACTGGTCCAGACAATATTGCAGTAAATGAGACATGGGTAAATTAAACTCAAATTTTATTTGTCACATACACATGGTTAGCAGATGTTAATGCGAGTGTAGCGAAATGCTTGTGCTTCTAGTTCCGACAATGCAGTAATAACCAACGAGTAATCTAACCTAACAATTCCGCAACTACTACCTTATACACACAAGTGTAAAGGGATAAAGAATATGTACATAAAGATATATGAATGAGTGATGGTACAGAACAGCATAGGCAAGATGCAGTAGATGGTATCGAATACAGTATATACATATGAGATGAGTAATGTAGGGTATATAAACATAAAGTGGCATAGTTTAAAGTGGCTAGTGATACATGTATTACATAAAGATGGCAAGATGCAGTAGATGATATAGAGTACAGTATATACATATACATTATATTAAGTGGCATTGTTTAAAGTGGCTAGTGATACATTTTTGATCAATTTCCATTATTAAATTGAGCTGGAGTTGAGTCAGTATGTTGGCAGGAGCCACTCGATGTTAGTGGTGGCTGTTTAACAGTCTGATGGCCTTGAGATAGAAGAGATAGAAGCTGTTTTTCAGTCTCTTGGTCCCTGCTTTGATGCACCTGTACTGACCTCGCCTTCTGGATGATAGCGGGGTGAACAGGCAGTGGCTCGGGTGCTTGTTGTCCTTGATGATCTTTATGGCCTTCCTGTGACATTGGGTGGTGTAGGTGTCCTGGATGGCAGGTAGTTTGCCCCTAGTGATGCTTTGTGCAGACCTCACTACCCTCTGGAGAGCCTTACGGTTGTGGGCGGAGCAGTTGCCGTACCAGGCGGTGATACAGCCCGACAGGATGCTCTCGATTGTGCATCTGTAGAAGTTTGTGAGTGCTTTTGATGCCTGCAAATTGAAAGTAGTTCTGGAATGCCTTGGCTGTGAACAGCATTGCTGAGGATGAGGAGTGATATGGAAGAGCATTGAATAAGTTTTAATTAAAAATTAAATGAAAATTATACTTAGGCCTCCCGGGTGGCGCAGTGGTCTAGGGCACTGCATCGCAGTGCTAGATGTGCCACCACAGACTCTGGGTTCGCGCCCAGGCTCTGTCGCAGCCAGCCGCGACCGGGAGGTCCGTGGGGCGTCGTCCGGGTTAGGGAGGGTTTGGCCGGTAGGGATATCCTTGTTTCATCGCGCTCTAGCGGCTCCTGTGGCGGGCCAGGCGCAGTGCGCGCTAACCAGGTCGCCAGGTGCACGGTGTTTCCTCCGACACATTGGTGCGGCTGGCTTCCGGGTTGGATGCGCGCTATGTTAAGAAGCAGTGCGGCTTGGTTGGGTTGTGTTTCGGAGGACGCATGGCTTTCGACCTTCGACCTTTGTAGTGATGAGACAAGATAGTAACTACTAACAATTGGATACCATGAAATTTGGGAGAAAAAGGGGGTAAAAATTCCACACACACAAAAAAATATATATATATATATAATAATTATACTTAAAAATTAAATGTAACTATTCATTATTTGATCAATTGTAGCTAAATGTCATGAAGATGATACTTATACTTACTTATTTATATACAATTGTCTCTGTAAGGGTCATACAAAAATAATAATATACAAACAATTTCATTTGCAATCTCATGGTAATTTTTTATAATTAGTATTATCTTACATCATACTTATATCATGTTCCAATACATCATTATATATTACAAGATAGGTAATAATTGAATGTAATTCAAAAATTACAGTGCTGCTTTTCACATATATTCTTATAACAAGACATGGGCTACTTGTAAAACACAGTATGTAATGTGACTGACGCAGAACCTTCATCTCCATGTAAATTCAACTTGTATCTTAATGGAAGACACACTGTTACACTGTCAGTAATTACACTGCTCTTATATTAATATAATAATGAGATGTATAGTAAACTACCAAATAAAAATGGCAGATACTGCTCTTTGCTTTGGTATTAGCCTAAAATGTGTAACATATCAAGATAGAAGGCAGTAACTGTCGTTTAAGGGTCAAAGGTCATGTCAGAGGTCAGGGTCAACATGAGTAAAAAATGTACTCATAGTAAGACAACAGATCACTACATCTCAAATGATCTCCCTAGATTTCATTTGGCTGGACAACTAAAGAACTTGAAGCAATGTTTCGCAGTTCCACGCTATGAGCAGTTACTGACTTTTACTTGGTAGAGCAGTACTGTTTGCTGATGATCTGGTGCTTCGTACCCAACCAAGGAGGGCCTACAGCAGCACCTAGATCTTCTGCACAGATTCTGTCAGACCTGGGCCCTGACAGACCTGGGCCCTGACAGACCTGGGCCCTGACAGACCTGGGCCCTGACAGTAAATCTCAGTAAGATAAGGATGTTACAAGTTCCAGTTGCCACAAAGCTGTGAACGATCTGAGAGACAAGGCAAGAAGGGCCTTCTATGCCAAGTAAAGGAACATCAAATTTGACACCAATTAGGATCTGGCTAAAAATACTTGAATTGGTTATAGAACCCAATGTACTTTATGGTTGTGAGGTCTGGAGTCCGCTCACCAACCAAGAATTCACAAAATTGGACAAACACCAAATTGAGACTCTGCATGCAGAGCAAATAAAACAGCAAATAAGGCAGAGCAGAATTAGGCCGATACCCGCTAATTATCAAAATCCAGAAAAGAGCTGTTCAATTCTACAACCACCTAAAGGGAAGTGATTCCCAAACCTTCCATAACAAAGTCATTACCTACAGAGAAATGAACCTGGAGAAGAGCCCCCTAAGCAAGCTGTTCGCAAACACAAACAGACCCCACAGAGCCACAGCACAGCAACACAATTAGACCCAACCATGAGAAAACAAAAATATAATTACTACAGAGCAAACTAGAATGCTATTTGGCCCAAACAGAGAGTACACAGTGGCAGTATACCTAACCACTGTGACTGACCCAAAATTAAGGAAATATTTGACTATGTACAGACTCAGTGAGTATAGCCTTGATATTGAGAAAGGCCGCTGAAGGCAGACCTGGCTTTCAAGAGAAGACACTGCCCAAAAAATGAGGTGGAAAGCTACACTTCCTAACCTCCTGCCAAATGTATGACCATATTAGAGACACACATTTCCCTCAGATTACACAGACACACAAAGAATTTGAAAACAAATCCAATTTTGATAAACTCCCATATCTATTGGGTGAAAAACCACAGTGTGCAATCACAGCAGCAAGATTTGTGAACTGTTGCCAAAAGAAAAGGGCAACCAGTGAAGGACAAACAAACACCATTGCAAATACAACCTATATCTATGTTTATTTATTTTCCCTTGTGTACTTAACTATTTGCACATAATTACAACATTGTATATTCACTTGCTTTGGCAATGTAAACATATGTTTCCCATGCCACTGATGGCACGGGAATATTGATCGGATCAATCTGCCAAAATGGTGATGAAGAGAGAGCAGAAGTCCTCTATGAGGATAATATTGAGAATGTGTCATGTCACGAACAGTTAACATTTTACAATAAGCGGTTCCTACTTTTAAATGGCAGTCACACAGGTAAAATGTAGGAACACAGTTTTAAATAATGTTACATAGTACTTCCACCTGGTTATTTGTCTGACAAAGTTTGAGGTTGTTTCAATTGCATCAGTGATTTTGGACCCACATGTTTAAAAAACTGCTGACCTTTTTTCCCCAGCACCACATCTTTGAAACTGAATGCAGCGATTTTTGGGACCGAAACCAGATGATGCCATGATGACAGACTCAATCAGCATAGAGCTTGGAGATATTGACAAAAAGTGATATTGCGATAAATGTAACTATTTTTCTCATAACAATAAATACAACGATAAAAACATTTTAATGGACAGTTACTTTCCATTAGCGGCAGGGCTCTAGACAATTTTTTCCAATTCCAAGTAAGTCAACTGATACGGTAGCAGGTGATTCAAAAAGTAAGCTCTTTCATCTAACATATCAAGGAAATGATTGATTTATATTTTGATGTGCAACCTGTCAAAATAGGATCCAGAATGATCAGATTTTTTGGGGGATCTTCAGAGATTATTTTGCTGACATCTTTATGCATATTAGCCTATGCTATAGGCTATTATTCACCACCTGAGGATGTGGGAAAACACAACATATTATATTGTTGCCAAACAGCCATTTAGGGTAATGGATTAATCTATTAGTAAATGTAATGTCCTACAAAAACATAGGCTACTTGATTTAAGCCATTTCACTGCAAATCGAGAGTTGAGCTCTGGAGGCGCATCAAATCCATACTACATAGCCTACTCCGGTTGTAAAATTGTGTCATAAACTAAATATTAAGAGGGGAGAAATAAAGTATATACTCACAGAAAGTTGTGACCCTCCCCTCTGTAACTAATGGTATTTTTCCCCACAATTGCACTTTCAGCAATGGACATATGCTTGTGTTTATCAGAATGCATCTATCCATCCGCCATGCGCACAGTGTGGAGAGGGATTGAGAGTGGTTCGCTCAGTCAGCAGCCGACAGCAAAATAACAGACAGGTAAATAGTTTCATAGCAAGAATAAACATAACACATAGGCTATTACTGTTGACCAAATAATGGTTTAGAACAACAACAACAAAAAATCAACAGGAATGTTGTCTTGCAAAATCACCAAAAGTTACCGACCTAAGCAAACTGCAGCGAGAGGAGAGGAGGTGAAAGGATGAGAGGAAGGTGATGGGGAAATCTTAACAAGTCTGCCGAGTTTCTCGAGTTACACAGCTCAAGTCCAAGTTAAGTCACGAGTCATAGATGCTCAAGTTGAAGTCAAGTGGCAAGCATTTAAACATTTTGGCAAGTCACGTGTAAAGACGCAAAGTTTGTACCCGAGTCCAAGTCACGTGACTCTAGACCACAACTCTGGTGGGAACACTTAATGTGAATGTTCTTTCATAATGTCTACTGTTGTGGGTGGCAACCATAAGTGGCAGTTCTAACATTTTAAAAGTACATGTTTCATTAAGAGTGTGAAACATAATATACCACCTTTCAAAATGTACTTTAGTACAGTTAATGGAATAATGAGAATAAAATGTCAGTTGGCAGGAGGTGTACTTCTGCTGTGAGATGTCTAATCTGAGCTGGTCAAGTCTATCTTGCTTTATAACAAAAATATAAATGCAACATGCAAGATTTTCAAAGATTTGAATGAGTTACAGTTCATATAAGGAAATCAAATCCTAATCTATGCATTTCACATGACTGGGAATACAGATATGATGGTCGCAGATACCTTAAAAAGAATAGGGGTGTGGATCAGAAAACCAGTCAGTATCTGGTGTGACCACCATTTGCCTCATGCAGTGTGACACATCTCCTTCACATAGAGTTGATCAGGCTGTTGATTATGGCCTGTGGAATGATGTCGCACTCCTTCAATGGCTGTGAGAAGTTGCTGGATATCAGCGGGAACTGGAACATGCTGTCGTACACGTTGATGCAGAACATCCCAAACATGCTCAATGTCTGGTGAGTATGGCTTCCAGGAATTGTGTACAAATCCTTGTGACATGGGGCTGTGCATTATCATGGTGAAACATGAGGTTATGGTGGCGGATGAATGGCACGGCAATGGGCCTCAGGTTCTCATCACGGTATCTCTGTGCATTCATATTGCCATCAATAAAATGCAATTTTGCTCGTTTTCCGTAGCTTATGCCTGACCATACCATAACCCCACCGGCACCATGAGGCACTCTGTTCACAACGTTTACATCAGCAAAGAGCTCGTACACACAACGCCATACACGCTGTATGCCATCTGCCTGGTACAGTTGAAACTGGGATTCATCCGTGAAGAGCACATTTCTCTAGCATGCCAGTGGCCATCGAAGGTGAGCATTTTCCCACTGAAGTCAGGTCAAAACCCTGGTGAGGATGACGAGCAAGCAGATGAGCTTCCCTGAGACGGTTTCTGACAGTTTGTGCAGAAATTCTTTGGTTGTGCAAACCCACAGTTTCATCAGCTGTCCGGGTGGCTGATCTCAGATGAACATGCAGGTGAAGAAGCCGTAATGTGGAGGTCCTGGGCTGGCATGGTTACACGTGGTCTGCGGTTGTGAAGCAGGTTGGATATACTGCCAAATTCTCAAAAATTACATTGAAGGTTGCTTATGGTAGAGAAATTAACATTAAATTATCTGGCAACAGCTCTGTTGGACATTCCTGCAGTCAGCATGCCAATTGCTCTCTCCCTCAAAACTTGAGACATCTGTGGCATTGTGTTGTGTGACAAAACTGCACATTTTAGAGTGGCCTTTTATTTAGCACAAGGTGCACCTGTGTAATGATCATGCTGTTTAATCAGATTCTTGACACAATATTTTAGAGAAATAAGCTTTTTGTGCGTATGGAAAATTTCAGGGATCTTTTATTTTATTTCATGAAACATGGGACCAACACATTACATGTTGTGTTTATATTTTTGTTTGGTATAGTTACACCTCACCTACTGATTTGAACATCTGGATACTGTCTCAGATAAGTGTCTAGAAGGCCATTTTCAGCTTTCTATCAGCCATCTTCACACCTTTCTCCTTCTCACATAGTTGCACGCACACACAAACACACACACACAAACACACACAGTGTCATTTCTCCCCACCAGCCTCCATAGAATACTTTTTTTGCGATCAGATCACACCTTCATTGTCAATTAAAACAAAGCTTTTGGGAACAACTTTTGGAGAACATTGACTGTGGCAAGAAGAGATACTCACTTATCAGAACACCTACATCGTTCTGCTCAGTTAATTAATTTGTTTATAAGCTATGTTAAAACCAAGGCAGGGCTAATCAAACACAATTTATCATAATTTGGTATTATTTGTTGCACAGTTTATTACCCAAATCTGTTAACTTGGTATTTGTTTAGTAATATAAAAAACATATTTATGCGGCATACGTTTCTGCAATAATGTACATAGCCTACAGCACAGTATAAACGTATAAGCTACAAGAACTGTGTAACAATCAAACTATGGAGAAACCAATTCAATGTCCTATTTCTTTACATCTCTTTGGACTTTAGTTTAAAGACGTTTCTGTTTGCCTACACACCAATGACTGAAACTTGATTCCTATATCTCAAAACACCACCATGAACCTCTATCCAAAACAACAGCACCACCACCATTTGCACCACATCTTCAAATCCAAGTTGAAGAGATATCTTATTTATGCTCAGACAGGCTCAATGTTGGCGAGGACCGACAGATGTGTTGCATTTGTGTCATGCAAAGCGGAGGCCGTATGGATGAGGAGCCTCCTGCCAGTCCTGTTCCTGTTGTAGGGACAACACACACACCTCCTGCCAGTCCTCTTCCTGTGCTGGGATGTGTGCATAAGGAGGCCAAGGACTTCAGACAGATGTACAGTATGTGGACTGGAGGGAGGATGGGAATAGCCTACTACAGTACACACAACTGTTTTATGGAAATACAGTACTGCACAGTCATAGAACGGTCAATCCTTGTCATCTATCTACAGTACATCCGGTACACCACATTCTTTCACAGATTACAGCTCTGCTTATTTACGTTCTCAAACATGTTTGTTTAGCAGTGAAATAGCATTTTACCAGATTTGCTACTCTGCATAAAACCAGGCAGAAAGATAAAAGGATGAAGCTGAGCATGGATTATGTCTTCTGCTTTCTCCTCACAAAGAAAGACTTGTCATATTGCTGACTATGTATGTACAGTAGCTGCCAAATATATTGGCACCCTTGCATTCTTCTTAAATAATTCCCTATTTCTTCTTAAATAAATGGAAATTAAAAACACTTTTGGTCACCACACCTTGCTATTGAATTTTCAACATTGCAGAACAAATTTTATTTTGTAAACTTAAGTTTACAATTTTAATTTAGAAAATAAAGACAATCGCATGAACAAAATGATTGGCACCCCGGAGCTAGTACTTGGTTGCACAGCTTTTGGCCAACACTGCAGACAATCACTTCTTGTAGCCTTCAATGATAATCTGCTGATTTCATGAAGGCTTGCGCACGTTCAAGGCCTCAAGTACCAAAGGCAGCAAAGCAACCCCAAAGCATTATCAAACCTCCCCCATCTTTGATTGTAGGGAAGGTGTTATTTTCATTTAATGTTTTATTTGGTTGTCAGTAAACAAAGTGCTGATTTGTATTGCCAGAGAGCTCTTAGTTTGTTTCATTGGTCCACATAACATTTCCCTCTGGATTTAGGATTGTTTAGGAGGGTTTTTGTGAAGTTCATTCAGAATTCCTTGTGTCTCCTTCAGCAGTGGGGTCTTCCTATGTTTACCAACGACCAAATTAATCGTTCAAAGAAAATGCACCAGAGTGCACCAGAGCACAATGTTACCCAGTGTCCAAAAACAGTCTCTTTTGAAGTTGGACAACAACCCCAAACACACATAAAAAGTCCCCTGGAAGGGTTCAAGAAGAAACGCTGGACTGGCCATTGAGTCCAGATCTGAATCACATCCATAACCTGTGGCGAGAGCTGAAAACAGAAGTTGGTGGAGGGCACCCATCAAACATTGAAGAATTAGAGCAGTTTGCTGCTGAAGAGTGGGCCAAATTGCCAGTAGAACAGTGCAGCAAGCTCATTGATGGCTACAAGAAAGCATTTTTTGGAAGTTATCTTGGCCAAAAGATGTGGAACCAATTACTATTTTCTCCATTTAATTTGTAAACTTAAGTTTACAAAAATACAATTGGTTCTCCAATGTTGAAAATCCAATAACAAGGTGTGGAGACCAAACATTTCTTTTGTTACATTTGAGAAGAAATAGGGAACTATTTAAGAAATTTGCAAGGGTGACAATATACTTGGCCGCAACTGTATGTATGACCGTTTGGTGCTGTAGGAGTATTACCTAACCGACTGTATCACTGGAGGAGAAGAAAACAGTGCCATCTATTGATCGACTGTGAAACAAAGCACTTTCTCCTGCAGTGTGAAGAGTTCAGCCTTGGACAATTCAAAGACTATACAATGTGCAAACACACTCCATTCAATGTGAAGAGGCTACTACAGTTCTGCACTGAATTTGACCTTTTTGCGTACCTTATATCTGTCCATTCAATGAAAATGTTTCTATAGTGATTCTGTATTAAAATTTACCTATGAGCTATGCACGTATGAGGAGAAAGAGGCAAGAAGAGGGATGGAAAGAGACAGAGAAAACATGACAGCGGGACATATGCCCAGGCCGTGAGCAGAGTAACAGGCCCAACCCCCACTATTACACCCGCCCAAGCCCCATCCTGCGACCTAAGATGTATGTATCAGATGCTCAACATGCTCTGCTCACACCTACTGTGATGGTCCCGGCCTAAATCAGACAAAAACAACACTAGACACTATAGAACACAAAGCTTTTACTATGTCATCCTGGAATATACAAGGTCTGAGGTCATCTGCCATTGGCCTAAAGAGCAGAAATCCAGACTTCGTCAAGGAATTGGAAATAAAGACATTGTCATCCTAAAAGAAACATGGTATAAAGGAGATGGACCCACTGGTTGCCCTCTAGGACACAGAGAACAGGTAGTCCCATCCACCAAACTACCATGTGTGAAACAATGAAGCGACTCAGGGGGTATGCTAATTTGGTATAGAGCAGACCTTACCCACTCTATTAAATTAGTCAAAACAGGAACATTTTACATCTGGCTAGAAATTAATAATAAGGAAATTATCTCAACAAGAATCCACATACTTTAATGATGACAGCTTCTCCATATCCTAGAGGGGGAGATCAACAATTTCCAGGCTCAGGGACATGTACTAGTCTGTGGTGACCTAAATGCCAGAACTGGACAAGAACCTGACACTCTCAGCACACAGTGGGACAAACATCTACCTGGAGGTGACAGCATTCCCTCCCCCATATGCCCTCCTATACACAACTACGACAAAATAAACAACAAAATGGGTCACAACTCCTGCAGCTCTGTCGGACACAGGGTATGTACATAGTCAATGGTAGGCTTCGAGGGACTCCTATGGCAGGTACATCTATAGCTCATCTCCTGGCAATAGTACTGAAGACTACTTTATCACTGACCTCAACCCAGAGTCTCTTAGAACATTCACAGTCAATCCACTGACAGCCCTATCAGATCACAGAAAAATCACACTACTTGAACAGAGCTATGCTCAATCATGAGGCATCAAAGCCAAAGGAACTGAATAATATTAAGAAGTGCTATAGACGGAAGGAAAATAGTGTGGAAATCTACCAAAAAACAATTAGCCAACAACAAATTTGATCCCTTCTAGACAATTTCCTGGACAAATGGTTTCACTGTAATAGTGAAGGTGTAAACTTGGCAGTAAAAAACCTAAACAAAATATTTGACCTCTCAGCGTCCCTATCAAATCTAAAAATGTCAATAACCTAAGAACGAAATTGAGAAACCTATCCAACCAAAAACATAGAGACCCAGAAAGATTTCACTATGGGGAATAACTAAAACAATACAGAAATACACTACAAAAAAAGAAGGAACAGCACGTCAGAAATCAGCTCAACGTAATTGAAGAATCAATTGAATCTAACCACTTTGGGAAATTTGGAAAACAAACAACAACACGAAGAGTTATCTATCCAAAACGGAGATGTGTGGATAAACCACTTCTCCAATCTTTTTGGCTCTATAACAACGAACAAACAGCAAAAACATATAAATGATTGTAACGGCTTTCTTCTGTGGACGAAGTAGAGGACCAAAGCGCAGCGTGGTTAGTGTTCTTCATGATTTAATAAAGACAATAACGTGAACACTACAAAATACAAAAACAACAAATGTGAAAACCGAAACAGTCCTATCTGGTGCATAGACACAAAGACAGAAGACAACCACCCAACAAAACCCAACACAAAACAGGCTACCTAAATATGGCTCCCAATCAGAGACAAACGACTAACACCTGCCTCTGATTGGGAACCATATCAGGCCAAACACAGAAACAGGAAAACTAGACACACAACATAGAATGCCCACTCAGCTCACGTCCTGACCAACACTAAAACAAAGAAAACACAAAAGAACTATGGTCAGAACGTGACAGTACCCCCCCCCAAGGTGCGGACTCCGGCCGCAAAACCTGAACCTATAGGGGAGGGTCTGGGTGGGCATCTGTCCGCGGTGGCGGCTCTGGCGCTGGACGTGGACCCCACTCCACCATTGTCTTTGTCCACCTCCTTAGCGTCCCTTGAGTGGCGACCCTCGCCGCCGACCTTGGCCTGGGAACCCTAACAAAGGACCCCACTGGACTGAGGAGCGCCTCTGGACTGAGGGGCGCCTCAGGACTGAGGAAACTCCTCCGGACTGAGGGACAGCTCCGGACCGAGGGGCAGCTCATGACTGAGAGGTAGCTCATGACTGAGAGGCAGCTCATGACTGAAGGGCAGCTCATGACTGGAGGGCAGCTCATGACTGGAGGGCAGCTCATGACTGGAGGGCGGCTCATGACTGGCGGGCGGCTCCTGACTGGCGGGCGGCTCCTGACTGGCGGGCGGCTCCTGACTGGCGGGCGGCTCCTGACTGGCGGGCGGCTCCTGACTGGCGGGCGGCTCCTGACTGGCGGGCGGCTCCTGACTGGCGGGCGGCTCTGGCAGCTCCTGACTGGCGGGCGGCTCTAGCAGCTCAGGACAGACGGGCGGCTCAGATGGAGCTGGGCAGACGGGCGGCTCAGATGGAGCTGGGCAGACGGGCAGCTCAGATGGCGCTGGGCAGACGGGTAGCGCAGGCGGCGCTGGGCAGACGGACAGCGCAGGCGGCGCTGGGCAGACGGACAGCGCAGGCGGCGCTGGGCAGACGGGCAGCGCAGGCGGCGCTGGGCAGACGGGCAGCGCAGGCGGCGCTGGGCAGACAGCAGACTCTGGCCTGCTGAGGCGCACAGTAGGCCTGGTGCGTGGTGCCGGAACTGGTGGTACCGGACTGGAGACACGCACCACTGGGCGAGTGCGGGGAGCAGGAACAGGGCACACTGGCCCCTCAGGCGCACTATAAGCCTGGTGTGTGGTACCGGCACTGGTTGTACCGGGCTGAGGGCACGCACCTCAGGGCGAGTGCGGGGAGAAGGAACAGTGCGTACAGGGCTCTGGAGACGCACAGGAGGCTTGGTGCGTGGTGCCGGAACTGGTGGTACCTGGACTGAAGACACGCACCACTGGGCGAGTGAGGGGGAGCAGGAACAGGGCACACTGGACTCTCGAGGTGCACTATAAGCCTGGTGCGTGGTACCGGCACTGGTGGTAACGGGCTGAGGGCACGCACCTCACGGCGAGTGCGGGGAGAAGGAACAGTGCGTACAGGGCTCTGGAGACGCACAGGAAGCCTGGTGCGTGGTGTTGGCACTGGTGGTACTGGGCTGGTGCGAGGAGGTGGCACCGGATAGACCGGACCGTGAAGGCACACAGGAGGTCTTGAGCACCGAGCCTGCCCAACCTTACCTGGTTGAATGCTCCCCGTAGCCAGACCAGTGCGGCGAGGTGGAATAGCCCGCACTGGGCTGTGCTGGCGAACCGGGGACACCATGCATAAGGCTGGTGCCATGTACACCGGACCGAGGAGACGCACTGGAGACCAGATGCGTTGAGCCGGCTTCATGGCACCTGGCTCAATGCCCAACCTAGCCCGGCCGATACGAGGAGCTGGGATGTACCGCACCGGGCTATGCACACGTACAGGAGACACCGTGCGCTCTTCCGCATAACACGGTGTCTGCCCGTACTCTCGCTCTCCACGGTAAGCACGGGAAGTTGGCGCAGGCCTCCTACCTGACTTCGCCACACTCCCCGTGTGCCCCCCCAAAGAAATTTTTGGGGCTGCCTCTCGGGCTTCCTACCGCGACGTCGTGCTAACCTCAATCGCCGGTATCCCTCCTCGCACTGCTCCAGCGAATCCCAGGCGGGCTCCGGCACTCTCTCTGGATCGATCGACCACCTGTCTATCACCTCCCAAATTGTATAATCCAGACTTGGCTGCCGAGCTAGCTCCTCAAAATGCCGCCTCTCTGCTTTCGCTGCCTCCAGCTCTGCCTTGGGGCGGCGATATTCCCCTGGCTCTGCCCAGGGTCCTTTTCCGGCCAACTCGTCCTCCAAAGTCCATTTTTCCTGACATCGCTGCCTCTCCTGCTTCTGCTGCCGCTGCTGCCCGTTGCCACGCTGCTTGGTCCTATTTTGGTGGGTGGTTCTGTAACGGCTTTCTTCTGTGGACGAAGTAGAGGACCAAAGTTGTTAGTGTTGTTAGTGTTCATCATGATTTAATAAAGACAATAACGTGAACACTACAAAATAGAAAAACAACAAATGTGAAAACCGAAACAGTCCTATCTGGTGCATAGACACAAAGACAGAAGACAACCACCCAACAAAACCCAACACAAAACAGGCTACCTAAATATGGCTCCCAATCAGAGACAAATTACTAACACCTGCCTCTGATTGGCAACCATATCAGGCCAAACACAGAAACAGGAAAACTAGACACACAACATAGAATGCCCACTCAGCTCACGTCCTGACCAACACTAAAACAAAGAAAACACAAAAGAACTATGGTCAGAACGTGACAATGATCAAATACACATTTTAGACTAAGCTATAAAAGACTGACAGAACCCACTGGATTCTCAAATTACATTGAATGAACTACAGGACAAAATACAAACCCTCCAACCCAAAAAGGCCTGTGGGGTTGATGGTATCTTAAATTAAATGATTAAATATACAGACCACAAATCAATCAATCAATCAATCAAGTTTATTTTATATAGCCCTTCGTACATCAGCTAATATCTGGAAGTGCTGTACAGAAACCCAGCCTAAAACCCCAAACAGCAAGCAATGCAGGTGTAGAAGCACGGTGGCTAGGAAAAACTCCCTAGAAAGGCCAAAACCTAGGAAGAAACCTGGAGAGGAACCAGGCTATGAGGGGTGGCCAGTCCTCTTCTGGCTGTGCCGGGTGGAGATTATAACAGAACATAGGCCAAGATGTTCAAAATGTTCATAAATGACAAGCATGGTCAAATAATAATCAGGAATAAATGTCAGTTGGCTTTTCATAGCCGATCATTAAGAGTTGAAAACAGCAGGTCTGGGACAGGTAGCGGTTCTATAACCGCAGGCAGAACAGTTGAAACTGGAACAGCAGCAAGGCCAGGTGGACTGGGGACAGCAAGGAGTCATCATGCCCGGTAGTCCTGACGTATGGTCCTAGGGCTCAGGTCCTCCGAGAGAGAGAAAGAAAGAGAGAAGGAGAGAATTAGAGAGAGCCAAGATGTTCAAAATGTTCATAAATGACAAGCATGGTCAAATAATAATCAGGAATAAATGTCAGTTGGCTTTTCATAGCCGATCATTAAGAGTTGAAAACAGCAGGTCTGGGACAGGTAGGGGTTCCATAACCGCAGGCAGAACAGTTGAAACTGGAACAGCAGCAAGGCCAGGTGGACTGGGGACAGCAAGGAGTCATCATGCCCGGTAGTCCTGACGTATGGTCCTAGGGCTCAGGTCCTCCGAGAGAGAGAAAGAAAGAGAGAAGGAGAGAATTAGAGAGCGCATACTTAAATTCACACAGGACACTGGATAAGACAGGAGAAGTACTCCAGATATAACCAACTGACCCTAGCCCCCCGACACATAAACTACTGCAGCATAAATACTGGAGGCTGAGACAGGAGGGGTCAGGAGACACTGTGGCCCCATCCGATGATACCCCCGGACAGGGCCAAACAGGAAGGATATAACCCCACCCACTTTGCCAAAGCACAGCCCCTGCACCACTAGAGGGATATCTTCAACCACCAACTTACAATCCTGAGACAAGGCCGAGTATAGCCCACAAAGATCTCCACCACAGCACAAACCAAGGGGGGGCGCCAACCCAGACAGGAAGATCACGTCAGTAACTCAACCCACTCAAGTGACGCACCCCTCCTAGGGACGGCATGAAAGAGCACCAGTAAGCCAGTGACTCAGCCCCTGTAATAGGGTTAGAGGTAGAGAATCCCAGTGGAGAGAGGGGACCGGCCAGGCAGAGACGGCAAGGGCGGTTCGTTGCTCCAGAGCCTTTCCGTTCACCTTCACACTCCTGGGCCAAATTCCAATTGGCTATACTTAAACTCTTTAACGTCCTCCTCAGCTCTGGCATCTTCCCCAATATTTGGAACTGATCACCCCAATCCATAATAGTGGAGACAAATTTGACCCCAATAACTACCGGGGGATATGCGTCAACAGCAACCTTGGGAAAATCCTCTGCATTATCATTAACAGCAGACTCGTACATTTCCTCAGGGAAAACAATGTACTTTGGCTTTTTAACAAATTACCGTACGACAGACCACGTATTCACCCTGCACACCCTAATTGACAAACAAACAAACCAAAACAAAAGTAACGTCTTCTCATGCTTTAGTGATTTAAAAAAAGCTTTAGACTCAATTTGGCATGAGGGTCTGCTATACAAATTGTGGGAGAAAAGTGTTGTTGGGAGAAAAATATATGACATTATCAAATCCATATGCACAAACAACAGGTGCGCGGTTAAAATCAGCAAAAAACACACATTTCTTTCCAGATGGCTGAGGGGTGAGACAGGGATGCAGCTTAAGCCCCACCCTATTCAACATATATCAACGAATTGTAACTGCACTTACTGCCTTTTATTTTGGTTTTAATCTGCCCTTGGCTGCAGTTACTGCCCTGTACCTTGTTATCATATCATTTTATTCTGATGGTGATACAATCGAACCTGTATGACACTGACTGACAACTACACACACATACATTGCTAATCTAGGGACACAACATCATGACAAAGCATTCCTGGGAGCAAATGATGGTTGAACTTGCTTTGAAACGCTAACACCCAGACACTGGTAAGAACTAGATAGTTAAGTAGAGCTGAGTACATAAATCAATCATGGTTAGCAGATGTTATTGCGAGTGCAGTGAAATGGTTATGCTTCCAGATCCGACAGTGCAGCAGTATCTAACAGGTAATATCTAACAATTCCAAAACAAAACCTAATATCTAACAAATTCCACAACAAAACCTAATACGCACAATCTAATAAAGGAATGGGATAAGAATATATAAGTATAAAATATATGGCTGAGCAGTGACAGAGCGGCTAGGATGCAATAGATAGTAAAAACTAGATAGTGAAGGATACAGTATACGTTATACACATATGAGATGATTAATGTGAGATATGTAAACATTCTTAAAGTGGCATTATTAAAATAACAAGTGTTCCATATATTAAAGTGTCAAATGATATCAAGTCTGTAGGTAGGCAGCCACCTCTCTGTGCTAGCGTTGGCTGTTTAACAATCTGATGGCCTGAGATAGAAGCTGTTTCTCAATCTTTCTTTCCCAGCTTGATGCACCTGTACTGGCCTCACCTTCTGGATGGAAGCAGGGTGAACAGGCAATCGGCTCGGGTGGTTATTGTCCATGAAGATATTTTTTGCCTATCTGTGACATCGGGTGTTGTAGGTGTCCTGGAGGGCAGGTAGTTTGCACCCTCTGGAGAGCCCTGCAGTTGTGTGCGGTGCAGTTGCCGTACCAGGTGGTGATACAGCCCAACATGATGCTCTCAATTGTGCACCTAAAAGTTAGTGAGGGTCTTCGGTGACAAGCCACATTTTTTCAGCCTCCAGAGGTTGAAGAGGCGCTGTTGCGCCTTCTTCACCACACTGTCTATATGCATGGACCATTTCAGTTTGTCGGTGTTAACACTTTCCACCTTCTCCACTGCTGTCCCATCGATGTGGATAGGGGGGTACTCCCTTTGCTGTTTCCTGAAGTCCACGATCATCTCTTTTGTTTTGCTGACATTGAGTGAGAGGTTATTTTCCTGACACCACACTCCAAGAGGGCCCTCAACTCCTCCCTGTCTCGTCGTTGTCGGTCATCAAGCCTACCACTGTGGTGTCATCCGCAAACTTGATGATTGAGTTGGAGGCGTGCATGGCCATGCAGTTGTGGCTGAACAGGGAGTACAGGAGGGGGCTGAGAATTCACCCTTGTGGGGCCCCAGTGTTGAGGATCAGCGGAGTGGAGATGTTGTTTCCTACTTTCAGCACCTTGGGGCGGCCCGTCAGAAAGTCCAGGACCCAGTTACACAGGGCAGGGCCGAGACCCATGGTCTCAAGCTTAATGATGAGTTTGGAGGGTACTATGGTGTTGAAAAGCATTCGTACATAGGTATTCCTCTTGTCCAGATGTGTAATGGCATTTTGCAGTGTGATGGCGATTGCATCGTTTGTGGACCTATTGGGGTGGTATGCAAATTGAAGTGGGTCTAGGGTGACAGGTAGGGTGGAGGTGATATGATCCTTGATTAGTCTCTCAAAGCACTCCATGATGACAGAAGTGAGTGCTATGGACGAAAGTCATTTAGTTCAGTTGCCTTGGCTTTCTTAGGAACAGGAACAATGGTGGCCATCTTGAAGCATGTGGGGACAGCAGACTGGAATAGGGAATGACTGAATATGTCCGTAAACACACCAGCCAGCTGTTCTGCACATACTCTGATGAAACGACTAGGGCATACCGTCTGGGCCGGCAGCTTTGCGAAGGTTAACACGTTTAAATGTTTTACTCACGTCAGCCACGGAGAAGGAGGTCCCACATTATTTGGTAGAGGTTCGCGTCAGTGGCACTGTATTGTCCTCAAAGCGCCCTAAGATATTGTTTATTTTGTCTGGAAGCAAGACATCGATGTCCGCGACGGGGCTGGTTTTATTTTTGTAATCCGTGATTGTCTGTAGACCCTGCCACATACGTCTCGTATTTGAGACGTTGATTTGCATCTCCACTTTGTCTCTATACTGACACTTTGCTTGTTTGATTACCTTATGGGGGGAATAACTACACTGTTTGTTTTCGGTCATATTTCCAGTCGTCTTGCCATGATGCGGTGTTACTTGCTTTCAGCTTTGCGCGAATGCTGCCATCAATCCACGGTTTCTGGTTAGGGTAGGTTTTAATAGTCACAGTGGGTACAACATCTCTTATAAACTCGCTCACCGAGTCAGTGTATACGTCAATGTTATTATCTGAGGCTACCCGGAACATATCCGAGTCCACGTGATCGAAGCAATCTTGAAGCGTGGAATTTGGTTGGTCAGACCAGCATTGGATAGACCTAAGCATAGACACTTCCTGTTTTAGTTTCTGCCTATAGGAGGGGAGCAACAAGATGGAGTCATGGTCAGAGTTGCCAAAACGAGGTCGGGAGAGGGCCTTGTATGCATCGCGGAAGTTAGAGTAGCAATGGTCGAGCATGTTACTTGCTCATGTAGACCAATCGATATGCTGATAGAATTTAGGTAGCCTTGTTCTCAAATTAGCTTTGTTAAAATCCCAGCTACAATAAATCAAGCCTCAGGATATATGGTTTCCAGTTTGCATAGAGTCCAGTGAAGTTCCTTGATGGCCGTCTTGGTATACGCTTGCGGGGGGGTATAGAGTTAGGAAGCAAGCCTTATTAAAAGGATACTTCAGGGTTATTTGATAAGGAAATGGTATCCCTGAGTTAATCTAACTCTGGGGAAGTATATAAAGGACCTCATTGCCAAAATCCCAAAGTATCCCTTTAACCAAACCACTCATCTCTATGAAGTCAGACATTTGAAGTCCCATTAAGAGAGTTTAGAATTCAATTATTGCTCTGCTGTGTGAGCTAGTTAGCTAAATTGAGGTAATGTTTTGAACGTACTAGCTTGCAATGGAAATAAAACATGGCATTTAATTGGCATACAACACTTAACCATTGACTTGAGGACTCAAAACCCAAAATGGTGGACTTGACTTGACTCAACCTGAGCTGTGGAACTTGAGACTTAACTTGAGACTTGTCCATTATTACTTGGGATAACACATTATACATTGCTGCAGGAAGTGTGACATATAAATCCCCCCTAATATATTTTTTTATTGATGAAATAGTGCAGTACAGCTGCCTTAGCTTCACAAGTAATGAGATGTGTCGTGCTGGGGGAGCGCTCCCTCACTTCTTTCAATTTGAGAATCCATGAAAAATTATAGAATGACAAACCAAATAAATATGTAGGCTACAGCAGCCTAGAAGTAGGTAAATGGTGGTATCTTCCCTGTCTTCTCTCTGGCGAATGATGAGGAACTGTAGGCTACATGTGTGCACTGCAGAGGCCCATTGGAGTCTTGACAACTTCAGAGTGTAATTTTTTTTTTTTTACCTGTCTGCCTTTAAAAATCATTCCTTCCTTCCTCGCCCCTTGCCCTGCAAGTGTACACTTGTCAGACGTCATGATACGTCATCAGAAGTGTCCACTTAATTTGAGGGCTGAGGGGATAGGGTGTCTTTTAAGTGTTTGGACCGTAGCCCTGCTTGGGATCTTTAGCCTATATTGACTATTGGTTGAGACGCAGGGCCTGTTAGGGTAGGCTATGTAAGGGTGGGAAATTGGAAATGGGAATTGGGCCAAGTTGGAGGTAATAATGCCTTTAGGTTATAGTTAATTGAGATGCATGAATACACCACACCAAAAGCTTGGTTTTATGCCTGTTCAATGGTGCTAATTTAGTAAAGTTAGATCAAAGCTGAATCAATGTCTTGCAAGATTACATAACAATGAATTGATATTTTATATAACAGAACGGAATAGCATATCAGGCCTATAACACTACTGTTACACCAAAAACATCTAATTTCTAATGAGATTTTAGGACGGTTAGCTGAAGCTGAATAGTCCCCCTGTCACGAATCCCGCTTCCTGAGTCTGTTTTTGCCTGTGTTCTGTCCTGGAGTGTTTTTTCCGGTGTCCTGGAACGCACCCTGTCTGGTTGCCGGGCGAAGTAGCTGGTTGGGAGATCTCTGATTTACCGCACCTGCATCCAATCCGCTATCTGCACACCTGGTCCTGATCATCACCCCTCCACTTCATAAGCACTGACCTGACATCCATTCCCTGCCGGATCGTTAGCCATGAACAGTATGTTGTGCCAGCGTATCAGCCTCCAGTTTGATAGAGTTTGTTTTGTTGTTTTGTACGTCTTGCTTGCCTTGAACTTACCTCCGTTTGTTCTGTCTACAGCCATTCACCAGGAACACTCACCCCATTCCTGCCTGGTCGTCGGTGGCTTCTGTTACTCCCTTGGATCTGTCGATTCACTCCCATCAACTCACCTCCACTGCCCGCTCCGCCACCTGGATCTTTCCACCGCTACATTTCAACTTGTAAATAAATACTCACCTTCATCCTACTCTCCTTGTCCTAGTCTGCTTCTGGGTTCAATTGTAGAAGAAGCGTGACACCCCCAAAAATTATAATGTGCCAAAACTCAGAGCCGCTGTGCAGGATATATGCTTTGAAACAAAATACAAGACTAGGCTAATAGTTTGTTAACATCATCTGCTCTACCTTGCTCACGAAACAGTAATTCAAGATGGAAATGCATAGGCCATTGCCATGAAACTGATTGAGATCAATCAAATGATTGGCATGCAGATGCAGTTTTATCAGTAAGATGTGAATAATTATCATTCACGATTGACAGTGATGATGGCCTATTTTGAAATTAGGTATAGCGAACTTGGTGTTTGAGGGTATAAAAAATATAACGTTTTATTGAGACAATATTTGTGGGAATAGGCAAACATTGCAATTGGAGGATGCACTTTATGCATATCTTATAACAGGGCTCTCCAACCTTGTTCCTGGAGAGCTACCATCGTGTAGGTATTCATTCCAACTCTAATCTAGCACACCTGATTCTAATAATTAGCTGGTGTATAAGATTATTCGGGTTAGTTACAGCAGGGGTTGGACTGAAACCCTACAGTACGGTAGCACTCCAGGAACAGAGTTGGAGAGCCATGATAGTCCGATCTTTGGTAGGTCTGTAGCCATGGTGTCTGTATACTGCATGTGTTCCCAGCTGGCTTCATCCATCTGAGCAGAAGCCAAAATGTAACTGTCCCGTGCTCATTACAAACAGGCTAAATAAAGGACCTTGAATGACAGCATCATGGACCGCTCCTCCATTCACCCGAAGACTTTGTGGCACTATTTTGATCTGCTGACCACGTTTTAGCCTTCTTTTCCATTTACATTGTGTCATAACCTACACTTGTATTAGCCTACACTGTAATTCATTAAAATGGACTGGATTATTTTACTGCACCAGCATTGCAATCCAATGCATGTACGATTTATGCAATAAACTGAGATATACTGCCCCCCCCCCCCCAAAAAAATTGGGGGGGGGGGGGCAGTGCTACAGAAGGCTATATCAGTCCTCTAATACAGGAATAGTAAAAACGCTGCTGTGAATTTTATATATATATATATATCATTTTTTTCAGGGTGTGCAGCTGCACCCTCAGCACCCCTACTTCCTAGGGCTATGACTTTTTTTTGATAGCCCATCTGTAGATGCTCTACAGACTATCAGTAACATTTCAACTTACTATTTAATAACCCTTACCCTAGGTTTAACCCTAACCTTAACCCTTGCCCTAACCCTTATTACAAACCTAACTCTAATTGTAACCGTAGCAAGCACTTGCTTACCAACAGATAGCTTGTTGATAGTATGAACATCTGTAGAGCATTTACAGGTGGAAAATCCGGACTCAAGACTTGAAGGATAAGACTTGAGACTTACTTAGGACCTGCAACATTGTGATTCCCACAAATAAGGTTGAAACATCACCACACAGTATGCAATATTTAAATCCAAATGCAATGTGTTTTTAAATGTTCTAATCCCTCATTTGAATATGAGTGGGTGGTCCTGGCACAGCTCTGCAGTGATAAATAACCCCCCACAGAATCATTGGCAGAGTGTGCTTGTAAAAAACCTATTCATCAGACGGAGCAGAAAGCAGTTTCTATGCCTGTGATTTGTGTAGGTATTTCAACACAAAAACAAGAGCCTGCAAGGCATGACTCAGAGGCACCAGCTGTTAGCCATGCCAGAGACATCACAGAGTGTTTGTCACCCAACGCAGAGATGACGACGCGTCGGTCGGCCATGTGAAACATAAGTGCGTCAGCAATATTTCACATCCACTCTTTTCCATCGCACATTATCCTCATTTGGAAGTTTTAGAGAGGAATATAAAACTGTTTATGGGCTTGGTTGTAGAATTTGATGATGTTTATGTGCAAACACCCCTGTTTTTATTATTGAAAGCTGATTGCTGAGCTAGGTCAGTCGTAAAAAGCAGCATGTGTTCTCGTAATTATGGAGAGTCTTACAACTTTGTGATGGTAAAGTTCATGAAATAAGTGAAAGGAAGAGATTTGTGGTGATTGACACAAACATGTAGATGGGTGAGAGACTGCCCCAGAGGCCACATTAATTTAGTTTGCCTGAGAGACAGAATTACTGGATCATGCTCAGTTGTTCTGACTGCACCGTTTAACAAGCACCATGTGACTGTAAACATTCAGGGCTGCAGTTGTTTGGCTGCTATAACATTTACATTTCAGTTTTTTTGTTTGGATGCATCCCCTGCACAGCTATGTCACAATTGGTCGTGTTAGATTTTTACTCATTTTTAGTTCAGTGTGGTCAATGTCTTGTAAACTGTGTACTTTGTACACTGTATAGCCAGTAATTTTGATAAGTGACATTTTCTGGTTGCAGGTTTGTGTCTTTATGCTTGTGCTCAGCCTTAACCCCCTGGAATCGATGTCCACACCCCCTGTAAATCGAATTAGCATAATAAAACAAAAATCTGTCTGTTTATTTGCATGTGCTGCGTCTCAATCCACTGCATTCACAAGGTTTCCGTATCTGCGTTGGAAGGTGGCCGAGCTAGAGCTGTGTTTGTCAGACCACGAGAGATCCCGAAAAACTTTCTTCTCACGAAAACGTCTGTAGCGTCCGAACGGTTTGGCCTACAAGCCTCACAAGGATGCCAACATGCCTCACAAGAATCGTCTGCAGGTAGCCTGTGTCGTGTCTTTGGCTATGCCGGATTAAGTGATATGACATGCTATTCTATAAAATCATTTCTCTGTAATTAATATTACCTGATTAAGCTAATCAGGTAGATAATTAACTACAAAGTCTAGGCACCATGAAATAATGTTTATAGAGCTGTTATCTTCCAAATAAACTCTTAAAGACTCTCTTAATCTTTTACATCAGTAGCAGTCAATATTTAATCCTCACCTTATTTAGTCTCATCTGAAAGTTGTAAATTCTTGGTTATCTTCACGAACCCTGGCTAACAAGATGAATTAGCAATACAAAATGTGGTTTAATTATTTATTTACTAAACACCTAACTAATCACACAGAATTACTTATACACAGAATGGATCATACATTGATTACAAATTGTGTCATAAAGAAAACGTCCCTGGTGGACGGAGCCGACATGACGGCTGGTTACACAAAGGAAAGGGGGTTGGGTTTGAGTTAAAGAGCGGGAAGACTGAGTAACAAAGGGAGAAGCTATGCTATCGTAAATACAATATCTTATGCATTCTAAATTACAGCCCATTTGAAAAAGGAGAACGCAATAAATATTTACTCTGAGCTGCGCTTCAGTAGATTGGTCGTAGATCGTAGGCCGGGTTGTCCAGCATGGATCTCTGGTCCTCTGAAGACTGTCTAGTGTTGAACTGGAGCGTGGAAGAATGAATACTCTCTCCGTCCTCTCCTAGCCCAGGTTTAGCGGGCGGAGGGGGTAGCACTTCTTTAGTGAATAAGAGTTCAAAGTTCATACCAAGTTGCCATGCTATATGCTCATGCTATATTCTGGCTGGTATAGTCGAAATTCATCCTTCCGGCATGTAGGTCGTCACCTTCACATTGAAATTCGATGCTAATTTCGTTAGGTTGGCTTAGTTCTGTAGGTGGTCTTTGTCCTTTCAACGTGGGGACCTCAAGTCCACACGTCCTTGGAACAGCATATTATCTGAGCCCTTTTAACGTAGGACTGTCACGCTAACGTCCTCGGAACAGAAAGTTACATTTTCGTCAAGGGCTTTGTATAGTGGTAGGAGAGAGGGCATGTTTCATAGTTTACAACCAATGTCTCTTCACATGGGCGGGGCCACTGAGTGTGCAGAGCTTTAACCTTATGAAAACCCAATTCTCTCATTTGGAAGCTAAAATTACATTTAAACTGCACAACAATTCCATGTGAATCTGACAACTAGAATGTGTAGACTTTGCAAGATACAGTTTATGTCGTCCTATCATCAGTAATAATATGTCACGCAGAATGACGCTGGAGGGACAAAGCAGGTACGGGGCGTAAACATTTAATAAACAACTGACATAGACGAGACAGGAACAGCGTCATGAAACAGAAACTAAGACAAGAAACAATCAATGCAGCAGCAGGGAACAGAGCAAGGGAACAGACAAATATAGGGGAGGAAATGAACATGTGATAAGTGAGTCCAAAAACGATGATGCGAGTGACGAGGGACGGCAGGTGTGGGTGATGGATGACAGGAGCGTGTAATGCAGGATAATCTGGCGCCCTCAAGTGCCAGGGGAAGGGAAGAGTGGGAGCAGACGTGACAGTACCCCTCCCTCTTGGGACGCCACCCGGCGTGGGTGCTGGCCAAGCCGGTTGGGGCGTGAAAACCTGACGAACTGGCAGGAGCGTCAGAGCCTGGCGAGCTTGGCGAGCCGGCCGAGGCATGGGAGCCTGACGATCTGGCTGAAGCAAGACGCCTGTCAATCCCGCTGAGGAAGCCCGAAGATCCAGCGGAGCGTGGCGTGGGATGGAAACCTGCCAAGCCAACCGAGGCAACGAAACCTCTCGAGCCAGCCAGGGCGTGAAAGCCCAACGGGCTGGCTGAGGTACCCCCGGTTCCATCGGCGGCGGAATCCACCCCGACGTCATAAACAAAACAAACAAAACAAACAAAACACTCTTGGACCAGTTGGGTGCACAAAAACTGACGATCCGGCTGAGGCCCGATGTGGGATGGGAACCCTCCGAGCCAACCGGGGCAAGGAAACCTCTCGAACCAGCTAGGGAGTGGAAGCCCGACGAGCTGGATAGGCATCCCCGGTTACATCGATGGCGATCCAGAGCCGCTGCCACCATTCCAACCGGAACGCCAGTACTCCCCGATGCTTTGTATGTTGGCTGCTGCATTCTGTCACGTGGAATGACTCTGGAGGGACGAAGCAGGTACGGGGAGTAAACATTTAATAAACAACTGACATAGACGAGACAGGAACAGCGTCAGCAAACAGAAACTAAGACAAGAAACATTCAATGCAGCAGCAGGGAACAGAGCAAGGGAACAGACAAATATAGGGGAGGAAATGAACATGTGATAAGTGAGTAAAGGTAAGTCCAATAACGCTGATGCGAGTGACGAGGGACGGCAGGTGTGGGTGATGGATGGCAGGAGCGTGTGATGCAGGGTAATCTGGCGCCCTCAAGTGCCAGGGGAAGGGAAGAACAGGAGCAGACGTGACATAATGTCTCAGACGCCAACTGATCTGGCATCATATTCATTATGTACCAACTCACATTTTCAACTGGTTGGATTACCGAAATATGGTTCCTTTCCCCCCACCTTTTGATGTTCCCACTCTCTATGTTTAACAAATACTTTTCAGTCCTTCTGTAGAGTCAAGAGAGAGGAAAGGAAGAAAGGTATTTATGGGGGGGTCATAAACCTCACCCACAGGCCAACGTCATGACACCTGGTACCAGTTTTAAAAAATATAGAAGTATAAAGTTTACATACACTTTTTCAACAAACTATAGTTTTGGCAAGTCGGTTAGGAAATCTACTTTGTGTATGATACAAGTCATTTTTCCAACAATTGTTTACAGACAGATTATTTCACTTATAATTCACGGTATCACAATTCCAGTGGGTCAGAAGTTTACATACACTAAGTTGACTGTGCCTTTAAACAGCTTGGAAAATTCCAGAAAATTATGTCATGGCTTTAGAAGCTTCTGATAGGCTAATTGACGTCATTTGAGTCAATTGGAGGTATAATTGTGGATGTATTTTTAGGCCTACCTTCAAACTCAGTGCCTCTTTGCTTGACATCATGGGAAAATCAAAAGAAATCAGCCAAGACTTCAGAAAAGAAATTGTAGACCTCCACAAGGCTGGTTCATCCGTGGGAGCAATTTCCAAACGCCTGAAGGTACCACGTTCATCTGTACAAACAATAGTATGAAGTACAAACACCATGGGACCATACAAAAGTATCTATATCCACAGTAAAACGAGTTCTATATCGACATAATCTGAAAGGCCGCTCAGCAAGGAAGAAGCTACTGCTCCAAAACCGGCATAAAAAAAGCCAGACTACGGTTTGCAACTGCACATGGGGACAAAGATCATACTTTTTGGAGAAATGTCCTCCGGTCTGATGAAACAAAAATAGAGCTGTTTGGCCATAATGACCATCACATTATGTTTGGAGGAAAAAGGGGGAGGCTTGCAAGCCGAAGAACACAATCCCAACCGTGAAGCACGGGGGGTGGCAGCATCATGTGGTGGGGGTGCTTTGCTACAGGAGGGACTGGTGCACTTCACAAAATATATGGCATCATGAGGTAGGAAAATTATGTGGATATATTGAAGCAACATCTCAAGACATCAGTCAGGAAGTTAAAGCTTGATCGCAAATGGGAAAACAAAGTCAAGGTATTGGAGTGGCCATCACAAAGCCCTGACCTCAATCCCATAGAAAATTTGTGGGCAGAACTGAAAAAGCGTGTGGGAGCAAGGAGGCCTACAAACCTGACTCAGTTACACCAGCTCTGTCAGGAGGAATGGGACAAAATTCACCCAACTTATTGTGGGAAGCTTGTGGAAGGCTACCCGAAACGTTTGACCCAAGTTAACCTTTCACGAGTATCAACCCCGTATCCGGGATCACCCCCCACCCCCCCCACACTGATTAGCATCGCTAGCATAGCTTCACAAGTAAATAGTAGCATCTAAATATCATTAAATCACAAGTCCAAGACACCAGATGAAAGATACAGATCTTGTGAATAAACCCATCATTTCTGTTTTTTAAAATGTTTTACAGGGAAGACACAATATGTAAATCTATTAGCTAACCACGTTAGCAAAATACACCATCTTTCTTTGTCCACCATTTTCTCTCTCCACCACTAGCTATCACCAATTCGGCTAAACTAAGATATTGATAGCAACAAACCAAGAAAAAAACTCATCAGATGACAGTCTGATAACATATTTATGGTATAGGATAGGTGTTGTTAGAAAAAAGTGCATATTTCAGGTAGAAATCACAGTTTACAATTGCACCGACCATCACAAATCGACTAGAATTACTAGATAGAGCAACGTGTATGACCAATTTACTCATCATAAAACATTTCATAAAAATAGACAAAGCATAGCAATGGAAAGACACAGTTCTTGTGATTTCAGACCATATTTCAGATTTTCTAAGCGTTTTTCAGCGAAAACACAATAAATCGATAAGTTAGCATACCACATGTACAAACGTTAGTAGAGCATGAATTCAAGGCAAAGGGAGCTATAACGTTATCATCGCCAAAATATATTAATTTTTTCACTAACCTTCTCAGAATTCTTCCGATGACACTCCTGTAACATCATTTTACAACATACATATACAGTTTGTTCGAAAAGGTGCATATTTAGCCATACAAAACCGTGGTTATACAATGGAAATAGTCACAACTCAAGCATCAAAATGAGGGACGTCAGCTTTCAGAGTGATCTAGTTTAATCCAAAGCTAATCATATACTTGACTAAAAAATACAGAGTTGACAGGAATCGAAAGACAAATTAGTTCTTAATGCAACCGCTGACTTACATTTTTAAAATTATCCTTACTTTTCAATACAGGGTTCGCCAAGTGAAGCTATACCAAACAAAATGGCGAAATATGCGTTTAAAATATTTCGACAGAACAACGATTTATCATATTAAATATTGCTTACTTTGAGCTGTTCTTCCATCAGATTCTTGGGCAATGTATTCTTTCTTGGGTTTAATCTTCTTTTGGTCGAAAGATGTCCTTTGTCCGTCTAAATGCCCGCTAACGTTCGACCGGGACCCCGAAATGTGCCCGGTGCTTCACATAGAAATGCATCAAAATCGCACTAAACGGATATAAATTGCTATAAAACGGTTTAAATTAACTACCTTATGATGTTTCTAAGTCCTATATCGAATTAAATTACAGACGGATACATTTCAAGTTGATAACCGAGCCTGTGAAAATGGCATCCGGAGGTCCCTTCCTGCGTAAGGGCGAGCGTCGAAAGGGGGGCTACTCTCACTCCTTGGTCTTTTATAACCTCTGAGAGCTACGGAGAAGGCCCATTCCACTTCTCATTGGTTACTGACATCCAGGGGAAGGCGGGTGCAGTTCGTGTCGTTCCATAGGATAGACAGAGACCTTAAAAACTGATCTGAAACCAGAGCTTCGCTCTCAGACCTTTCACTGTCTGTCATGGATTTCGCTGTAGAAAGAGTTCTGGGTCACCCACAGACATCATTCCAACTTTGTATGAAACTAGAAAGTGTTTTCTATCCAATAGAATTAATAATATGCATATTGTACGAGCAAGAATTGAGTACTAGGCAGTTTAATTTGGAGACGACAAAATGCTAATTCGGAACAGCACCCCCTGTAGTCGCAAGAAGTTAAAAAATGTAAAGGCAATGCTACCAAATACTAATTGAGTGTATATAAACTTCTGACCCACTGGGAATGTGATGAAAGAAATGAAAGCTGAGATAATTCATTCCCTCTACTATTATTCTGACATTTCACATTCTTAAAATAAAGTGGTGATCCTAACTGACCTAAAACAAGGACTTTTTACTTTGATTAAATGTCAGGAATTGTGCAAACTGAGTTTAAATGTATATGGCTAAGGTGTACAGTATGTAAACTTCCGACTTCAACTGTATATGGAAGTCTTACATTTTACGTAAAAAAAGGGGGTTAAATATATGTTCCTGACCTTTCTTATATCTCTCAAATATAGCGACAGGCACAATATTTTTGGACTATATATTTTTCCATGTATGAATCTGTTATTCAATGCATTTATATGTCCTAAAAGCAGTAAGGCCAAATTGAAATGTTTCATCAAATATTTTTTTTATACTGAACAAAATTATAAATGCAACATGTTTCATGAGCTACTCCTAAGGTGTGCAGCTGTCTAAGGCACTGCATCTCAGTGCTAGCAGCATCAATACAGACACCCTGGTTCAAATCCTGGCTGTATTACAACCGGCTGTGATTGGGAGTCCCATAGGGTGG
The DNA here is from genome assembly GCF_016432855.1 of Salvelinus namaycush. Classification (NCBI taxonomy): domain Eukaryota; kingdom Metazoa; phylum Chordata; class Actinopteri; order Salmoniformes; family Salmonidae; genus Salvelinus; species Salvelinus namaycush. The sequence goes on from NC_052334.1 coordinate 15,997,694, forward strand.
GGCACAATTGGCCTAGTGTTGTCTGGCTTTGGCCGGTGAGGGCAGTCATTGTAAATAAGAATTTGTTCTTAATTTGACATGCCTAGTTAAATAAAGTTTAAATAATAAAGATCCCAGAAATGTTCCATATGCACAAAAAACATATCACTCTCAAATTGTGTACACAAATTTGTTTATAATCCTTGTTGGTGAGCATTTCTCCTTTGCCAAGATAAGCCATCCACCTGACAGGTGTAGCATGTCATGAAGATGATTAAACAGCATGATCATTGCACAGGTGCAAGTTTTTCTGGGGACAACAAAAGGCCACTCTAAAATGTGCAGTTTTGTCACACAACATAATGCCACAGATCTCTCAAGTTTTAAGGGAGCGTGCAATTGGCATGCTGACGGCAGGAATGTCCACCAGAGCTGTTGCCAGAGAAATTACTGTTAATTTCTCTACCATAAGCCACCTCCAATATCATTTTAGGGAATTTGGCAGTACATCCTACTGACCTCAAAACCGCAAACCACATGTATGGCGTCGTGTGGGCGAGCAGATTGCTGACGTCAACTTTGTTAACAGAGTTACCTATGGTGGCAGTGGCGTTATGGTATGAGCTGGAATTAGCTACGGACAACAAACACAATTGCATTTTATTGATGGCAATTTGAATGCACAGAGATAAGGTGATGAGATCCTGGGGGCCATTGTCGTGCCATTCATCCGCTGCCATCACCTCATGTTTCAGCATGATAATGCATGGCCCCATGTCGCAAGGATTTGTACACAATTCCTGGAAGGACCCCTCCTGGAAGCTGAAAATGTTCCAGTTCTTCCATGGCCTGCATACTCACCACACATGTCACGTTTGTTTGTCATGTCATGTTTGGGCTGCTCTTGATCAACGTGTACAACAGAGTGTTCCAGTATCCAGCAACTTCGCACAGCCATTGAAGAGGAGTGGGACAACATTCCCCCGGCTACAATCAACAGCCTGATCAACTCTATGTGAAGGAGATGTGTCATGCTGCATGAGGCAAATTGTGGTATTGACTGGTTTTCTGATCCACTTCCCTACCTTTTTTTAAGGTATCTTTGACCAACAGAAACATATCTGTATTCCCAGTCATGTTAAATCCATAGATTTACGGCCTACTGAATTTATTTCATTTGATGGATTTCCTTATATGAACTATAACTCAGTAAAATCTTTGAAATTGTTGCATTTTGTGTTTATATTTTAGTTCAATATATGTATATGAATTTTTTGATATCTAAAAGGGGTCCTAAGACTAAAACATCCAATGATGACACAAACAAAAAAATATCAAAAACCTTCATAACAAATTCTGATTCACACCAAATTCATACAATTTTGCCTTTGGGGTTTAGTTTTTGCTCTGTAATCACTGAAACATAAAAACAAAACTGTCTTCAGTCTCTAGGTAGGCTATGATGCTGCAATGTAGTGAAATAGTTGCTCTGCTTGAAACCAAAAACGGACCAGGAGTGATCCCCCCCTGTTTTTCCCTCTCCCTCTATTTATTTTCCACTCTCCCTCTACCTCTTTCCATCTCTCTCTCTCTAGCTCTACGATTTCCTCCAGAAGTTATCAGTGTGTTAACATCTGCAAGGCTGCCTTTGGGGGCATTGCAGTGAATAGGGTTGGGTGCATGCCACAGAGAATAGTTCCAGTAACTCCAGTCCTCTCTCTCTCTCTACACCATTAGCAATGACAGCATGATCAGTGTTCATCCGTGTTCATGAATAAACCCAATAACAAACCTCAGAGAGACTCCTCCACCACATGTTCATTGAGAGAAAGACAAATGTATTTATAACATAGACCGGTGTGATAATAACCAGGCTGTGTCCAAATGACTTAGACAAAAACATTCTGCTGTCTGTTATACACTTTAACATCAGGTCCAAAACACATTGAACACAATGGACTCAGACAGCAGAGTAATGCTGTTATGTCACACTGCCATGCAGGTAACTTTTATTATTATCCAACATGGGTTGTGAAGAATATTGTTGCTTTACTGGTTATGGCATACCGAGCTAGCTCCAAAACACATGTATTGTTTACTACAAGGAAACAAAATATGAAGCTTAAATAGGGCAGGTTTAATGTTCCATGCCCTGCTAAACAGATGGGCTTTTAAAAGAAATTCCTGTGGTAGCTACACAGCACAGCGCACCAATCAGTTTCTAAACAGGAATGACAGAGGAAGTCAACGTCTGTAAAGATAATGTATCAGTTAAAACTGATAGACTATTCAGTTGAAGCTGTCAGCTGTGATACGCAGTATACAAGGAATGTACTGTACTTAAAGGTTTGATAACCTTAGTCAATTTTCACCCTGATAAGGCGATTCGTCAGTCATTGACATAAAGTTCAAAAGACTGCGCCCAACATCTGGAAATGACAAGGCACGATGGCATATCTGCATTAATGGCAGTCCTATGTGATCACAGTTTTGTATAAGACAACTCTTCACCCTACTAATTGTCTCGCTATGTAATTGTGGTACACCTACAGTACACAAGCCTTTTGAGGGTTCATAGCCATTTGATGTGAGCTATGGCTCCCAATTGGCGCAGCGGTCTAAGACACTGCATCTCAGGGCTAGAGGTGTCACTACAGACCATGGTTCGATTCCAGATTGTATAACAACCACCTGTGATTGGGAGAACCATAGGGTGATGCACAATTAGCTGGGGTAGGCCATCATTGTAAATAAGAATTTGTTCTTAACTGACTTGCCTGGTTATATAAATCAAAATAAAATGACATAGAACAGTGTGGCAAATATCAAAAACCTTTGCCATATATGTTGCACAGAATACTGCAACATAATGCTAGGTTTCTTGTCCAGCAAATTGGTATTTGAAGTTTATTTTTCAAATACTTTTACAGTGCCTTGCAAAATGATTCACCCCCTTTGGCATTTTTCCTCTTTTGTTGCATTACAACCTGTAATTTAAATGGATTTTTATTTGGATTTCATGTAATGGACATACACGAAATAGTCCAAATTGGTGAAGTGAAATGACAAAAAGAACAATAAAAAATAAATAAAAACTGAAAAGTGGTGGGTGCATATGTATTCACCCCCTTTGCTAAGAAGCCCCAAAATAAGATCTGGTGCAACCAATTACCTTCAGAAGTCACATAATTAGTTAAATAAAGTCTGCCTGTGTGCAATCTAAGTGTCACATGATCTGTCACATGATCTCAGTAGATATACACCTGTTCTGAAAGGCCCCAGAGTCTGCAACACCACTAAGCAAGGAGAACCACCAAGCAAGTGTTACTTGAGCTCTCCAAACTGGTCAGGGACAAAGTCGTGGAGAAGTACAGATCAGGGTTGGGTTATAAAAAAATATCTGAAACTTTGAACATCCCACGGAGCACCATTAAATCCATTATAAATTTTTTTAAAGAATATGGCACCACAACAAACCTGCCAAGAGAGGGCCGCTCACCAAAACTCATGGACCAGGCAAGGAGGGCATTAATCAGAGAGGCAACAAATGGAGCAAAGAAAACCCTGAAGGAGCTGCAAAGCTCCACAGCGGAGATTGGAGTAGCTGTCCATAGGACCACTTCAGGCCGTACACTCCACAGAGTTGGGCTTTACGGAAGAGTGGCCAGAAAAAAGCCATTGCTTAAAGAAAAAAATAAGCAAACACTGGTGTTCACCAAAAGGCATGTGGGAGACTCCCCAAACATATGGAAGAAGGTACTCCGGTTAGATGAGACTAACATTTAGCTTTTTGGCCATCAAGGAAAATGCTATGTCTGGCGCAAACCCAACACCTCTCATCACTCCGAGAACACTATCCCCACAGTGAACCATGGCGGTTGCAGCATCATGCTGTGGGGATGCTTTTCATTGGCAGGGACTGGGAAACTGGTCAAAATTGAAGAAATGATGGATGGCGCTAAATACAGGTAAATTCTTGAGGAAAACCCGTTTCAGTCTTCAAGAGATTTGAGACTGGGACAGAGGTTCACCTTCCAGCAGGACAATGACCCTAAGCATACTGCTAAAGCAACACTCGAGTGGTTTAAGGGGAAACATTTAAATGTCTTGGAATGGCCTAGTCAAAGCCCAGACCTCAATCCAATTGAGAGTCTGTGTGTAACGGCGGCCTTCCCTCTCTTCACTAGAAGAGGGGGTGAAACAGGGATCGGACCAACACGCAGCGTAGCCAGTGCTCAACATGTTTAATTAACAAAAACTACTGTGAACACTAAACAAATACAAAATAACAAAAGTGGCAAACCGATACAGACCTATCTGGTGCAGAATACAAACACAGAGACAGGAAACAACCACCCACAATCCCCAACACAAAACAAGCCACCTATATATGATTCTCAATCAGGGACAACGATTGACAGCTGTCTCTGATTGAGAACCATATTAGGCTGGACACAGAAACAGACTAACTAGACACACAACATAGAATTCCCACCCAGCTCACGTCCTGACCAACACTAAACAAGCAAAACACATAAGAACTCTGGTCAGGACGTTACACTGTGGTATGATTTAAAGATTACTGTACATCAGCGGAACACACCCAACTTGAAGGAGCTGGTGCAGGTTTGCCTTGAAGAATGGGCAAAAATCCCAGTGGCTAGATGTGCCAGGCTTATAGAGACATACCCCAAGAGACTTGCAGCTGTAATTGCTGTAAAAGGTGGCTCTACAAAGTATTGACTTTGGGGGGGGGTGAATAGCTTTGCACGCTCAAGTTTTCCCACCAAAAAGTATTGTTTGTTTCACCCCCAAAAATATTTAGCATCTTCAAAGTGGTAGGCATGTTCTGTAAGTCAAATGATACAAGCCCCCAAAAAATCCATTTTAATTCCAGGTTGTAAGGCAACAAAAAATAAAAAATGCTAAGGGGGGTGAATACTTTCGCAAACCACTGTAATTTTGCCTTCATGCACCCAGAGCTATAAAAAGTGAGAACTATTTTCTTTTGAAAGTCAAATAGTGAAATAAAAACGTCCTTGATGAATGACTTAATTGAATTTTCATACCAAGGTAATCGAAACAGTTGTGAAAAAGTTGTTAGATTGATGGGTGATATAGCAGTTCATGGAGGTAATTGGGTTCATGCTGTATTGTGTTGTTGGTATGACACTCAAGCCATACACAGTCAGTGCATGCACATTGCCTTGAATTCAACATTTTCAGCTCAAGCCTCAGTGTGTCTTCTGTAGAGCCAGACAGTATATGGCTCTTGTCTTCTCTATCCACTCTGGCACTGCATGCAATGTATTTCTATAGAGAAGAATTGAGAGAGAAAGCATGAATGAAGACACTTAACAACATTACCTAATTACTATAATTAGCTTTGGCGTTAAACGGATAATTAGAATGATCGATTCTTTACACTCGTAATGTTGGTTTCTGATCATTCTCCTCTGACTGAATGATTGTTCTCTCTTTGCTCCACTAAGATCAGAAGCCGAGGCTGAGCCACCCAGCGAGCGAGCCAGCCAGCCAACCAGTCAGTGAAGAGGAGGTAAAGGAGGCAGAGAAAGGCTGATTACCTCCATAAAAGCTTTAATTGCTTTTGTCTTTTAAAAGCATCTTCAATTAGTGTTGCTTGTGTGTGCAGAGGGAAAATCGTGCGAAAGAGTAATTTCCACTGGAACACCAACACAATTTTCACTGTCTGGTTTTTATTGATGTTGTACAATATTGGCAACCATAGTGTAATTTATTGAAAATGGACCCGTAGCTGTGAAACTAGAATCAAAATGTTCTGTCAGTCAAGTAAAACGTTCACGTTTTTTGACACACACACACACACACACACACACACACACACACACACACACACACACACACACACACACACACACACACACACACACACACACACACACACAAGCCTAATTGTACATGCACAGCTCACCAGCATGCCTTGATGAGCAGAGCATGCCTGTGTATTACAAATAGATAGTAAGGGCCATCTGAATTTCATGAGATCCTTTTGAAGAGGTCGCAGTTTCGACTGATGTGATGAAAAACACATTACTGTGGAGACCACTTGTATTTCAGATAGGCCATCGTATCTTCTCAGAGGAGAATGGGAGTAAGCCACCATTTCTCAATCAAAAGACATCGTTTGCAGCAGAAATGTGATGAGATACACTATATGACCAAAGGTATGTGGACACCTTCTCGTCAAACATCTCATTCCAAAATCATAGGCATTAATATGGAGTTGGTCCCCCCTTTGCTGCTACAGCAGCCACCACTCTATTGGGAAGTCTTTCCACTAGATGTTGGAACATTTCTGCCGCGACTTGCGTCCATTCAGCCACAAGAGCATTAGTGAGGTCAGTTAGGCCTGGCACGCAGTCGGCGTTCCAATTTATCACAAAGGTGTTCGATGGGGTTGAGGTCAGGGCTCTGTGCAGGCAAGTCAAGTTCTTCCCCACCGATCTTCGATAAACCATTTCTGTATGCTGTATTGCTGTCCTGCTGAAACAGGAAAGGGCCTTCCCCAAACTGTTGCCTCAAAGTTGGAAACACAGAATCGTCTAGAATGTCATTGTATGCTTTAGCGTTAACATCTCTTCACTGGAACTAAGGGGCCCAGCCCGAACCATTAAAACAGCCCCAGACCATTTTTCCTCCTCCACCAAATGCACTATGCATTGGAGCAGGTGGTGTTCTCCTTGCATCCGCCAAACCCAGATTTGTCCATCGGACTGCCAGATGGTGAAGCGTGATTTCGCGGCTGAGCCATTGTTGCTCCTTGACGTTTCCACTTAACAATAAAAGCACTTACAATTGACCGAGGCAGCTCTAGCAGGGCAGACATTTTAGAAACTGACTTGTTGGAAAGGTGTAATCCTATGACGGTGCCAATTTTACACACCTGTCAGCAACAGGTGTGGTTGAAATAGCCGAATCCACTAATTTGAAAGGATGTCCACATACTTTTGTATATATAGTGTATGTAGGGATGGAGGGAGAGAGGTAGGCCTATCTGTGTAGGAAGAGAGAGAGACCTATCAATGTAGGGATGGAGGGAGAGAGGGAGGCCTATCTGTGTAGTAAGAGAGGGATACCTATATATGTAGGGATGCAGGGAGAGAAGGAGGCCTATCAATGTAGGGATGGAGGGAGAGAGGGAGGCCTACCTATGTAGGGATGGAGGGAGAGAGGGAGGGAGGCCTATCTATGGAGGGGGAGAGGGAGGCCTATCTATGTAGGGATGGATGGAGGAAGAGAGAGAGGGAGGCCGATCTATGTAGTGATGGAGGGAGAGAGGGAGGGAGGCCGATCTATGTAGGGATGGAGGGAGAGAGGGAGGGAGGCCTATCTATGTAGGGATGGAGGGAGAGAGGGAGCCCTATCTATGTAGGGATGGATGGAGGGAGAGAGAGAGGGAGGCCGATCTATGTAGGGATGGAGAGAGAGAGGAGGCCTATCTATGTAGGGATGGATGGAGAGAGAGAGGGAGGCATATCTATGTAGGGATGGAGGGAGAGAGGGAGGCCTATCTATGTAGGGGTGGATGGAGGGGGAGAGAGAGGGAGGCCTATCTATGTAGGGATGGATGGAGAGAGAGAGGGAGACCTATCTATGTAGGGATGCAGGGAGAGAGGGAGGCCTATCAATGTAGGGATGGAGGGAGAGAGGGAGGCCTACCTATGTATGGATGGAGGGAGAGAAGGAGACTTATCTATGTAGCGATGGAGGGAGAGAGGGAGGCCTATCAATGTAGGGATGGAGGGGGAGAGGGAGGCCTATCTGTGTAGGGATGGAGGGAGAGAGGGAGGGAGGCCTATCTATGTAGGGATGGAGGGAGAGAGGGAGCCCTATCTATATAGGGATGGAGGGAGAGAGAGAGAGAGAGAGGGAGGCCTGCCTATGTAGGGATGGAGGGAGAGAGGGAGACTTATCTATGTAGCGATGGAGGGAGAGGGGGGCCTAGCAATGTAGGGATGGTTGGGGAGAGGGAGGCATATCTGTGTAGGAAGAGAGGGAGACCTATCTGTGTAGGGATGGAGGGAGAGAGGGAGGCCGATCTATGTAGGGATGGAGGGAGAGAGGGAGGCCTATCTATGTAGGGATGGAGGGAGGCCTATCTGTGTAGGGATGGAGGGAGAGAGGGAGGCCGATCTATGTAGGGATGGACGGAGAGAGGGAGGCATATCTATGTAGGGATGGAGGGAGAGAGGGAGGCCTATCTATGTAGGGATGCAGGGAGAGAGGGAGGCCTATCTATGTAGGGATGGAGGGAGAGAGGGAGGCCTATCTATGTAGGGATGGAGGGAGAGAGGGAGGCCTACCTATGTAGGGATGGGGTGAGAGAGGGAGGTCTATCTATGTAGGGATGGAGGGAGAGAGGGAGGCCTATCTATGTAGGGATGGAGGGAGAGAGGGAGGCCTATCTATGTAGGGATGGAGGGAGAGAGGGAGGCCTATCTATGGAGGGAGAGAGGGAGGCCTATCTATGTAGGGATGGAGGGAGAGAGGGAGGCCTATCTATGTAGGGATGGAGGGAGAGAGGGAGGCCTATCTATGGAGGGAGAGAGGGAGTCCTATCAATGGAGGGAGAAAGGGAGGTCTATCTATGTATGGATGGAGGGAGAGAGGGAGGCCTATCTATGTAGGGATGAGGGAGAGAGGGAGGCCTATCTATGGAGGGAGAGAGGGAGGCCTATCTATGTAGGGCTGGAGGGAGAGAGGGAGGTCTATCTATGTAGGGATGGAGGGAGAGAGGGAGGGAGGCCTATCTATGTAGGGATGGAGGGAGAGAGGGAGGCCTATCTATGTAGGGATGGAGGGAGAGAGGGAGGCCTATCTATGTAGAGATGAGGGAGAGAGGGAGGCCTATCTATGTAGGGATGAGGGAGAGAAGGAGGCCTAATTATGGAGGGATGGAGGGAGGCCTATCTAGGTAGGGATGGATGTAGGGATGGAGGTAGAGAGGGAGGCCTATCTACAGTACGTTCATTACATGCATCCATACATTCTTGCTAAACAATTTGCATCCAAAAATGCCATTCTTTGGGTGTATCCGTGTGGTATTTTTGGAGGTGCAAAGTTTTGATAGAACAGGAAGCCTTATGGTTGACCTGATTCAAGTTATTGACAATAAGGCTGATTAAAACTAGCATGCCTGTCCTCCTCAATTCCTAATCACCACACGATTAATTACAGCGATATAATTGAGGAGACGTAATCTAATTAGGTTGCACCCTGGGCTCGCACATTTCACATATTCTCAAGAACCCACTCTCAGGACCAATACGTTTCACTTATTCTGAATAACCCACTCTCAGGACCAATACATTTAACATATTCTGAAGAACCCACTCTCAGGACCAATACAGTTCACATATTTTGATGAACGCACTCTCAGGACCAATACATTTCACATATTCTGAAGAACCCACTCTCAGGACCAATACATTTCAAGAATCTGAGGCTGATGTTTTATTTTTAAGGAAAAATTTGAAAGAAAGATACAGCTAGGAATAAAAAGTATCCACTTTACAGTAATTATGTTACACGCCAGACTGTTTCCTGTAGAGCCTGAGCACTTCCTGTATAGATTGGGTACTTCCTGTAAATCCTGAGTACTTCCCGTAGAGCCTGAGTACTTCCTGTAAAGGATGAGTCACGCAGGTTCAGTCCCAAATGGAACCCTATTCTCTATAGTGCACTACTTTTGACCACAGTCCATAGCCACAGCCTACAGACTTTTTTATTTCCAATGCAGGCATTGCCATGGAAGAACAGATATTATTGTAATGAGTGCTATTATCAACAGAAAGACCAAAACCTGTGATTTTCCCCCCCTGATGCCTATTGATGTAATGACAGCTCAGACTAGATTTGAGAGTGGACAGGGAGAGATAATATAAAATACAAATATACCCCGACTGTGTCCCAAATGGTGCCCTATTCCCTATATAGTGGACTACATTTGTGACTCACACCTGGATTCAGTCTTTTGTAGCAAAATGTGAAATTGTTTTTTACATTGGATAAAAGTAGATCAACTTGTAAAACTTTTCTCACTTTTGAGAAAATCGCCTTTGAATGTTTTGGTATCTAGTGAAGAGCTTTTCTTTGTCTACACCCATTCAGCATCGTTCACACCCTCTTAAGCTTTAGCCCCACCCATCTCGTTTTGCTCTCGGAGCGCACACGATGCTCTAGCTGTTGATTTGTTTACCCCTGGATAACATGAAAACAGTCTAACCAGCTCTGCTGGCAACAATTTCCTTGCGCTTTTTTGCAGATGTTTACTGACACTGGCCATATTCAATGGGTGTTGTACACACGTCAGGTAACGTTAGCTAACGAGCCAGCCAGCTAATGTTAGCTAGTTAAACAACAAAGTGCCAAAGTGCCAAACAATGCCTAACATTAGGCTCTAACTAGAAAAGCAAACAGCTCTGCGAAACTAATAATAACATCCGCTTTGGAGCCAGCCAGCTAACGTTAGCTAGCTAGCTAATAGTACACTTTAGCTTAAGACATATACTGTAGCTAGCTAGCTAGGTAAACAATGAACCTAGCTAGGTAAACAACGTTTAAGATTACACACGTCACGTAATGTTAGCTAACGAGCTAGCCAGCTAACGTTAGCTAGTTAAACAACAATGAACAATGCACCAACGTGCCAACACTCTAGCTTGAAATGAAACCACTTTCTATCAAAATTAGAAATGTGTAATATCTGAAAATGTAGCTAGCTAACACTAGACTACCTTACCTGTATACATCATCATGCTTGATGGATACATCTCCCTAACATTAGGCTCTAACTAGAAAAGCAAACAGCTCTGGGAAACGAATAATAACATCCGCTAGAGGGCCATCCAGCTAATGTTAGCTAGCTAGCTAACAGTACACTTTAGCTTAAGACATATAGCTAGCTAGCTTGGTAAACAATGAACCTAGCTAGGTAAACGACGTTTAAGATCACACATGTCACGTGACTTTAGCTAACGAGCCAGCCAGCTAACGTTAGCTAATTAAACAACAATGAACAACGTGCCAACAATGCTTGAAATGAAACCACTTTCTGTCAAAATTATTACAAAATGACATCTGAAAATGTAGCTTGCTAACACTAGACTACCTTACCTGTATACATCATCATACATGATGGTTGCGTCTCCCTGTCAGGAATGCCATACCACGGTTGCCCTTAGTTTGAAGATGTAATCCGGAGACAGGTGTTTTCTCCATTTCTTTAGCTATCATACTCTAATTCCCCTGATTTCAAAACTTGATCCTCCAGAAAGTGGAGAGCAACACTTATGCAGCACCACTACACAATACATAAAAAAGCTGTGTTCGACAGGATTACCAACACAGACTGACGAGCTCAAATAGATAGAAGCCTTCAATATGACAGACCAATCAGAACTCCTCTCTCGGCATGTCCAGTCCACTCATTATCTCAGCCAGTCATGGCCAGTAGGAAAGTTGCTACTTTTTCTGTGGCTTAACCAACAAGGCTCATAATTTAACAATTTTATTTGTATTTACAGATGGCATACAAGTTTGTTATTAAGGCACATGAAAGTTCACATGTTCCAGAAGGCATTTGTTCCAAAAAACGCATTTTGATAAAAAATATTTTTCATTTTCAAACAGCTTTTCTGTGAAGTTGTGACTTGCGACATATGCCTAGTTTCCTGAATCGGGTCACATTTAGTCAAAGTTATTGGGTGCTATATGGGACGCAGACTCCCCTTTCTACCCATAGGTCTCTGTCACATTTCTCTCAGGGCTTGTCTATGAGATCTCTAATGGTCTATGGGTAGTGATCACGGCTGTGATTATTACGACAAATGAAGTGTGAAGATCAATTCCGTTGGAGGCTCATAGTGCTTCAATCAGCTTCTGCTGTGTAGATGTAGATTCAGAGGACTCACATGTACAGCAATTGTATGTTGGGGGGGGGGGATTTAAAGGCACAATGCAGTCAATTCAGTTTTTACTGTGTTAAGTATCATAATGTAAAACAGCTGATGAAACCAGCACTATAAAAATGCGAAGACATTTCATCAGCGTTATATCCTGATAGTTGGTGGTTGAAAATACAATCTACACAGGACCTTCTAATCAACAGGGTTTGCATGGGTGGAGTTTTGGTTTGTCTGGTGACATCACCAGGCGTAATATGTTAATATAGACCAATAACTAAAGCCAAGGTTACATTTTGCATTGGTCGTCGTCATCTGATCAAGATGATCTGATCACTATCTGATCGAGATTTGTTGCATCTACACATGTGCCCGCATTGTGACCAGATTCCCTGGTCCCACCCTGTATGCAAATTAATCAAACCTGCCTTGGACCTCCCCTTATGACACAAGCTGTGTAAATCGACTGAAAATAGCACACTTTTATTGTGAATAGTTTTATACTCTCATCATTACTGCCTACAGAAACGGTTAATTAACATTGTAGGCTACAAAGGTTGTGTTTACACAGGCAGCCCAATTCAGGTATTTCTTCCACTAATTGGTCTTTTGCCAATCACATCAGATCTTTTCACATCAGCTCTTTTTGAGAGCTGATCTGATTAGTCAAAATACCAATTAGTGAAATAAATGGGCTGCCTGTCTAAACGCAGCCATATCCAAACAGGCACGGACAGAGTTGATCTTTACGCATGGATGTTTACATACGTTGTCTTTATATTATTGTCATCTTGTGTTGTAAATAACCTTTAATATAGGCCTAAACAGTAACAAATGACAAAAATGTAACATGCTGGGAGAACAAACGTGGTTTGGTTTCCAACAAATCATTGATCAGTGATAATTCACGAACAGAACCTCTAATTTGATAACCGATAGCAAGACGTGTGGTCAAATTCTTAAAACGGATAAAGGAAGCAATCGCAAAAAAAAGTGCAAAAGGTCCACACATGTAAAACAAATACTATGGCTTTATTATTGAATAAAGTGTAAATCTAAAAGTAGTCTAAATAGTCCTGTGTATTGTACATTATATTGGACAATGGCCTCGCTCATGCATACAGAAGCTATTCGCCTTTATGCATAAGTTTAGAAATCTTCTGCTCTTTATTAATAGCTGGAAAATGCTTGAAGATTACAAAATATTATAGAATAGAATAAGACAATAGAATGTACTAAGTATGAATTCTGTCATAATCTGTTGTTTTCTATAACTATCTTTTTGCTAGCTGGGGCCATCTACTTTATTATTTTCCATCTTACTAGCTCTGACTTTGGTGATAGCTACTTTATTGAGGAAAAATGTACTTACTACTGTATGACTGTGATATGTGCTTGTCCCAACTAGCTGTCTTAAGATGAAGGCACCAACTGTAAATCGCTCTGGATAATAACATATGCTAAATTACAAAAATGTAAATGTTAAATATTACAATTGAAAAAGATGGCATTATAATATCACTGTTTTATTTTCCTATCTAATACAGCAACTGAAATAGACTACTCATCACCTGCCCACTGTTCCTTCTGGCTAGATCTAAAGGTACAGGTGGAACATTAGGCCTACATATTATACCTTGCCATACACTTGTCATGCACTGTTCTCTTCTACTGTGACTCCATCATAGTTCATCCCATGCATCCCCAATACATTTATAGTTCAGTTTAAATTATGCTATTACAGTCCTTTGCTTTTCTGTAGCCTACAATGTTTGCACATTTTCCATTTCGATTTTGCCCTGGCATTTGACATGGGAATGGGAGAACCTTTTTCTCTCATTCAGGACGGTATCGCTTCATAAATATCTTTATTTCTATATGTCAATTTTATTCAGAGCTGGACGCTGTATTGGACTATGGTATCCGGCCACAGTACCAATAGGCACTTTGTTTCTAATGAAGACCGTGATCTAAATTCTGGAGGAAAGTATCGTTGTCCATAATCACTTACAACCGCAACTGGCCGGTGTGATTTGTTTTGAAAGGGCGGGATAACCGTGACATTGGCCAAATTTATACAGTTACGTTGTCAGGATTTGTTTACAATTCAAGGATATAGGTACAAGATTCGTCGTATTCGTCTACTTCCAGAAGTGGTCAGGAAGATCTAATCACAATCAGTTCACAATGCATATTTTTATTGTCTACACCTGTCGACAAATGTGGACACAATGTGAATGTGAACAAAATCGGAACAACAGACGAGTGTTAGAACCAAGTATAAACAGGGCTAAAGAGAGTTACAAACCTTTCAGCAAATCATGCCCCTGTTCCCACTCAGACCACTTCCAAATAGCCCAAGCTAAATTCTGTCTTGAGAATTTGTTTTTGCTAAAAATAGATTTTTGTTTATTTTTTACAATTTAAATGTAAAACTAGTGCAGCAAGGATCTTAATTGTTACACAGAAATGATTTTATATTGAGCTAAAAAGGGCTTCATTGGGGCTTTAACTTCTTCTTAATAGGGGCGCTATTTTCACTTTGGGAAAAAATAGTGCCCAAATTAAACGGCCTCGTACTCTGTTCTAGATCATATGATATGCATATTATTATTACTATTGGATAGAAAACAATCTGAAGTTTCTAAAACTGTTTGAATTATATCTGTGAGTAAAACAGAACTCATTTGGCAGGCAAACTTCCAAACAGGAAGTGAAACTTCTGAAATGGGTCTCTGTGAAAGGCTTCGCCTATTCAATTGCCTTGTATTTATGGATATGTATGCACTTCATACGCCTTCCACTAGATGTCAACAGGCAGTAGAACGTTGAATGAGGTGTCTAGCCTGATGTGGGACCAAATGAGAGCTTTTGGAGTGACAGGTCAGCCATATTGGCAGTATTTTGCCGCGCACCTGGGTGCACCATATCGTTGTCTGCAATGCCTTAGGTAGACACGAAGAAATGCTCCGTCTGGGACGTTATTGGATACATACGAGAAAAACATCCTAAAGATGGATTCTCAACTGAGTTTGATCAGTTTATTCGACTTTTATTATCACTTTTTGAATTTTTCATTCCATGCGTCAAACTTTCATGGACACGTGAGCTCCACTCTGCTAGCCAAAGTTGCTAATTCGACAGAAGAAATGAACATTCTAAAACAAAACAACGATTTATTGTGGAACAAGGATTCCTGGCAATGCATTCTGATGAAAGTTCATCAAAGGTAAGTGAATATTTATGATGTTATTTCGTATTTTTGTTGAATATGTTGACTCCAACATGGCGGAGAATGGCTGAGCGCTGTCTCAGATTATTGTATGCTGTGCTTTTTACTAAAGTTATTTTTTTAAATCTAACACAGCGGTTGCATTAAGATCCAGTGTATCTTTAATTATATGTCCAACATGTATTTTTCAGCAAAGTTTATGATGAGTTTTTCTGTTAGATTACTTGACTCTCTAAAATTTCTCCGGACAATTTGGAGCATTTTGGCGCCATGTTCACAATGTAAAACCAGGATTTGTAGCTATAAATATGCACATTTTCGAACAAAACATAAATGTATTGTATAACATGATGTTATAAGACTGTCATCTGATGAAGTTGTTCAAAGGTTAGTGATTAATTTTATCTCTATTTGTGGGTTTTGTGAAAGCTATCTTTGCGGTGAAAAAATGGCGTTGTGTTTTGGGCTATTGTGGTGAGCTAACATAAATATATGTTGTGTTTTCGCTGTAAAACATTAAAAAAATCGGACATGTAGGCTGGATTCACAAGATGTTTATCTTTAATTATGTGTACAACATGTATTTTTCATAAATGTTTTATGATGAGTATTTCTGTATTTCACGTTGCTCTCTGTATTATTCCGGCTGTTTTGGAGCCATTTATGATCATGGCGCCAATGTAAAACCAGGATTTGTAGCTATAAATATGCACATTTTCGAACAAAACATAAATGTATTGTATAACATGATGTTATAAGACTGTCATCTGATGAAGTTGTTCAAAGGTTACTGATTATTTTTATCTCTATTTGTGGGTTTTGTGAAAGCTATCTTTGCTGTGAAAAAATGGCTGTGTTTTTTTGGATATGGTGGTGAGCTAATTAAATATATGTTGTGTTTTCGCTGTAAAACATTTTAAAAATCGGACATGTTGGCTGGATTCACAAGATGTTTATCTTTCATTTGCTGTATTGGACTTGTGTTTTCATGAAATTATATTATATGATATTCCCTGTGGCGCTAGGCTAGGCTATGCTAGTCAGCGTTTCTGATGAGGAGGATCCCGGATCCGGGAGGGGGGGTCGGTAGAGTAACCATCAAGGTGGTAGGTTGGTATGCACATCTGCTTGCATTTGACTGGTATGCCCATTTAAATCTCACACCCATCCTCAGACCCATCCAGATAATGACAAAAGTTTGTCATACATACATAGGTAACACCATAGTTTCAGGATAAAAATTAAAAGTATCTCAGTCTTTTGTACGAGTGTCCCTGCCAGTGCCTTCCTCTATACTCATTTAATTTATTCCACTTTCATCATTTTACTCTATTTTTGTGCCTCAGACAGCTGGTGTTCTTGTGGCATTTTCCCTGTGATATTTACCATTCTCCCACACATTTTCATTCACAAGCAATAATACTGCCTGACAGCCCCCCCCCCATCCTTCCTTTAACCAAGCACCTCAAACCATTTACAATATCTCACCATGATAGATGGGAGGCCAGAGAATGCGAGGAGAACCAAAGGCAATTTAAGTTTTTTTTCTCTACTTTGTTTTGTTTGGTGAAATTGAGTAGTATTACGAAGCTGAGATAGCTAGGATTTAGAGAAACAGTGTATACGTACAGTATTAAAGTCACTGAAATTATCAACTGTCACTCAATCACTGCAATACATGTATATGCTGAGCTGTTATTAGGCTACTGTAACTACAGAGCTACATTTAGAGGTCAAAGGTATTCCACAGTGTTAAGCTAACTGTGACAACATAACTGCTTCTGCATTCATTATTTTGCAAACAAAACGGAGTCGCATGATTTGCCTTTTCTACAAATCATGACACCCACATTGATCAAGGTGTAATCATCTAATCAGAAGAGACAGCAATTATGTTCCCAGAGTCTGAGGTATTTCCTCATTAGATCAGCACAGGTCAACAGATCACAGGAACCCAAAGACCACTAATTCATGTAGAGCTGTGTTCACAAAATGATGATTGCAATGAATGAAACGACTTAATAAAATGGTCATTGTCATTTTGAGGAACACTTGTAGTGTATTATGTATTGTTAGTATGGTTTCACTACTTTATGATGACCTGTAATCCTCTGTAACCATCACAGATTTGTAAGTACAAACCAATTATGAGTTTTGGAATATTCTAAACATTATTTGCTGTTGGCTATAAAGAGTATTCCGTCTCATGTGGATTAAAGTAGACCCCTGTGCTCTTTGGACCATAAAGAGATTTACAGCATTAATTAACCAATTAAGGGAGAGGATTACCTCAATGTATTTTACCTCACTGTATTTTATCTGGATTCTGTCACTGGCATTATCCATCCCTTCTGTAGAGATGGTGCCGTTGAGGGCTTCCGCCATTTTAAAGTAGTCAACTGTGTAGGGATTCCTATATTGTAGGCTGGGAGCGATCAGTCAATGAGCAGTTCATTGTCTTCTCATTCAAATTGGTTTGCCTAATTTGTAAATGGCTTTACATTATATGACTGCAATCTAGTGGCCACAATAAATGAATGACTCATAAGATTTAGTTCAAGACTTCAGCACTGCAAGTGGCGGCAAGTCACCAATATTAGCTTTACTCTCTGATGGGCTAGGTGGATTTTTGTTGTGCCATATTGCTTACACCTGTCCAATCATCTCAGATCTCCACAAGCGTCTAGGGGTTAGGGGCCAGGGTTTGTTTCTACCTCTGGGATAATTTTAACCTCTCACTGAGTGCATCGCCATCCTCATACGTCCTCTCTCTCATTGCTTGGCTCCCCTCATCCCTAAGGACAAGGAATTGGTACTCAGAGGAATAGAATATGTTTGGAACGACTCCCAGTTCTAGAATCTCTTCCTACTGTTAAAGTGTTGTTATGCAACTGTCCTTTGAGAGATTGACTGCGCAAACATCACCCATTCATAGCAAGGATCGACTATTGATTTGGCCCTGTGATGCCTTTACCACTAGAAACCTTAGTTGCTATATTCATTTTTATATTCTTGAAGAGCATAACTTATAAATGCCTCAAGGACCTAGTTCAACTGTCGCACCCCACCAGAACCCAAAATATAAGCTTGATTGACCCAAATGTTTTAAACAATGTAAATGTAAACAACACTACATAGCCTCAAAAAACATGGTTAAAACTATAGTTTTGATATCATGAAATGTCAGTCCTTGCATCCATAGCTCTGTCTATGAATTTAAGTTGTACATTTATCCAGGCCCATTCTTGGGGGGAGACCGGTGCGATCAAGACAGATGGTTCCTCACATTCAGCCTGCCTGCCTGCCTGACAGGCTGCCACTTGTCAATCACAACCCCAAAGGCAAACGTATGAGGATGGAAGTCACAGAACTGAAATGCAGTGCTTAACAGTATCGCCATTCCCTCTGCTCATGATACAAAAGCATATATTATGTTAGAACCATTGATGGACTTTAAGACCTTTTTACCATTGTTATCCATTGATTTTTCGATGTATTAAGGTGAAGCGTAGGGCTAAACTGGTGTGATGTAGATAATACACAACGTAGCCCATCCTTAATAACATATAGTGGGTGTTGTGTGTTTGGTAGTGTACTGTATATAGGGAATCTGTGTAGGGGTTCATTGAGATAACTTCTGTTATACTGTCATTCTGTGCAGTTGTGCTCTACTCCATTCTCACAATTGAATTAAGTCCACAAGTACATTTCTAATCAAATATATATTTGTTGTTTGTTAGCCCAAAGTACACACTCAGTAGTCTGTGTTCCTGGTGTCTTTGGAGTAAACACATTGACTGAGAAAGCTTCAGAATTCAATTTTGGGGATCAGTTGGTCCGTCCGTAATGGTCCATGGAGATGCATTCCAAGTAAACAATGATGCCTGGAAGTAACAAAGTTAAGCAAAAGTCTCCTTCCTTAAGCACAGAGAACAGAAAGTACCAATACCAGCATTAATTACTCATAGAAGACACAGCATTACACCATTTCAAATAGTTAATTTGAAGAACAAAACAATGTGGGGGGGTTGGATTGAACTGAGCTCATAGCTTCCTGCGATAATGAAGATGTATTTTTTAAGTCATGTCTGAGACTGCAAGCACCATAAGGCAGCATATGCAAAACAGCGAGATGTGGCCTTAAAACAATCTGCCTGTGGACATTTTCAGAAATATGTAAATTCAGCTTTCCATGCCTCCTGGCGTCACAAAAAAATATTTCAGGTTTATCTGATCGTAATGTTTGTTCTTCTCCTTCAGACCCTGCTGACTGTGTTTTGTTCCTCCCACCTGCTTGGTAGGATATATGGAACTTCAGGGTATACACACACATATATATATATATATATATAACTTCCAATCCAGGCTGGGAGGGTGAACCTATACAGTTATTTTACCATAATGATGATAAAAACACAAAGCTTAAGAGAGGCTGGGTCATGGGTAAGTTGGTTGGTTGCATGACTGTCATTGAACCTATAATGAATAGCAAGATTTTAATCCAAACACTATATACATATAACTGTACTCATAAAAAAATAGTGCATTTCATTTGATCTCTATTGTATATCACTTAAACCTTCGGATGTGGGAAATAAATTCCCCATACCTTCACATGACAAAGATATACGAGATATGATCAGATATGTGGGAGGACTGTCAGGTTCAACATTTTACAGGACAGACATCTCTGTGCATACAGCTACTGTAGAACCCCTTCTACTGTCATAAAATAGGATGTTTAGGGCATTAGTATCCCCAGTTAGCACAGCCGTAAAGGGAGGTTACTTCTACAGTACATTCGTTGCAGGATAGCACTGAGGGAGTCTAGATCAGCATTAGAAACCTCAGAGGCTCCAAGGAGGGTCTCTTGTGAACTGATTTCAGTGGCATATCCTGCATGAAACCTGTATTTTACACTCTCTCTCTCTTTCTTGCTCTCTCTCTCTCTCTCTCTCTCTCTCTCTCTCTCTCTCTCTCTCTCTCTCTCACTCTCTTATTCTTTACCTCTCCTTCTCTCTTTCTTTCCCTCTTTCTCTCTCTCTTTCTTTCCCATTATCCCTCTCTCTTTGTCTCTGTAATCCCCTTGGGCTGCACCATGGCTGACCTCTCTTTATCCTCTCATGTAACATTAAAGCTGAGGCACTGTCTTCTCCACAGGCATGCTGATGAGCAGGACCATTCCTGTTGCTGCTCAGAAGTGCTAATTTGTCACGTTCCTGACCTGTTTTCTCTTGTTTTGTATGTGTTTATTGGTCAGGGCGTGAGTTTTGGGTGGGCAGTCTATGTTTTCTATTTCTATGTTGGGATTTTGTGTTCGGCCTGGTATGATTCTCAATCAGAGACAGGTGTCTATCGTTGTCCCTGATTGAGAATCATACTAAGGCAGCCTGGGTTTCACTTGTGTTTTGTGGGTGTTTGTTCCTGTGTCAGCGTTTGGGCCACACAGGACTGTTTCAGGTTAGTCACGTTTGTTGTTTTGTTAATTTGTAGTGTTTGTTGGTTTGCCATTAAATCATGAATACTTACCAATCCGCATCTTGGTCCGATCCATGCTCCTCCTCGTCTGAGGAGGAGAACGACATTGACAGCCGTTACAGAAACACCCACCAAACCAGGACCAAGCGGATTGGAGAAGGACGGCAAGAACAAAAGCAATGGAGAGAAGAGGAATGGACATGGGAGGAGATCCTGGACGGAAAAGGACCCTGGGCTCAGCCAGGGGAATATCGCCGTCCCAAGGCGGAGCTGGAGGCAGCGAAGGCAGAGAGGCGCTGGTATGAGGAGGCAGCGCGGCGACGCGGTTGGGAGCCCGAGAGTCAGACCCAAAAATTTCTTGGGGGGGGGGCACACGAGGAGTGTGGCAAAGCCGGGTAGGATACCTGAGCCAACTCCCCGTGCTTACCGTGGAGTGAGAGGGCGTCGTACTGGTCAGACACCGTGTTATGCGGTAAAGCGCACGGTGTCCCCAGTACACGTGCTTAGCCCAGTGCGGGCTATTCCACCTTGCCGCACTGGGAGGGCTAGGTTGGGCATCGAGCCGGATGTCATGAAGCCGGCCCAACGCATCTGGCCACCAGTGCGTCTCCTCGGGCCGGCATACATGGCACCAGCCTTACAGATGGTGTCCCCGGTTCGCCAGCATAGCCCAGTGCGGGCTATTCCACCTCGCCGCACTGGCAGGGCTAGGGGCACCATTCAACCTGGTAGGGTTGGGCAGGCTCGGTGCTCAAGAGCACGTGTCCTCCTTCACGGTCCGGTATACCCGGTGCCACCTCCAAGTACCAGTCCACCGGTGGCAGCCCCCCGCACCAGGCTGTCTCTCCGGGTTCTCTCTCCAGCTGCTCCCACCTGTCCAGCGCTGTCAGAGCTTTCCTCCTCTCCAGCGCAGCCAGTGCCTATACCACGCACCAGGCTGTCTCTCCGTCTCCTCCCTACAGGTCTGCCAGTCTGCCCAGAACTGCCCGTCTGTCCTGAGCTGTCAGAGCTGCCCGTCTGTCCCGAGCGGTCAGAGCTGGCTGTCTGCCCAGCGGCGCCTGAACTGCCCGTCTGCCCAACGCCGCATGAACTGCCCGTCTGGACTGAGCCTGCAGAGCCGTCGTCCAGCCAGGACCAGCCAGAGCCGTCCAGCCAGGACCAGCCAGAGCCGTCCAGCCAGGACCTGCCAGAGCCGTCCAGCCAGGACCTGCCAGAGCCGTCCAGCCAGGACCTGCCAGAGCCGTCCAGCCAGGACCTGCCAGAGCCGTCCAGCCAGGACCAGCCAGAGCCGTCCAGCCAGGAGCTGCCAGCCAGTCAGGAGCTGCCGGAGCCAGCCAGCCAGGATCCGCCAGAGCCTTCCGCCAGCCAGGATCCGCCAGAGCCTTCCGCCAGCCAGGATCCGCCAGAGCCTTCCGCCAGCCAGGATCCGCCAGAGCCTTCCGCCAGCCAGGATCCGCCAGAGCCTTCCGCCAGCCAGGATCCGCCAGAGCCAGCCGCCAGCCAGGGTCCGCCAGAGCCAGCCGCCAGCCAGGGTCCGCCAGAGCCAGCCGCCAGCCAGGGTCCGCCAGAGCCAGCCGCCAGCCAGGGTCCGCCAGAGCCAGCCGCCAGCCAGGGTCCGCCAGAGCCAGCCGCCAGCCAGGATCCGCCAGAGCCAGCCGCCAGCCAGGATCCGCCAGAGCCAGCCGCCAGCCAGGATCCGCCAGAGCCAGCCGCCAGCCAGGATCCGCCAGAGCCAGCCGCCAGCCAGGATCCGCCAGAGCCAGCCGCCAGCCAGGATCCGCCAGAGCCAGCCGCCAGCCAGGATCCGCCAGAGCCAGCCGCCAGCCAGGATCCGCCAGAGCCAGCCGCCAGCCAGGATCCGCCAGAGCCAGCCGCCAGCCAGGATCCGCCAGAGCCAGCCGCCAGCCAGGATCCGCCAGAGCCAGCCGCCAGCCAGGATCCGCCAGAGCCAGCCGCCAGCCAGGATCCGCCAGAGCCAGCCGCCAGCCAGGATCCGCCAGAGCCAGCCGCCAGCCAGGATCCGCCAGAGCCAGCCGCCAGCCAGGATCCGCCAGAGCCAGCCGCCAGCCAGGATCCGCCAGAGCCAGCCGCCAGCCAGGATCCGCCAGAGCCAGCCGCCAGCCAGGATCCGCCAGAGCCAGCCGCCAGCCAGGATCCGCCAGAGCCAGCCGCCAGCCAGGATCCGCCAGAGCCAGCCGCCAGCCAGGATCCGCCAGAGCCAGCCGCCAGCCAGGATCCGCCAGAGCCAGCCGCCAGCCAGGATCCGCCAGAGTCCCTCAGCCAGGACCTGCCAGAGTCCCTCAGCCAGGACCTGCCAGAGTCCCTCAGCCAGGACCTGCCAGAGTCCCTCAGCCAGGACCTGCCAGAGTCCCTCAGCCAGGACCTGCCAGAGTCCCTCAGCCCGGAGCTGCTGCCCCTTATCCCGGTGCTGCCCCTTATCCCGATGCTGCCCCTTCATTTAGGTGGGTTTAGTTGGAGGGTGGTCATTGGGAGGGGGATACGGAAGCGGGGAGTGACTATGGTGGGGTGGGGACCTCGCCCAGAGCCTGAGCCACCACCGTGGTCAGATGCCCACCCAGACCCTCCCCTAGACTTTGTGCTGGTGCGCCCGGAGTTCGCACCTTAAGGGGGGGGTTATGTCACGTTCCTGACCTGTTTTCTCTTGTTTTGTATGTGTTTATTGGTCAGGGCGTGAGTTTTGGGTGGGCAGTCTATGTTTTCTATTTCTATGTTGGGATTTTGTGTTCGGCCTGGTATGATTCTCAATCAGAGACAGGTGTCTATCGTTGTCCCTGATTGAGAATCATACTAAGGCAGCCTGGGTTTCACTTGTGTTTTGTGGGTGTTTGTTCCTGTGTCAGCGTTTGGGCCACACAGGACTGTTTCAGGTTAGTCACGTTTGTTGTTTTGTTAATTTGTAGTGTTTGTTGGTTTGCCATTAAATCATGAATACTTACCAATCCGCATCTTGGTCCGATCCATGCTCCTCCTCGTCTGAGGAGGAGAACGACATTGACAGCCGTTACATAATTAGTTAAATTAAACAGACAGCAGTAATAAGACGGCCAATAAGACAGCAGTCTCTGCCTCCGAGTCCTTCTCTCATCCCTCATACCCTCATCCCAGACCCTCTGCATATCATATACATACTGGATATGTATGGTCTAATGTTTTGAAGAGGGTTGTACCTAGGTTATACCTTTTTGTGGAGTAAGTAGGCAACATATTTTTAGGACAATTATAGTTGTACAGTGACATCAGATAGTATTAATTCCCCTTGACTTATTCTACATTTTGCTGTGTTACAGCCTGATGTTTGCAAATTTATTGAAAATGAAATACAGAAATATCTAATTTACATGAGTATTCACACCCCTGAGCCAATACATGTTACAATCACCTTTGGCAGTGATTACAGCTGTGACTCTTTCTGGGTAAGTCACTAAGACCTTTCCACAAATGGATTGTACAATATTTGCACATTATTATTATGAAGTTGGTTGTTGATCATTGCTAGATAGCCATTTCCAAATCTTGCCATAGATTTTCAAGCCGATTTAAGTCAAAACAACTAGGCCACTCAGGAACATTCAATGTCGTCCTGGTAAGCAACTCCAGCGTATATTTGGCCTTGTGTTTTAGGTTATTGTCTTGCTTAAAGGTGAATTTGTCTGCCAGTGTCTGTTGGAAAGCAGACTGAACCAGGTTTTTCTCTAAGATTTTGCATGTGCTTAGTTCTATTCCGTTTCTTTTTATCCATAAAAACTCCCTAGTCCTTGCCAATGACAAACATACCCATAACATGATGCAGCCACCACCATGCCTGAAAATATGAAGAAAAGATGAGTGGTTGGATTTGCCCAAACATAACGCTTTGTATTCAGGATATAAAGTTAATTTCTTTTACACATTTTTTGCAGTTTTACTTTAGTGCCTAATTGCGAACAGGATGCATGTTTTGTAATATTTTTATTATGTACAGGCTTCCTTCTTTTCGCTCTGTCATTTAGGTTAGTATTATGGCGTAACTACAATGTTGCTGATCCATCTTCAGTTTTCTCCTATCACAGCCATTAAACTCTGTAACTGCCTCATGGTGAAATCCCTGAGCGGTTTCCTTCCTCCCCGGCAACTGAGTGAGGTAGTCATTCCAAAATAATGTTAAACAATATTATTGCACATAGAGTGAGTCCATGCAACTTATTATGTGACTTGTTAAGCACACAATAGCATAACAAAGGGTTTGAATACTTAATGACTCAACACATTTTAGCTTTTCATTTTATTAATTTGTAAGAATTTTGAAAAACACAATTCCACTTTGACATTATGGAGTATTGTGTGTAGGCCAGTGACACAAAATCTCAATTTAATCGATTAGAAATTCAGGCTGTAACACAATAAAATGTGGATAAAGTCAAGGGGTGTGAATACTTTCTGAATGCACTGTAAGTGTATGTGCCTAAATGCTAGTTTCAGTCCTCTCACTTATAGTATAGTTTCTTAGAGCTTACATGGTAAATAGTAATGACCAAATATACTATTTGGGTTTTGGCAAATGGCAAATGCCATTAAGTACCAATTGGCACGAGATGAATGTAAGATAAAACGTTTTCAGCGTCACACACAAGATTGTAGTGTGATGTCATTGATCAGCTGTTGATGGGGTATGAGGTTAATTAAAACAAATGGTTGTTCTGGACTTGGAAGAGGTGTCACTATGTGGCAGTAGGGAGTAAGTAGGATTTATACAGGCCTGAGGTGACATGACTACACATCAACATGTTCTCTTATACCTCAAAACAGTGAGCATGGGAGGAGGCAGTGTGATCAGTCACTGAGGAGGCATTCATACGAGGAGGAGCCATACACATGTCTGTCTGTCCACACCGTGTCTGGCATGTCTGTCTGTCCACACCGTGTCTGGCCTGTCTGTCTGTCCTCACAACCTCGAGCCTGTCTGTCTGTCCACACCACCTCTGGCCTGTCTGTCTGTCCCCACCACTTCTGGCCTGTCTGTCCTCACCACCTCTGGCCTGTCTGTCTGTTAGCACCGCCTCTGGCCTGTCTGTCTGTCCGCACCACCTCGGGCTTAGAGTAATGCTGAATCGTTGGCCAATTCAGGTCCTCTGGAGGAAAATATACAGTCTCACTTAATTCACCCTGCCTCCCCTTCCAAGTGAGAAATATTGGGATAATCCATCAGTTGAGAATCACTAATGTCTCTCTCTCTCTCTCTCTCTCTCTCTCTCTCTCTCTCGCTGCAATTCCCTCTCTCTCTCTCTCTCTCTCTCTCTCTCTCTCTCTCTCGCTGCAATTCTCTCTCTCTCGCTCTCGCTCTCGCTCTCGCTCTCGCTCTCGCTCTCTCTCGCTCTCTCTCTCTCTCTCTCTCGCTCTCTCTCTCTCTACATGTTAGTAGTAGTGGTTTCTGCCGGTTAGCTAGCAGCCGTAAAGCATCTCTCAAAGGAGCAGCTAGCTCTCTCTTTTGATTATCCACCATCACTGATAAACAGAACACCTCCCTGTGTCTCCGCCATACAACCCTCACAGTTTATAAATACCTGTGGAGGGGAGAAATGAAATGACTCAGAAATGAACATTTCCATTTTAATTGCCTCTTCACCGACTCCCCTGCATAAATTATCCAGGCTTTAACCAACAATATTAGCCCAACAAGCAGTGCACAGGATTAAGCCTTTATCACTTCATGATACTTCACAATGAATTTAATGTGTGTCATTAGACATTGACAAAGTAGACACTATTATGTGCTAAATGTTTTCAACGGCACGCAACAGAGAAAGGACAGAGAACTGGATTAGGAGAGCAATATGAAGTACTGAAAGAATGGAATCATGAGAGTGGCATAATGCAGTATCCTCATGCTGCATACAGTATGTTACAATCCACCTACCCTCCGCCTACCCTCATCCAACCCTTTTCTTACTCTCCTCTTACCGTCATCCAACCTTTCTCCTGCTTTCCTCTCCAACCCTCATCCAATCCTCCTCTTACCCTCTTCCTACCCTCCTCCAACCTTTCTACCCTCTACCTACCCTTCTCGAACTCTCCTACACTCCACCTACCATCATCCTACCCTCCTCTAGCCCTCATCCAACCCTCCTCTCACCCTCATCCTACCCTCCTCCAACCCTCCAATTCTTCTCCAAACATCCTACCCTCTTCCAACTCTCCCCTACCCTCCTCAAACCCCCCACCTACCCTCATCCGACCTTCCACTAACCCTCCTCCTACCCTCCTCTTACCCTCCTCCAACCCTCCTCCTATCCTCCTCTTACCCTCCGCCAACACTCCTTCTACCTTCCTCCAACCCTCATCAAACCCTTCTCCAACCCTCCTATCCCTCTCCTACCCTCTTCCAACTCTCCTACTAGCCTCCTCCAAACCTCATCCTACCCCCCTTTAACCCTACTTCTCCAATCCTCCTCCTACCTTCCCTCTACCCTCCTAAAGCCTCTTCCAACCCTCCTCCCACCCTTCTCTTACCCTCCTCCAAACATCCTTCCCTCTTTCAAACTTCCACTAACCGTCCTCCTACCCTCCTCCAACCCTCATCTCCAACCCTCCTCCTATCCTGCTCTTACCCTCTTCCTACCCTTCTCCAACCGCCCTAGACTACACCAACCCTCCTCTAACCCTCATCCTACCATCCTCCAACCCTCCTCTAACCATCATCCTACCCTTCTCCAACCCTCCTATCCTTCTCCTACCCTTTTACAACTCTCCTACTAGCCTCCACCTACCCTCCTTTAACCCTACCTCTACCTTCCTCCAACCCTCTTCCTACCCTCATCGAAACCCTTCTCCTACCCTCCTCCAACCCCCCTCCAAACCTCCTCCTACCTTCCTCCTACCCTCCTCCTGCCTTCTTCCTACCCTCCTCCTAACCTCTTCCAACCCTCCTCCTGCCTTCTTCCTACCCTCATCCTAACCTCTTCCAACCCTCCTCCCACCCTTCTCTTAACCTCCTCCAAAATCCTACCCTCTTCCCACCTTCCTCCTACCCTCCTTCAACACCTCTCCAACCCTCCTCCTACCCTCCTCCTACCTTCACCCTACTCTCTTTTAACCATCCTCCAACCCTCCTTCTACTAACCTCTTCCAACCCTCCTCCCACCCTTCTCTTACCCGCCTCCAAACATTCTACCCTCTTCCAACCTTCCACTAACCCTCCTCCTACCGTCCTCTAACCCTCCTCTTACCCACTTCATACCCTCCTCCAACCTTCCTCCTATTCTCCTCTCCAACCCTCCTCCTATCCTCCTTCAACCCTCTTCCTACCTTTCTCCAACCCTACTACACTACACCTACCCTCCTCCTACCCTCCTCTAACCCTCCTCTAACCCTCATTCTACCTTCCTCCAACCCTCCTCTAACCATCATCCTACCCTTCTCTAACCCTCCCCTACCCTTTTACAACTCTCCTACTAGCCTCCTCCAACCCTCCTACTACCCTCCTTTAAAACTTCTTATGGCTGCAAGCCCGACGTCGGTACACTTATGACAACAGCCAGCTCAAGTGCAGGGCGCGAAATTCAATTTTTTTTTTTTTTTTAATATTTAACTTTCACACATTAACAAGTCCAATACAGCATATGAAAGGTACACATCTTGTGAATCCAGCCAACATGTCCGATTTTTAAAATGTTTTACAGGGAAGACACAATATGTAAATCTATTAGCTAACCACGTTAGCAAAAGACACCACTTTTTTTACTCCACCAGTTTTTTACTCCATCAGTAGCTATCACAAATTCGACCAAATAAAGATATAAATAGCCACTAACCAAGAAACAACTTCATCAGATGACAGTCTGATAACATATTTATTGTATAGCATATGTTTTGTTAGAAAAATGTGCATATTTCAGGTATAAATCATAGTTTACATTGCAGCTACAATCAGAAATTGCACCGAAAGCAGCCATAAAACTTACAGACACCAACGTCAAATACCTAATTACTCATCATAAAACATTTCTGAAAAATACATAGTGTACAGCAAATGAAAGACAGGCATCTTGTGATTCCAGCCAATATTTCAGATTTATTAAGTGTTTTACAGCGAAAACAAAATGTAGCGTTATATTAGCTTAGCACAATAGCCAGAAACACTTTGGCGCCGACGACTAGTTCACATCTACGACAGATATATGAAATAGCATCATAAAATGTTTCTTACTTTTGCTGATCTTCCATCAGAATGTTGGACAAGGTGTCCTTTGTCCAGAACAGTCGTTGTTTGGATTTAGAACGGCAACTTTCCCTCTTCATTTAGCACGCGCACTAGCCAAGTGGCACGGATCTCTCCATCGTCAACAAAGTCAGAGAACGGAACACGGCAAAACTCCCGAAAAAATTTCAATAATCTGATTAAACTATATTGAAAAACATACTTTACGATGATATGGTCACATGTATCAAATAAAATCAGAGCCGGAGATAGTAGTCGTCCATAACGGCAGCTAAACAGAAGGCAATCCCACTGTCCACCTCGCGCTCCCAAGAGTACCGGAAATGAGGGACACGTCATACAAAGAGCTTGTATTCCAATTCAGACCAAGATAAACACGAAATTTCTTCTCTCACAGCCTCTTGACATCCAGGGGAAGGTCTATGAAGTGCACGTATACTCTTACGTATCATGCCCATGTATAGGCAGGAAGTAGAACAGAGCATCGATTTCAGACTTTCCACTTCCTGGTCAGGAAGTTTGTGCCAAATGAGTTCTGTTTGACTCACAGATATAATTCAAACGGTTTTAGAAACTAGAGAGTGTTTTCTATCCAATAGTAATAATAATATGCATATTGTACGAGCAAGAATTGAGTACGAGGCCGTTTGAAATTTGCACCTTTTATCTGGTTACTCAATACTGCCCCTGCAGCCATAAAAAGTTAACCCTACTTCTACTCTCCTCCAACTCTCTTCCTACCTTCATCGAAACCCTCTCTTACCTTCCTCCAACCCCCCTCCAAACCTCCTTCTACCTTCTTCCTACCCTCCTCCTAACCTCTTCCAACCCTCCTCCGCCTTCTTCCTACTCTCCTCCTAACCTCTTCCAACACTCCTCCCACCCTTCTCTAAACATCCTACCCTCTTCCCACCTTCCTTTTACCCTCCTTCAACCCCTCTCCAACCCTCCTCCTACCTTCATCCTACTTTCCTTCAAACCCCCTCCAACCCTCCTACTACCTTCTTCCTACCCTCCTCCTTCCAACCCTCCTCCTACCGTCTTCCTACCCTCCTCCTAACCTCTTCCAACCCTCCTCCCACCCTTCTCTTACCCTCTTCCAATGCCCCTTCAATCCAACTCCTGCCTTCCTCCTACCCTCCTCCAAACATCCTACTCTCCTCCAACCCCCCTCCTACACTCCTTCAACCCTTATCTTACCCTCCTCCAACCCTCCTTCAATCCTCCTCCTACTTTCCCCTTACCCACCTCTAACCCTCCTCTTACCTTCTTCCTGCCCTCCTTCAACCCTCCTCCAACTGTCCTCCAACCCAGGGCCACATCCTCAGTACCAATATTTATTTATTTGTTGTCTGTGTATTCAATGCATTTGTTTTTTTGTATCAGAAACCACGTTAAAGGATATTTGGCTACCTAAATAAAATAGCAACATATAAGCAAATAAATAGAAAGTTACACATTGGAAATAAACATAGGCTATTAACATTTGCATTATATATGAACTTTGGTAAGGTGCTGTAAATATGTCATAACAATGGCCTAGTGCGAGGCCCCCTCTGCTTTTCTGATTCAGACAAGCCAGGATTCTTGGATAAAAGCAAAACAGGCTTAGATATATTATTCAGTATCTGCTATTAGAAAAATTGCCCTAGTCTTTCCTCTAAATAATTAATGACTAGTTGTATGAGTTAACATCAGCAGACTGCCTGCCACCAACTGAGAACGAAGAGAGATATCCAAAATGCCTCAATGAGGCTTAATGTTTTGCACGATTATACTTAAAAAGGGTATTTTTTTGTAATTTTAATTGAGGCATTCAACATTAGCTGTAAGACAACCAGTTTAAGAGGTCAGATACAGTGCATTTAGAAAGTATTCATACCTCTTGACATATTCCACATTTTGTTGTGTTACAGCATGAATTCAAAATGGATTAAAAAAAAATCTAACCCATCTACACACAATACAACAAAGTGAAAATCTGTTTTTAGAAAATGTTTCTAATTTATTGAAAATTAGTGACTGAAATATCTCATTTACATAAGCATTCACACTCCTGAGTAAATACAAATAAGAATCACCTTTGGCAGCGATTACAGCTGTGAGTCTTTCTGGGTAAGTCTCTAGGAGCTTTGTACACCTGGATTGTACAATATTTGCAAATTCTTCAAGCTCTGTCAAGTGGGTTGTTGATCATTGCTAGACAGCCATTTGTTAGTCTAGCCATAGGTTTTCAAGCGGATTTAAGTCAAAACTGTAAGCAGGCCACTCAGTAACATTCAATGTTGTCTTTGTAAGTAACTGAAAGGTGAATTTGTCTCCCAGTCTCTGTTGGAAAGCAGACTGAACTAAGTTTTCCTCTAGGATTTTGTCTGTGCTTAGCTCTATTCCGCTTAATTTTACACCCCCCCCCCCCCCCCCCCCCCCAAAAAAAAAAACCATACTCATAGCATTATGCAGCCACCAACATGCTTGAAAGTATGAAGAGTGGTACTCCATGATGTGTTGTGTTGGATTTGCCCTAAATATTACACTTTGTATTCAGAACAGAGTTAATTTCTTTGCCACATTTATTGCAGTTATACTTTAGTGACTTATTGAAAACAGGATGCACGTTTTGGAATATTTTTATTATGTGGAGGCTTCCATGGTCAAAGGGATATTCAATGTCTGCTTTTTACATTTTTACCCATCTACCAATAGGTGCCCTTATTTTGCGAGGCATTGGAATACCTCTCTGGTCTTTGTGTTTGAATCTGTGTTTAAAATTCACTGTTCGACTGGGGACCTTACAGATAGATGTGTGTGGTACAGAGATGAGGTAGTCATTCGAAAATCATGTTAAACACTATTAATGCACACAAAGTGAGTCCATACAACTTATTATGTGACTTGTTAAACAAATTGTTACTCCTAAACTTATTTAGGCTTGCCATAACAAACGGTTTGAAAGACATTTCAGTTTTTCATTTTGTATTAATTTATAAAATTTTCAAAAAACATAATTCCACTTTGACATTATGGGGTATTGTGTGTAAGCCAGTGACACAAAATCACAAAATTTGATCTATTTTAAATTCAGGCTGCAACACAACAACATTTGGAAAAAGTCAAGGGGTGTGAATACTTTCTGAATGCACTGTATGTCTCAGGGGAAAATATACTTCATATTAGAGACATATCGGAGGCATGTTTTTTGTTTGCGGAGACTTGTTTATTGTTTGAACCATATATGCAAAGAGAAACACTTGAGGGGTTTGCATACAGGAGTCGGTTTACACACACAATATGAATGTGTCCTGTTGAAGTTATAAATCAAGATAATGAAAATATGATTTCAGAGCACTTCTGCTTTGAAACAAAAAAGTTGTGTCTATGAGTGGTTTATTATGGTAAATCCTGAGAGTGAATCTACTGTAAGTTGGGTGCAGGTGAACAAAAGGAGTAATGTATTTCTGTTTGGGCTCCAGTGGCCCCTAAACATATTATCAAATTGATAGCCAGATCTTCATGTTATCGCCTCCCTATGACCCTGGTGTCTATGTGTGCAACAGCAAGCATGAAATGATTCTCTACTGACTTGTTTTAGCTGTAGGGTTCCAACTGTAAAACTGTGATAGGAATGCAGTTTTGACTTAACTGAGAACTGAGTGAACAAAACAACGGTTTACATTTGAATGTCCACCCAGACCTATGTTTCACTCAATGTTTGTTCTAAGTCCACCAGACAGTCATTGGGGAAAATGCAGGACTGTGAACTATGGTTGGGGCTAAACATGAAAGAATGTGACTCACAAATTTAAATGTCATGATTCCGTTAACCCAATGCTCTGGCCCCCCAGACAAATTCTGATTTTCTTGCTGCATGACATTTTATTGTTTTTTATTTGTATGCAAGGCAAAGTACAACACAAACAACAATAACTAGTGTGAAACTACTAGAGCTCAGAAACGTTAGACATTTTAAAAATGCAATGCATTATGCTTTCATTAAACTGAAAATGTTGTTTTCAAAGGATTTTATACTTCTATAATTATTATTTTATGGAATTAACTCTATGTTGAGCACTCCTTTTAAATAGTTTTCTTTTTTCTGCATATTTTGATCTTGTGGCTGCTGATATTGACTTATGATGCTTAAGTCTTAAGATATGTTTGTAGCTAGTGCAGTGACCTTTAAGATAGGCTAACAGATTAATCACATAGAAATATTTCCGTAACACTGTATCAAAATAGCTGTCACGCCCTGGCCTTAGTTATCTTTATTTTCTGTCATATTTTGGTTAGGTCAGGGTGTGACAGGGGGGATGTTTGTGTTTTTGTCTTGTCTTGGGTGGTTGTAGTGTCTAGGGGGTTTTGTTAGAGTGTATGGGTTAGTGTTGAGTGTAGGTTTCTAGGTATGTCTATGGTTGCCTGAATGGTTCTCAATCAGAGACAGCTGTCATTCATTTGTCTCTGATTGGGAGCCATATTTAAGGCAGCCATAGGCATTGGGCTGTTGTGGGTAATTGTGTCTAACGTTAGTAGCTGTGTGTGCACTTTCGTTTGTAGCTTCACGTTCGTGGTTTATTGTTTTTTTTGTATTAGTTTGTATATTGTTCGTTTCGTCTTCATCTCTAATAAAAGAAGATGTATTCATATCACTCTGCGTATTGGTCCGATCCATGCACCTCCTCAGACGAGGAGGAGAACGAACGTGACAGAATTACCCACCAGAACGGGACCAAGCAGCGTGTCAAGCAGCAGCAGGAACATACACAGGATTTATGGCAATGGGAGCAGGATCTGGACTATACTACGTGGGAGGAGATCGACAGGTGGGCGATCGACCCAGGGCGAATGCCGGAGCCCGCCTGGGATTCTCTGGAACAGTGCGAGGAGGGATACCGGCGAATGGAGGCAGCACGACGACGCGGTAGGAAGCCTGTGAGTCAGCCCAAAAACTTTCTTGGGGGGAGGCTACAAGGGAGTGTGGCGAAGTCAGGTAGGAGACCTGCGCCAACTCCCCGAGCTTACCGTGGAGCGCGAAAGTACGGGCAGACACCGTGTTATGTGGTAGAGCGCACGGTGTCTCCTGTACTTGTGCATAGCCCGGTGCGGGTTATTCCACCTCCCCGCACTGGCAGGGCTAGATTGGGCATTGAGCCAGGTGCCATGAAGCCGGCTCAACGCGTCTGGTCTCCAGAGCGTCTCCTCGGGCCGGCATACATGGCACCAGCCTTACGCATGGTGTCCCCGGTTCGCCTACACAGCCCAGTGCGGGTTATTCCACCTCCCCGCACTGGTCGGGCTACGGGGAGCATACAACCAGGTAAGGTTGGGCAGGCTCAGTGCTCAAGGGAGCCAGTACGCCTGCACGGTCCGGTATTTCCGGCGCCACCTCCCCGCCCCAGCCCAGTACCACCAGTGCCTACACCACGCACCAGGCTTCCTGTGCGTCTCCAGAGCCCTGTTTCTCCTCCACGCACTAGCCCTGTGGTGCGTGTCTCCAGCCTATTACCACCAGTGCCTACACCACGCACCAAGCCTCCTGTGCGTCTCCAGAGTCCTGTGCATCCTGTTGCTGCTCCCCGCACTAGCCCTGAGATGCGTGTCCCCAGCACGGGACCACCAGTTCTGGCAACACGCATTAGGCCTAATGTGCGTCTCCAGGGTCCAGTATGCCCTGTTCCTTCTCCCCGCACTAGCCTTCAGGTGCGTGTCCCCAGCCCGGTACCTCCAGTTCCGGTACCACGCACCAAGCCTCCTGTGCGTCTCCGGAGCCCTGTACGCACTGTTCCTTCTCCCCGCACTCGCTCTGAGGTGTGTGCCCTCAGCCCGGTACCACCAGTTCCGGTACCACGCACCAGGCCTATAGTGCGCATCGTGAATTCAGTGTGCCCTGTTCCTGTTCCCCGCACTAGCCTTGAGGTGCGTGTCTCCAGTCCGGTACCACCAGTTCCGGCACCACGAACCAGGCCTACTGTGCGCCTCAGCAGGTCAGAATCGGCCGTCTGCCCAACGCCGCCTGCACTGCCTGCCTGCCCAGCGCCATCTGAGCCATCCGTCTGCCCAGCGCCATCTGAGCCATCCGTCTGCCCAGCGCCATCTGAGCCATCCGTCTGCCCAGCGCCATCTGAGCCATCCGTCTGCCCAGCGCCATCTGAGCCATCCGTCTGTCCCGAGCCATTAGAGCCGCCCGTCTGTCCCGAGCCGTCAGAGCCGTTCGTCAGTCAGGAGCCGCCAGTCAGCCAGGATCTGCCAGAGCCGCCAGTCAGCCAGGATCTGCCAGAGCCGCCAACCAGCCAGGATCTTCCAGAGCCGCCAACCAGCCAGGATCTGCCAGAGCCGCCAGTCAGCCAGGATCTGCCAGAGCCGCCAGTCAGCCAGGATCTGCCAGAGCCGCCAATCAGCCAGGATCTGCCAGAGCCGCCAATCAGCCAGGATCTGCCAGAGCCGCCAGTCAGCCAGGATCTGCCAGAGCCACCAGCCAGCCATGATCTGCCAGAGCCGCCAGCCAGCCATGATCTGCCAGAGCCGCCAGCCAGCCATGAGCAGCCAGAGCCGCCAGCCAGCCATGAGCAGCCAGAGTCGCCAGCCAGCCATGAGCAGCCAGAGTCGCCAATCAGCCAGGATCCGCCAGAGCCACCAAAGCGGGTATTAAAACTTCTTGCCACTAGGGGGGTGCCATTTCGACATAGCACAAATTCGTAGCCAAATTAAACTGCCTCGTACTCAATTCTTGCTCGTACAATATGCATATTATTATTACTATTGGATAGAAAACACTCTCTAGTTTCTAAAACCGTTTGAATTATGTCTGTAAGTGAAAGAGAACTGGACTTAGAGCACTTTTCCTATGTCTGTGTGAGAATGGCAAATTTTGTCATCTGCTCTGAGACCTGTCTTTAACTTTGCCTGTCTTCTATTGGTTGAGATGCACTGCATACGCCTTCCCCTGGCTGTTAGCGAATAGGGAGAGTTTGAATGAAGTCTCTACGTAGTTCAGAAAGTTGATAAATTGATTGGAACCGAGGTGTCCTGTCTTTTGGGACTTCGCGCTGACGCAGAGAGGGTCTTGGAATGTCTTTTCAGAAGCTCTGGTTTTAGAAACTATATATATCCGGCTCTGTTTTTATTCGATATAGGCTTTAAAGACATCATAATCTTGTTATTTTAAACCGATTTATATCAGTTTATGTCAGTATATTGCGATTTTCAGGCATTTCATTTTGTGACGTTGTATGTAGTTGGGTAGCTCTCTCTCGAATGCCATGGTGTACTGCTAATTACAACGTCGAAGGAAACATTCTCCAACCCAGCAACGATTATTTTGGCCAACGGACACCTTTCCCAAGATTCTGATGGGAGTTCAGCTAATAGTAAGAACTATTTATGCTGATAAATCGTTGTTCTGTTGAAAAATGTTAAATGCATAAGCGGCCATTAATTTTTGGGTAGCTTCGCTTTAGCGCACCTTGTATTGCGCAGTAAGGTTAATTTTAAAAATGTAATTCAGCGATTGTATTA
This sequence comes from Salvelinus namaycush, assembly GCF_016432855.1. NCBI lineage: Eukaryota > Metazoa > Chordata > Actinopteri > Salmoniformes > Salmonidae > Salvelinus > Salvelinus namaycush. Next base: position 16,034,052 of record NC_052334.1, read on the forward strand.
AGAACTAATTTGTCTTTCAATTGCTGTCCACCCTGTATTTTTTAGTCAAGTTTATGATTATTTATTGATTAGACTAGGTGCCTTTCCAAGATGGCGCCCGACATTTTCTGGCCAGCTTGGCATCTTTTCTGATTGTATAACCACGATTTGTATGGCTAAATATGCACATTTTCGAACAAACTCTATATGTATGTTGTAATATGATGTTACAGGAGTGTCATCTGAAGAATTCTGAGAAGGTTAGTGAAAAAATTAATATATTTTGGTGGTGATAACGTTATCGCTCTTTTTGCCTTGAATCAATGCTGGGGTAATGTTTGCACATGTGGTATGCTAATATAACGATATATTGTGTTTTCGCTGTAAAACACTTAGAAAATCTGAAATATTGTCTGGACTCACAAGATCTGTGTCTTTCAATTGCTGTACGCTGTGTATTTTTAAGAAATGTTTTATGATGAGTAATTAGGTAATACACGTTGCTCTCTCTAGTTATTCTAGTCGATTTGTGATGGTGGCTGCAATGGTGAACTATGATTTATACCTGAAATATGCACATTTTTCTAACAAAACATATGCTATACAATAAATATGTTATCAGACTGTCATCTGATGAGGTTGTTTCTTGGTTAGTGGCTATTTATTTCTTTATTTGGTCGAATTTGTGATAGCTAGTGATGGAGTAAGAAACTGATGGAGTTAGAAAAGTGGTGTCTTTTGCTAACGTGGTTAGCTAATAGATTTACATATTTTGTCTTCCCTGTAAAACATTTTAAAAATCAGAAATGATGGCTTTATTCACAAGATCTGTATCTTTCATTTGGTGTCTTGGACTTGTGATTTCATGAACATTTTATTATATGATATCCCTGTGGCTTTAGGCTAGGCTATGCTAGTCAGCTTTTTTGAGGGGGGGGATCCCGGATCCGGGTTTGGGAGGTGTTAGAGGTTAACTATGGTGGAGTGGGGGCCATGTCCCGCACCCGAGCCGCCGCCGTAGGAAGGCCCGCCCGGACCCTCCCTTTCTGTGTCAGGTTTTGCGGCCGGAGTCCGCACCTTTTGGGGGGGGGGGGGTACTGTCACGCCCTGGCCTTAGTTATCTTTATTTTCTGTAATATTTTGGTTAGGTCAGGGTGTGACAGGGGGGATGTTTGTGTTTTTGTCTTGTCTTGGGTGGTTGTAGTGTCTAGGGGGTTTTGTTAGAGTGTATGGGTTAGTGTTGAGTGTAGGTTTCTAGGTATGTCTATGATTGCCTGAATGGTTCTCAATCAGAGACAGCTGTCATTCATTTGTCTCTGATTGGGAGCCATATTTAAGGCAGCCATAGGCATTGGGCTGTTGTGGGTAATTGTCTGTCTAACGTTAGTAGCTGTGTGTGCACTTTCGTTTGTAGCTTCACGTTCATGGTTTATTGTTTTTTTGTATTAGTTTGTATATTGTTCGTTTCGTCTTCGTCTCTAATAAAAGAAGATGTATTCATATCACTCTGCGTATTGGTCCGATCCATGCACCTCCTCAGACGAGTTGGAGAACGAACGTGACAATAGCTCCCTCTCTTTGTAGCTACAGTGCCTTCAGAAAGTATTCACACCCCTTGACTTTTTACGCATTTTGTTGTGTTACAGCCTGAATTCAAAATATTTTGTGTAACTGGCCTACACACAATACCTCATAATGTCACAGTGGAATTATGTTTTTTGAATTTTTTACAAATTAATTAAAAATGAAAAGCTGACATGTATTGAGTTAATAAGTATTCAACCCATTTGTTATGGTATGCCTAAATAAGTACAGCATTAAACATTTGCTTAACAGGTCACATAATTAGTTGCATGGACTCTGTGTGCAATAATAGTGTTTAACATGATTTTTGAATGACTACCTCATCTTTGTACCCGACACATACAAATATCTGTAAGGTCCCTCAGTGGAGCAGTGAATTTCAAACACACAAACCACAAACCACAAAGACCAGGAAGGTTTCCCAATGCCTAACAAATAAGAAGGGCACCTATTGGTAGATGGGTAAAGTAAAAATGCAGACATTGAATATCCCTTTGAGCATGGTGAAGTTATTAATTACACTTTGGATGGTGTATCAATACACCCAGTCGCTACAAAGATACAGGTATCCTTCCTAACTCAGTTGCCGGAGAGGAAGGAAACCACTCAGGGAGTTCACCATGAGGCCAATGGTGACTTTAAAATAGTTACATAGTTTAATGGCTGTGATAGGGGGGCTAGGGTCAGTTTGTTATATCTGGAGTACTTCTCCTATCTTATCCGGTGTCCTATGTGAATTTAAATATGCTCTTTCTAATTCTCTCTTTCTCTCTTTCTTTCTCTCTCTCGGAGGACCTGAGCCCTAGGACCATGCCTCAGGACGACCTGACATGATGACTCCTTGCTGTCCCCAGTCCACCTGGCCGTGCTGCTGCTCCAGTTTCAACTGTTCTGCCTGCGGCTATGGAACCCTGACCTGTTCACCGGACGTGCTACCTGTCCCAGACCTGCTGTTTTCAACTCTCTAGAGACCGCAGGAGCGGTAGAGATACTCTTAATGATCGGCTATGAAAAGCCAACTGACATTTACTCCTGAGGTGCTGACTTGCGGCACACTCTACAACTACTGTGATTATTATTATTTGACCATGCTGGTCATTTATGAACATTTGAACATCTTGGCCATGTTCTGTTATAATCTCCACCCGGCACAGCCAGAAGAGGACTGGCCACCCCTCATAGCCTGGTTCCTCTCTAGGTTTCTTCCTAGGTTTTGGCCTTCCTAGGGAGTTTTTCCTAGCCACCGTGCTTCTCCACCTGCATTGCTTGCTGTTTGGGGTTTTAGGCTGGGTTTCTGTACAGCACTTTGAGATATCAGCTGATGTACGAAGGGCTATATAAATACATTTGATTTGATAGGAGAAACTGAGGATGGATCAACAACATTGTAGTTACTCCACAATACTAACCTAAATGACAGAGTGAAAAGATGGAAGCCTGTACAGAATACAATATTCCAAAACATGCATCCTGTTTGCAACAAGACACTAAAGTAATAATGCAACAACTTTTTTTTGTCCTGAATACAAAGTGTTATGTTTGAGGCAAATCCAATACAACACATTACTGAGTACCACTCTGCATATTTTCAAGCATTGTGGTTGCTGCATCATGTTATGGGTATGCTTGAATCATAAAGGACTGGGAAGTTTTTCAGGATAAAATGGAGCTAAGCACAGGCAAAATCCTAGAGGAAAACCTGGTTCAGTCTGCTTTCCAACAGACACTGGGAGACATTCACTTTTCAACAGGACAATAACCTAAAACACAAGGCCAAATATTCCAATTTATTACCGAGACACCATTGAATGTTCCTGAGTGGACTAGTTCACTTAAATTGGCTTGAAAATCCATGGCAAAACTTGAAAATGTCTGTCTAGCAATGATCAAATACAAACGTGACTGAGCTTGAAGAATTGAAAAAAGAATAATGTGCAAATGTTGTACACTCCAGGTATGCAAAAGTGATTCTAATGTGTATTGTCTTTGGGGTGTGAAGTATTATGTAAATGAGATATTTCAGTAATTAATTTTCAATAAATTATCAAACATTTATAAAACAATGTTTTTATTTTGTCATTATATTGGGTGAGAAAAAAATTGACTGAATCAATTTTAAATTCAGGCTGTAACACAACAAAATGTCTAATAAGTCAAGTTGTAAGAATACTTTCTGAAAGCATTGTAAACATTGTCCACCCTAATTTTGAATGACAGCTTAATTTTCAACTGTCCAAAGGCAACCGATAGGAAAAAAAAAAAGATTGTCTGGCCCAGTTTACTGGACTCACATGTCACTTATGAAAAGGGTAAACACCAACGCCAGATATCTGTAAATAGAGATACTTTACAGAATATATACATATAGAAAAACTGTTATGCAATTGACGTAAGTGTTATTACATTACAGTAAATGCAATACTAAAACATTTAGATGATAAAGTTCTAACCACGATTGATAAATGTTTCCAAATACAGTCAATGACATTACAGCATATGAACAATTTCATATATGCAGACACACACACACGCACACGCACACGCACACATAGAGGCAGCGTGCTGGGGATGAAGTGCTGCCTGCCACTCAGCTGAAGTCACTCAGCTCTCAGCTTGGGTCAGTTGTGGCTCATTAGCAAGTCATAAATATACATGGTGCCTCGCCAGTGATCCACATTACCTCCACCATGAAGCTCAGCCCAGGTGGTCGTCTCCGAAGGACGTTGAAGCGCGAGGAGTGTCGTCGTGTTGCTCACATTCACTGATTGACTGACATTTACTCCACTTCATATTCCTCTCGCAACTTATCCAGTGATTTAAACACGTTAGTCTGACACACAAATATGAGGATAGGATGACATAATTACCATCACAACATACAGAATGACAGTTGTACATTTTGCAGAGTGTACTTGTCTTTGCCTTAGCACTGACAGCAATAGTTAAACAGTCAAGCCTATCTGTATGAAAAATGTTGTCCACCCTTAATGAAAGTAATGTGATTAGTCATTATTGTGTTGGGCTAAGATTTGGCTTATATTAGGAGCACCCATAGATTCACACGTTATCTTATTTGTCAGACTGCACCACAACTTGTCTTTCCCATGAGTGAATAGTTTTCCCTGCAATGCGTAATTTTGGGAGGATTTAATTCAAGTGAGATCACACCGCTCTATTTGTGACAGATAAAGGAAACCATGAATTGCTGTGGTGCTGGAAATGCTTCCATTGGAAGATGGTCAGTAATTTAATTTTAATAGATAGTTTAAGTAAAAACATAAATCATCCAGGAGCACAGACAAATATTATATATTTTAAACATGTTGCACTCCAAGGAAAGCTCTTGCTTTGCAATAAATATATTTCAAAGGATCAATGAGCCCTCCAAACCCAAGCACTCCGTATTATTTTGGCCCACAATACATCTTAATGGTTATTTTTGTAAGGGATTTCGTTTATTACACTATTCTGATACAGAAGGTGAACTCTAAATCTGTAAAAGTATTCAATTATGGAAAATGTTGGTTCAATGAATGGTACAAATAGGGTATGAATAATAATTTGGAAGTATTATTGCAGGCTCCAAAGAAAAGTACAGCAGAAAATCCTCCTCACATGGGTCACCAACATGTAAGTAACTGCCCTCATATGGGGCACCAAATATTGTCTTAACACTTGAACCACGCTACGGATCCCTTTTACGGGATCATTTTCCTAAACAACCGCTGAATTGCAGGGCGCAAAATATTACAAAAAATATTTATAATCATGCAATCACAAGTGAAATATACAAACACAGTTTAGCTTGTTGTTAATCCACCTATCGTGTCAGATTTTGAAAATATGCTTTGCAACGAAAGCAATCTAAGCTTTTGTGAGTGTATCAATCAATGCTAGAACAGTTAGCCTTATATTAGCTTGGTTAGCTTGGTCACGAAAGTCAGAAAAGCAATAAAATTAATCGCTTACCTTTGATAATCTTCGGATGTTTGCACTCACGAGACTCCCAGTTACACAACAAATGTTATTTTTGTTCGATAAATATTACTTTTATAACAAAAAAACGCCATTTGGGTTGCGCATTATGTTCAGAAAACCAAAGCCTCGTTCCGTTCGACGAAAATTCCAAAAAGTATCCGTAATGGTCGTAGAAACATGTCAAATGTTTTTTATAATCAATCCTCAGGTTGTTTTTAACAAACATAATTGATAATATTTCAACTGGACCGTAACCTACTCAATAAGAGAGAAAAAGAAAATGGAGCGCTACCCTCTCGCGCGCAGGAACTAATCTGAGGACACCTGACTACTTTTGAAAAATCTCGCAAATTTTTCAAAATAAAAGCCTGAAACTATGTCTAAAGCCTGGTCACAGCCTGAGGAAGCCATTGGAAAAGGAATCTGGTTGATACCCCTTTAAATGGAAGAAAGACGGGCCAGGAAACACAGATTTTTCTTTTTTAAATATCACTTCCGGGTTAGATTTTCTCAGGTTTTCACCTGCAGAATCAGTTTTGTTATACTCACAGACAATATTTTGACAGTTTTGGAAATTTTGGAGTGTTTTCTATCCTAATCTGCAAATTATATGCATATTCTACGATCTGGACCTGAGAAATAGTCCGTTTACCTTGGGAACGTTATTTTTATTTTTTTATTAAAAAAATATGACCCCTAGCGCCAAGAGGCTAAAGCAGTCATTTTGACTGCTAAGGAATTCAATTGTTTTGCAATTTTTTATTAAGTCATGCCCCTTTTTGTCCTTGACCTTTCCTAAATAAGTCTATATAACACAATGCCGTTGTTGTTGTCATGTGTTTTTAGGGTTTTCCCTGTTGCTCCTCCTTCATCTGACAGTAGGACCTATGCCCCTCCTTCTCCCGACTGTGGAATGTGCCGTGCACAGTTGATAATCACCACGATAATTGCCTCGAAACTGAACCTAAACTAAACCAAAACTAATTTCACACATACATAACAACAGATTATATAAAGTAAGATGGGGAGAAATGAGTTCTTCTGATTCTGAGCCTCAGCACCAAATGAAACGTGAGACAGGAGAGAGGAAGGGACAGCACCATTTAGATAGAACAAGCCGGTGACAATGCTATTGGCCGATTTTCAGCAATAAATGTCTCCACTGAGAGAGCAGGCCCTACATGTCATGCAAAAAACAACACTCACCAGCTTTCGTTGTTTATGTGACATGCTACAGCATTCAGGGCTGTACTGTGGCTAAGGCGCACACGGTCAAGGACACACTGCCTGGGATCTGTCTGTTGATGAGCTGGAAGCGTAATATCAATCCTGTATATTCATGGAGTATTCGGTGGAAAGTGCGTGTATATGGTATAGTTGTCTTTGGAGAAACCATGTCACAGGATCGCTTCAGAGAGATCATGTGTTACCTCCATTTTGATGACAAAGAAACAAATTCGCCAATGGTATCCGACGTATAAATAATTGACAACTTTTGACTGCTGTTATATCGACAGTTATATTCATTGTAATGCATTATTGACTTTGTACTGCTTTTCAGACACACTTGGCTCTTATAATGATGTTTAGGCTACTGATGTTTTCATAATTTGACCGTGTGTCCTGCCGACAGTGCGTCTTAGTGGTTGGGGTATTTTTATTTTTGTCATTATAAAAATACTCTTTTATCATGTTCCAACACATACGCTTTCTGTTTCATAGTTGTAACAAAGGCACTCCACGAATAACATTGAACACTTGAATTGTCATGCCCTGACCATAGAGAGCTTTTCATTCTCTATGTTGGTTAGGTCGGGGTGTGACTAGGGTGGGTCATCTAGGTAATTATATTTCTATGTTGGCCTGGTATGGTTCCCAATCAGAGGCAGCTGTTTATCGTTGTCTCTGATTGGGGATCATATTTAGGCAGCCATTTCCCCTTTGTGCTTTGAGGGATCTTGACTATGAATAGTTGCCTGTGAGCACTATAGCAGCTTCACGTTTCGTTTTGCATTTATTGTTTTCTTTGAGTTTCACTTCATAATAAAGAGAACGGAACCATACCACGCTGCATCTTGGTCCACGTGACATGAATGTGTTTTTTGTGTTTTTTTTATTTTACAGTTAACCTACAGTAACATAAACTAATGAAAATGCTATTGTGTTATTTTAAATAATACTAAAATCCTATTTTAGTGTTAACGGTTTTAGTGTTAACGGTACTTACACCATTAAATGTAAATAGTTATGCTCAAATATAAAGGGATGCTACAACTCTATCGATAAAAGTAGGATGTTCTTTTCTGGTAGAGCACCTATGCTTTTCCACTTACCTTGTCATGTTGTCATGGATATCAAGTGACAAAAGGAAAATGATTCTGAGTGTACATTGGCTGAATGTAACTGGCGTAAAAGCATGGGAGCATCAGAAAGACTTTGACTTCTCAGAAAACCGACATGATTTGGTGGATTCAGTCAGGATGCACTTTAGAGAAAATGCTTGTGACTCCTTCCTGGAGGATTTCAGCAGGCCACATGTCAAGCTGATGTATCAGTGTGCTGACGATGTCATAAGAAAGGGCCTCAGTGAGAGATAGAGAGAGAGGAGAGGAAGCCTGGTGATTGGGAGGGTCTCCATCATGAGCCTTTATCTGGCCACCCTGCTGTCAGATCACCCTCTTAATGACAATATAAATCCTGTTATGCAGTTTACATAACATAAGAGGGAGACAGATTAATCCTTCCTCAGAATATACAAGTATAAAATGAAAAACGTCCGTCTCCATTTGTAATATCTCTCACAACAGTCTAACAGAATTGTTATTCTGATATTTATCAGCCAATAAAACAAGGGGGCTGTCTAGCCTGGCATGTGCCGGTAATCCTTTAACGTGAAGACATAAAGGGTGGAAAGGGAGAAAAATCTCCCCAATAAGCCCTGTTTTCTCACCCCATTACACCGCTCCCTTGTCGGGAGGCTCCAAGGGAGACAGAGGATGCACTTTTGTCATGATGGATCAGGGGCCTACTTGTCTTTTCTGAGCCAGATTAGTAATTGGGTTTCATAGTTATGTGCACTCTACCGCAACTTGAGCCAGTTCGCCTGCAGATAACAAACAGATTTCGAACATTGTTGTTAGATACATACAGTACCTATGAAATACACCAAAAACAATAGTTACATTTTGTATACCTACACATCCATCTCATTATGCTTGATTATAGCACAGCCACATTGTTTTTAAGAATTGAAGAGCATCGCCATGCCAGTGAGATGTGTAAATGTAGGTTGACTTACATATTGACATACACAGTGAGTTGACAACAATTGTTTGTTACGTTGTGCTCCTTTCAGGGCAAACAGAAAGATATGCACTATTCTGTGATCTTCAAGGCTGCCTGCGATGTGGGTGGATTTCGTGACAAGCTGTAAGGCACCAACACACTAAGGTGCACACACACACACACACACACACACACACACACACACACACACACACACACACACACACACACACACACACACACACACACACACACACACACACACACACACACACACACACATACACAAGTAATGATCAAGGACATGGATTGCATGCTTCATCCCAACTGTGGAATAGGTCTGTCACTCTCCATCTTCCCTCCAAACTTTACATAATTAAAAATACAAGAGCCACCAGCTGTTTTATTCAGAAACGTTTTGACATGATCAGTTCTCAGGCTCTCAAAAGATTTTCTTCAGTATGCTGGTTATCTATATATAGAAATGTACTGTCTGTTTGGATGGATGTCTAGCTGTGGTGCTTCATCAGACCTGCAAGGGTTCAGTGGTGTATGAAACATCAGTTAGTGTGTGAGTGTGTCATGACTACGTTGTGAGCCATCTCGTCACCACACATAAACCCTGCTATGCTACGCATGCCTGGTAGCGTCGCAGAAGGAAATGGAATATGATTTAATTCTCGAGGTGCGGCTGCTTGGATTATACAATGCCAACATTCCAAGGCCTTGATTAAGTCCCTCAATTAACATGGTGCCTCATCAGCATGCCCCACACATGCATAATCTACTCTAAGGGATCGGAGAGGTAGAATGATAATATAATGAGCCCTTTCTGATATGGGACATTAAACCCCAATCTCCCTCATCAGCATGTCATCAGGACTTCAGTGATTCCAGCAGCACCAAATCGATATCGGTTTCAATTGGTTGTCTTGTATCTTTTTTTGGGATGCATTGCAGAGCTTGTTAATTGAGGCCGGCTCAAAGAGGGGTGTACTAATCAACATCACTGCTGACTGAGTGCTGGTTAACCTCATAACATTCTGACTTGTTTGAGGCCATGTGTGGTAGCAAGTGGTAGCAAGTAATCAATCCATCATCTGGTCTCAGTTAAACGCCCCCCTCCCCCCTTTCATCTATTTATGTTTTGCTCTCTGTCTCTGTATCTATATCTCGCTAACCTCTCTCTCTCTCTCTTTCTCTTCCTTTCTTTCTCTCCCTCCCCGCTCCCTCTCCTTCCCTCTCTCTCTGCACTGATAAACAACTGAACATCTGATAAACACAGACAGATTCTAAGCCACTACCCTCCAGAGCCATACTGATGCTTGTGCTCGGTCGACAGCTGTTCCCAACATCCAAAACTGCTGTGCATGGGTAGTTAAAGACGTGGCTTGCTTGGTTTCCCATTTAGCAATGTAATTAATGTTACGGTCTGTGAAATCTCTAATTACTATGATTTACCCCAGCAATGAGGCGGGATGGGGCAGGTAGTACGGTGAGGAAGGGGGAAATAAGTAATCTAAGCAGCACTGTCACAGATCCCATCAAAACTTTGTGAGTTTAGGAAAGTGACAATCACAATTATAATCAAGTGTGCACAATGTGTAGACAGGCAGAAAGAATGCTCAATATGTTCCGCTTGTTAGCGTTTATCTTCTCCTGTTTGGCCTGTGCACAAACTGAAGCATAGTCTGTGACTGTGAAGGCTGTTTTGTATTTTTATAGACATGTATTCTTTAAGCCATAGTGCGCAAGTATGCATAGAACAATCACCCTGTAATGCAGGAAATGTAAAACGTATAATGTATTTGAGGTTTAATATGTTTCTGAAGTTTGTATTTTCCGCTTAAAAAAATGTACCAACCCTACAAAAATGTCCATTAATTATAATCCACATAATAATTCACATTTCCTGTTGATAGTAATTAAAATTTCCTGTTGCTGTAAGATTATTTTCCTACCGTAGCAAACTGGCTCAAATTAAGATCCTACATCTGTAGATCTTTATAATGTCTGTAGGAGTGTTTTATCTTCTGCTCTGCAATAAGAATCCAATACAGATTTAGGATCTTAATTTGAGCCAGTTTGCTACAGCAGGAAAAGAATCCTGCATCAACAGGAAATGTAAATTATTATGTGGTTTATAATTAATGGCATTTTTTTGTAGGGGTAGATATATTTTTCATTACGGCAAATCAAGTCTGACATTTTGAAGTGGAAATGACAAACTTTAGAAGCCTTTTTAAACCTTCAATATGCTTAAAGTTTGTCAGCAACAAAAGCATGAAAAAATTATGTATTATGTATTATACGCAGATCTGCACATAATCTTCTGCAAGTCTCTCCTTCTTTACCCATTGAGAACCCTAGTTGAGCTTCAGAAGCAGCAGGTACAGAGGCTGTTTGGGTGGACATAGCTAACAAGAACTCTAACAGAGTTGTCACACTGTGCCTTTAGGCTCACATCAGTTGATATACCCCACAAAATCTGCTCAACTCAACGGTTGTTCCCCCTCAAATTCAGATGATTGCCATGTTATCTGGTTATACAGTGCATTCGGAGAGTATTCAGACCCCTTGACTTTTCCACATTTTGATACGTTACGGCCTTATTCTAAAATCTTCCTAAATAAAATAAAAATCTTCCTAAATCCACACACAATACCCCATAATGACAAATCAAAAACATGGTTTTAAAAATACATCTATTCAGACCCATTGCTATGAGAATCGAAATTGAGCTCAGGTGCATCCTGTTTCCGTTGATCAGCCTTGAGATGTTTCCACAACTGGATTGAAGTCATCCTGTGGTAAATTCAATTGAAGGCACACACCCTTCTATATAAGGTCCCCCAGTTGACAGTGCATGTCAGAGCAAAAACCAAGCCATGAGGTCTAAGGAATTGTCTGTAGAGCTCCGAAACAGGATTGTGTGGAGGCAATGATCTGGGGAAGGGTACCAAAAAATTTCTGCAGCATTGAAGGTCCCCAAGAACACAGTGGCCTCCATCATTCTTAAATGGAAGAAGTTTGGAACCACCAAGACTCTTCCTAGAGCTGACCGCTCGGCCAAACTGAGCAAACAGGGGAGAAGGGCCTTGGTCAGAACCAGATGGTCACTCTGACAGAGCTCTTGAGTCCGTCTTTGAAGATTGGAGAACCTTTCAAAAGGACAACCATCTCTGCAGTACTCCACCAATCAGGCCTTTATGGTAGAGTGGCCAGACGGAAGCCACTCCTCAGTAAAAGGCACATGACAGCCCTCTTGGAGTTTCCCAAAAGTCACGTAAAGGACTCAGACCATGAGAAACAAGATTTTCTTGTCTGATGGAAGCAAGATTGAACTCTTTGGCCTGAGGGCCAAGCATCACGTCTGGATGAAACCTGGCACCATCTCTACGTTGAAGCATGGTGGTGGCAGCATCATGCTGTGGGGATATTTTTCAGCGGCAGGGACTGGGAGACTAGTCAGAATCGAGGGAAAGATGAACGGAGCAAAGTACAGAGAGATCCTTGGTGAAAACTTGCTCCAGAGCTAAGGTTCACCTTCCAACAGGACAAAGACCCTAAGCCAACAGCCAAGACAATGCAGGAGTGGCTTCAGGACAAGTCTCTGAATGTCCTTGAGTGGCTCAGCCAGAGCCCGGACTTGAACCCGATCAAACATCTCTGGAGAGACCTGAAAATAGCTGTGCAGCGACGCTCCACATCCAACCTGGCAGAGCTTGAAAGGATCTGCAGAGAGGAATGAAAGAAACTCCACAAATACAGGTGTGCCACGCTTGTAGCTTCATACCCAAGAAGATTCAAGGCTGTAATCGCTGCCAAAGATGCTTCAACAAAGTACTGAGTAAAGAGTCTGTAAATGTGATATTTAAAATTTCTAAAAACCTGCTTTTGCTTAGTCATTATGGGGTATTGTGTGTAGATTGATGAGGAAAAGCTGTAATTGAATCCATTTTACAACAAGGCTGTAACGTAATATAATATGGGAAAAGACAAGGGGTCTGAATACTTTCCGAATGAACTTTATAATGTTCTAAGTTGGAAAAAGTCTAAAGACACATGCAACATGGTGAAATGTTGTAATGTCCACATGCCTGTCAGGACCTTTAAATCAAAAGTGCAGTTTAAAAAATGACGAATAAGAATAAGAAATTAAAGGAACAAGTAATCATTATCCCTGTGATAACTGTATCTTGCTGCCATTATCTAGGATGTGAACAATGCAGTACATCAGGTAAAACGCATCATTCTTGAAGAACAGTCCCTCTGGTCTGAACATGTAATAGCTTTCCTATTCCACCCTGTACATCAATGATTAATCTAGTCATTATACCCTGCCTATGGGTTGATGTGTTCATGATCAGAAGTACAGTAGCTACAGTATACTGGTCCCCATTGAACTCTCATTGCCCTATGATCAATTCCAGTTCTGTCTCTACCTGTGGTTCCTCCTGGCTTTACAAGCCATTAATCTTTTGCAAGGAGGTGCAGTGATCTCAGGCTAAATATAGCCCCATAGCTGAAGGTTTTTGCAGCGTTGCTGAATGAGTGATTGCTGCTGCCGAAATGTTGCTGCTTCTCTACTGAGTTACCCAGAGAAATATTCACTGGAAAGTGAAATTAAAATATAATTCAAATCTTTGAGTTAGAGTTAGAGTAAGCTTTTGATGAGCTTGTTAACTACTGTTGTGGTTTATTCAGTTCAATACCCTTGTTAGGAATAATAACTACAAAGCAAATACAGCTTATATGTAATTATTGAGCAATGAATTTGTTTTTTAGCTGGCAGTCCTAACAATTTTTTTGAAGTAAGTCCCACTGCATTCCAATTAGTAGTGTATCATATGGTGGTACCGCTTATACACTGAGTGTACAAAACATTATGAACACCTGCTCTTTCCATGACATGGTGCAACTACATATGAATGTTTTGTACACTCAGTGTATTTACTCAGGATATGTTGCGTTTGTGATGACATGTGACTATAGCATGTTACTAGTACTATATAATGCATTCATTTCGAAATGGACAATTTTTCTCATCTCAGCAGCCTCTTCTAATTAATAACATACACTATGTACACAAAAGTATGTTGACACTCCTTTAAATTAGTGGATTTGGCTAATTCAGCCACAACTGTGGCTGACAGGTGTATAAAATTGAGCACACAGCCATGCAATCTCCATAGCTAAACATTGGCAGTAGAATGGCCTTACTGAAGAGCTCAGTAACTTTCAACGTGACTACGTCATAGGATGCCACCTTTCCAACAAGTCAGTTCGTTAAATTTCTTCCCTGCTAGAGCTTCCCATGTCAACTGTAAGTGCTGTTATTGTGAAGTGTAAACATCTAGGAGCAACAATGGCTCAGCCGCAAAGTGTTAGACTACACGAGCTCACAGAACGGGACCGCCGAGTACTGAAGTGCACAGTGTGTAAAAATAGTCTGTTCTCGGTTGCAACACTCACTGCCGAGTTCCAAACTGCCTCTGGAAGCAACTTCAGCACAAGAACTGTTCGTAAGAGCTTCATGAAATGGGTTTCCATGGCCATGCACAATGCCAAGCTTTGGCTGGAATGGTGTAAAGCTCGTCGCCACTGGACTCTGGAGCAGTGAAAACGCATTCTCTGGAGTGATGAAGCACGCTTTACCATCTGGCAGTCTGACGGACGAATTTGGGTTTGGCGGATGCCAGGAGAACGCTACTTGCCCCAATGCATAGGGCTAACTGTAAAGTTTGGTGGAGGAGGAATAATTGTCTGGGGCTGTTATTCATGGTTCAGGCTTAGTTCCAGTGAAGGGAAATCTTAATACTACAGCATACAATGACATTCTAGACGATTCTGTGTTTCCAACTTTGAGGCAACAGTTTGGGGAAGGCCCTTTCCTGTTTCAGCATAACAATGCCCCAGTGCACAAAGCGAGGTCCGTACAGAAATGGTTTGTCAAAATCGGTGTGGAAGAACTTGACTGGCCTGCACAGAGCCCTGACCTCAACCCCATCGAACACCTTTGGGATAAATTGGAATGCCAACTGCGAGCCAGGCCTAATCGCCCAACAGCAGTGCCTGACCTCACAAATGCTCTTGTTGCTGAATGGAAGCAAGTCCCCACAGCAATGTTCCAACTTTTAGTGGAAAGCCTTCCGAGAAGAGTGGAGGCTGTTATAGCAGCAAAGGGGGGACCAATTCCATATTAATGCCCATGATTTTGGAATGAGATGTTGGACGAGTATTTCCACACACATTTTTTGTGTATTATATTTTAGTGACTTCAATTATAATTTTTGCCCAGGTATTTCTTTGGAGTTTAGGAGTTTTATGGAACAGTCAACTAAAATATATAGTTTTGTGTGGTCATTCCTAACAGTAGTCTGTTTCAGTCCATTTACGACCACCTTGTCTATCTCTACCTCTCCTCACCCCCAATTTAAACCCTGATTCTGCCCACACAATGACTAGTGCCCACAAACCCAAGACTCTCAAGTTAGGATTCTACATGAGCATTGTAAAGGCCAACAGTAATCAATTGTCTGATAGCTAATATGATGCACTGACTATCCACTAGAGTTTTGCTCAAGGTCAATGGGGTAGTCTGATATGCCTTCAGTTCTTCCCATATAGCATGTGCCAGCCTCATATGTCAGTGTCACTGTCAAACTCATCCGGTTTGGAATATGGTGTTACCTATGCTGAGGCGTATATCGCCTAAAAGGACTGTAAAATGTGTCTGGTTTATTTAAAGGCTCGTGATATGCTTTGTCTCTGCCATATGGAGATGGAAACATTCATTTCTGTCAGTGGTACTGTAACATGCAAATATTTGAGCATTGTTTATTGATGACATTCTATTCAATCCACTTTCAGAACTCAATGTGCCAAGAATCCTACCCTAAATATGAATGCTTCAGAGGCTAATAACTAAAGCTGAGTCAATTGCCATGTTAGAGTAGTCAGTGCTTCATTCCAAAGTTTAATTAAATTCTATGGTGCTTCCGACAGAATGCCAATTTTGTCAATGTGTGTAATATTGACTCCAAACACAGTTGAATCAGCATTGTCCACCCCTAACCTCTGTCTTATTTATTGCACCATGCGGAAAGGCTTTTGAACATATCGGTATATCATTTGGCTTTCTGTGAGTCATTCTATTCAATGAGACATCCAAGGTGACATAAAAATAGTTACCAAGTTACCAATTTCTATGCCCAGCTGACCGAAGTAGGTTAGACAAGGTAAGGTGAAACCCAAGATGTGATATGGTGAAGATGACAATGGACATTCACAGATCTCTACTGTATGTCAGATGCTTGTCTCCTTCACTGTATTTCTACATCAGATGGATCACGTCTATCACCATCAGATACAGAAAACTGCCACTCAAACGGAATTAAACTTCTCTCTGATGCATATCTCTGACGGAATCTCATCTTGAAATTAGTCCTTTTTTTCTCCTCTCCTTTTTTGTGCTAATATTCAGTTCTTCCGACTGGGAAATTATTGACAGGCACTTTGTCTTTGCTTCATTCCAGTGTGCTTTATTTAGATTGCAAATGTGACAGTCTTATCTGCATCACCACAGTATTAAAATTGGCCTGGTTTTCAAAGCAGCAGAAGCACGGGGCCTTAATGTTGCCTGTAGCTAATTCTATAATAATCTATAATAATAATCACCTTGGTAAATACAACACACCCCTTATAGTAATAATACTGTGCTTGTTTTGCAAAAGGGAATATATGACTACCCCATTTGGTGCGTACTGTACATTTCAACACATAACATCATAAATATATTTTCTGCCGAATTTCACATTGATAAGTCAGAGCAAGAAGTTGCCCCATGGGAGACGTTTTTATTAGCGACTGATCAATATTTGAATACTTCTGAGACGGACACTCTTTTAAAGTGACAATCATTGGGCTGGAAGTGATGCACTTTTCCCCATCTTCAAATGATTGACCATGATAACCATCTCCCATGTTGCTGTATTGATCCCTCAGTGGGACGCTGCTGGGAAGTCGAAGCTAAAACACTATAGTAGAACTCACACTTTTCATTACCCTCATTGTGTTAGTTGTAACACCGAAAAATAATATTGGATTCTTGAGTATCCTGATATCATCTGTGTGTGTAGATAATAATGTGGACCTTGTATTGAGGGAGGACACTAGACACTAGAGACAGCAACCTTGTTCTCACCCCTCCTCCGCTCCTATATCATTTGGCTTTCTGTGAGTCGTTCTATTCAATGAGACATCCAAGCTGCCATAAGAATAGATTCCAAGTTACCAGTTTCCATGCCCAGCTGACTGAAGTAGGTTAGACAAGGTAAGGTGTGTAGATAATAATGTGGATTTTGTATTGAGGGAGCACACTAGACACTAAAGACAGCACCCTTGTTCTCACCCCTCCTCCCTCCCTCCTTTTCTCTCTCTGCTCTCTGCAATGCAGCATCTCTGCCAGGAAACAACTCTATCGACTGTCTGAGACTCTGCAGTCAGTCGTAGCCTCGTGGCCAAAGATTATGATGGATACCATTGATTTATTTCTGCTCTTCTCTTCCTGCCGTTTGTATTGAGTGTCTGCCTATATCCCTACACGGTGGGGTGCTCTGTACACTGTGGAAGTGAGAGTGAACCTGATTCTCTTGGTAGCCGGACCCTTCACTGGTGAAACATGAACAAATAAAACACAATACCGCTTGCCTCGATCTTTACACGGCGCAGATTACACACAAGATCTTTATATATTTAATCATGGCTGGTAAGGCTTAAAGAAAGAGAGAAAGAGAGAGAGAGCAGCTAGTGTGGTGTATAAATCAGGATAAATTCCAGCTGCAAAGACACAATCAAGGACAGCAGTGAGTCATTTTAATGTCATGCATATAATTTTGTTTAATGGTGGAGGCAAGCAAGGTATTTAAACTGTTTGTATTTGAATGGCTTTGTAGCGTTGGCCAACATGATGGGCTGGGACTGGGATGAGCGTTAGTCGTTCGGCAGGTCTATTTTACAGTCCTGTCCTCTGGGGAGCCCAATGTTATTTGTCACGCATGGCAGATGAGATAAGTTCAAATACAGAGATACGTTAATATGGGTCATTTTATCCTTCAAATTAAATTGGGTTCGGGGGCCTACCTTTCACTCATAATCTGTAGAAATACATAGCTGTAAACCGACTGCTGGGAAAAAACATTTTGCAAACATGGCTAGATCATATACTTTCATTAAAGGACAACTGCATGCAGGAGATTTTCTCACTAAGCCATTACTGTCTCACCTTACTGTCATTATTTGAGAAATGAACGCCAGCATGTAAATCCATATAACCTCCCTCATTTTCGACATAGTTATAGTAATACTAGAAAATGCAAAGCCATATGTGAGGAAATCCATGGGTGACAGAACAATTTAAAGAACAGATAGAGAGATATAGGGAAGCCTTGTTCTAATGCAAAGCTCCATTTAATGGCAGTATATGTATGCAGACAGGAGCTATATAGCTACCTACCCTAAAAATGGTCTTACACTGGACCAAGGCTTCCATATCTTTCTATCTATATATATATTTTAACAAATATGTTTAATTGTCACATACACCGGATAGGTGCAGTGAAATGTGTTGTTCTAACCGCCAGGCTACCTGCCACCGTTAGTGACCCCTGGAATGGGTTAGTGCCTGGACAATAGCCTTATTTGGAAGCATTACAAACTTAAACCACATAAACTCCCACATTAAGCTGTGGGTTGTCCAGATACACTCTTAGAAAAAAAGGTGTTATCTAGAACCTAAAAGGGTTCTTCGGCTGTCCCCGTAGGAGAACCCTTTGAAGAATCCTTTTTGGTTCCATGTAGAACCTTTTTGGTTTCAGGTAGAACCCTTTTGAGTTCCATGTACAACCCTTTACACAAACAACTCTACATGGAACCCAAAAGGGTTCTACCTGGAACAAAAAAGGGTTCTGCTATGGGGGACAGCCGAAGAACCCTTTTGGAAACCTTTTTTCTAAGAGTGTAGAATATCATTGACAATAGACTGCCACAGAGAAAGATTTGATAAATGTGATAGTGTAGTAAAGTCATTATTACCTCACCAGGTGACATTAACAGGCTTGTTCTGTGACAAAAGGCTGAGGTCTATTGGATAGCTATTTGCCCAGTTTCTCTGGCTGGTCACTGTTCAAGCCATTGGCCTAATTTACACCAGTAAGAGTGATGGGGTTGCCTGGCAGCTGAGCTAGAGCACTAGTGGTTAAATATATCATAGTTAGGATAGGTCAGACTTATTGGCCAATGGTAAGGATGCTGGACACTGCAATTCATCACGATGGGTGACAAATAACTGATCATTTAAATTGATTGGGGAGACAGGAATGAGGAAATGGAGAAGCTTTGATTTGCAATGTAAAGGAAGTACAGGCTATAATTATAGCCATTTAAGCAGTGGGATTGGTGTCACCAATCTCTTTTGATATGTGCTTTCGCGCTCATGCTATTCAGCATCACAAAAGGGGAGCAACGTCGCTGACTATTCAATGAGTCAAGAGGCTCTATTTTTTTAACTCCTTTTGAAAATGAATTCCTATTAGAAAGAAATAAAGCAAAGGCAAGGTCATTCGAATAAGGCCTTGTGGATTATGCTCAGCATTCTAATTGATTGTAGAATAAAACATTTGTAGCTAGTTGGGAGAATTTCATTGTGATATAATAGCTTGAGAACTATTAGAACCCTTATTAACAACGCTCTCCATGGTTACAGATTTGCACGATGAGACAATAGTTTTAATGACCAGTTGTGTAGTTCCCGGAACATCAGTATGCACCAAGGGAAACTAGTCCTTTGTCAAAATACAGATGTAGGATCTTAATTTGAAATATATTGTCACAGCAAAATAATCCTTCAGCAACCGAATTTGAACGTTTAGTCCATAAAGCTGCTAAGCTATCAGCTGGCCAAAAGTAGACTACATGAAAAGTAATATAACCATGTGTTAGTGTGGATTTTCAGAGAATTATGTAAACCAGGAAGCTCATATGCATTTTCTGCAGTGCAGGAAAATTCTCAGAAACAAAATAGTGATCAAATTAAGATCCTATATCAACTCAGCAAAAAAAGAAACATCCCTTTTTCAGGACCCTGTCTTTACAAGATAATTCGTAAAAATCCAAATAACTTCACAGATCTTCATTGTAAAGGGTTTTAACACTGTTTCCCATGCTTGTTCAACGAACAATAAACAATTAATGAACATGCACCTGTGGAACGGTTGACCTTTTGTCAATAGGGGGAGCTGTTAGCACTATTTTTTTCTTGACGTTTCCAAATTAAACTGCCTCGTACTCAATTCTTGCTCGTACAATATGCATATTATTATTACTATTGGATAGAAAACACTCTCTAGTTTCTAAAACCGTTTGAATTATGTCTCTGAGTGAAACAGAACTCATTCTGCAGCACTTTTCCTGCCAGGGAGTGAGATTTCAGAAATCTCGGCCTCTGTTCCCAGGTCAGTTTATAAGTCCCTGTGAACGCTGTGGGGCTACAAACACTGCCTACGCCTTCTTCTAGATGTCAGTAAGTGGTGACAATTTGAATGGAGTCGATTGCGCAATCTGGGACCTTATATTAGACCCTGGAGCGGAAGTGCCTTTCTTTTCAGCCGTGAGCTCGACGCAGAGTGGACGTCGGACTGGCCTCCTTCCAAGCTTTGGTTTAGCCACTTCTATATCCCCGGTCATGTTTTTATTCGTTATAGGTGTTAAAGACATCATAAGGTAGTTAATTTAAACCGATTTATAGCAATTTATATCCGTTTATTGCGATTTTATGGCATTTCTTTGTGACGCACTTTCAAGAGTTGGACACTTTTCCGGTACATGCCGAACGTTAGTGGCCATTTCGACAGGACAAGAGGACATCTTTCGACCAAAAGACGATTAGACCGGGGAAAGGACACCTTGCCCAAGATTCTGATGGAAGCTCAGCTAATAGTAAGAACTATTTATGCTGATAAATCGTTGTTCTGTTGAAAAATGTTAAACGCATAAGCCGCCATTAAATTTTGGGTAGCTTCGCTTTAGCGCACCCTGTATTGCGCAGTAAGGATAATTTTAAAAATGTAATTCAGCGATTGCATTAAGAACTAATTTGTCTTTCAATTGCTGTCCAACTTGTATTTTTTTTGTCAAGTTTATGAATAGTTTTCGATAAAAATAGGTGTCTTTCCAAGATGGCGCCTGGCAGATTGCTTGAGTAGTTGGACAGTATTTCCATTGTATAAGCACGATTTGTGGCGCTAAATATGCACATTTTCGATCAAACTCTATATGGATTGTGTAATATGATGTTACAGGACTGTCATCTGAAGAATTCTGAGAAGGTTAGTGAAAAAATTAATATATTTTGGTGGTGATAACGTTATCGCTCTTTTTGCCTTGAATCAATGCTGGGGTAATGATTGCACTTGTGGTATGCTAATATAACGATTTATTGTGTTTTCGCTGTAAAACACTTAGAAAATCTGAAATATTGTCTGGATTCGCAAGATCTGTGTTTTTCTATTGCTGTACGCTGTGTATTTTTAAGAAATGTTTTATGATGAGTAATTAGGTAATACACGTTGCTCTCTGTAGTTATTCTAGTCGAGTTGTGATGGTGGCTGCAATGGTAAACTATGATTTATACCTGAAATATGCAAATTTTTCTAACAAAACCTATGCTATACAATAAATATGTTATCAGACTGTCGTCTGATGAGGTTGTTTCTTGGTTAGTGGCTATTTATATCTTTATTTGGTCGAATTTGTGATAGCTAGTGATGGAGTCAAAAACTGGTGGAGTAAAAAAAAGAGTGTATTTTGCTAACGTGGTTAGCTAATAGATTTACATATTGTGTCTTCCCTGTAAAACATTTTAAAAATCAGAAATGATGGCTTGATTACCAAGATGTGTATCTTTCATCTGGTGTCTTGGACTTGTGATTTAATGATATTTAGATGCTACTATTTACTTGTGACGCTATGCTAGCTATGCTAGTCAGCTTTTTTACTGGTGGGGGTGGTGGGGGGTGCTCCCGGACCCGGGTTTCTGAGGAAGTAGAAGTTATTAAGACACTAACAGCTTCCAGACGTTAGGCAATTAAGGTCACAAGTATGAAAACTTAGGACACTAAAGAGGCCTTTCGACTGACAAAAAAACAAACACCAAAAGAAAGATACCCAGGGTCCCTGCTCATCTGTGTGTACCTTAGACATGCTGCAAGGAGGCATGAGGACTGCAGATGTGGCCAGGGAAATAAATTGCAATGTCCGTACTGTGAGACGCCTAAGACAGCGCTACAGGGAGACAGGACGGACAGTTGATTGTCCTCACAGTGGCAGACCACGTGTAACAACACCTGCACAGGATCGGTACATCCGAACATCACACCTGCGTGACAGGTACAGGATGGCAAAAACAACTGCCCGAGTTACACCAGGAACGCACATCCCTCCATCAGTGATCAGACTGTCCGTAATAGGCTGAGAGAGGCTGGACTGAGGGCTTGTAGGCCTGTTGTAAGGCAGGTCCTCACCAGACATCACCGGCAACAACGTCGCCTATGGGCACAAACCCACCGTCGCTGGACCAGACAGGACTGGCAAAAAGTGCTCTTCACTGATGAGTCACGGTTTTGTCTCACCAGGGGTAATGGTCGGATTCGTGTTTATCGTTGAAGGAATGAGCATTACACCGAGGCCTGTACTCTGGAGCGGGATCGATTAGGAGGTGGAGGGTCCGTCATGGTCTGGGGCAATGTGTCACAGCATCATCGAACTAAGCTTGTTGTCATTGCAGGCAATCTCAACGCTGTGCGTTACAGGGAAGACGTCCTCCTCCCTCATGTGGTACCCTTCCTGCAGGCTCATCCTGACATGACCCTCCAGCATGACAATGCCACCAGCCATACTGCTCGTTCTGTGCATGATTTCCTGCAAGACAGGAATGTCAATGTTCTGCCATGGCCAGCGAAGAGCCCGGATCTCAATCCCATTGAGCACGTCTGGGACCTGTTGGATTGGAGGGTGAGGACTAGGGCCATTCCCCCCAGAAATGTCTGGGAACTTGAAGGTGCCTTGGTGGAAGAGTGGGGTAACATCTCACAGCAAGAACTGGCAAATCTGGTCCAGTCCATGAGGAGGAGATGCACTGCAGTACTTAACGCAGCTGGTGGCCACACCAGATACTGACTGTTACTTTTGATTTGTTCAGGGACACATTGTTCCATTTCTGTTAGTCACATGTCTGTGGAACTTGTTCAGTTTATGTCTCAGTTGTTGAATCTTGTTATGTTCATACAAATATTTACACATGTTAAGTTTGCTGAAAATAAACGCAGTTGACAGTGAGAGAACATGTATTTTTTTGCTGAGTTTATATACAGCAATTCGATAATGTGGAGATAATACTTTTAATATGGAATTACAAGTCAGTCAGTCTAGTTCATTAAATATCAAAACGGTCATCTAAATAATGTATAAAGCATTGCCCTAAAAACAATGCAAAAAGTAAACATCGTTTTTGTTAATTAATCAAAAGTGCATCCACAGTCGATCGACCAGGCAGGCCAGCTAGGACACTAATTAATTCAGGTCCAAATACATTACTTATTCATGTATGCTATATCAGTAAGCAGCACTTACCATTGTCTTCCCCTCTTTCAATTATTTAAGATCCACTCATTTTCCTCCCCTGGTTTTGTCTGACACATGCATATTATCTATTTCGTGCTGACAGGTGCCATTCTCTCCCGCAGTAGAGTAAACTGCCCTAACCCAAAGGGGGTTTGCGTGTGTAAAATAAACATGAATTGTCGAGGTCTACACAGCCAATATCAAACTGGTAATGCATGTATTAGTATTGTCAGTTCCCTATTCAAATAGAAATGTAATTCAGTAAGAGCAATCACATTTTTATGAAAGTTTCCAGCTCGTGTCCACGATGATGTGTACTTACCGACCTTCAACAAGCATAGAAGGATAGCAGAGGCCAAGGGGGTGACACACTGAAGCAGGAGTGAGTGGTGGAGGACACCCTTTAGATATCAAGAGCTGTTTAAACATGAACACTTTTTAAGTTAAGAGTCATACTTAATTAACACATTCAAGTCATTTAGATAACTGTAGCATCTGAAATAAAAATGCTATTAAAACAGACTTTGGGGGGGATTGAACCCAGTCAGGAATAGAATAGGGACAGGACACATTGGCTATGGGCCCTGGTCAAAAGTAGTGCAGTATATAGGGAATAGGGTGCCATTTGGAATGCAGACATTATTCTGTAAACTGTGATCTTTACAGGATTCCGACCTCATTATCAGCTCACACTGGAAATACTGACAAAACAGTAACTTACAGTGGAAATGGAGCGGAGTATTAAACATATTCCCTGCAGCGTAAATACAGTCCATAAATATTTAATCCCTTGATAAAGGTCAGTAAAAAATACTGTATCATTTAAATACAAATTCAGAGCTATATTGTATGCTGAAAAAAATATTTTATACGAATACAACTGCTCAGAGAAAGAGATGTTTAACAAGTAATAACATTTTTTTTTAAGGAAGTATTGTATCCCCTGTTTTCAGTACTCCAGCACCCTCCCCTTGCGAGGATAACGACGCTGAACCTTTTTCTTAAATGTTTTATGAGATTGGAGAACACTTTGGGAGGTATCTTAGACCATCCCACATACAGAATCTTTCCAGATCTTTGATATCTTTTGTCTGAACTTATGGACCGGCCTTTTCAATTAAAAATAGGTTTTCCCAAAAAATGGAACATTGATAGAAATGCCAGGGCCGATTTCTGGTCCTCATCTAGCCCTAATGGGGCTGAAGTCTAGAGACGGGCCATTGCAAAATGTTACTGTTTTCCTGGAAAATCCACTTGCGTCCAAGTTTCAGCCTCCTGGTAGAGGCAACCAGGTTTCTATCTAAAATGTTCTGTTAAAAAAATGACTTGTTAAAGAAAATCTCTTTCTCTGAGCAATTGCATTAGTATAAAATAAAACATGTTTTTTTATGTGCATATAATATAGCTCAGCATTTGTTTTATACTGTATTTTTTGCTCATCTTTATCAAGGGATCCAATCAATTTGCACCCTACTGTATATCATTTAATAATTGTGATAGGGTGTGAATGTAACGATGTGAGCTGAGAGTCGGGAAGCAAGTTCAGGGAGTGAGTGATTTAATCAAAAAACAAAACATAAAACAAAACAAGAAACGCAAACGATCCACAGACAGGAAACTGAAACAGAAACAATGACGCCTGGGAAAGGAACCAAAGGGAGTGACATATACAGTATAGGGAAGGTAATCAAGGAAGTGATGGAGTCCAGGTGAGTCTGATGATGCGCAGGTAACGATGGTGACAGGTGTGCGCCATAACGAGCAGCCTGGTGACCTAGAGGCCGGAGAGGGAGCCCACGTGACGGTGGATGTGATTATGTTGCTAGCCAGGTATCTACCCTATCCAGTATCTCTCCTTTGCCAGACATGGGTAGAGTCGAGCAATTATGGTCTAGAGGCTTTGTTTGCTCTCTCAGGCTGTTTGTTTGTGCTGCTGCTACCTGCCTAGCCCACCAAATAGGATATCATTTTTTATTTCATTTTGATTCGTATGAATAGAAGTGCCTCGCAGCACATACACTCCTCTTATCTATCAGGTCTCTCAGTCACAGGAGAACTGCCTGACTTCGCCTCTGCCTTGAGAGAAACTCAGAACACAGACAACAGTCTGTCACTATTAGTCATTAATCAGAATTCCGTATTTTAACGCTCACTGATACTTTGTTTACATCTAATATTGTACACTGACATTTATAGGGAAATATTTCATGCCCTCCATTAATTAACATTAAGATTCAAATCTAGTCTTGGAAATATCACTGTTTAACTTTCCAATGTATTCATGTACTTATGCATACAGTATTTGCATGTACTCAGAATAGCATAATAAGGTTCAACTCAAAATTGCATTAAAAGGTTAAACATTACATTAGAAAAAAGCTATAGTCGAAATCATGTTTTGATTTAATTGGGTACTAAAGTAAATCATTTTGAGTGCATGAAATAGTGTTTATTATAGCTTTCAGAACATATCTGTACTTGTGTGGTTGAGGATGGAGTGTATGTTTTATTCATTAGCTGGCGTAAATATGGATTATCGGAGTATGTTCATCAATAACATGGGAAATCTCACACACAGCTCCACACACAGCTCTGCTTGTCAGGTTTGGGTGGGGGAGGTTGAGGGTTTACATTGAACGACTCCGCTCGTATCTCCCCAGCTTTGTTTTGTAACGCATTATTTTGATTGTGTAGTACGTCTTATTGCAAGTGTTTCTTCTGTTTCCCCGTTATGAATTACAAAGGTTATGGGGTTGATTTATTCTATTTATCTCTCCCTCTCCCTGTCTCTTTCTGTATCTCTCTAGGCAGTGCGTAACGCTTGGTAAGCCCTTGTGCTGGATCAACATTTCAACAGTGAGCTGCATTGCTGAAAGAAGCTCACATCATACAACTCACATCAACTTACAGTACATGGCCATGGACACATTTTATTCAGGAAGAAATATTTACAGTGACTATTGAGTGTGGAAATTACAATTTGCTGTATGTCATGATTGAATCCATTGGTAAAATGTAAATGTTTTGGTGACGTATACAGTGTTGACTATTTATAATGAATGGTGACATACAGTGCCTTCAGAAAGTATTCACACCCCTTGACTTTTTCCACATTTTGTTACGTTACAGCCTTATTCTAAAAATTTTTTTTTTTTCTCATCAATCTACACACAATATCCCATAATGACAAAGCAAAAACAGGTTTAAAGAAATGTTTTCAAAGTTATAATAAAAAAACGAACAGAATATCACATTTACATAGGTATTCAGAGATGTTCAAGTACGGGCTCTGCCTGGGCCAATCAAGGACATTCAGAGACTTGTCCCGAAGCCACTCCTGCATTGTCTTGGCTGTGTGCTTAGGGTTGTTGTCCTGTTGGAAGGTGAACCTTCACCCCGGTCTGAGGTCCTGGGCGCTCTGAAGCAGGTTTTCATCAAGGATCGTCTGGACTTTGCTCCATTCATCTTTGCCTCCATCCTGACTAGTCTCCCAGTCCCTGCCGCTGAAAAACATCCCCACAGCATGATGCTGCCAACACCATGCTTCACCGTACGGAGGGTGCCAGGGTTCCTCCAGACATGACGATTGGCATTCAGGCCAAAGATTTCAATATTGGTTTCATCAGACCAGAAAATCTTGATTCTCATGGTCTGAGAGTCTTTAGGGGACTTTTGGCAAACTCAAGCGGCCTGTCATGTGCCTTTTACTGGCCACTTTACCATAACGGCCTGATTGGTGGAGTACTGCAGAGAGGGTTGTCCTTCTGGAAGGTTCTCCCATCTCCACAGAGGAACTCCAGAGCTTTGTCAGAGTGACCATCGGGTTCTTGGTCACCTCCCTGACCAAGGCTCTTCTCCCCCGATTGCTCAGTTTGGCTGGGCGGTCAGCTCTAGGAAGAGTCTTGGTGGTTCCAAACTTCTTCCATTTAAGAATGATGGAGGCCACTGTGTTCTTGGGGACCTTCAATGCAGCAGAAATGTTTTGGTACCCTTCCCCAGATCTGTGCCACGACACAATACTGTCTCGGAGCTCTACAGACAATTCCTTCAACCTCATGCCTTGGTTTTTGCTATCTTTGATATCTTTTGTCTGAACTTATGGACCGGCCTTTTCAATTAAAAATAGGTTTTCCCAAAAAATGGAACATTGATAGAAATGCCAGGGCCGATTTCTGGTCCTCATCTAGCCCTAATGGGGCTGAAGTCTAGAGACGGGCCATTGCAAAATGTTACTGTTTTCCTGGAAAATCCACTTGCGTCCAAGTTTCAGCCTCCTGGTAGAGGCAACCAGGTTTCTATCTAAAATGTTCTGTTAAAAAAATGACTTGTTAAAGAAAATCTCTTTCTCTGAGCAATTGCATTAGTAGAAATATTTACAGTGACTATTGAGTGTGGAAATTACAATTTGCTGTATGTCATGATTGAATCCATTGGTAAAATGTAAATGTTTTGGTGACGTATACAGTGTTGACTATTTATAATGAATGGTGACATACAGTGCCTTCAGAAAGTATTCACACCCCTTGACTTTTTCCACATTTTGTTACGTTACAGCCTTATTCTAAATTTTTTTTTTTTTTCTCATCAATCTACACACAATATCCCATAATGACAAAGCAAAAACAGGTTTAAAGAAATGTTTTCAAAGTTATAATAAAAAAACGAACAGAATATCACATTTACATAGGTATTCAGAGATGTTCAAGTACGGGCTCTGCCTGGGCCAATCAAGGACATTCAGAGACTTGTCCCGAAGCCACTCCTGCATTGTCTTGGCTGTGTGCTTAGGGTTGTTGTCCTGTTGGAAGGTGAACCTTCACCCCGGTCTGAGGTCCTGGGCGCTCTGAAGCAGGTTTTCATCAAGGATCGTCTGGACTTTGCTCCATTCATCTTTGCCTCCATCCTGACTAGTCTCCCAGTCCCTGCCGCTGAAAAACATCCCCACAGCATGATGCTGCCAACACCATGCTTCACCGTACGGAGGGTGCCAGGGTTCCTCCAGACATGACGATTGGCATTCAGGCCAAAGATTTCAATATTGGTTTCATCAGACCAGAAAATCTTGATTCTCATGGTCTGAGAGTCTTTAGGGGACTTTTGGCAAACTCAAGCGGCCTGTCATGTGCCTTTTACTGGCCACTTTACCATAACGGCCTGATTGGTGGAGTACTGCAGAGAGGGTTGTCCTTCTGGAAGGTTCTCCCATCTCCACAGAGGAACTCCAGAGCTTTGTCAGAGTGACCATCGGGTTCTTGGTCACCTCCCTGACCAAGGCTCTTCTCCCCCGATTGCTCAGTTTGGCTGGGCGGTCAGCTCTAGGAAGAGTCTTGGTGGTTCCAAACTTCTTCCATTTAAGAATGATGGAGGCCACTGTGTTCTTGGGGACCTTCAATGCAGCAGAAATGTTTTGGTACCCTTCCCCAGATCTGTGCCACGACACAATACTGTCTCGGAGCTCTACAGACAATTCCTTCAACCTCATGCCTTGGTTTTTGCTCTGACATGCACTGTCAACTGTGGGACATTTTATAGACAGGTGTGTGCCTTTCCAAATCATGTCCAATCAATTGAATTTACCCCACATGGACTCCAATTAAGGATGGTCAATGGAAACAGGATGCACCTGAGCTCATAGCGAAGGGTCTGAATACTTATGTATATAAGGTATTTCTGTTTTTAAGTTTTAATACATTTGCAAAAATGTAAAAAAAAAAATTATGGGGTATTGTGTGTTGGTTTCTGTGGCTTTTTTTTTTTTTACCCATTTTAGAATAATGCTGTAAAGTAACAACCTTTTGAAAAAGTGAAGGGGTCTGAATACTTTCCGAAGGCACTGTATTTATCAGTAGCATCCAGTGTGCTATTTGTAAACAATATTTATTTTGTCAAATCTGTTAAATGTGTCTCTGGTCTCCAGTGTCTCTGGCCAGAGAATGACGTCTGCCATCAAGCCAATGGAATATTTAATCTACTCGCCTGTAGGAGTGTTATCCATTTCATTCAATTTCTGTTTGAGGAAGAAATACTAAACCCTATCTGTGCATCTCACCACCTTTCAGCAGCTGAGGGAAGGCCTTCATTATGATTCGCAGCACGATCCCACCAGGGTAAATGGAGAGCGTTTAAATGAACTGTCGAATTCTTAATTTCCCCCCTTTGGAAAGTGAAATGGTCTAAAATGTTGAATTTTGTTCGGTGACAGAAAAAAAATTGTCATATATTAGCTTTCATCATTGGAGAGGCTGCATTTAATGATACTAAATAATTTGTAAATCTCTGTGGCAGGAAAGATTCATATAATTTTAGATACCGTACCACTGGGACATAGTCATAATCAACACCAAATACAAAATGGGGCCTAGAAACATACTTTCTAAATCAGCTAGCTCAGGAGAGTGTCGTTTTACAATCTACAAGTAATACAGTACAGTCGTGGCCAAAAGTTTTGAGAATGACACAAATATTAATTTTCACAAAGTCTGCTGCCTCAGTTTGTATGATGGCAATTTGCATATACTCCAGTATGTTATGAAGAGTGATCAGATGAATTGCAATTAATTGCAAAGTCCCTCTTTGCCATGTAAATGACCTGAATCCCCAAAAAACATTTATACTGCATTTCAGCCCTGTCACAAAAGGACTAGCATTCCTCACTGAGTTCCCTGAATTCCTATCGGACCTTGTAGTCATAGCACGTAATATTCACATGGAAAAGTCCACAGACCCACTCCAAAAGGCTTTTGGAGCCATCATCGACTCAGTGGGTTTTGTCCAACATGTCTCTGGACCTACTCACTGCCACAGTCATACTCTGGACCTAGTTTTGTCCCATGGAATAAATGTTGTGGATCTTAATGTTTTTCCTCATAATCCCAGACTATCGGATCACCATTGTATTACGTTTGCAATCGCAACAAATAATCTGCTCAGACCCAAACCAAGGAGCATCAAAAGTCATGCTATAAATTCTCAGACAACCCAAAGATTCCTTGATGCCCTTGATGCCCTTGATGCCTACCCAAGGACGTCAGAGGACAAAAATCAGTTAAGCACCTAACTGAGGAACTCAATTTAACCTTGCGCAATACCCTAGATGCAGTTGCACCCCTAAAAACTAAAAACATTTGTCATAAGAAACTAGCTCCCTGGTATACAGAAAATACCCGAGCTCTGAAGCAAGCTTCCAGAAAATTGGAACGGAAATGGCGCCACACCAAACTGGAAGTCTTCCGACTAGCTTGGAAAGACAGTACAGTGCAGTATCGAAGAGCCCTCACTGCTGCTCAATCATCCTATTTTGCCCACTTAATTGAGGAAAATAAGAACAATCCGAAATGTATTTTTGATACTGTCGCAAAGCTAACGAAAAAGCAGCATTCCCCAAGAGAGGATGGCTTTCACTTCAGCAGTAATAAATTCATGAACTTCTTTGAGGAAAAGATCATGATCATTAGAAAGCAAATTACGGACTCCTCTTTAAATCTGCGTATTCCTCCAAAGCTCAGTTGTCCTGAGACTGCACAACTCTGCCAGGACCTAGGATCAAGGGAGACACTCAAGTGTTTTAGTACTATATCTCTTGACACAATGATGAAAATAATCATGGCCTCTAAACCTTCAAGCTGCATACTGGACCCTATTCCAACTAATCTACTGAAAGAGCTGCTTCCTGTGCTTGGCCCTCCTATGATGAACATAATAAACGGCTCTCTATCCACCGGATGTGTACCAAACTCACTAAAAGTGGCAGTAATAAAGCCTCTCTTGAAAAAGCCAAACCTTGATCCAGAAAATATAAAAAACTATCAGCCTATATCGAATCTTCCATTCCTCTCAAAAAAAAAAAAGCTGTTGCACAGCAACTCACTGCCTTCCTGAAGACAAACAATGCATATGAAATGCTTCAGTCTGATTTTAGACCCCATCATAGCTCTGAGACTGCACTTGTGAAGGTGGTAAATGACCTTTTAATGGCGTCAGACTGAGGCTCTGCATCTGTCCTCGTGCTCCTAGACCTTAGTGCTGCATTTGATACCATCGATCACCACATTCTTTTGGAAATATTGGAAACCCAAATTGGTCTACACGGACAAGTTCTGGGCTGGTTTAGATCTTATCTGTCGGAAAGATAGCAGTTTGTCTCTGTGAATGGTTTGTCCTCTGACAATTCAACTGTAAATTGCGGTGTTTCTCAAGGTTCCGTTGTAGGACCACTATTGTTTTCACTATATATTTTACCTCTTGGGGATGTCATTCGAAAACATAATGTTAACTTTCACTGCTGTGCGAATGATACACAACTGTAAATTTCAATGGAACATGGTGAAGCCCCAAAATTGCCCTCGCTAGAAACCTGTGTTTCAGACATAAGGAAGTGGATGGCTGCAGACTTTCTACTTTTAAACTCGGACAAAACAGAGATGCTTGTTCTAGGTCCCAAGAAACAAAGAGATCTTCTGTTGAATCTGACAATTAATCTTGATGGTTGTACAGTCGTCTCAAATAAAACCGTGAAGAACCTCGGCGTTACTCTGGACCCTGATCTCTCTTTTGACGAACTTATCGAGACTGTTTCAAGGACAGCTTTTTTCCATCTATGTAACGTTGCAAAATTTAGAAACATCCTGTCCAAAAAGGATGCAGAAAAATGAATCCATGCTATTGTTACTTCTAGGTTAGACTACTGCAATGCTCTACTTTGCGGCTACCCGGATAAAGCACTAAATAAACGTCAGTTAGTGCTAAATACGGCTGCTAGAATCCTGACTAGAACCAAGAAATGTGACCATATTACTCCAGTGCTAGCCTCCCTACACTGGCTTCCTGTTAAGGCAAGGACTGATTTCAAGGTTTTACTGCTAACCTACAAAGCATTACATGGGCTTGCTCCTACCTATCTTTCCGATTTGGTCCTGCCGTACATACCTACACGTACGCTACGGTCACAAGACGCAGGCCTCCTAATTGTCCCTAGAATTTCTAAGCAAACAGCTGGAGGCAGGGCTTTCTCCTATAAAGCTCCATTTTTATGGAATGGTCTGCCTACCCATGTGAGAGATGCAGACTCGGTCTCAACCTTTAAATCTTTACTGAAGACTCATCTCTTCAGTAGGTCATATGATTGAGTGTAGTCTGGCCCAAGAGTGTGAAGATGAACGGAAAGGCTCTAGAGCAACGAACCGCCCTTGCTGTCTCTGCCTAGCCGGTTCCCCTCTCTCCACTGGGATTCTCTGCCTCTAACCCTATTACAGGGGCGAGTCACTGGCTTACTGGTGCTCTTCCATGCCGTCCCTAGGAGGGGGGCGTCACTTGAGTGGGTTGTGTCACTGACGTGGTCTTCCTGTCCAGGTTGGCGCCCCCCTTGGGTTGTGCCGTGGCGGAGATCTTTGTGGGCTATACTCGGCCTTGTCTCAGGATGGTAAGTTGGTGGTTGAAGATATCCCTCTAGTAGTGGTGTGGGGGCTGTGCTTTTGCAAAGTGGGTGGGGTTATATCCTGCCTGTTTGGCCCTGTCCGGGGTTATCATCGGATGGGGCCACAGTGTCTCCTGACCCCTCCTGTCTCAGCCTCCAGTATTTATGCTGCAGTAGTTTATGTGTCGGGGGGCTAGGGTCAGTTGGTTATATCTGGAGTATTTCTCCTGTCTTATCCGGTGTCCTGTGTGAATTTAAGTATGCTCTCTCTAATTCTCTCTTTCTCTCTTTCTTTCTCTCTCTCGGAGGACCTGAGCCCTAGGACCATGCCTCAGGAATACCTGGCATGATGACTCCTTGCTTGTCCAGTCCACCTGGCTGTGCTGCTGCTCCAGTTTCAACTATTCTGCCTGCGGCTATGGAACCCTGACCTGTTCACCAGACGTGCTACCTGTCCCAGACCTGCTGTTTTCAACTCTCTAGAGACCGCAGGAGCGGGAGAGATACTCTCAATGATCGGCTATGAAAAGCCAACTGACATTTACTCCTGAGGTGCTGACTTGTTGCACCCTCGACAATGACTGATTATTATTATTTGACCATGCTGGTCATTTATGAACATTTGAACATCTTGGCCATGTTCTGTTATAATCTCCACCCGGCACAGCCAGAAGAGGACTGGCCACCCCTCATAGCCTGGTTCCTCTCTATATTTCTTTCTAGGTTTTGGCCTTTCTAGGGAGTTTTTCCTAGCCAACGTACTTCTACACCTCCAATGCTTGCTGTTTGGGG
This sequence comes from Salvelinus namaycush, assembly GCF_016432855.1. NCBI lineage: Eukaryota > Metazoa > Chordata > Actinopteri > Salmoniformes > Salmonidae > Salvelinus > Salvelinus namaycush. The sequence continues at coordinate 16,067,761 of NC_052334.1, forward strand.
TTTTAGGCTGGGTTTCTGTACAGCACTTTGATATATCAGCTGATGTAAGAAGGGCTATATAAATATATTTGATTTGAAATAAATTTGATTTGACCAGCTGACATCATGTCAGTGATTCTCTCGTTAACACAGGTGTGAGTGTTGACGATGACAAGGCTGTAGATTACTCGGTCATGCTGATTGAGTTGGAATAACAGACTGGAAGCTTCAAATGGAGGGTGGTGCTTGGAATCATTGTTCTTCCTCTGTCAACCATGGTTCTCTGCAAGGAAACACGTGCTGTCATCATTGCTTTGCACAAAAAGGGCTTCACAGGCAAGGATATTGCTGCCAGTAAGATTGCACCTAAATCCACTATTTATCAGATCATCAAGAACTTCAAGGAGAGCAGTTCAATTGTTGTGAAGAAGGCTTCAGGGCACCCAAGAAAGTCCAGCAAGCGCCAGGACCATCTCCTAAAGTTGATTCAGATGCGGGATCGGGGCACCACCAGTACAGAGCTTGCTCAGGAATGGCAGCAGGCAGGTGTGAGTGCATCTGCACGCACAGTGAGGCGAAGACCTTTGGAGGATGGCCTGGTGTCAAGAAGGGCAGCAAAGAAGCCACTTCTCTCCAGGAAAAACTTCAGGGACAAACTTATATTCTGCAAAAGGTATAGGGATTGGACTGCTGAGGACTGAGATAAAGTCATTTTCTCTAATGAATCCCCTTTCTGATTATTTGGGGCATCCGGAAAAATGCTTGTCCGGAGAAGACAAGGTGAGCACTACCATCAGTGTCATGCCAACAATAAAGCATCCTGAGACCATTCATGTGTAGGGTTGCTTCTCTACCAAGGGAGTGGGCTCACTCACAATTTTGCTTAAGAACACAGCCATGAATAAAGAATGGTACCAACACATCCTATGAGAGCAACTTCTCCCAACCATCCTGGAACAGTTTGGTGACGAACAATGCCTTTTCCAGCATGATGGAGCACCTTGCCATAAGGCAAAAGTGATAACTGAGTGGCTCGGGGAACAAAACATCGATATTTTGGGTCCATGGCCAAGAAACGCCCCAGACCTTAATCCCACTGAGAACTTGTGGTCAATCCTCAAGAGGCAGGTGGACAAACAAAAACCCACAAATTCTGACAAACTCCAAGCATTGATTATGCAAGAATGGGCTGCCATCAGTCAGGATGTGGCACAGAAGTTAATTAACAGCATGCCGGGGCGGATTGCAGAGGCCTTGAAAAAGAAGGGTCAACACTGCAAATATTGAATCTTTGCATCAACTTCATGTAATTGTCAATAAAAGCCTTTGACACTTATGAAATGCTTGTAATTAAACTTCAGTATTCCATAGTAACATCTGACAAAAATACCTAAAGACACTGAAGAAGCAAACTTTGTTGAAATTAATATTTGTGTCATTCTCAAAACTTTTGGCCACGACTGTATATATGCAGGAATTACAGATTGAGGGTAAGCAACCACACTCCATATATCCTAATCAGCACTTATAATCATGTTTGTTATCACTGATCTTCTACTGTGAAAGTTGGAAAAGCTCAGCTCCTTCAGCTTTGAATAAAGTTTCATAATTTAACTGTCACGCAGCTCCCTATTCTGCAGAACATCTAAACATGACCTTTGAAATTCTCTTTGACAGGTACCCAATTTCAGAAGTCAGGCTTTCTGCTTTGAAACGGGCAGAGAAGTCCATTATGTTCTATATAATGACACCTTTTGGGTTTCCTTTGAAAATGAGCAAGATGGCCAGAAGTGCTCCAACTCAAAAATGAAAAGATATTTGCATAATGCACACCTGCAGTTCTTTCGAATTCATTCCTAAAGTGCTTACTCTCTGTCCCAAAAAATCTGGCGACTTCAAAACGCAGGGAAAGCTATTAATAACGGCCCGGTGAAAGTTCTCTACCCCCTTTATGCCATAGTTTCATACAATAATGAACAACAGCTAGTTTTCTTCAATTAGGCTGAATGACATTATTTTGTTAGAGCCTCTCTTTGATCAACATGATCCATTAGAAATGGTTGGAATCTGAGACTAAATAAGCGTGGCATTCAATGCATTGCTTAGACATACAAAAAAGAATATCCAAACATCCACTCGTTTTGATGATCTACTTAGATCTTCATATTATCCAGTGTTGCTCCTCAATGCTTTATCAGTAGCAGGCTCTCTGTGGGAGACTACAGAGAGAGGATGAAACATTTTACTCCACTTGTGCGGCTTAGTAAGGGAAGGGGGCAGTGATGGAACAAGGGCCTCTGTAGCTCCTCTGAGTTTCTGGTGTTGGCAGGGATTTGATAAAGCCAAGCAAAAAATCCAACCCCTGGGTCTACCTTCTAGAACTTAATCTCCAGAGTTGAAAGCACAGCTCATTCAGTCCTAGCAGGGACGCAGTGGGACCTGAGCTGAACCCAATCAGGCTGAGAAGCATACTCCGCTCAGCACTTCAGTTACACAGTGACCTGTAGTAGCTACACTCCAATACACTTCAGAGAAGCAAACCTACAGGCTACAGGGGAGCCCTGCACAGAAAGGCATTCTGAAGATACATGTTGTTAAGTAGCCTCATGAAACCAAACTGATTTTATGATAGCTTGCATTCTGTTTCACTTGAAACTAAACGTGAATGCAGTGGTCACTCTGCTTGACCAGGCTAACAAGTAGTTGACTGTTTGGATACAAACTTCCACAGGGCTCTGTCATTTTCTTCTTTCTGATTTAAGGAGTTTGGAATTATTTAGAGCAACCCACACAACCTCACACCATATGACTCATAGAATGGCAAATAGAATCACTAGGGACTCTGTGATATGACTTGTCAACCAACCTCTCATCTTGGTGCTCACCAATAAACCCATTCCCAGTTTGTACAGTCTACACATCCCTGTGATAAGCTCTAAAGGGTTGTTTGAGAAGACTATTGATCCATTCAATAGCAGGCTTGTTGAGGTAATCAGCCCCTCGAGCTCATGGCTCATATGATACAGCAGGGGCTATTCAACTGGAAGCCCACGGTCCAGATTCAGCACGTTTATCAATTCTGAACATTAATCAAATAAATCCAGACAGAAAACTGATGTTTATAGTGCAAAAAGGGGTCATTTAACATTCTCCAATAGGAGAATCTGTTTTCCTGTAGTCTCATCCATTAAGTGCAGTCAATCAATATCACCTAACGTACCAGTTACAGCCAATCAGAGCTGTCAACAGGGGTACAGGGTCAATCTGCCCACCTATCAGCTCTTTCACCGCAGATGAGACCACTACACTGCCTGAAACACCAGAGTGTGCTTTGAGATTAACTCAGCGGTGAATAAAAAAACACCATGGACTCAGTTATGCCTAACATAAACTTTATCCGATCAACATCTAGCCTGCAACATCGCTTGTTTTGTAATCTGCTGAGCATCATGATCTACTTTTACATAATGATGTTTGGTGGTTAAGCAAGGGTAATAATGCTCTCAAGAGAGCAGCCTACAGTATATGAGTTTAAGGAGAAAGTTGTTTTTCTCTGTAATTTCCGTCACAGGAAAGACATACTGTATCTAGTGAAAATGCTTGGTGAGGAGTTAATATCAGTTGTATGATTTTTAGTGACATCTTCAATCAATTGAATGGACTTAATTTGGGACTACAAGGGAGGGATAAAGCAGTTATTGACATGATTGAAAAACTGACATCTTTTCAAAATAAATGTTATTTTCCCCTCTTATTTGAGCCCAAACAATACGCACCATTTCCCTACACAGAGCAAATATATATATATTCAATCATCATCAAATGAATTAATGTGATGCAGGTCAACTGTGTTATAAGTATAAATGTGTTCCATTATTTAAACAATTCGATGCACTGAATTAGGCTAATCTTAATGAATTTTTAGCAACATTGAATTATAATAAAAGTGCTTTATAAGATTATAATTGTGTCTGTACATTGTTTTTTATACTGGTTTGAAGAAAAATAATCCCATGTAGAAAATGTCTGGCTCCCCTGTAAATAACCTTTTTCAAATCTGGCCCCCGTAAGAATATAGTTGTATAGCTCTGTGATACAGTATGTCTGGGTAAAGCACCGGTGTTGTCCTATGGCAGGGATGGTGATAGAATGAGTCAGTCCTTCATGCTGTTAAACTGTAGCAGCTCTAATGACCAGTTCTGTTTCTCCATCACCCGTCTGTACTGAGCTGTCTGTAGAGTAAGCTCTGATCTAAAGTGAAAAATCCTCCTTTCAGCCACCGAGGGGAAACGGTTCAGGGTATGGACTCGTTGTCTGTTAGTCTCTCTGTGCTGGACAAGACCAGAACATGTTCTTCCATCATTGTGCTTCTGTCTACACTTCCACCGTGCGGTGCTGTAATCAGAAAGCTTCAATTAGACTCAGGCATACACTTGAGGCTTTATAGAAGATTATTATCTTCTAACAAACAACTTTGGACAAAAGCTTTTGATATTCACAGCAAAGTTTTTTCCTAAGTTTATAGTTGATGGTCCTTTATTATAGTCAGTTTATTGATCAAATGAGAAAATAATTCATTGCACAATGTAAATTGCATTAGGAAACATTATGAAACGGTGCAGAATCAATGTTAGATAGATAGCCTAAATCTTACTTGCTCAGAGCTATTTTGCAAGCCAATGTTTTTCATCAGTACATGTCATATATAAACCATCACAATTGGATGCTTGAGGTGGGTTAAGAATTCAGGTTAAGTATGCTTATAGGGATACTGCATGTCGTTGAGTCCCACCTGGGATTTCATCCTGAGACCTTGTTGTTGTTGTAGTTCCAGTTCCCGGTGTGTACTCCCCTGCCTCACCACTCCACCACTACACATCAGCCTTCCAACATGCCATGCCAGCTCTGTCCTGTCAGGGAAAAGAGGCTTTGCCATGATAAATGAGCAGCAGTGTGAGAGCTGTCAAAGAGCAGGCAAGCCAAAGGGCCCCATGCATCCATCCTTCTCTTTCTGTGTCAAGTGGAAGAGATTCCTCAGACAAGGACCCACAGTAGCTGCCACTGCTCCTCACAATAAGGCCAATTATTGGGTGTTAAACCCCGGGGTAATTGACAATGTCAATCAAGTTTGACAGTAATCCAGATATGTTAAGTCACATGTACGATACTAACGGGTCTAGTTTCAGTGCACATTTAACACAAGGGCAAGTAGTCAGTGTAATTGTCTGTAACACTGAACTTCTAGTATTCACCTTGTTTGCATCATAGTTGTCTTCTCATCCAACTTATATTAAGGGAGTGGTTGAATAACAGCTCCTCTAAGGCTGCAAAAAACGAAATCAATCAATCAACCAACCATTTTGAAAAACCAATTTAAGTGAATGATTGATTTATTAATGTATTAGTTGTATTGCTATTGAAGGGACCTTGTTATGTAAACTTTACTTGGCTCCAGTAGCTACCCTCCATTTTATCTCATATAAGAAAATTAAAGGATGGATTCTTCTGATCCTGTGGGAGATACGTGTATCATAAGCCTGAGCTGTTGTTTGAACCAACACAAATTATTCAATGTAGGACCACCGACAGTATTTTGGACTAGAGCCTTCTCGGTCTGAAGACATATAGTTTGAACTGCATTTTCATTACAAACATTGCTACATTCTAGCAAAAAACAAGTTATTAGTTTTCTCCTGTCCCAACTTTTGGTGAAGGTAAGTATCTACTCACACTGTCTGTCGCTTCAAAAGACATTTTCCTGATTCATCTTTAATACTCCTTTGTGTGCTCTAAATCAGTCTAAATCAAATCAAATGTTATTTGTCACATGCGCCAAATACAACAGGTGCAGACTTTACCATGAAATGCTTACTTACGAGCTCTTTCTCAAAGATGCAGAGTTCAAAATAAGAAAATAAAAACACGAGGAGTAAAATACACAAGAATGAAACTATATAAAGGGAGATCTAGTACCATATCAATGTGCAGAGGGTATGAGGTAATTGAGGCAGATATGTACATGTAGGCAGGGGTAAAGTGACTAGGCATCAGGAGCGAAGAAAACACAAATAACAAATTGCGTAATAGGTTGTGCATCCATATCACTTTGTAATTAACTGCAGTGTCATGTCATGCAGCTAGATGAGAGAGAGAGAGAGAGAGAGAGAGAGAGAGAGAGAGAGAGAGAGAGAGAGAGAGAGAGAGAGAGAGAGAGAGAGAGAGAGAGAGAACAAACTTTACCAATATACTTCTTGTGTACTACTTTCTGATTTATAAGCATTCCACCCAAGCCTGACCATAGTGAATGGCTGAAACATATCGCCCCCAGCCATACATTGATGCACACAGTGATGGCACTGAGGAGGAGTGGATGTTGAGGTTATGCTTTGACACATTGCAGCTATTAGCTGAGGAGAGGGCTGTTTCTGACGGCTGCTGAGGGTGATTGGTTGACAAGATGGCTCTGAGAAAATGAAATGCTGTGTGCTGACTCACCAGTCAAGGCTAGTTCATGTCTGAGAAACAGTAGGAGATAGGATTCTACCTTTACCCTCCCACTCGCCAAGTGCCCTTTTGTGTGGTGCTATAATGTTTTGGGGGGGGGGAATACAGTTTTTGGCGTTATTGTTCTGAACCAACTGCCCCCAAGTCATCATGATATCATCGAGTTCGCCACCCCCCACCCCTACCCCGCCCTGTACGGAGCTCGCATGTGCCCAGTTGATCCTTTTTTCCCAGTCTGCCCTGTGTGCAGATTGCGCGTGCCGTGCCAGGTATCTACACATGCATGGCTTGAAATGTGGTCACTGGTCAGGTGTGTGTGTAGCAAACTACCTAGTTTAAATATTAACAGTACTGCCACAGCAGCATAATATTTGATTAACACTTGATTTACATCGTCATCAATATTCGGTCAGGTTGGCTGATAGCCTACTAGCAGCAGCCCATCATCATTTATTTCCTTATAGAAGCATAGCAGCGGGTGCTGGAGGTGCTACAGCAACCCTCATACATTTTATAAATAAAAAGTTATAGAATGACTGCTGTCCGTTGACATGAAATCATTCAGAATAACCTACTACACCATGAGTAGGCCAATAATTAAGCCACATAGGATCAATAGCTTATTTTTTTAAATAGCCAAGCTGCAGATTGTATGTAGCCCATTAACAAGTCAGAAACACGCTGCAAATCTGTCAGTAAACAGCATGCAGACAAAACAGGCCTTTCGCAATATGTCAAATACAATCGCAGGAAAACACAGGTTGGAAAGCAAATTGCACCCGCTGAAAAGTGAAGATTCTAATCTGTCTGCTGTCGGCTACCAAAAGATTTTATAAACTTCCAAATAGGCCTATTGAGTGAACATTGTTTTACAAAGTAAAACAAGAGAGAGGTAGGCTGTTGGCAGAAGAGCATTGCGGCCAAAGCTGGCAAGTAAGCTGCACATCATTGTGTGAGTCAGTGAAACTAAAAAGCTTTTATAGGATAACAATTTCCTCCTCATGTTGCATAATGTGTGTCTCCACACACCTGGCCTGGGCCATTGATGGAATCAAGACAAATCATTTTTATTGATCTCAGATTCTCAGTTCTCAAAGTAGCCTGCCATTTTGATAATTTGTGCAGTAAGCTATTAAAAAGTATTCTGCTGTCATGACTTCCGCCGAAGTCGGTCCCTTCCGCCGAAGTCACCGACCTTCTAGCCATCACTGATCCATTTTTTCATTTTCCATTGGTTTTGTCTTGTCTTCCTACACACCTGGTTCCAATCCCATCAATTACATGTTGTGTATTTAGTCCTCTGTTTCCCCTCATGTCCTTGTCGGAGATTGTTTTGATTGTATGTGATGTGCTATTTAGTGTTGGTGTGCGACGGGTTTTGTACCCACTTTGTTATTTTGTACATTTTGGTTGTTTTGGAGTTGTGTCAGCATTTATTAAACAACTCCTTTTATACCAAGTTCGTTCTCCTGCGCCTGACTTCCCTGCCACCAACACGCACCCCTTACATCTGCCAAGTCCACAGTCAAGTAAAATTATATGTAGAATTGCATGAAATACTTTTATAAAATACAAAAACAAAATGACTCTAGGCTATTAAAAATTCTGTAAGTGCCTCTACTCTACTGCTCTATGCCACTACGCAAATGTGATTACATATGCAATGCTTCATTATAAAGCTTAAAAAATATATATTGAGCTAGCCAACTAGCAGATTTACATCAGCATCAACATCAGCCTACCCCAAGGCCGCTGGGATTTAGTTTAATAAAATATATCCTTAAAAAGAGGGACAAAGTCAAATCAAATTGTATTGGTCACATACACGTGTTTAGCAGATGTTATTGCGGGTGTAGCGAAATGCTTGTGTTTCTAGCTCCGACAGTGCAGTAATATCTAACAGTTTCACAACATATACCCAATACACACAAATCTAAGTAAAGGAATGGAATTAAGAATATATAAATATATGGATAAGCAATGTCAGAGCGGCATAGACTAAGATACAGTAGAATATAATAGAATTAAGCAATAAGGCCCGAGGGGGTGTGGTATATGGCCAATATACCACGGCTAAGGACTGTTGTCAAGCACGACGCAGCACAGAGTGCCTGGACACAACCCTTAGCTGTGGTATATTTGCCGTATATCACAACCCCCCGAGATGCCTTATTGCTATTATAAACTGGTTACCAATGTAATTAGAGCAGTAAAAATACATGTTTTGTCATACCCGTGGTATACGGTTTGATATACCATGGCTGTCAGCCAATCAGCATTCAGGGCTCAAACCACCCAGTTTATAATACAGTATATACATATCAGATGAGTAATGCAAAATATGTAAACATTATTAAAGTGACTAGTGTTCTATTTATTAAAGTGGGCAGTGATTTCAAGTCTACGTACATAGGCAGCAGCCTCCAATGTGCTAGTGATGGCTATTGAACAGTCTGATGGCCTTGAGATAGCAACTGCTATTCAGTCTCTTGGTCCCAGCTTTGATGTACCTGTACTGACCTCGCCTCTGGATGATAGCGGGGTGAACAGGCAATGGCTCGGGTGGTTGTTGTCCTTGATGATCTTTTTGGCCTTCCTGTGACATCGGGTGTTGTAGGTGTGCTGGAGGGCAGGTAGTTTGCCCCCGGTGATGCGTTGGGCAGACCGCACCACCCTTGTAACGGCTGTCTAATGCCTCCTCCTCGGATGAGGAGGAGGAGTAAGGGTCGGACCAAAACGCAGCATTGTATGCAGACATAATGGATATTTATTAAAGACAAGACGAACCACGAAAACTCTTACACAAACTACAAAACAATAAACGACGTAGACAGACCTGAACTTGAGAACTTACATATACACGAAGAACGCACGAACAGGTACAGACTACCCAAACAAACGAAAACACGAAACAGTCCCGTGTGGTGCATACAGACACAGACACAGGAACAATCACCCACAAACAAACAGTGAGAACAGCCTACCTTAATATGGTTCTCAATCAGAGGAAACGTCAAACACCTGCCTCTAATTGAGAACCATATCAGGCAACACATTTAACCCCACATAGAAACACATAACATAGACTACCCACCCAGCTCACGTCCTGACCAACTAAACAAAGTTAAACAAAGGAAAATAAGGTCAGGAACGTGACAACCCTCTCGAGAGCCCTGCAGTTGTGTGTGGTGCAGTTTCCGTACCAGACGGTGATACAGCCTGACAGGATGCCCTCAATTGTGCATCTGTAAAAGTTTGAGAGGGTTTAAGGCGCCGAGCCAAAGTTCTTCAGCCTCCTGAGGTTGAAGAGGAGCTGTTGCGCCTTCTTCACCACATTGTCTGTGTGGGTGGACCATTACAGTTTGTCAGTGATGTGTACACCGAGCAACTTCTCCAATGCGGTCCCGTCAATGTGGATAGGGGGGTGCTCCCTTGGCTGTTTCCATGATCATCTCCTTTGTTTTGTTGACGTTGAGTGAGAGGTTATTTTCCTGGCACCATACTCCCAGAGCCCTTACCACCTCCCCTCCCTGTAGGCTGTCTTGTCATCGTTGGTAATCAAGCCTACTACTGTTGTGTCATCTGCAAACCTGATGATTGAGTTGGAAGCGTGGTGGCCACACAGTCATGGGTGAACAGGGAGTACAGGAGGGGGTTGAGCACGCCCCCTTGTGGGGCCCCTGTGCTGAGGATCAGCAAAGTGGTGTCACCACCTGGGGATGGCCCGTCAGGAAGTCCAGGACCCAGTTGCACAGGGCGGGGATCAAACCCAGGGCCCAGAGCGTAATGATGAGCTTGGAGGAGACTATTGTGTTGAACGCTGAGCTATAGTAAATTTACAGCTTTCTTACATAGGTATTCCTCTTGCCCAGATGGGATAGGGCAGTGTGCATTGCGATGGCGATTGCATCGACTGTGGATTTATTGGGGCGGTAAGCAATTTGAATGGGGTCTAGGGTGACAGGTAAGGTGATATGATCCTTGACTAGTCTCTCAAAGCACTTCATGATGACAGAATTGAGTGCTATGGGGCAATAGTCATTAAGATCAGTTAACTTTGCTTTCTTGGGTACAGGAACAATGATGGCCATCTTGAGGCATGTTGGAACATGAGTTATTAGCCCAGTTATAGATCCTTTGTAGTCAGAATAGGGGAGTGATTGCATCTTATAAGAGCACAAAACGAGTCAGGAAAATATTTGTTTTTGTCTTAAAGGGGAAGTATTGTATTTTGAGACAGGCTTGAATAAGCTAAGTAGCCAATAGGCAGAGGGTAGCATAATGTGTCTTATTCTCTGTGATAATAGTATGGGAATAGCAATGCATTTTATTTTTGAAAGCAGTTTCTTGCATCAAACAACACAACATGTTCAGTCCTTGTTTGAAGGACAAGTGGATAAACAGGTTAATATCAAGCCCTGGATGTTTTTTTGAAAAGTCTCATGGAATGTAGCCTTACATTGAACACCACACATTGGCTGCTACTGTAGGCTGAATGATAGAACAGCTATTTCCATGTTAAAATGTTATGGGATGCATGGTCTCCATTGTATTATATGGAGTATATATATATATATATATATATATATATATATATATATATATATATATATATATATACAGTTGAAGTAGGAAGTTTACATACACTTAGGTTGGAGTCATTAAAACTCATTTTTCAACCACTCCACAAATTTCTTGTAACAAACTATAGTTTTGGCAAGTCGGTTAGGACATCTACTTTGTGCATGACACAAGTCATTTTTCCAACAATTGTTTACAGACAGATTATTTCACTTATAATTCACTGTATCACAATTCCAGTGGGTCAGAAGTTTACACATACATACATCTTGGAAAGTTCCAGAAAATGAGTCAATTGGAGGTGTACCTGTGGATGTATTTCAAGGCCTACCTTCAAACTCAGTGCCTCTTTGCTTGACATCATGGGAAAATCAAAAGAAATCAGCCAAGACCTCAGAAAATAAAATTGTAGACCTCCACAAATCTGGTGCATCCTTAGGATCAATTTCCAAACGCCTGAAGGTACCACGTTCATCTGTACAAACAATAGTACGCAAATGGAATGTACTCATGAATGTACTCATGTACCTCATGAAGCTGGTTGAGAGATTGCCAAGAGTGTGCAAAGCTGTCATCAAGACAAAGTGGCTACTTTGAAGCATCTAAAATATAAACACTTTTTGGTTACTACATGATTCCATATGTGTTATTTCATAGTGTTGATGTCTTCACTATTATTCTACAATGTAGAAAATAGTACACATAAAGAAAAACCCTTGAATGAGTAGGTGTGTCCAAACTTTTGACTGGTACTGTATATATATGTATATATTTCAGATTTTTCTGGAGGTGCTGCAGCAACCTTAGCACCCCTAATTCCCAACACCTACAGTTGCATAGGGCATTTCTACACGATGCAAACCTGCATAAAGCAACCTCAGCCCTGTCAATTTTATTGTTCAATCATGTTGCTCTCTCTGTGTCTGTGTATAGGAAACCCTAGTCCTTCTTTAAAATGTAATTAATATGAGCAAGTACAAGATTGCTACAGTTTGACAGTGTTTTCATACTCCCCAAGTCCAGGAGTTTTCCCAGGAGTTTGTTAAAACCATGTGACCTGATTAGATTAAATTACTAATAATGTCATACCCTATAAGGTCTGTAGTTTTTCCTGGTTAGGTTACCAGATCAGGAAAAACTACGGGGACCAGAGATATAACATAGTATTTGACATTATAAAGGCTCATACGTGCTTATAACAAGCCTTATACATGCCAGGCTTTAATAGTAGAACCTCTGGGACTCGAGTGACCCCCTTCATTCTGACTGCTATATTCTAACAGCGTAGTTAATACATTTCATATATGCTTTCGCAAAAATATTCATTTGGTTGTGTTTATGGAGGTCTTAGGTAACATTCGAATATTTCATTATTATTTTTTATAACACAATAGCATTTTTCATTGGTTTATGTAGGCTACAAAAGCCAGAACGGTGCGACAGTATGTAATAACAAAATAATTCAAGTGTGCAATACATTTTATTTGTGGAATGCCTTTGTTACAACTGTGAAACATAAATAATTTGTTGGAACGTGGTAACAGCTTATTTTTATAATGACAAAATAAATAAAAATACCCCAAAATGCCCCAACCACCAAGACGCATGGTCAGCAAGACACGTGGTCACCAAGACGCATGGTCAGCAAGACGCATGGTCAGCAAGACACGTGGTCAAATTATGAACACAACAATAGCCTAAACATCATTATAAATCACCAACTGTGCTTGATAATAGTGAAAATCTGCACCAAATATAGAATGGCATTGTAATGAATATGTGTTGATATGACAGCAGCAAAAATTATTGTCAGCTAGTCCATGTCACAAAAACAATGAAACTGGTGAGTGCGTTGCTGATGTTGTTTTTTGCTTGAGATGTACAGGGCCTGCTTTCTCAATGATGACATTGTCACAGGCATGTTCTATCTAAACGGTGCTATCCCTTTCTCTCCCCTGTCTCACAGTTTCATTTGGTGGTGTCATGGGCACCAGCTCAGTGCGCACCGTTCTGGCTTTTTTTTGCGTTTTGGCCTCTGAGGTTTAGATTCAGGCAGAGGCTCAGAATCTGAAGAATAATCCTCATAGATGTCATGATTATTTTCTTCATTTTTCCCTACTGAGTCATTTTCATTCAGATTTTGTAGAAATGCTAACGCAGCATGTGCATCCATTCGTCTTGGTTTTCTTGCCATTGTAATTATGCACACTCTCACTATACTCAAAGTAGGCCAGATATAGGGTAGTACATACCATTTTGAGATTATAAATAGAATAGATCAATACAATAGAATGTTATTCATTCACAATTGGTGATTACATAGCTATGCATTGTTCGCTTCCCGTCGCTCATCAACTGACATTCTCTCCGTTTCTCCCCATCATACATTACTTCATTTATTTCATCCGTTGTTATATATGTTTCGGTATAGTTTAAGTTCTGTTTCGAGGCAAATATCGGGGTGATTATTAACTGGGCACGGCATCTTCAACTATCGGGAGAAGGAGGGGAGCAGGCCCTGCTGTCGGGAGGAGGGGCAATGGGGGAAAACCATAAAAAAATGGCATGCCCTCCTAACTGCAGTTCTGTTTGTGATATTACGATTCTAACGACAGTGTGTTAAATAGACTTCTTTAGGAAAAATCAAGGACAGAGGGGGCATGATTTTAAAAAATTGCAGTCGTTTTTTTTTTTTTATCCATGAGAAGTCCAAATTACTGCTTTAGTGGATTTAGCGGTGTTAAGTAAAGTTTTACCTAAACTCAGTGGTGGTTATTGACACAAATGATCCGACTGTTCCTCCTTACCGTTCAATATGTCTCCTTAGTGATTCATTATTCAGGGTTGATTGCAGCTGTCACATAAATGACCTGGCTGAGAGCCCTCGGGTTACTGTACTGTTCACCTACAGGAGTGATGTATGGTGTTCAGTGTCAGTATCTGACCCTTCTCTCTCTTCTGGCCAGGTGATTAGGATGTGACAGCTATATTGACACTATAAACACAACTTGTAATGAGTGATGACTGACAAGCAAGTTAACATAATCGAAACTGATTTATTAGCTAGCCTGTTGTAAATATGAAATTAAAGCCCTCCCGAGGATTTACAGGGACCACATAATATATCCTTACACAACTCACCTCTGTAATAGACTTTAAGGCAACCATGATCTGTATATACTATTACTGTTGTAACGATAGGTCACTACAAAATAGGTGCCCTATGAGAGGACAATTAACACCATTGTAATTGTGCTGCTACAAATACCATGGACAAAGAAACAGTCATTTTTCTTTAATGTATTCTTGCTCTCTGAGAGATATTGTCGTCATTATCATATACATACAGTACATAGTCAGTATTGGCTTTTTAAAACAATTTATACCATGGGATTGTTGAATACTCGTTTGTTATTGGCTTGAAGGGCATCATAGAGTGTGGATTATTTCCCTATAATGCAGAGTATAATTCAATGGCTATGAAGTTCTTTCTTACATGTTGCATATTTTAGCTGCTTTTGAAAGCAGAAGTCGAATTGAAAACATTATTGCCATTGTTTAATTTGATTTTCATAATAGCAAGCTAGGACTGATTGTTTACCAAGGCAACTTCTGTAGCTATTTAGTAAACGTGCTAGCTACTTCAGCGGATTTTGTAGAAGTAAACACTTATCTTGTATGTTCAGTGTTTTACTATATTTGGCACATGTAAGGAATGCACTGAGAGTCGGGAAGCAAGTACAGGGAGTGAGTGTTTAACATATAAACGGAACAGAAAACAAGGAACAGGAACAAAGCACTGACATGGAACAGAGTCAATAACACCTGAGGAAAGAACCAAGGGGAGTGACAAATATAGGGAAGGTAATCAAGGAGGTGATGGAGTCCAGGTGAGTGAAGCACTGGTGTGCACAACAATTTCTTTATTTAACCTTTATTTAACTAGGTAAGTCCGTTAAGAACACATTCTTATTTACAATGACGGCCTAGGAACAGTAGTGACAGGTGTGCGTAATAATCAGCAGCCTGGTGACCTAGAGGCCGGAGAGGGAGTATACGTGAAAGCACATAGGTGGGACCTAGCTTCTCCATCCATGATAGTGGTCAGTAGGATCAGTGGGGGACAAAGTACTCAATTGTCATACTTGAGTAAAAGTAAAGATACCTAAATAGAAAATGACTCAAGTAAAAGTAAAATACTACTTGAGTAAAAGTCTAAAAGTATTTGTATCAAAAGTAAATGGAATTGCTAAAATGTACTTAAGTATCAAAGTATAAGTATAAACCCTTTCAAATTCCTCATATTAAGCAAATCAGACGGTACAATTGTCTTTTTATATTTTTATTGACGAATAGCCAGGGGCACACCAACAATCAGACATAAATTGCAAACAAAGCATTTGTGTTTAGTGAGGCCGCCAGATGAGAGGCAGTAGGGATGACCTGGGATGTTTTCTTGTTACGTTTTTGAATTGGACCATTTTCCTGTCAAAATGTAACGGCTACTTTTGGGTGTCAGGGAAAATGTATGGAGTATAAAGTACATTATTTTCTTTAGGAATGTAGTAAAGTAAAAGTAAAAGTTGGCAAAAATATGAATAGTAAAGTACAGATACCCCCAAAAGCGACTTAAGTAGTACTTGAAATAATTTTTACTTCAGTACTTTACACCACTTAGTAGGATGAAACCTCCTCATGGAGCGTCACCTTCTGTTCACAGTGGTCTGTGTTCCACTGTTAACATCATAATAAAGCAAAGATCAAAAGATCAGAGGTCATTATGATCGCCTTACATGACATTTTAAACACTCTACAGTTAGAGACCTTTGTACCTGTCCTGAAGAAAGGGTCAGTGGGTTTGTATCACTAAAGTATGACAAGTATTTTTCTTTCCAAACAAGTTTGGTTGTTTAGTGTCTGCTTAAAAGTCAAGTTGCCTCATTAAAACTCTACACGGCCACCTAACACACACACACACACACACACACACACACACACACACACACACACACACACACACACACACACACACACACACACACACACACACACACACACACACACACACACAGAGTTGCAGTCCCTTATGAAAGTATTCAGACCCCTTGACTTTTTCCACATTTTGTTAAGTTACAGCCTTATTCTAAAATATATATATTTTTTAATTCCTCATCAATCTGCATACAATCCCCCGTAATAAAATAAAAAAATCCTTCTAATTTATCAAATAAAATCAAACAAAATATCACATTTACAAAATATTCGGACTCTTTACTCAGTACTTTGTTGAAGCACCTTCGGCAGCAACTACAGCCTCGAGTCTTCTTGGGTAGGACGCTACAAGCTTGGCACACTTGTATTTAGGGAGTTTCTCCCATTCTTCTCTGCAGTTCATCTCAAGCTCTGTCAGGTTGTATGGGGAGCGTTGCTGCACAACTATTTTCAGGTCTCTCCAGAGATGTTCGATCTGGTTAAAATACAGACTCTGGCTGGGCCACTCAAGGAAATTCAGAGACTTGTCCCGAAGTCACTCCTGCGTTGTCTTGGCTGTGTGCTTTCGGACATTGTCCTGTTGGAAGATGAACCTTCACCCCAGTCTGAGGTCCTGAGCACTCTGGAGCAGATTTTCATCAAGGATCTCTCTGTACTTTGCTCCGTTCATCTGTCCATCGATCCTGACTAGTCTCCCAGTCCCTGCAGCTAAAAAACATCCCCACAGCATGATGCTGCCACCACCATGCTTCACCGTAGGGATGGTGCCAGGTTTCCTCCAGGTGTGACGATTGGCATTCAGGCCAAAGAGTTCAATCTTCATTTCATCAGACCAGAGAATCTTGTTTCTCATGGTCTTAGAGTCTTTAGTTGACTTTTTGGCAAACTCCAAGTGGGCTGTCATGTGCCTTTTACTGAGGAGTGGCTTCCGTCTGGCCACTCTACCATAAAAGCCTGATTGGTGGAGTGCTACAGAGATGGTTGTCCTTCTGGAAGGTTCACCCATCTCCACAGAGAAATCTTGGAACACCTCCCAGACCAAGGCCCTTCTCCCCCGATTGCTCAGTTTGGCCTATGAAGGGTCTTTGTGGTTCCAAACTTCTTCCATTTAAGAATGATGGAGGCCACTGTGTTCTTAGGGACATTCAATGCTGCAGAAATGTTTTGGTACCCTTCCACCGATCTGTGCCTCGACACAATCCTGTCTCGGAGCTCTACGGACAATTCCTTCGACCTCATGGCTTGGTTTTTGCTCTGACATTGGACCGTATATAGACAGGTGTGTGCCTTTCCAAATCATCTCCAATCAATAAAATTTAAAACATCAAGTTGTAGAAACAGCTCAAGGATGATCAATGAAAAACAGGATGAACCTGAGCTCAATTTCAAGTCTCATAGCAAGGGGTCTGAATACTTATGCAAAAAAGCTATTTCTGTTTTTTGTTTTTAATCAATTTGCAAAAAAAATCTAAAAAGCTGTTTTTGCTTTGTCATTATTGGGTATTATGTGTAGATTGATGAGGAAAAAATCTATTTTAGAGTAAGGTGTAACGTAACAAAATATGGAGAAGGTCAAGGGGTCTGAATACTTTCTGAAGGCACGGTAGATCAGTCAGTCAGTGTAGCCCCTGCAGGCTAAAGGCATTAGTGTCCAACAGTCTGTTGTAAGTTTCGGGAATAATGATTCCTCCTTTCATGAAACACAGAGTAAGATGAAGACTAACTGAAGGCTGGACCTAAAGGGATGGGTGACTCAGGCGGGAAGTCATACCCTCAACAAAGTCCCCTGAGCCTGAAGAAATATAATGACAAAATCTGTAGGAATAATTTAATGAATGATCCCTTCCATGTCGTTTTTTTTAACCACGACTTATAATCTTAAATCCCAAAATAGAATTTTTGTTTATGTTTCCCCCAATGTGTCATCACTTCAAAGGCCCTGTGTCCAAGTCTCTGGGTTCTGAAGTCAAAGGCTGAATGCCTGGTTTGTGTCAGATGAATGAATGCTGTGGTTTATTTCCCTTTGGAACACATTGGCAATCATCTCGTTTCTCCCCCCCTTAACCCTCCCTACCCCTTTGACCCCTCCTCCTCCCAAGCTGAAACACTCTCATTAAGAAGGCCTTCTGGACAAAAACAGCGGAGGGAATGATTAATTAGGATGTGGCTTGTTAAAATCTCATCGCTCTCAGCTCTGTTTTGATGCTGAAAATGTTTGCAAGCCCTGGAGGTGCGGTTCTTCCATTGTGCCTGTGGAGAGATTCAAAGAAAGAAAAGGAGAAAGAGACAGATTGAGAGGGAGAGACAGAGACAGAGAGGGAGGGAGAGAAATAGAGACAGAGAGAGAAGGAGATAAACAGAGACAGAGATACAGAGAGAGGGAGAGAGGGAGGGAGAGAAACAGAGACAGAGAGACAGGGAGAGAAACAGAGACAGAGAGACAGAGTGAGAGAGAGAGAGAGAGAAATAGATAATGGGAGAGAGAGAGAGAGAGAGAGAGAGAGAGAGAGAGAGAGAGAGAGAGAGAGAGAGAGAGAAAAAAAATAGATAATGGGTGAAAGAGAGAGAGAGCGAGAGAAACAGAGAGATAGCGAGAGAGAGAGGGAAACAGAGAGCGAAAGAGACAGAGAAAGCGGGAGAGGGGCGTCGCACGTGTCTATTCTCTGCCCTGTCTCACTGTGCCATATGAGGGAAGAGAAGAGGAAGTCCTTATAAAGCTACTTACAGTTAAGTGTTTAGGGCTAAAAATTGCAGAGCAAAGTCTGTAAAGCTGTGAAACACGACTGTTATTGTCACCATTGGCTGATTCACCGGAGCTCTGATGGGAAAATTTAAATAATATTGTGCATTCTTGTGCAGAGAAAGATGTCCCATGTTAAATCATTCCACACGGAAGGCTAGTGGACTCATGCCAGTAAAGAAAATCTTCATGGAATAAGAGAGGGAAAATATAGCGAATGCGAAAAAGAGAGCGCTGTAGTAATTATAAGCAGTTTGTTGCGCTACTCCCAATCCTGGAGATTGTGATATTCTATTTTAAGATATTGTAATTATTTCAACGTTGCACCTAAACAAAGAGAGAAACACCATATGTTTGATCAGATTCTATAATCCATTGTGAATCCATAGTGTCAAAGGTCAGAAGGGAAAACAACAAGTCAGTTTGTTTCCAAGTGAGGCTTACAAAGCTACGTCATGGATTTGTTATATGACAAAAAAACTGAACTGTTGTTTCCAATATATTATGGCGACACTTTTGTGTCTACTGACATGTATAGGCATGGTTTGCAGATGCATTATAGAGCTATAGTGCAATAGAATGACAAATAGTCCATAAAATGTACACAGAGGTGACTCACCTTTCAAGTCTTTATGAGTCAACTAGTCATACACTAGTGCTTTATTGTGAGAGATCGAAGACTAAATCCAGGAACCTACTTGATTCCAAATGGGAGCGTGTAACAATCCTGACAGTATACTCATCCCAGCTGGCAAAGCTGGTTGAAATGACATCATTACAACCTGTTGGTTATTATTTAAGAGAGAATCCCCGAGATGCCGGTGTTAGGAGAATATATTGAATATATAAGGCCCGAGACAAAGTCGAAGGCCGGCAAACCGTGTCAATATATCCTCCAAACACTGGCTTCAAGGGCATTATCACTTTTAAACAATGGGTTACCAACATATTCAAATAATGATTGACATATTTTCATTAAAAACGTTACTTTTATTAATTTATTTATACAATTTCATCCTTCCACAAGATATAGTCCCGACACAAATCTAGGGTTGCTACCCAAGCCGGCTGGTCGTTCGTTCTATTGGTTTGGTTGCCAGAGACACAACCCAGTCATTCGTTCTAAATGATCCATTGCCATACTGGCTGACAATATTCTTATCCCTTGCTTGGTAGCTAGTCAACTACAATAAGCTTACAGTCACGGCAAACAGTGCAGCCAGAATAACAGCAAACTAACTGCATTTGTATTTTTTCTAAGCTTTTTCTAGTGACATTTATTTAGATACATCTATAACAATGAGCTAATGAGGCATCATTTTGCCTGGCATAGAAAATGCTCACTTGTCAGGACACTGTTGTTCAGAGGATCTAGCCAACAACACAGCTAACACAATCATTTCAAACTGAAGCTGGAAAGATTGCAAACTAGCTACACTTTGTTTAGTTTGACCTTTTTTCAATTTACATCTGTATATATCCATAAAAATTATGCCAGTTAATTCATGATTTTTGACTGGCTGAGAAACGCTGCCTGTCTGTCCGTCTCGTCCCGACTCTCGACACGTTCATTACTATGGGACAGTTGGAGATCGAATTTCAGTATTGAAACAATGTTGCAAATGTCAGACAGACAGACAGCAAGGTTTGTACAAATCTCTGCTGTTGAAAATGAAATGTTAGTCTAAAAGAAATGTGAGAAATGTCAACATGCTTTTTATGGTGGAGATCAAGTTCATAGATAGCCTGGCTGGGATGATGAGACAGTGGATTGCACAGTCAGATGGAACTGAGTAAATAGACATTTTAATGTCATCAATTTAGCCGGTGGTAAGCTGTAGACCACACTATCTACCTAGAGAGTTTTCATCTATATTCTTTGTAGCTGTCTATTTACCACCACAAACCGATGCTGGCACTAAGACCGCACTCAATGAACTGTAGACGGCCATAAGCAAACAGGAAAACGCTCATCCAGAGGCGGCGCTCCTAGTGGCCAGGGACTTTAATGCAGGGAAACTTAAATCTGTTTTACCTAATTTCTACCAGCATGTTAAATGTGCAACTAGAGGGAAAAAACTCTAGACCACCTTTACTCCACACACAGAGACACATACAAAGCTCTCCCTCACCCTCGCAAATCTGACCATAATTCTATCCTCCTGATTCCTGCTTACAAGCAAAAATTAAAGCAGGACGCAACAGTGACTCGGTCAATAAAAAAGTGGTCAGATGAAGCAGATGCTAAGCTACAGGACTGTTTTGCTAGCACAGACTGGAATATGTTCTCAGATTCTTCTGATGGCATTGAGGAGTACACCACATCAGTCACTGGTTTCATCAATAAGTGCATCGATGACGTCGTCCCCACAGTGACTGTATGTACATACCCCAACCAGAAGCCATGGATTACAGGCAATATCCGCACTGAGCTAAAGGGTAGAGCTGCAGCTTTCAAGTAGCGGGACTCTAACCCGGAAGCTTATAAGAAATCCTGCTATGCCCTCCAACGAACCATCAAACAGGCAAAGTGCCAATACAGGACGAAGATCGAATCGTACTACACTGGTTCCGACACTCGTCCGATGTGGCAGAGCTTGCAAACTATTAAAGACTACAAAGGGAAGCACAGCCAAGAGCTGCCCAATGACGCGAGCCTACCAGACAAGCTAAATTACTTCTATGCTCGCTTCGAGGCAAGTAACACTGAAACATGCATGAGAGCATCAGCTGTTCTGGACAACTGTGTGATCACGCTCTCCGCAGCCGATGTGAGTAAGACCTTTAAACGGGTCAAAATTAACAAGGCCGCAGGGCCAGACGGATTACCAGGACGTGTACTCCGAGCATGCGCTGACAAACTGGCAAGTGTCTTCACTGATATTTTCAACCTCTCCCTGTCTGAGTCTGTAATACCAACATGTTTCAAGCAGACCACCATTGTCCCTGTGCCCAAGAACACTAAGGTAACCTGCCTAAATGACTACCGACCCATAGCACTCACGTCTGTAGCCATGAAGTGCTTTCAAAGGCTGGTCATGGCTCACATCAACACCATTATCCAAGAAACCCTAGGCCCACTCCAATTTCCATACCGCCCCAACAGATCCACAGATGATGCAATCTCTATTGTACTCCACACTGCCCTTTCCCACCTGGACAAAAGGAACTATTCTATGTGAGAATGCTATTCATTGATTACAGCTCAGCGTTCAACACCATAGTGCCCTCAAAGCTCATCACTAAGCTAAGGGCCCTGGAACTAAACACCTCCCTCTGCAACTGGATCCTGGACTTCCTGAAGGGCCGCCCCCAGGTGATAAGGGTAGGTAACAACACATCCGCCACGCTGATCCTCAACACGGGGGCCTCTCAGGGGTGCGTGCTCAGTCCCCTCCTGTACTCCCTGTTCACTCATGACTGCACGGCCAAGGACGACTTCAACACCATAATCATCAGCGGTAGGCCTGATCACAGACAACGACGAGACAGCCTATAGGGAGGAGGTCAGAGACCTAACCGTGTGTTGCAAGGACAACAGCCTCTCCCTCAATGTGATCAAATAAAAGGAGATGATTGTGGACTACAGGAAAAGGAGGACCGAGCATGCCCCCATTCTCATCGACAGGGCTGTAGTGGAGCAGGTTGAGAGCTTCAAGTTCCTTGGCGTCCACATCATCAACAACTAACATGGTTCAAGCTCACCAAGGCAGTCGTGAAGAGGGCATGACAAAACCTATTCCCCCTCAGGAGACTGAAAAGATTTGGCATCGGTCCTCAGATCCTTAAAAGGTTCTACAGCTGCACCATCGAGAGCCTGGTATGGTAACAGCTCGGTCTCCGACTGGAAGGCACTACAGACGGTAGTTCATATGGCTCAGTACATCACTGGGGCCAAGCTTCCTGCCATCCAGGACTTCTATACCAGACGGTGACAGAGGAACGCCCTAAAAATGGTCAAAGACTCTAGCCACCCTAGTCATAGACTGTTCTCTCTACGAAGGCACGGCAAGCGGGACTGGAGCACCAAGTCTAGGTCCAAGAGGCTTCTAAACAGCTTCTACGCCCAAGCCATAAGACTCCTGAACATCTAATCAAATGGCTAAGCATACTATTTGCATAGTCACTTTAATAACTGTACCTACATGTACATATTACCTCAATTACCTCGACTAATCGGTGCACTCGCACATTGACTCTGTACCGGTGCCCCCTGTATATAGCCTCGCTAAAACTGCATTGTTGGTTAAGGGGTTGTATGTAGGCATTTCACTGTAAGGTCTAAACCTGTTGTATTCGGTGCATGTGACAAATAACATTTAATTTGATTTGATTTGGTAACTTGTAGAATAGACACCGGATGGAATGCAGTTTTAACCAATCAGCATTCAGGATTAGACCCACCCGTTGTATAAAAGGTTGTAATGACGTGATTTCTCTAGAGACAGCAGAGACAGCAGGAGCAGTAGAGATACTCTCAATGATCGGCTATGAAAAGCCAACT
Source organism: Salvelinus namaycush (assembly GCF_016432855.1). NCBI lineage: Eukaryota > Metazoa > Chordata > Actinopteri > Salmoniformes > Salmonidae > Salvelinus > Salvelinus namaycush. The sequence continues at coordinate 16,091,061 of NC_052334.1, forward strand.
GACATTTACTCCTGAGGTGCTGACTTGTTGCACCCTCGACAACGACTGATTATTATTATTTGACCATGCTGGTCATTTATGAACATTTGAACATCTTGGCCATGTTCTGTTATAATCTCCACCCCGGCACAGCCAGAACAGGACTGGCCACCCCTCATAGCCTGGTTCCTCTCTAGGTTTCTTCCTAGGTTTTGGCCTTTCTAGGGAGTTTTTCCTAGCCACCGTGCTTCTACACCTGCATTGCTTGCTGTTTGGGGTTTTAGGCTGTGTTTCTGTACAGCACTTTGAGATATCAGCTGATGTAAGGGCTATATGATTACATTTGATTTGATTTCAACTAGTTATCATTCCATCTACCACCAATGTGTATGACATGGGTAACCAACAACGAACTTTATTAATGTACAGTGTCTATTTTGTATACAGCAGTTTTGTGTGTCTTAGACAATTTTCCCCTCTAGGACATTAAGGTTCATCCTATTTGTCCTATCCTATGTCACTGCCCGCAGAATTAGTTCAGCAGCATTGTACCGTTTGTCCAGGATAAAATATCTGGGTTTTGTGTGGAAGAAATTATAAACCCATTTTGGAATTGTACTAAAACATGTAAATCCCGCTCTACTGGTACATGACATTGCAGGCTTAGAGCTCCATGCATCTGGCATCAGATTGATTCAACTCTCCTGAAGTGAAGTCCTTAGGTAGCATGAGTGAGAATCATCAAACTTGCACGTCAGTTTCCATGCTACACAGATGTGAGCTTTATCTAGTAAAATGGATTTACTACTGTGACATTGACAAGTCCCCATACATCTGTAGTTATTTCCTATCAGCCTTTTTATGTTTTTGTTTAACCTTTATTTATCTAGGCAAGTCAGTTAAGAACAAATTCTGATTAGGAACAGTAGGTTAACTGCCTTGTTCAGGGGCAGAAAGACAGATTTTTACCTTGTCAGCTCGGGGATTCAATCTTGCAACCTTTCGGTTACTAGTCCAACGCTCTAACCACTAGGCTACCTGCCGCGCCTTGATACATTCATCTGAATTAATGTGCCAGTAAAATATGTAGGCCTACTATAGTATCATGTTACTACTATATGTCTGCAATTTTCCTATCTTGGTATGGATAATTCCATATGGATTCTGTCAGTGTTTCCCTAAATGGAGGTCCCGCCAGTGAAAGCCTACAATAGCATCTGAAAACATTCACTTGCTTTAACTGGTAGGTCAGAGGAACATTTGACAAGCTATGGGAACGCAAAAATATTTCAGGACTAATGGATGAGGTTAGACTGAACCTTAGAGAGGGTTTCTCAGGTACACTACAAGTCTGTGGACACCTGCTCATCGAACATCTCATTCCAAAACCATGGGCATTAATATGGAGTTGGTCCCTCCCCATTGCTCTATAACAGCCTCTATAACAAACTGTTGCCACAAAGTTGGAAGCACAGAATCATCTAGAATGTCATTGTATGGTGTAGCATTAAGATTTCCCTTCGCTGGAACTAAGGGGCCAAGCCAGAACCATGAAAAACAGCCCCAGACCATTAATAATTATCCACCAAACTTTACAGTTGGCACTATGCATTAGGGCAGGTAGCATTCTCCTAGCATCTGCCAAACCCATATTCGTCCGTCGGACTAGCAGATGGTGAAGCGTGATTCATCACTCCAGAGAACGTGTTTCCACTGCTCCAGACTCCAATGGCGGCGAGCTTTACAACACTCCAGCTGACACTTGGCATTGTGCATGGTGATATTAAGCTTGTGTCTGGTTGCTCACTTCAGCACTCTGCGGTCCCGTTGTGTGGCCTACCACTTTGTGACTGAGCCGTTGTTGCTCTTAAACATTTCCACTTCTCAATAACAGCACTTACAGTTGACCGGGGCAGCTCTAGCAGAGCAGAAAATTGACAAACTGACTTGTTTGAAAGGTAGCATCCTATGACGGTGGCACGTTGAAAGTCACTGAGCTCTTTAGTAAGGCTATTCTACTGCCAATGTTTGTCTATGGAGATTGCATGGCTGTGTGCTCGATTTTATACACCTGTTAGCAACGGGTGTGGCTGAAATCGCCAAATCCACTCATTTGAAGGGGTGTCCACATTCGTTTGTATATATAGTGCATGGTAGGGCTAGCCTGAGAATATGCCTGTCTGTGATGAAGAGATTACCAATACAAGACCATTGAAATAGAACTTATTTCATATTTTTTATTTTACACAACATAACAACACAGCAGATGTTGTTTCTATGTACAGTTTTTTTTGTGCCTTTAAACAAAGGCAATATCAATGTCATTGAAAAGAAAGCTTGAATTTGTCTTGAAAAAATATCAATTTAATAAGAGGCCAAGTAACAAGTCTTTGATAGTTTTTTTTGTATTGTCTCTATATGCAGGAAATGTTATTTCCTTGTAATAGAAAGGCTTTTTGTGAAATCGCTCTTGTTCCTCTCGATCCCACATCCTGTGTCAGGGACAGCTGAATTCCTGTTGGTGCTCCTGGCAAAAGGACAACTGTTATGCAGAGGTAAGGCACCAATGCTTTTCTCTTGCCACAACTTTAACAATGGGACTATGTAATGTATAAGTGGACAGGTATGTTGGTTTTCTTTTTCTTTCTTTTTCGTTTCTTTGTTGTATGGGTATGAAAACACTGCATGGACTGCTGAGCTCTGGGCTCCGAGCCCTCCTGGAGATTCTCTCCGTCGGAGGAAAGCAGGGATGCAATTCTGATTCCTACAAGGCAAGCATCCGTTTTATTGTTGGTCTTTGAAAAGTAAACTGAAACCCGAGGCGAAAAAAAAGAAAATGGTTCAAAAACAGATTTCCCAACTCTCTCTCTCTCTCTTTCACACACACACACACACACACACACACACACACACACACACACACACACACACACACACACACACACACACACACACACACACACACACACACACACACACACACACACACACACACATATATGCGCGCGTGCATGAACAGTCACACAGTGCTTTCTAGAATCCACTCTGAACTGGAAAAGGTGGCCTTCACACTGTCTATATCTTCCTGTTGAAGTACAATCCCGTTCATGGACATACTCCGCTTAGACCACATATTCCCAAATTGTGTTGTCCCAACGTAGCAGTGGTGCTTGGATGAGTCCTCGTTTAGAGAGTACCTACGTTTGGCCCTCACCCCTTCCACCGGTAAGGTCAGGTACTTGGAGGAGGGTCTGGGGTGTGCACGTCTCAATATGGGGGTGTCCTTGACAGGCGAGAAGGGTAGGGGGGAGTGGAATACTGGAGCGGACGGCTGCTGCAGAGCCGTGGAGTTGTTGCGGTTGGTATTCTGGGTCTCAGCGTTGGGGAGGGCCTCTATATTGGGCTCAGGGGTGGCAGCAGCAGTGTAGGGCTTTGGTGCAGCCTTGCGCTTTGGCTTCAGAGACCCTGAGGATCCAGGTGTGTTCCAGCTTTGGGTCACCTGGGACGTAGCAGTAGAGCAGTCTGGGAGAGAGGTCTCGGACGAGTGCGTTAGCGTGTCCGACGCGTGGCCAACAGCCTTTAGACATCCTCCACCCCCTCCGTCTGACCCTCCCATGGCCTGCTTGGACACAGAGGGTGTGACAGTGCACCCCTGAGACTGCGCCCCGTTGGTCTGTGAGTGGACATTGGTGACAAGGGTGCCTTTGCCCGAGTCACTGGTGTTGCAGACCTTGTAGCGAATCATGAGGATGATGATGAAGACGAGGACAGAGGCCACGATGATGCCGCCGATGATGATGATCATGGTGCCTCCCAGGAACTGGGACTGCATGAAGTGACAGCGCAGGTACTCAGACTCGGTAGTGAACTGGACGCAGCCCACCACACGGGTGGCGGTGAGGGAGGTGATACCGTCGTCGTAGATGGCCAGAACACACAGGTCGTACGACGTCCCAGCAGCCAGGTTGTTGACTAGGAAGTTTTTGCTTGTGGGGGGAATCATTCTGAGAGGAGAGAAGGACAAAGGAAAGATATATCAATGTGGATTTAAATTAAATGTGTTATAAAGACAATTCATGTCATTAATGCATACTCTTTTCTTACCAATTGTTAAAAATGTACTTCTTTTTCTGGCAAGCAATTTCCTATAGTCTTAAAACAATGCTAGTTGCTGCATTTTATAAATATTGTTATATAATATCTCGTTATCCCAAAACTACAAGGCTAATAAAAATGAATATATTTTTGGAGAGCAATGAAACCTAAAATGTTCAAAGACAACATAAACAACCTCAAGATGTTACAGCATTGTGTGTGCAATATTCCTGTATAACATTAGACAGCATACATTGACTAGGTGAATGCTAATGTTATTTATATTCCTGAATATCGTTTGACCTCTAATGTTGTCTTTGCCATTGTGTTGTTTATTTATTTGGAAGAAAGTGGCCAAGAAAGCAGCATTTATTGGTGGCTAGCTGTGTTATTATCTCTCTTATTAAAGTTGTCCTCGCTATGTCTGCCTAGGACTGTTCACTCTAAGAACCAGCAAGGACTCATTTAATGAACAACGCTCTCAGGCCTGTCCATTCCTTCCCTCTTTTTTAACCAAATCAAATCAAATTTTCAAATCAAATTAAATCAAATCAAAAAAATATCTTCTGACAAATATTTGCCGGAAAATTCTGAACAGTTAACACATTGATAAATTCTAGAAATGGCTGACAATGGAAAGACTTTAAGCCAGTCATGGTAATTTTCGAGTGAAGGGATATCTATTTTTACATTTACATTTTAGTCATTTAGCAGACGCTCTTATCCAGAATGACTTACAGTAAGTAGCGAGTGTATACATATTCATCACTATACAAAAAGGAGTTACAATGACATTACTTGGCAGAGATTGTCATTGTCATTTAAAAATGCTTAGCTATATCGATCTTTCAAACTGTGACAGTCACAGAATAACCAGTAAATACTGTATTTTTTTCCTTTCTTTGTTTATGATTTTGCGATGCTCAACACCACATGGAACTGACTGCATTGCCAAAGAAAATCAATTAATTGAATCCTTTCATGCAGAAAACGTAGCTTATGGCAGGCACGTAACATGGCTCTCTACCAGTGTAGAGTACTGTACATTGTCAAGAAAATTACTGTTCAGCTATTAAAATGTAAAAGATAAAAACAATAGCGCCCAAAAAGTAAACAACACTTCCACTGATTTATTTACGATTAACATTTGCTGAGCCTGAGGTTGTCAAACCAAGATAATGTAGGCTGACTTCACATGCAGGTTGACATCCTTGACATCAACCAACAGTCATCAGGCAATGTGGACAGCACATCTCCATCCAGCCATGTCATCGAAATCTACAGCTGTTTTTCTTCTTTTAGTTTAAACATATTTAAAATCACGTGAGACACAGACAACACATAATTTTAACAAGATTGTTATGTTAGCCTGGGTGTGTTTATTGGACAATAACATGGAAATTGGGACCATTTAATTTGAATGAAGCTGTTTCTTTATTGCCTTAAGCACATCTGAGCCAGGTATTACCTGGCTCACAGGACTTTTTGCTGGCTAAAATGGCCCAAGTTGGAGTGCTTTAAAAGAGGCTCATTCTCCTGATTTGTGTGCACATAAAAGCTTGCTGTACAATTTGCTTGATGCCCACATTTTTTAATCACCCCCCATTGAGTAATAAATATGCTTGAAAGGAAAATGACTGTGTGCAGGTGAAACAATCAGGGGTGCAACTTTGGTTTTAGAAGTGGGGGGGACATAGTATTTTTTTTTCATCCAGTCGGTTAAACACTCCAAATAGCCTACCCGACCGCTCGGAGGTGTCCACATGGTCCTAAATCATACCGTTGCCTCATTTTATATCACATTCCAATTATAAAACTGGGGGGGACAAAAATGCAATTTCAGAACGTGGGAGGGACATGTCCTCCCCGTCCCCAGTGAAAGTTGTGCCCCTGGAAACAACTATAGAGAAAACTATAGTAAAACCGAAATGGCCTGTGCTTGTGGGATATATAGACAGGAGACATGCTATTCAAAAGGTCAATGTAACCCAGAGACAATTGGTGATCCTTCATATAAACACAAGAACACAAACTCAATACTAGTGAGAGGGAATAATGTGATTTTGTAGTTGTGTGAAGCTTTAAATAAGTTATATTTAAGACTATATTAGTGGAAAATTAGTAATACTGTTCATTGTACAACCTGAAGATACGCTAATGTTAGAAACCCTTTCAAAAGAAGCCTGGTGTTCGCCACTCCCAACTCTCTGAGGATAGATGCTGCAGCCAGCCATTACACGCCCTATGCTCAAAAGATATAGGATTGGTTTCCATTCATGCCTCTACAGGCAAAGAGAGCAAAGGGATTGATCCTTCCCTATTAGATCAACATAAAAAAGTGACAGATGTATTCGTTAATGAACCGCAGACGGTTTCTTCCTGCCCATTGGAGTTCTCCAACTACGTAAATCAATGCACTGCATGTGCCCATTGCAATTCCAGTTAGTTGTAGTTGTTGAGACTGAATTAGCCATTTTACTGAGGACCTCTTCGAAATTCAATAATCTCCTATTCACATCACAGAGAAAACAGGCCAGTTATGTGCTGCTTCACGATGCAGAGTTCAGCTCATCTTAATCTATATGAAATTATGACTGAGAGACTGCTGTCTTTCTTTGATCCCTCTGTTACACAGCCCGCCTGCTCTGAGCCAATGTGGGGATGTGAGTTTTGCTTTGCAGGGGTTTTACTAATTAATTTTCAAGGATTACAGAGGATCTAAAACAGATGTAATAACATTGGGATTTTGTTTTTGTAATTCCACTCCCATGTATTTTTTGTAAATATTTGTATGTTTACTCAATTCTGTTGTGCAAATACAATCGCTCACTGTACAAAAGCCTAACATGAAATGTAATAGATTACAATCCCACAAATCTAGCATGAGCTACTAGCTAAACATCTTTAAATCTCAGATTGTGGCTACCGTAATTGCTAAGCAATTGAATATTGGTTGTTTAGTTTAATGTGTTTCTTAATAAAGATGGCCACCATCATTGATTTTACAAACAAGTGGTTGAAAGCCTATAAAACATCATTTTGGGTTTGCATGGTGTGTGAATGTGATTGAGAAAAAAAATATATTATGCATAGATGAATCTCCATAAAAACATTTCTGAACCAATATAAGTGCACTTGATTGAAATTAAATCCATTAGGGCCATTACTAAATTCACCACGAATTTCATACACAAATCCAGTCAATAAAATCACCAAGAGGGGATTGAACGGAACCTACCTGTAAACGAGAGAGTCATCATAACTGCCATTGTACTGAATCTGGAACATGCGGATCCCAGGTATATTCCTCTGGAAGTTGAACTTGATCAGCGCAGTGGAGGACGTGGCCTCGGCGATGACCACCCGTTTATCTGTGCTAGTTTTGGTGTCCCCAGTGTGGTTGCTGCCGTTGGCCCCAGCCCTTGTGGATGTGGAGATGTCCGAGGAGCCAGGATCAGGCTCCTGGATGTTGTTGGTGCTGTTGGAGATGTGTGGGAGTTTGATAATCAGCAGCTCCACAGTCTGATGTGCCTCACCCGCCGGGTTGGACGAGATGCAGGTGAAGGATCCTGTGTCCTTCACTGTGCTGATCAGAATATCCAGGGTGCCGTTGGTGTACACAAGCGTTCGGGAGGAGTTTGCCACCAGCTTCCCCTCTGGGGAGATCCAGTGTATGGCAGGCTCAGGGTCCCCCCGGGCCTTGCACCTCAAGACCACCCTCTGGCCTTCCAGCACCCGCATCTCATGGGAGTGCCGGGTGATGAGAGGAGGTTCACACAGGAACTCCTCCTCAGGTATAGACCAGAAGTAGCGTCCGGAGAGATGCTGCGGTGAGGCGCATGTCTCCAGATCATCCTCTCGGCTCAGGCGCCTCAACCACAGCAGCTCACAGTTGCAGTGCAGTGGGTTCCCACCAAAGCTCAACGCGAACGAGGGAGAGTTCATGATCCCAGACGTGGCCAAAACCTGGGCCCGCTGGAACAGAGGATCAGGAGGGAGCTTCTGTAACTTATTAGAGGTCACGTCCAAGCGGTTGAGCTTTTGGAGAAGAGAGAAGGTCCCCTCAGGAATGTAGTCGATCATGTTGTGGTCCAGGCTGAGGGTGGCAAGGCTGGTCATCCTCTGGATAGCCTCCCAGGGGATGGACTCCAGGTTGTTGTAGGACAGGTCCAGCTCCTCCAGGGCCAGCAGGTCATTGAAGGCCCCCAGGTGGATCAACGTCAGCTGGTTGTTGTTGAGGATGAGGTGGTGCAGTTTGGACATGCCGCTGAAGGTGTCATTGGCTATCCGGGTCAGACGGTTGCTGTTCAGGTGCAAGGCGCGGAGGTTCTCCAGGTCAGCGAATGCATGCGGCGTGATGAAGCTAATGGTATTCCTGGACAGTGTAAGGTCCTGCAGCCTGGTCATGTTGGCAAAGTCTTTCCTTTTGATGCTGGTGACGAAGTTGTCGGCCAGTCGCAGCTCCACAGTGTGCCTGTCAATGTTCGGGGGGGCAAAGAGGAGCCCTTTTTTGGCACAGAGGGTTGCGAGGTTGGGAGATAGTATTTGACAGACACATCGCTTCGGACAGATCTGTGCCTTCACTGCCATTCCGATAACCAACAGACAGACCAGCAGTTTTTCCATTGTAAATCAGGTTCAAACACCTGCAACATAAGACAGAGAGAGAGAGAGAGAAAAATAGATAATTTATTTATAATTTCTGAACTGGATTATTTCATTAATTTCATGACACCAGCAGTGACACTGACAGCCTGAGTCGAAGATGCTCTGATACTTAGTTATATTTCACCCCAGTCTTGAACATCTATTTGTATAATGTGTCCATTTAGTAGGACAATACCCAGGGGTCAAAACTTGTTGAAATGACACCAGTATAACTAGAAACTGATTGAGGTCAGTACAAATAAAAATGTGTTGAAATGACATCAGTACAACTAGAAAGTGGTTGGAATGACATTAGTACATCTATAAACTGGTTGAAATAACGTCAATACAACTAGAAACTGGTTAAATAACGTCAGTACAACTAGAAACTGGTTAAATAACGTCAGTACAACTAGAAACTGGTTAAATAACGTCAGTACAACTAGAAACTGGTTAAATAACGTCAGTACAACTAGAAACTGGTTAAATAACGTCAGTACAACTAGAAACTGGTTAAATAACGTCAGTACAACTAGAAACTGGTTAAATAACGTCAGTACAACTAGAAACTGGTTAAATAACGTCAGTACAACTAGAAACTGGTTAAATAACGTCAGTACAACTAGAAACTGGTTAAATAACGTCAGTACAACTAAAAACTGGTTAAATAACGTCAGTACAACTAGAAACTGGTTAAATAACGTCAGTACAACTAGAAACTGGTTAAATAACGTCAGTACAACTAGAAACTGATTAAATAACGTCAGTACAACTAGAAACTGGTTAAATAACGTCAGTACAACTAGAAACTGGTTAAATAACGTCAGTACAACTAGAAACTGGTTAAATAACGTCAGTACAACTAGAAACTGGTTAAATAACGTCAGTACAACTAGAAACTGGTTAAATAACGTCAGTACAACTAGAAACTGATTAAATAACGTCAGTACAACTAGAAACTGGTTAAATAACGTCAGTACAACTAGAAACTGGTTAAATAACGTCAGTACAACTAGAAACTGGTTAAATAACGTCAGTACAACTAGAAACTGGTTAAATAACGTCAGTACAACTAGAAACTGGTTAAATAACGTCAGTACAACTAGAAACTGGTTAAATAACGTCAGTACAACTAGAAACTGGTTAAATAACGTCAGTACAACTAGAAACTGGTTAAATAACGTCAGTACAACTAGAAACTGGTTAAATAACGTCAGTACAACTAGAAACTGGTTAAATAGCGTCAGTACAACTAGAAACTGGTTAAATATTCTAACAGAAAGAATAAATGTGTGTTTACATGCATCACTAGCCTGTCCATACACTATAGTCCCGAACAGAGCTTTATACTTTCAAACACATCCCCTGCTGCTCTCCTCTCCTCTACACCCAGAGTGAGTCATGTTATCCCTGTGTTGGGGTCACTCACTCAGCATTAGAAGTGTGTGGGGGTGCCGAACAGAGGAGCTGTTTCATCTTGCTTAAGCCTGATCTGTGGACTGCAGTGGACACATCTAACACATGACCCTGACACGCGGGAAGGTATCACCGCCGTAATTAAGGAAAGTATGGAATGACAAGATAAGTGTCTCGCTACTCTCTCAGCCTGGCTGCCTGCCTGGCTACCTGGCTACCTGGCTGGCTGCCTGGCTACCTGGCAGGCTGCCTGCATGGCTGCCTGACTGGCTGCCTGGTTGCCTGCCTGTCTGGCTGCCTGTCTGCCTAGCTACAAAGGAAGGATGATGTGCAAATTAAATAAAGTCAATGTGATGAGGTGTGAAAAATTCTGACAGGAGAATTTAATTTCGTGCCATAGAGTGAATGGGATCATGTCGACATAACGGTCTATCATCCTAGTCAGCCAGACCATACTTGACACTGACACATGCCAAAACCACAGAGCTGTATGATGAATGAACGTATGATTACCTCACGTTTGGAAAAGGCCTCATTTAGCCAAAAGGATGATCTGGCATGATACAGTATGTCATTTTTATGAAGGAGAAGAGGTATTCGTCACATGACAGGCTACTAAAGGTAGGTAAAGAGCCAATATCTGCATCCGAAATAGCACCCTACTGTCCCTATTCCCTATATAGTGCAATAATTTTAACCAGGGTCCATAGTGCACTGTATAGGAAATATGGTGCTATCTGGGACACAGTGAATCACATGACATGCATGTCCAGTGAACTTGCATGGCATGGCAGCCTGTGTGATTTTCTAATTTTCTAGTCTTGTCTCCAGAGCACACAGGAAGGTCATACCACCACAGGGTAATGAAAGCAACACTGCTGCCCACTCACAGAGCAGACAGCAGGATCATGTTCATTACCACACTGTAATTCTTTACCATCGATTTTCCTTTCCAGGCTATACATACTGCTGTTTGTGTGTGCATGAGGGACTAGAACGAACGAGGATGAGGGAGGGAAGAGGAGGAGGAGAGAAATAGGAGATCATAATGGAGAGAGTGCGCTCTCTCCCTCTCCCTCTGCAGTCTGTATTGCATATACAGATCTGCAGTGGAACATTAAATATCTGATTCATAGCTGGGTAGATCTGATTCACAAGCCTGGATAAGGGCCTTTACAACAATATACAAGACATGATGCATCATGGTTAACACATGATGCTTAAGGAAGTGAATTGCCATGGTCAGTGGTGTAAAGTACTTAAGGAAAAATAATTTAAAGTACTACTTAAGTAGTTTTTTGGAGTATCTGTACTTTACTTTAGAATTTATACTTTTGACTACTTTTACTTTTACTTCACTACATTCCTAAAGAAAATTATGTACTTTTTACTCCATACATTTTCCCTGACACCCAAAAGAACTAGTTACAATTTGAATGCTTAGCAGTAAAGGAAAAAGTCCAATTCACATACTTATCAAGAAAATGTCCCTGGTCATCCCTACTGCCTCTGATCTGGTGGACTCACCAAACATGGCTTTCAAAAGAAGGAAATTGTGCCATCTGGTTTGCTAAATATAAGGAATTTGATGTGTAGAATGTACTGTTACTTTGTACTTTCACTCAATTATGACAATTTAGTACTTTTTCCACCACTGTACTTAAGTACATTTCAAATCTGGTACGTTTAGACTTTTACTCAAGTAGTTTTTTTACTGGGTTACTTTCACTTTTACTTGAGTCATTTTATATTTTGGTATCTTTACTTTTACTCAAGTATGACAATGTAATACTTATTTCACCTCTAGCCATGCTGGAATGCCAGGACAAACGGAATGTGCCAGGGAAGGTTTAGCTTGCTTTCATAATTCCATATCCATGAACAAGAACCTACAATATCAGTACACTATCATCTAAATCCTCTAGCTAAATCACAAGTCTAAGAAAAACAGAGAATATGTACAGTAGGGGAATGGCCCATCAATCAACACATTTTCTACATGCTTTAGATTGAAAACAAAGAATGTCACAACTATGCAAATATACCCATGCATATAAATTAGTAGCTGTTTTTACTGAGGCTAAAACCTCAATGCAATCTCTCAGTGACAGCCACGAGTGGTGGTTTAAAAATAGCATTTATACACAGAGAGACTGCAGAGAACCTTAAAAAAAGCACTGTTTGATGATTCCTCATAAAATCAGATATGAGAATAGCAGTTAAAGTAGGCACTTTGAGACTAATGGCCTGACTCCCTGCAGAGACACAGTACATACACTCCTGTCTGCTCTGTAAGTCCCAAATAGCATCCTTTTCCCTATTTAGACACTACCTTTGACCAAGGCCTGTAGGGCTCTGGCCAAAAATAGTGCACAATATAAGGAATAGAGTTCCATTTAGGACACAGCCTCGTAACTGTGTCACTGGAAACCAACCAGGACTATTTTCAAACTGAGGAGACTGTGTGGCATATAGCCAGCGATACAGCCAGGAATGATTGCTAGTATAGCAGTTGTAATGAGGTAGTTGAGCTGAGCACACTATGACTCCCTGATCAACGTTGAGGAGTATGCCAAGATCATTCTTGGACACACAAACAGTTTTGGAACATGTTCATGACATCTACTAGATACAGCGCCTTGCAAAAGTATTCACCCCCTTTGGCGTTTTTCCTATTTTGTTGCATTAGAACCTGCAATTTAAATAGATTTTTTGGGGGGATTTCATGTAATGGACATACACAAAATAGTCCAAATTGGTGAAATGAAATGAAAATTTCAAAAAATAAAATAAAAGATTCTATGGAAAAGTGGTGCGTGCATATGTATTCACCCCCTTTGCTATGAAGCCCCTAAATAAGATCTGGTGCAACCAATTACCTTCAGAAGTCACATAATTAGTTAAATAAAGTCCACCTGTGTGCAATCTAAGTGTCACATGATCTGTCACATGATCTCAGTATATATACAACTGTTCTGAAAGGCCCCTGAGTCTGCAACACCACTAAGCAAGGGTCACCACCAAGCAAGAGGCACCATGAAGACCAAGGAGCTCTCCATACAGGTCAGGGACAAAGTTGTGGAGAAGTACAGATCAGGGTTGCGTTATAAAAAAATATCCGAAACTTTGAACTCCCACAGAGCACCATTAAATCCATTATTAAAAAATTGAAAGAATTTGGCACCACAACAAACCTGCCAAGAGAGGGCCGACCACCAAAACTCACGGACCAGGCAAGGAGGGCATTAATCAGAGAGGCAACAAAGAGACCAACGATAACACTGAAGGAGCTGCAAAGCTCCACTGCGTAGATTGGAGTATCTGTCCATAGGACCACTTTAAGTAGTACACTCCACGGAACTGGGCTTTACAGAAGAGTGGCCAGAAAAAAAACATTGCTTAATGAAAAAAATAAGCAAACATGTTTGGTGTTTGCCAAAAAGCATGTGGGAGACTCCCCAAACACATGGAAGAAGTTACTCTGGTCAGATGAAACAAAAATTTAGCTTTTTGGCCATCAAGGAAAAAACTATGTCTGGCACAAACCCAACACCTCTCATCACCCCGAGAACACCATCCCCAGAGTGAAGCATGGTGGTGGCAGCATCATGCTGTGGGGATGATTTTCCATCAGCAGGGACTGGGACACTGGTCAGAATTGAAGGAATGGTGGATGGCGCTAAATACAAGGATACTCTTGAGGGAAACCTGTTTCATTCTTCCAGATATTTGACTTTGAGGAGGTGAATAGTTATGCACGCTCAAGTTTTCTGTTTATTTGTCTTATTTCTTGTTTGTTTCACACAAAAAAATATTTTGCATCTTCAAAGTGGTAGGCATGTTGTGTAAATCAAATGATACAAACCCCCCAAAAAATCTACTTTAATTCCAGGTTGTAAGGCAACAAAATAGGAAAAATGCCAAGGGGGTGAATACTTTCGCAAGGCACTGTATTGATGAGAGAGAGAGGGAGATATGAGAGAGAGAGGGGAGTATGACATTGTAGGATTTGTCCTTGAGGCAAGTGGAGGCAGGATTATTCAACGTAGATGGGTATTCTTTATGGGTGCAAGTCACATACTCAAATGCAATGCTCTGCTAGCAGGATGTTTGTTGTTTGTTTACGTATAAGCAAATTATAGGGTGTTACAGAATCCAGAATAGGAAATACTAGAGCATTGAAAACATAACATTATCGCCTTCCTTTCATGATGGAACATTATGTGTTTGTCCAGAATGTGCAATTAACCACAAGAGTGTCAATGCAATTACTGCATTATTATTACATTCAACCAAAGTTCAGGAAGTCCATGCTAATTTATAGTCTGAAAGGGTCCTTTATTTAACACAGATGGAGGCAAATTTGAAAGGCATGTTTTACCTACTTTCAATGACTTCCATCTCCTATTAAACTAGGGAAACATCTTAACAAAAGTAGTATTCAGAATGTTTTAAAGTCCCAATTTATTACACAGCCAGACAATAACCCTTCATAACTGTGTCAAATAAAAATGCTCTTCTGTTTTACAGCATGCCTGCCTTCAGCCTTCTAACTAAACTACAGTGTTCATATTAAGAGCATTATACATTGCAAGAGCACAATAACAATGGCTTATGAAATTAACTCTAGCACAGCACAGCACTCAAAGACAAGCAACAATGGCTAGTTACTAATAATCATATTCGCCAACACAGTCACACTCGATGTTAAGGACAAGGTGGAGTTGTGCAAGAGGTACCGTTCTGTTTCTGTATCCTGTTCATCAATAAAAAATGGCTGACTGACTGTGCAGTGGAGTGCAAACAAAACTTCAGGGGGAGCATTAGGGGAGCGATGTGTGGAAGACACTCCACCCGATGAATTATGCATATAGCCAAAACATGAACACTCCTCTATAATTCACACTGATCAAATTTAACACACAACGCAAACATGAATATTTTAAGTGCTCTAAAAGGGGATGTTTCCATCCCATTCAAAATCTGATCCTAAATGTTTAAGATATGTCAACACACGTGCAGGTGGTCTGGTGTACACAGAAAAGGGGGATGGGGAGAAGGATGAACGAGCCCTGTGGCTTGGCAGCTGGCCCTCAGGACAGTGAGAGCATTGACATGAATGTCAACTGGAATTAGGCTGGTATTGTGTCACGGTCCCTAAAATAACCACAGTCGAATCACATGTTGATGTTTAACCTGGAATAACCTGGCCCCACATTGTTTTCATCACACGCCAATTGCTCAATACATTTATTTTCGAAGTGTTATGGATCATATTTACCTCTAACCTCAATGTAACCGAAGCATAACCTTAAACCCCTAACTCCTTAACCACTAACCCCTAACTACTAACTGTAAACCTTATCATAACCCCTAACCACTAACCCCTAACTGTAAACCTTATCATAACCCCTAACCACTAAATGTAAACCTTATCATAACCCCGAACCACTAACCACTAACTGTAAACCTTATCCTAACCCCTAACCCCTAACCACTAACCCCTAATTCCTAACCACTAACTGTAAACCTTATCCTAACCCCTAACCCATAACCACTAACCACTAACCCCTAATTCCTAAACACTAACTGTAAACATTATCATAACCCATAACCACTAACTGTAAACCTTATCATAACCCATAACTCCTAACCCTTAACCCCTAACTCCTAACTACTAATCACTAACTGTAAACCTTATCATAACCCATAACTCCTAACCACTAACTGTAAACCTTATCATAACCCATAACCACTAACCCCTAACTGTAAACCTTATCATAACCCCTAACCACTAACCCCTAACTGTAAACCTTATCATAACCCATAACCCCTAACTGTGAATCGAATCACTAACCCTTAGCCCCTAACTGTAAACCTTATCATAACCCCTAACTGTAAAACGTATCATAACCCATAACCCATAAACCCTAACCCCTAACTTTTAACCACTAACCCCTAACCCCTAACTGTAAACCTTATAACCACTAACCCCTAACTGTAAACCTTATCATAACCCATATAACCCCTAACTGTGAACCGTATCATAACCCCTAACCCCTAACTGTAAACCGTATCATAACCCATAACCCCTAACTGTAAAACGTATCATAACCCATAACCCAAACCCTAATATAATCCTGAGCAAAAGATTATAGAAAATTTGACAACATCGTCAATATGAAAAATACTGAAATGACAATTTGGCACAAGTGACAAAACAGGCATGAGACTGTACTGTATGTTAATAAATATAGAAGCCAATGCAAATATAGTCACCTTTCTGATAAATGCTCTTGGAAACCTTGGAGCAGTAGAGATACCTCAAAGGGAATCACATGGTGAAGGGGTGCTAAAGGGTTCTTACAGTATCTCAGCTTGGCAGTCCTGCTGTGTACAGACTAGAGTCTCTGAGTGCAGGCCAGCATATACAGGCTGTACTCTACTCTGGTCTGACATTGGCATGGTAGCTTCTGTTAAACTGCAGTCATACTATTAACCCTCAGTGAGTGCTACCCAGAAAGGAGAGCAAGAGGAAAAAGAGAGGGAGAGATAGAGAGACAGAGCAAGACAGACAGACACAAAGAGACAGAAAGAGGGGGGGGGGATGCTGGAGAGAGGTGTTTATTTTCCCAGAGAGAGAGAGTGATAGAGGAGGGTGTTACAAGGATCAGGGCAACATGGTGGCTTCATACTGTACTAACAGCCCACTTACATATTGCTGTGTCTAGTCTCTGTCTGTCTGTCTGTCTGTCTGTCTGTCTGTCTGTCTGTCTGTCTGTCTGTCTGTCTGTCTGTCTGTCTGTCTGTCTGTCTGTCTGTCTGTCTGTCTGTCTGTCTGTCTGTCTGTCTGTCTGTCTGTCTGTCTGTCTGTCTGTCTGTCTGTCTGTCTGTCGCTCTCTCTCTCTCTTTCCCTCTATTCAGAGAGAGAGAAAGAGAGAGAGAGTGGGGTGGACAGTGTACAATGCTTTCTTTATCGTAATAAAAGTGGTCGGCCTCAAAACAGAACATGTGCATGTGCGCATACACATATGCACACACAGTGACATACACAAAAACACACATGCACATTGAGATAGGTATATTCATATTGGAGACATGGCTACTATCAAAACAATATATTCTATGCGATTTGTATGCATGCCCTGTGGTGGTATGTTTTCTCACCAATATGCACTGTTCCCGGCTTTTGTTGTAGTCATAGCAAGACATAATGAAGCTGCTGAGCAAGACTAGAAAAGTCTGATTCATTCTTTCCCCGAACAAATTACATAGTCATTTCTTTCAGTTTCGTTTGGAGATACATTTGCATTTGCGATTTTTGATTGTCTCTCTGCATGGCTTTGACATCTTCTTGCATTGCAAAGTAGAATAGTATGAGGTGCTAAGAAAATATTTCCAAAGTGAACATAGCTTCAAGCTGCATCTACACTGCTAATGGCTTCTAAAGCGCTACAGTATACACCGTGTACAAAACATTAGGAACACCTGCTCTTTCCAGGACAGGTTGAAACTATGATCCCTTATTGATGTCACCTGTTCATTACATTTCAATCAGTATAGATGAAGGGGAGGAGACAGCTTACAGAGACAATTGAG
This sequence comes from Salvelinus namaycush, assembly GCF_016432855.1. NCBI lineage: Eukaryota > Metazoa > Chordata > Actinopteri > Salmoniformes > Salmonidae > Salvelinus > Salvelinus namaycush. The sequence goes on from NC_052334.1 coordinate 16,108,797, forward strand.
ACATGGATTGTATATGTGTGCCAATCAGAGCATGAATGGGAAAGACAAAAGTAGGTGCCAGGTGAAACGGGTTTGAGTGTGACAAGAACTGCAACATTGCTGGGTTTTTCATGATCAACATTTTCCCATTTGTATTAAAAAAAAAAAAAAAAAAAAATAGGCAAGCCAGTTAAGAACAAATTCTTATTTACAATGACGGCCTACACCGGCCAAACCCTGACAACGCTGGGCCAATTGTGCGCCACCCTATGGGACTCCAAATCACAGCCGGATGTGATACAGCCTGGATTTGAACCAGGGACTGTAGTGACGCTTCTTACACTGAGATGCAGTGCCTTAGACCACTGCGCCACTCGGGAGCGAAGAATGGCTCCCGAGTGTGTACACCAGTATCAAGAATGGCCCACCATCCAAGGGACATCCAGCCAACTTGACACAGCTGTGGGAAGCATTCGATTCAACATGGGCGCGCATCCCTGTGGAACACTTTGTAAAGTACATGCCCCAACGAATTGAGGCTGTTCTGAGGGCAAAAGGGGGTGCAACTCACTATTAAGAAGGTGTTCCTAATGTTTTATACACTCAATGTATGTTTTTATCTATTTTCAAACAGCTAAAGACGTAGCTTTAATTAGGTGAGGACTTTAGGAATGAAAATATTTTTTTCCTCAGCGATAAATGGTGGCGGCAGGATTTCCACAGAATATTTCACATAAATCACCATCTTAAAGAGGAAACATGAGCTGAAACCCAGCACTGCATGCTGCAAAAGGCTGCTCCCCCAAGAGCCAGGCAGCAGCATCCGCCACTGTGCTGTATAAAGCAGGAACAGCCTCACCCTGCCCTGCTCCCTCAGAGACTTTCATCACAAGGAGACAATGGAGTGTTCTGGAAGGAATGCGCTCTGAGTCACACAGACTCTCTTTTACCTCTCTCTCTCGCCATCTCTCTTTCCATATTTGCTAGTTTAAATATACAAATGTTGTCTTGTCAGCTATTTGTGATGGTAAGTTGGGGGTAAAAAAAAAGTTTAAAAATACATTGTAGACAGTATACCCATATCTTATTTCATTCGCACCACTTCCCTCTTTTCTGCAGCAATGCTTGGGGAGCTTCAATAACAAGAGAGGAACAACACTGTTCAGCATGAGTAACAGCATGTGTGTGTGTGTGTGTGTGTGTGTGTGTGTGTGTGTGTGTGTGTGTGTGTGTGTGTGTGTGTGTGTGTGTGTGTGTGTGTGTGTGTGTGTGTGTGTGTGTGTGTGTGTGTGTGTGTAGGCCGGCGTGCAGGCATGTGTTTATGTGCAGGCGTGAGTGTGTGTGTGTGCGCGTGTGTGTACATCTGTACATGCATGGGTGCATGTGTGAACCTGTTTGCCTGTTCACTCAGGCCTTTTTAATTGTAAAGGAACATAAATCCAGCGCTGCATGTAATGAGATGCATATTAATAAACAGGCTGAAGCAGCTGATGACACTGTTACGAAGCTTATCAAGCTACCGACCTGATTTCCCATGGTTCCTTAGACATGTTGTTTACATGTTGGTCACTGAATCGCAGGTTACCATCCAGGACAGTTGAACCTGTCCCCTTCCCCCTGCCTGTGTTTCACAAAGGATAATATGTGTGAGTGTGTAGGTGCATGCGTGTGTGCGTCTGTGTGTGTGGGCATGGGGTGATGTGTAGCTGTTGTGTGGTCCAAGGCCTCCAGCAATAGATGAGCGTCAATGGAGGAGCCGGAGGCCCCAGCATCCCATCAGGCTTTGCTGGGGAGAGAACCACCAGCGGGCCCATATGCTAAGCGGCCGGCGTGGTGGAGAGCCGTGGAGAGGGCAAGAGAAACAGGCTGCGTTGTGATCCGTATTTACAGTATAGCTGGCCTCCACCAGGCCCAATGAGCAGCCAGGCCTCCCTAAGCCCATCTTTCATCTCCCCAGGAGAGCACAGCCCCCCTGCTACAAACCCTCAGTCTTGTGGGTCTGATCACTGATCAGAACAGACTGACACCACGCTGCAAGTGTTCTAGCCCGGGAGGAAGGAGCTCTCAGTGGGTGATAACGACGTGAAGAGGGGGGTCCAGAAAACTGCTGCCTCAAATCACTGCTAGCCTCTGTGACCCCTGTGCTTTGAACAGTGTTGGGGGAACGGGGGTCAACGGCAGCTTTGATCTGAGTCGTGACCACGTCCAGAACACTCCAACTGAGAAGCAGGTAGTGCAGAGATGGGTAGCCGCGAGGGTAATGGGTTCAAAAACCTTGTCTTCCCTCTACCTGTCTCTTTTCACCTCTGCACCTTACGCTTAATTACATGCACTGTAAGCCTGTAAGATACTCTCCCTGAACTGTTCTTGGGTGAAGTTGAAATAATGGCACCAAGCTGAGCTGAGTAGCCAGCAGAAAACATCCATGGATAGGATGATCTGATGTGGGAATCTGGATGAAGACCCAGATGAGATGAGAGGAGGAGCAGATAGAGATGGAAGGCAGCCTCCAGCCTCCAGGCAGGCAGGCTGCTTAGATGGGCCGATAATGTGCTGAGTAGCTTCCCACTGGCCCCAGGCCTACTTATCGCCAATCACACAACCCTATCTCCTGAGATAGGACAATTAAACAAGACAGAATCCATGCCCAGAGCCTGGGACTAAGCTGGGACTGACTGGCTGAATAGGATGTGAGAAGCCTACAGTACAGTAAGCCCATAGTATGGTCTTTTGGCAAATTCCACTGTGGTTGCACATGCAGTATGAATGCTATTCACTGTGAGATTATGTTTAAGGCAGTTTTTTCCCCCACTGATGGACACCGTGCGTCTAACTGCAAAGGGATCCATTCATTTTGTAACAGGGTTTAAGCAGCTTTTTTATATATCCCGCTTTCAGAGAAGTGATATCAATTGCCCTGGATTTGTAATGACTAGCATGGAAAACAGCTTAGCTCGCCATTAGCATTACTAAAACAAATCCATTAGCAGTTTATATGATGACATCACACATATTAAACCACAATGGAGACATTTGTACAGTAGCTATGCCTCATTACCAAATGATAAATCAATAATTAAGTATAAATTATTTCCATTTCAATTTTGTTACAGTCTCACATCTGGTTCGAATCCAGGCTGTATCACATCCGGTCGTGATTTGGAGTCCCATAGGGCGGCGCACAATTGTCCCAGCGTCGTCCGGGTTTGGCCGGGGTAGGCCTTCATTGTAAATAAGAATTTGTTCTTAACTGACTTGCCTATTTAAATAAAGGTTAAATAAAAATGTAAAAAATTAAAACATCAATGCCTGCTTGCCTTTTACTTTGTTTTCTACTCATGCGACTAATGCCATACCTTTTCAAACATCATATGTTCACTGTCCTCTCCTAACATAAGACAAAAGATCCAAAGTCACAATTTGTGTTCACTATCTTTGTATCTCCTCCAGCATTATGTGCCACACCATCTTCTAATAGTCTTCTAATAGTCTGTCAATGCGGTTTTCTGCTACAACCGACCAAACATTTGATGTAAGCTACAGTAACTTACATCTCTAGTGCCCTGTAAAGAAACCTGGCCTGCTGTATATATACACAGTAGAGAACAGAGTAGCATACCCTTTAGAGCTGACACAGCTGAGAGGCTAGAGTGTATATGGATCAATAGCTTCAACTTTGCAGAATGGCTCTGATATTTATAAGACAGCGGAGAAGGCAGTGGCAGCACACCACCCATCAACTGGAGCTGGTTTTAGTAAATACTTTCTTAACACTTTTTTATTTTTAAACTGCATTGTTGGTTAAGGGCTTGTAAGTAAGCATTTCACTGTAAGGTCTACACCTATTGTATTTGACGCATGTCACAAATATAATTTGATTTGATTACCTCATACAGACAACTCTACCGAGAGCCTAGCTAAGCATGGTAGGATTATATAACAATCACTAGTGACAAATTACAACATTTGAACCCTAAAATTGAGCTTAAACAACATTACGTATCATTGTTATGTTAGGGCAGAGGTGGGACCAAGTAACTAACTATTAAGTTCCATGGTTCAAGTCTCAAGTCGAGTCCCAAGTAGGATGGATCAAGTAAAGTCCAAGTCGTGCATTCTAAGAGCAAGTATAGTCGAGTCACGAGTCTCAAGACAAGTTTAAAAAAAATCCATACATGCAATGACTTGTTCAACTACAAATCTGTGTCTATTTATTGGGGCTACTAGACAGCCCTTTGCATTATTTCATTTTTTTGGAGCTGCATATTTCTTTGTGGCAATTCTCTCTCCCTAAAATTTGACGTTTGTGCTACACCTGATCTTATAGCTGTACAGAAAATCAACAATCTGTTTGCTAGCTCACTCGAACTGGGTTGATTGACAGTTTGCTGGTCCAATCAGAGGACCTAGTGTGCGTTTCACTAGCCAATGTTTTGCGATGCTGTGGCTATTGTCTCTGGCTGCATGGAGAGTAATCAACAGGAGACTCTGTTTAACAAAATGAGTGACAAAACATGACAATACTTGGCCAGATAAAATGATCAGTCTCAAGTCAAAGTCGAGTCCCGAGTCTTGTGGTCCAAGTCAAGTCTCAAGTTATTTTATATCAAGTCATCAAATTTAAGACTCGAGTCAGACTTGCGTCCAAGTCATGTGACTCGAGTCCACACTGTGCTAGGGAGGACAATGATAGAGTTGTCTATGACATACTGTGCATGTCCTGCAGCACAAACATAAAATGGCATGAGAATAATGTAACACAACATGTTATCTATACAGACTTAAACTGAATCTCCCCAAAGCTCCAAGAAATGGGAGTACTTTTTCATTATGCTCTGAAATGAGTAATGACTTTGGCATTTGAAGAAAATACAACAACTCCCGATCCGGTCAAGTGCCACTCTTCTTTACAGAGTAAAACCCATCTGAAGTTACATGATCTATGAGTAAACCTTGCCAGGTAAATGTTCCCTTACATTTTCTCTATGTGGATTCCCAGCGGAGATTAAATGCTATGTTGTGATCAATAAACTTAATCTCATCACCTGCCCATGCTAGCAGAATAATAATTTCTCCACAACGGAAATGCTGCCTATCTGTGGCTATTATTCTTTCCCTTGTCATCTCCGGCTACATTGGGGAAAACGTCCTCGTACATGAGACGGACAGGAACACCCCTGGGACGCTTCATAAGTGTGTGCGTGCGTGTCTGCCTGTGTGTAGTGTATGTGTGGAGCCTTCACACGTGAAACTGTGAAGAGCCGTGCTTTCAAATGCTGTATACATCCTCAATGTGCCTGAAACCATAGGCATGTAATACAACACACAGCTGCTACACATGTATGACTATCGCCTCTCTCTCTCTGTGTGCAGCACCTGGTTAAAAAGAGAAAACAGCCCAGCCAGTCGTACCACTGAATAATTCAAACAGTGTAGAATAGACAGCACACTAGCTATACAAGATCAGGAGCCCTGTGCAATTAAAGAGACATGAATAATGCAAAAACAAATAAGCACTTAGAAATGCATGGAAACTCTTTCATGAAGGGTGGTGGGGATCGTGAGGCAATTAAATGTGTCCATTAATTTTGGATTCGTTTTTGTTATAGATGAGGTGGGCAGGCTGATGACCCTTAACAGACGCAGCAGACAGAACGTTATGCGTATGTAACGATGTGTGTGCACTCTGCCATGCATGCAGAACCGAACACCTCTGAAATTATGTTCCGTAGTGCACATTGTGTGTCTTTTTGTGTGTGTTTGTGTTCCCTCCCTCCAACCATCCCTTCAACCCTCCCTCCAACTCTCCATCCATCCCTTCCACTCTCCATCCCTTCAACTCTCCATCCCTCCCTCCATCCCTTCAACCCTCCATCCCTCCCTCCATCCCTTCTCTCATCCCACTCTCCATCCCTTCAACCCTCCCTCCCTCCCTCCATCCCTTCAACCCTCCATCCCTCCCTTCATCCCTCACTACAACCATCCCTCCCACCATCCCTCCCTCCATCTCTCCCTTCATCATTCTATTTGTTTATTTTTTCTAGTAAAATCTGTAAATCCTCTTGTCTGAGAAAAATAGGATGTGCGTTTGCTGCACGGCAAAGTCATGAGAATAACTTTGGAGCTTAACCCCAAATCTCTCAACGTAGCGGGCCATCTACTGAGGCCATCTGTCTGTTTGTGGTGCTAGTGTAGAGTGGAGGGCTTTTCCACAGACACACACACACTTCCTGTCCTGTTCTCTCTCAAAAACACCCGCTTCCTCCCAGCCTGGCCTGTCTACCATGACGCCAGGGATATGAACATAAAACGTGCTACAGATGGACGGGTCCAGAGTTCAGAGTTATTTCTACAGTTAGACTGGCAGCAGCACATACATAGTGGCTGTGGCTCTGCTGCTCTCATGAAACTTGTATGGGATCCAGAAAGAGAAAAATGACCTAATTCCTGTAGCCTCATTATGAGACGAGACAAAGCAGACTGATTGTTGCATGAATATAGGATTTGTTATTATAGCTAGGTGGTAGACCATGATGTCTGTTGAATGTGCTGTTTGTTTGTTTTCCAAGACTTATTCCAAGACGGTACTGTACCAAGCAGCAAAGGCGCCTCATTCCCAACTGGGGGCAGCAGCCTCGGCCTAGGCCTAATCATTTATACTGGGTGGTTCGAGCACTGAATGCTGATTGGCTGAAAGCCATGGTATATCAGATTGTATACCATGGGTAAGACAAAACATTTATTTGTAAGAGCTGTATCCAGACACTGCGTCATGCATAAGAACAGCCCTTATCTGTGGTATATTGGCCATATACCACACCCCCTCGGGCCTTATTGCTTAGTATAGGATTCCTGTACTATACATTTGGATAGGCCTACAGCTGTATGTATATCAGGCACACAGCTCGGACACCCATGCATACCCCACAAGACATGCCACCAAAGGTCTCTTCACAATCCCCAACTCAAGAACAGACTATGGGAGGCACACAGTACTAAATAGAGCCATGACTACATGGAACTCCACATCAGATAACTGATGCAAGCATTTCAGTACACTCGCAATAACATCTGCTAACCATGTGTATGTGACCAATAAAATGTGATTTGATTTTAATCAGATTTTAAAAACAGATAAAAATACACTTTATGGAACAGTGGGACTGTGAAGAGACACACACAGGCACATATATACATACACATGATAAGACACGCACCCTACACACACGTACACCTTTATTTTGTATTGTAGATACTGTATGTGATGGTAGAGTAGTGGCCTGAGGGAACACACTTAATGTATTGTGTCAAGTGTTATGAAATGTAATGCCATGTAATATTTTTTATTGTACAGTATATAACTGCTTTAATGTTGCTGGACCCCAGGAAGAGTAGCTGCTGCCTTGGCAGGAACTAATGGGGATCCTGAATAAATACAAATACTGCCAGTTCCACGGGTCTGTTACCCATGAATATGGATGACAGAATGATCTACACTGCAAAATACAGCAGGGGTGAAAGTAGATTTAATTTCTTACCGGTACCGAACACCAAACTGCGCACACACATTTTTATACTAGAAAAATGACATGGTAGCCTACTCTGCTGACACGGACAAACAGATAAATAAAAACTATGTTGTCTGATACATAAAATAGGCCTACGAAAAGGGGAGACACAAATACAATATGACGTTGGTCTGACCTGGAGGAGGAAATTATTGTCCAAAAACAAACAAAGGTGGTACTGACCCAATGAAAAAGATAGTGATGATGGACACTCACCGGGGATATGGCCGATGTTCTCTGCTAGTACTAATATGATAGGCTACTGTTTGCTCAATTAAGTTAAGAATTTGTATAGCTAAAAGACGGATTAGAGTCTTTTCATTGTCATCTCTTTACAGCAATAGCCATTTGCTTTCCAAACAGTTTTTCAGCGATTGTATTATAAATATTGTGATATGCCTGCCTCTCTGCTTTTTATTGACAGTCTCAACTCAACAATCATCTATTTGGTATTTGCAGAGTGCGCTGCTGTCACAAACGTCGTAGTGAGGAGACCAAGGCGCAGCGTGATTAGAATACATTCTTACTTTTAATAATGAAGAACACTTAACAAACAATACAAAATAACAAACTGAACATGACCGCTATAACACTGAGTGCAAACATGCAACATCACATTGACAATAACCCACAAACCAAACTGGAAAATGGCAACCTAAATAGGATCCCCAATCAGAGACAACGATAAACAGCTGCCTCTGATTGGGAAGCAATCTAGGCCACCATAGACCTACATATGTCTAGACTAGACACACACACCTAGACATACAAAAACCCTAGATAAGACAAAAACACACATACCACCCTCGTCACACCCTGACCTAACCAAAATAATAAAGAAAACAAAGAATACTAAGGTCAGGGCGTGACAGCTGCCTAAATTATGGGCCCTTCCGACATTAGGCTATGCGATTTAAAACAATTCAAAGCTTTTTTTTTGTTGAAGCAAATGATCCTCTGTGGCCAAATCATGCTTTCTGGTGTAGTAGCCTATTTTTTATGATTTTATTTATCTATGTATAGCTAATTAAGCTATATATTGTTTTGGCAATTTAATAAAATTTACTTTAGGGAAAGCTTAGCTTCCCCTAGCCTGATGGACACGCACTATGCATCCTTTTAATGTGGCATAAACACAACCAGTGGTGATGTTTTCATCTGATTGTCAGACATCACTTAACCAAGGCGCTCCTGGAGACTACCTGCGCACATTCGTCCACTCACAAAATAATTTCAGCATCCAAACCCCAACAGTGCACTGTGCAACAAGCAATTTGATAAATGGAAAGAGACATCTGTTAGGAAACCTAGGTGTATTGTAATGACATTATGTGATTGTCAATAGGCCTACACTTGTAGCCTGAATTGATGCATCCACTGTTGTCCACGCGCACCTCGGTCTAGGCCACTTATCTCCACCTTGTCCAGGAGCGTCTCAGCCACTCATCTCCACCTTGTCCAGGAGCGTCTCAGCCACTCATCTCCACCTTGTCCAGGAGCGTCTCAGCCACTCATCTCCACCTTGTCCAGGAGCGTCTCAGCCACTCATCTCCACCTTGTCCAGGAGCGTCTCAGCCACTCATCTCCACCTTGTCCAGGAGCGTCTCAGCCACTCATCTCCACCTTGTCCAGGAGCGTCTCAGCCACTCATCTCCACCTTGTCCAGGAGCGTCTCAGCCACTCATCTCCACCTTGTCCAGGAGCGTCTCAGCCACTCATCTCCACCTTGTCCAGGAGCGTCTCAGCCACTCATCTCCACCTTGTCCAGGAGCGTCTCAGCCACTCATCTCCACCTTGTCCAGGAGCGTCTCAGCCACTTATCTCCACCTTGTCCAGGAGCGTCTCAGCCACTCATCTCCACCTTGTCCAGGAGCGTCTCAGCCACTCATCTCCACCTTGTCCAGGAGCGTCTCAGCCACTTATCTCCACCTTGTCCAGGAGCGTCTCAGCCACTCATCTCCACCTTGTCCAGGAGCGTCTCAGCCACTTATCTCCACCTTGTCCAGGAGCGTCTCAGCCACTCATCTCCACCTTGTCCAGGAGCGTCTCAGCCACTCATCTCCACCTTGTCCAGGAGCGTCTCAGCCACTCATCTCCACCTTGACAAAGTGTAAGTGTTCTCCTCAAACCACAACATGGGGGCATGTTGTATTAATTGTGATAGGCTCACGTTTTACCAGTATGGCTATTTATTTTGCACACATTGTATGCAAAATGCATTTACAGTATGAGGCAGCTACAAGCAATTACATGGCACTGACTGACAAAACCTACTGCTTTTTGACATAGTGAGATTAGGTCAAGACATAATATTCATAGATTTGTTGTTACTAATCTATGACTTTGGCTTGCAGAAATGCATCGAACAGCTTTTCAACATCATGTTTTATAATACAATAATGATGTGCAACTGCAACCATTACGATTCTATTTGTCATTGATTTCTCTTTGATCCAATGGCAGGCATACTGTATAGCCTTTACCTGATCCCCCTGCCTTTTTATTCCACTCACATTTCACTTCCTGTATTGATTTCACATTTAGGGATTAATGCAGGGCCTAATGGGCAACCACTCCAAATCGCTCTCCTCCTCTGTCTGTGTGTCCACTGCCTAGCAGCAGGAGGCATACAAAGCAATCATATACAGATATAGAATCTTAATTTGATTACCCTGTTGCAACTTTCCTGCAATGCATGATATTTAAAACTTGTAGTTTATTTGAGGTTTAAAAAGGCTTCTGAAGTTTGTCATATCTAGTATCTTGATTTGTATCAAATGTATCAAAAAAATGTCCATTAATTATAATCCACATAATAATTCACATGTTCTGATGCTGCAGTATTATTTTCCTGCTGTAGCAAATTTGCTCAAATTAAGATCCAACATCTGTATCACACCTAGGCATACAATCAGTCTATAGTTGACCCTGGATCTCCTGATACAAGGCGATCACACCTATAATCAGTCTATGGCTGTTCCTTGACTTGTTGATTGAATGCTATCACACCTATAATCAGTCAAATGTGTCTACAGGCTATAGCTCTCCTTTCCAGCTGATATTGTTTTGGTTAAATCTCAACCTCAGTGCTTTCAGGTCAACTCAGATGTTTTTCTGTCTGAGCATCTGCTGCTAGGGCTAGACATAATAATACCATGTCATTTCCAAACAGAAGCAGCTACTTATAGAAATCCTAACGGAATGGCATGGTTTGTTCATAATGATAGAAGCAGGTTTGAATATATTATGCTAAGAATGCAGTTTTTAGTGAACAGTGATAATCAGTGTCAGGGGCTCAACACCAAACAATTCAGAATAGGCTGCTAAAATCATCCCGATTAAATCCTGATTAAAAGGAAGATGCAGTTTAGCGGTATAAGAGGCTGACTTTAGGACCATGCGGACACCTGGGACCGGAGGGAAAGCTGTTAGTATGGTTGGCTGGCTTTTTGGCGAGCGCGTCGACTGTTTCCTCGAAACAGTGCAGAGGTAAAGATGGCTGTAGTACATGGCTTTGGCTAGGTAACTGCTGTTTGACTTGACATGAAACTAAACTAGAGGTTTAATCCCGGTGCTGAGCTAGTGCGTAGCAGCTAATTCTTGTATGACATGTGTTTGTAGAATGTTAAGTCCCTTATTGACTGAGGTGAATAAAGCTACAGCAACAAGGTGGTAATGGCTGGAGTCCATTTTGCTGTTCTTCAAATTGCATGTAGAGTTTCTTAAATTGTGTAGAAATGCAGTAAATGAGCTCCCCTGTGTGTAGAAATGCAGTAAAAAAATCCTCCCCTGTTACTTTGGCACACCCTAGGCTTAGCTGAAATGATACTCTTGATCAGTGTATATTCAAAGCAAAGGAGAATATGGAAATGTATCGGTTCACTGTTTGCCATAGTGACATCAATGACTGTCTAGCTAGCCTAACGGATACATCCATCCAGACAGACAGTCTAGCGGATGCCCTGTCCTTGAGACCAGACATGTCTGCTCTGGAAGCACCTTAAATACATCCACAAACCGTCTATCAATGGGGAAAAAACAGTCCTGAGTGTGGCCGCTGCCCCTAGGGCGGGTAACCGCTGGCAGTGCAGATGGAAGCAGAATACACCTCTCATTTAAGTGGGCCTATCTAATCCTGCTGTTCTACTCTGCTCTCCTGGTTGGAAACTATTTTGGCCATTCAGCGATAGGCCATGTCTGACATCTCATCTCAGACATCAATCTCTCTCCTCTCTCTAGTCTCCTCAACTCTCTCCATAACAAAGTTTTGCTGCCAGGTGGAAGGCTGCCAGGTGGAGGCCTCAAAAGAGTCTCTAAAGAGATGCAGGCTATTGAACAGGACACGGTGGGTCTCTTTGATCTATCTTGCTGGTGGAAGTGGTCTTTATGTTCTGAATTCTGATTCTAGAAGTCCATTCAGTGACTGTATGGCTGCTCTCTCAGCTTTCTCTTAGCTAGCTACCTCAACTCTGTACATTATTGACACACATCCCATTCTTCTGCTGAGAAGTAGGCCATCATATATTTTACCTTAGCACCCAGACAGAATGCTAGAGATGTCCCAACAAGGAGGGGAGCCAGAGTTGGAGCTCTGTTTAGCAGAGCAGAGCTGTAGGGGTTTGAGCCAAGGTCTAGATCAGTCATGGAGATCATATGATTAAACAAACACTGGATTCAATTTTGTGGACAACATGCAGCTCTGTGTATATTTAACTCACTTAGCTATCTACAATAGTGTTTCCCCAGTCCAGCAGAGTTTTCTGTTGTAGTGTTGAGGTCAGGTCCCATATTAGCCTAGCATGCAATGCCTGACTGTTATAGGGCAGCTGTCATTGACTCACCACACAGAGTCATTGAGAGGTCATTCCACTCGCCTCTCAAAATACATGACTTTCTACCAGCCTCAAGCAAGCGCAACTGCTGATTCTACAGTCTGTGTCTGTGCTATCTCTGCCGGCCATCTTCAAAACTTCATGGGCTTAATTCAAAGTGTATAATCCCCCGTACAACAGCCTATGCTACATAGCCCTTCAAAGGACTGAGGTGGGCAGATACCATGCTCTCACAGAAAGATAAGATAGTGATAGATAACAACAGGCACAGCTACAGTATTACACGATTCTAATCAGAAATATTTGATGTTATAGCGAGGTTCTGTATACTATGTGTTTTGTTTTTAATTATCAAGATGAGAAAACATCAACAACAGTGCAAAAGCCATACAGTGTCAGCTATAGCTAGCTGGTTTGTTTCAAAACAATATTCCTGGGGTTAATTGGATCTGTGTGTGATGTCACCCTATTTGACTTCACTACAACTGAGGCTACTGGCTGAGCAAGGCAAGCATTGTGATCTAAGGCTGAATAATAAGCACAAACTACACAGAATTCATGACCTGTATTGATTTTAATATAGAAGCACAGTAATTCAAGCTCAGAGTTAAGTTCTCAACAAATATTTTACCTTCTGAGACATATTTTTGTCTGTCATGTTGGGTTCTCTGTGTGTGAAGTAGAGAGGCGTGATAATTAATAAGGACTGTCTTTAATGGCCCTCTGGTCACTTATGATGTACGATGTGCATCCTGTTCGGGTTACACAGCCTGAATATGTATGAAAAGCCATAAAATGTCATGACAGATTACCCATTCCCACCGCAGTGTACTGTGCCTTGGCGTCTGTCTTCGAAAATGCAAGAAAAAATACAATCTGCAGTTGTGTAACTCCCATAAAACATATTATACTGTGTATGCTGAGATAGAACACATCCTATTATTATAAATGCAGGTGAGGTTCTGTTTAGAATGTGTACACCATGCATTAAAATGCAGCTAGGTAAGTCCATTAGGAATTTCAAACACTATGATTTTTTAGCTTGATGGTGTTCATGCAATGTCTACAAGACCTACTACAATATGCTTTCTGTCATTTCCCATGCTAGAGGCAAAGCTACTGAGATATTTCTGTATTTAACTGAGAGTTGAGAGAGTTTAAAACTCGAACTCCTCAAATCTAAGAAATATTGTCCTTGCGTTTCACAGTCTTGGGCCTGAGCAGTGTTAAATGTGCTAAAAGGTTGTTCTGGCGTGTACAGGCAGCCACAGCTCTATATCTCTGCGTGCTTGGCGCATAACTACAGCACACCATGCCATGCTGACGTCCCATCCCAGCATGCAACATGTCACAAAGACTCTCCTCTCGAGCCATTACACATGCCCCCACCAACACCAACACCAATACCAACCCACCAATCAACCAACCTAGCTCATCAATCTGCCAATCTCCCCACCCATCCCACCCAGCCTCGATGAAACTCAAATGCATACTCCCGTCTGCGCTACGAAACAATATCCCAGCAAAGCTCTCTCTCTTTCCCTCTCTTAATCAATAAAACTGGTGCATGCTAATGATTACCTTCCTCTGAAGGTCAAGCAGACAACCTGCAAATGACTGGTGATGGAAAGCAATAGAAAACAGTGAAGGAGGAGAATAGAGATGGATGCACTATGGGCTTATCCAATACATGCAGGGCCTCATTAAAGGGTCATTATGGGAGTATTGGCACTGTCACTAACTCTCTCTCTCTGTCCCATTATCGTTCTCTCTCCCTATTTCTTTCTCTCCCTATCTCTCTCCCCCTCTGTCTCTCTCTCCCCCTCTGTCTCTCTGTCTCTCTCTCTGTCTCTCTCCATGTCTCTCTCCATGTCTCTCTATGTTTCTCTCTCTCTCTCTGTCTCTCTCTCTCTGCCATGAGACACACTCACTTGCTCGAGGAGAGAGGTAGGGAGGGATGATAGTTATTTGCCAAGTGGCTGAGCTAGATAGCTAATAATTCTACTGTCTCTATAGAATGGTTATATTATCTGTCTAAGACCCCAATCAGCATGCCAGCTGTGGAAGGGTGTGTTTGTGAGTTTGTATGTTTGTCGTTGGTATATTTAATCTCTCTCTCAAGTTTGTATGTTTGTCGTTGGTATATTTAATCTCTCTCTCAAGTTTGTATGTTTGTCGTTGGTATATTTAATCTCTCTCTCAAGTTTGTATGTTTGTCGTTGGTATATTTAATCTCTCTCTCAAGTTTGTATGTTTGTCGTTGGTATATTTAATCTCTCTCTCAAGTTTGTATGTTTGTCGTTGGTATATTTAATCTCTCTCTCAAGTTTGTATGTTTGTCGTTGGTATATTTAATCTCTCTCTCAAGTTTGTATGTTTGTCATTGGCATATATTTCCCTCCCCTCTCTCTCTCCCTAGCCCCTCTCTCCATGTCGCTCTCGCTCTGTGTGTGTGAGTTTGTATGTTTGTCATTAATTGGCATATTTTATCCCTTCCCATATTTCAAATCTCCCTGGGAGGTAATTAGAGAGTGGATTAATATTGTTACTGTGAAAAAATAATATCAAAGCAATGCTAATTCACAATAACTAAGAATGGGCTTGAAGTCAAGATTTTCATGTATCCGCCTATACCCGAATACCCATGTATGTCAAAAATTAGGAGATGAATTAAAATGACGTATTTAAAAGTTAAAGGAGAAGGATAGGCAACAACGACCAACAGCCAACAGGTAGGCTGCTACATAATATTTTGAATGGAGTTATTGTTATTTGTAACTGTAGGATGAGAAAGCACATGCACTGCAGCCTCAATTAGCCTAGCTAGCTAACATTAGCTAAGTAGTATCTCCCAGTTTGCTGCAGTCCAAGACAGGTACTATGTAATCATATTTGATGATAAATTACCTAGCTATGACAGCTATTAGTCAAATATAGGGCGAGTCGGCTTGGTTGGTTGCAGTCTCTCATCTCTCCCTCCCTCTTCCCTGCTCCCCGTGCCACTCGCTCACAGTACGCCTGGATAACTAGTTGTGAAAGATAGAACTACTGTTAGTCACTAAGAACAGAAGGGAATCCCACACCAAATGAGCAGAGAATGGCCAACAGAAGTAAAAAATGGATTGCGCTTAGTCGTATTAGCCCATTGTACATAGATATATATATAAAGGTATTGCAGCATGGCAGATGAAGCCATTCTAACCGAGAATATAACCAAGGACCCAGCAAGGCAACCATTTTGTGATGTGTCTAACTACTCAACTCAACTCTACCATATACTGTAGTTCAGCTTGGCTCTGACTAACATTGTCCCACATGCTTCTCTGTCTCTCCTGACCTTGGTCCATGGTTGTTTCAGTGGCATAAGGCTCCTCTCTCTCCTGTCCTCTAATGAACAGATCTCCTCCCAGTCCTTTCTATACCTCTGCTTCCTCATCTCCTCCCTCCTCTCCTCTCTTCCCTCATCTCCTCCCTCCCCTCTACTCCCCCTCATATGCTCCCTCTTCTCCTCTCTTCCCTCTACTCCCACTCATCTCCTCCCTCCTCTCCTCCCTCTACTACCCCTCCTCTCCTCTCCTCCCTGCTCTCTTCTCTTCCCTCTACTCCCTCTCATCTCCTCCCTCCTCTCTTCCCTCTACTCCCCCCCATCTCCTCCCTCCTCTCCTCTCGTCCCTCTACTCCCCCTCATCTCCTCCCTCCTCTCCTCTCTTCCCTCTACTCCCCCCCATCTCCTCCCTCCTCTCCTCTCTTCCCTCTACTCCCCCTCATCTCCTCCCTCCTCTCCTCTCTTCCCTCTACTCCCTCTCATCTCCTCCTTCCTCTCTTCCCTCTACTCCCCCTCATCTCCTCCCTCCTCTCCTCTCTTCCCTCTACTCCCCCTCATCTCCTCCCTCCTCTCCTCTCTTCCCTCTACTCCCCCTCATCTCCTCCCTCCTCTCCTCTCTTCCCTCTACTCCCCCCCATCTCCTCCCTCCTCTCCTCTCTTCCCTCTACTCCCTCCTCTCATCTCTTCCCTCTACTCCCTCTCATGTCCTCGCCTTCCTCTTTGGGAGGTGTGATGGTGAACAGCATCTGTCCACCTCTCCCAACCCCACTGCTTATGAATATAAGCTTAGAAATAAACTCATAGTGACAGTCTGGCCCTGTTTCGTCTCCCGCTGTGCAAATTACGAAGTGTTTAATTGAATCTTTACGGTTTAAACATTTATCTTTTAATGGGAGTCAAATAAGTAGCCTGCACTAGCACACCTCTGTAGAATATCGGTATAGGAAGCTCAATTCAGCAGTGGAATGATGCAAAGAAGTGTAAAGAATAATTGCAATTGTAATCTCTCTCCCTTTCCCCTCTCTCTCTCTCTCCCTTTCCCTCTCTCTCCCCTTTCCCCCTCTCTCTCTCTCTCCCTTTCCCTCTCTCTCCATTTCCCTCTCTCACCCTTTCCCTCTCTCCTCTCTCTCTCTCTCCCTCTCCCCTCTTTCTCTCCCATCTATCTCTCCCTTTCCCATCCTTCCTCTCTCTCTCCCTTTCCCTCCCTCGCTCCCTCCCTCCCTCTCCCTCCCCCCTTCCCATGTATTCTTACCCAGTTTATAGCTTCACAATAGCACATTGACATTAGGTTTGACAAAAGCCCAATCTAACGTTATGTAATATATAGAGTTTCAGTCATGCACTGCATGTAACTGTCTCCAGACTCCTATTTGACAGAGCAAATACTGGGGAGTGGAGACTGTCCTATCATCCTTTCATCTGTCCTCATGGGTTTATTCAACTCAATGCCCTAACTAGCTGGGCTCCTCCAGACACTTTCCTCATCTCTAATGCAATAAATACTTGAAATATCCCCACCACCACCAAGGCATTAACGTTATCTCTATCTCTCCCGAGATATTTGGCTCCCTTAATTATTCATCTGTAATATTCTAGCGACTCTTTGTTCTTTTCCGTGTGTTTGTCTTTAAGTGCACCAGGGAAAGAATATGATACATTACAAAGTATTATATCAAACTGTAACTTAGGGTCACAGAAGATATGAAATGAACCTGGTTGAGTCCATGCTCAGAGGATGCTCAGAGGATTAAAAAAATTGTTGGTGTTTGATCAATCGTTTTTTTAATTAAATGAGAGAGATGCAGGAACCTACATTTGTATTCAGCACAACTGTCTGCAGGCGTATAACTGGTATGAGCCTATCCTCAATGAAGCAAGAGACACCATTATAGTATCACACTGTGGCCTCTATGCTGAATACAGATGTGCACAAAGCTATTCCAATTCATTACTGTGTGTGGAGCAATATAAGAGGTGGCTCTCAGAGAACACTCAGATCAGATGCACCATAAAACCTGAAACCCAACCTCCGTTATCACAACGCGTCAGGAATATCTAAATATTCTTGGAATCTAGATTTAGATTCCTATTCAATCCGTAGCACAGAAAATACACTTTATAGCGCGGTTGACAATGTTCCCACAGTCGCAGACTGCATTCATGGTAAACGTTGCATATGCCGGCTCAATCTGAAATGACCTTTACATCGGCGAAACGGATTGAATACAGTCCAAAACTCTTATTTTGCCTTGATGTTGTTATTCGATCTCATCTCTGATAAATACACTGCATGTCTGAATTATGGCAATTCCCAATAATAGGCCAAGTATGTTATAGGCTACATCGCCACAGAATTAGCCATTCTGTCAATCCACAGCAGGCATCAACCTTTTATTGCAGTGGGCTAAATCAGGGTCACATAGAGAATCTACTTTGAAACAAAAGTATACACCTCACACACATGGTTGTACCATGTCAGATAGAGTTGAAATGTATTACATTTTGAGTTTGCATTCCAGTGTTACACTTTATATACATCACAGAAGACTGAAATATAACAAAACTGTTTGACATGGAAACACCAGATTTTCGTCAGTAAAATATATATATATACGTAATATATATATTTATATATAATATAAATATATATACGTATATATACATAAACTATGAAATTATGAAAAATATGAATAACATTCCACCCATGAGGCCAATAGGTCATTTGACTACAGGATAGGGTTTTTAATAATAGAACACAAGCCAGCCAGGACAGATGGCTGCCACCTCATAAGAGTTGGGGATTAGGGTTCCATGCTCCATCTCACTAAACGTGATGCATGACATACACACTGTACACTGTACCAGACTGGCTACCTCAACGTGCATCATTAGCAGTATCCTGAGTATGGTGCCAAAGGAACATCACTATTCATGCATGTATTCATATCCACCAGGCAAGCTCAATCAAGCCCTGCTGAAGTGTTAGAAAGAAACCCATTTGAAGGTCTGGTACAGTGGTCAATCACTAGCAGTATCCTGAGTATGGTGCCAAATGATAATCCCTAATCACAAATCAAATTACATTCTATTCATCACATGCGCCGAATACAATTTGTGTAGACTTTACAGTGAAATGTTTGCTTACGAACCTGTACAACAATGCAGAGTAAAAAATATATATATATATATATAAAATAGTAACTAACACTAGAGGAATAAAATAAAATACACAAGAATGACGCTAAATACAGGGAGTACCAGTACCAGATCAATGTGCAAAGGAACATGACGTAGATACTGTATGTACATGAAGGCAGGGTAAAGTGATTAGGCATCCGGAAAGATAATAATAACAGTAAAATAAAGATCAGAATAGCAGCAGCAAATGATGAGTGTAAAAGTGTGTGCGTGTGTGTAAGTATGTTTGTTGGTTTGTGTTGTGTCGGTATACGTGTGTGTTATGTGTGTGTGTGTGTGTGTGTGTGTGTGTGTGTGCGTGAGCGTGTGCGCATGTAGTGTTTGAAGAGAATGTGTTAGGGATTTGTGTGGGAGTGACAGTGTAGTGTGTGTGAGTGAGTGTGTATATAAAGTCTAGTCAGTGTGTATATGGTGTGTATATAAAGTCTAGTCAGTGTGTATATGGTGTGTATATAAAGTATAGTGAGAGTGTATATGGTGTGTATATAAAGTATAGTGAGAGTGCGTAGGGTCAGTGCAAGATAGAGTCAGTGCAGATAGAGTCAGTGCAGATAGTTTGGGTATCATTAATTGACTATTTAGTAGTCTGGCTATCACACTGATATACACACACACACACACACACACACACACACACAACTGTATATAGTTATACATCAGCTGTGTAATCACAATAAGACTGTTGTGAGAACAGACCCCAGGTTGCTTGGAAAATGCAATACATAAAACAGCTATTAAAATCAAATGTGTGGTTTGGCTAATTGCATTTAAACTGAAATCACAAGAAGGTTATTTTTTTTTAAATAATCTGCTCTTTAGAGTAATATGATTAAGATGGGGAGGTGGGGCTGCTGGGAACACTGTGTGGCGGTGCTGTAGTGAGCCAAAATGGCTCTGTAGTTTCCTGAGGCTCTACCTCTATCACAGCCAAAGCATCATTCCTAATTGGCATTTATCAATCCTCACCTCTCCACCTGAAAGCTGATGTGTGGTGAGCGTTCTGGCACAAAAATGGTCGCCATGCTTCACCCAGGTGGGTCCTACACATTGGCGGTGGATGAGGTGAGTTTCCCCATTACTATGAAAAACGCTTTGAGTACCTCAGTTGGTAGAAAAGCACTATATAAATCCAATAAATGACTTATTGTTACTGTACAGAATAGCTCTGCAGCTTGTGTCTGTAGTTCTGCCTCTGTCTGTCACAGCCAAAGCCTCGTTAAGGGCTTTTCCCAACAGTGGTGTGTGTAATCTTGTCAAATGTGCCATATGTACAGCAGGGTACGGCAGGGTCCGTGTGTTGCTGGGCAGATTAAGGCCAGGCAGAGAAGAGGATATACCCATCTATTCAAACTAATCTCATCACACTACAGGAAGTCGGCCCAGAACCTTACACACTACAATTTACTGACAGTCGCAAAAAGCTGATAGCTGCCCACAAAGCATTAAGATTATAAAGATAGATAGTATTATGATATGTTTGTATTTACAAACACCTAACAGGCTAAGAGAATATTGTGAATATTAATGTTTTAACTGAAAGTGGCTAGACTTTCAGTTAATACGTATGCGCTCATCCCTGGTGTCTCTGCTGTAAAAATAACAGAACATGAAGTTCTACTGTTATTTCATTTGGGATTTACCCCAGTGCATATCAATCTATCAATATTTTAGTAACTAGGGATCAGTGCCTCATCAGTCAAATGCATAACCGCATCACAGACTCACTGTCCTTCACCACAGAAACTATTACCATTCCTGACTGCCACTTTTCTCCTGTTTAAACCAGCAGGTGGTTGCTCATCACACTACAGGAAGTCGGCCCAGAACCTTACACACTACAATTTACTGACAGTCGCAAAAGGCTGATAGCTGCCCACAAAGCATTAAGATTATAAAGATAGATAGTATTATGATATGTTTATTTACAAACACCTAACAGGCTAAGAGAATATTGTGAATATTAATGTTTTAACTGAAAGTGGCTAGACTACACATCATGAAAGAGGATAATACATTATCTTGAAATAGTACATTAGCTTGAAATAGTACATTAGCTTGCCAAGAGTGTGCAAAGCTGTGATCAAGGCAAAGGGTGGCTACTTTGAAGAATCTAAAAAATTTAATATATTTTGATTTGTTTCACACTTTTTTGGTTACTACATGATTCCATATGTGTTATTTCATTGTTTTGATGTATTCCTATTATTCTACAATGTAGAAAATAGTAAAACTAAAGAAAAACCCTTGAATGAATAGGTGTGTCCAAACTTTTGACTGTTACTGTATGTGTCATGAAGGTGTTTTTATGAATGTATACATCTACCTATTTGATAGCAAATTATTGTTTTATCCCTTCTACTCTAGCTTCACTAAATACACTCTCACATCCATACATCTACTTCTGGTAATATTTTCCCAAATGCAAATTGACCAATAATGTACCACCAGGACAGCTCTGCTGATTCTTTGTTATCAAATTAAAGCTATAACCCCCCAAAAATGTGATATTGGAAACTAGAAATGGAAAAATAGAATGAAAACAGAAAATTACATTAACTGTGTGAATAACAAGCCTGGTTCTGGACCCTTCTTGGTAAATACTGTATTTACAAAGTCCTGGGATATTACTAAACAATTTTTTTCCTCAGTGTTGATTTAGACAGATGAACTCCCCTGCCCTATCAACAGAATACATATGTTTCTTAGTGGGTTTAAATTTTAATTTCTATGCTTATCCCATGCTATAGAAAAGGGGCATTCAAATCCGAGCTGGAGGTCCGGAGTACTGCCAGTTTTCTGTTCTACCTGATAATTAACTGTACCCACCTGGTGTCCCAGGTCTCGACCAGTCCTTGATTAGAGTGGAAGAATACAAATCAGCAGTGGAACTCGCTAACTTAACCTTTCCTATACATAGCCCATGCTATCGAACATCCAAACATCCCCCTGCTCTTGTGGTTGGCAGGTCTTCTGAGATGAATTGCCTTTTGGGTCTCAATACATAACTATTTCATGGGTCTTGTTCCCATAGACTCACTTACTGTGGTTTTACATGTTGTCTGAAGGTAAACTGAGAAATAATTTATATCCAAATACGTATGCGCTCATCCCTGGTGTCTCTGCTGTAAAAATAACAGAACATTAAGTTCTACTGTCATTTCATTTGGGATTTACCCCAGTGCATATCAATCTATCAATATTTCAGTAACTAGGGATCAGTGCCTCATCAGTCAAATGCATAACCGCATCACAGACTCACTGTCCTTCACCACAGAAACTATTACCATTCCTGACTGCCACTTTTCTCCTGTTTAAACCAGCAGGTGATTGCAAGATCAAAACAACCCACCGCTGTCACCTTGACAGCTCATTATCACAGACAAACACCCCTCAAAGTCCATCCCACTCACAGACAGACAGAGGAGCCCATTCTAGTCACCACATTACAATGACACACTGACACAAAGCTCACCCTGCATAAACAACTTGAGGAACACCAAATTAAGGAAATTAAAACATTGAAATACCTGGTGGTTTTGATTAGTCGTTCCCAGCTGAAGTTTTCTCCTACGCTAATGAACTGTAACTCCTGATTTGGTTTGGGATCCTCCAGAAGCATTAGGGCTCCACAGCTTCCTTGGCAACGATCTATGCCGGTCTGATTCTATCTCTCTTAAATAAGGTACATTGGATACCAGTGTTTAGTCTATACTATAAGTAAAAACTCCTAAAAACTTGCTTCCATTAAATATCACAAACCAATATTTATTTTTAATTTGAAATCCAAAACAACAAAGGTTAATTTACCTATCACTAAGGTAAAAGTATTATGTAATCTTTCAAGGTAATCCTGGATCATGGATTTAGGACCAGTAAAGGGATCTATTGCCATACTAGGTGTCTAGCCAGTCTGTAATGTGTTAAATGGACCACCAGTGTTTATCTAAACTATAAGATGTTATTTACATCCCATCTGGATCTGCAGCTTATACAGAGCCTAGCAGACCTGATCCTCTGATTGGTATTTCATTCAATTATTCTTAATTAAATGTACATATTCAGCAATCCACTTTGGCCCAATCTCTATTAACCTCGTGCTTAAATGCAATGCTGCCTGGTGACTTTTAAAATTGACTCAACAATTAACTCCTTGTTTAGCAATTAACAAATCATAAAAACTAAGACATCCTTAAACACTACAAACACAGTAGGTAATTAAATGCTAAGAATAATGATTACCACAAAATCCAATGAGAACATCACATAAAGGTCAGATAGATTATAAATACATCTCTCTCATAAGCCTCATATCAAAGCTGTTTTGGGAGCAGAAAAACCTACAGTACAGTATATTTAAGCAAACGGAGAATGTGGTTTCTGTCCATGATTCCCAGTTAATGAATGAGCTTGAAACATTTACATTTTAGCAGAATATCCAGAGCAACCTACAGTAGTGAGTGCACACTAGAGGTCGACCGATTATGATTTTTCATCGCCGATACCGATTATTTGAGGACCAAAAACAGCCGATACCGATTAATCGGGCAATTTTTTTAATTTATTTATTTATTTGTAATAATGACAATTACAACAATACTGAATGAACACTTTTAGTTTAACTTAATATAATACATCAATAAAATGTTCAATTTGGTTTAAATAATGCAAAAACAAAGTGCTGGAGAAGAAAGTAAAAGTGCAATATGTGCTATGTAAGAAAGCTAACGTTTAAGTTCCTTGCTCAGAACATGAGACCATATGAAAGCTGCTGGTTCCTTTTAACATGAGTCTTCAATTTTCCCAGGTAAGACGTTTTAGGTTGTAGTTATTATAGGACTGTTTCTCTCTATACCATTTGACTATTCATATACCTTTGACTATTGGATGTTCTTATAGGCACTTTAGTATTGCCAGTGAAACAGTATAGCTTCCGTCCCTCTCCTCGCCCCTACCTGGGCTCGAACCAGGAACACATCGACAACCGCTACCCTCGAAGCACCGTTACCCATCGCTCCACAAAAGCCGCGGCCCTTGCAGAGCAAGGGGAACAACTACTTCAAGGTCTCAGAGCGAGTGACGTCACCAATTGAAACGCTATTAGCGCGCACACCGCTAACTAGCTCCGGAGTTGATAGGCTTGAAGTCATAAACAGCTCAATGCTTGAAGCACAGCGAAGAGCTGCTGGCAAACGCACGAAAGTGCTATTTGAATGAATGCTTACGAGCCTGCTGCTGCCTACCACCACTCAGTCAGACTGCTCTATCAAATATCAAATCATATACTTAATTATAACATAATAACACACAGAAATACGAGCCTTAGGTCATTAATATGGTCAAATCCGGAAACTATATTTTCGAAAACAAAACGTTTATTCTTTCAGTGAAATACGGAACCGTTCCGTATTTTATCTAACGGGTGGCATCCATAAGTCTAAATATTCCTGTTACGTTGCACAACCTTGAATGTTATGTCATAATTATGTAAATGTCTGGCAAATTAGTTCGCAACGAGCCAGGCGGCCCAAACTGTTGCATATACCCTGACTCTGCGTGCAATGAACGCAAGAGAAGTGACACAATTTCCCTAGTTTAATATTGCCTGCTAACCTGGATTTCTTTTAACTAAATATGCAGGTTTAATAAAATATACTTCTGTGTATTGATTTTAAGAAAGTTGTTGATGTTTATGGTTAGGTACACATTGGTGCAACGACAGTGCTTTTTTCGCGAATGCGCTTGTTAAATCACCCGTTTGGCGAAGTAGGCTATGATTCAATGATAAATTAACAGGCACGGCATCGATTATATGCAACGCAGGACAAGCTAGATAAACTAGTAATATCATCAACCATGTGTAGTTAACTAGTGATTATGTCAAGATTGATTGTTTTTTATAAGATACGTTTAATGCTAGCTAGCACCTTACCTTGGTTCCTTGCTGCACTCGCATAACAGGTAGTCAGCCTGCCACGCAGTCTCCTCGTGGAGTGCAATGTAATCGGCCATGATCGGTGTCCAAAAATGACGATTACCGATTGTTATGAAAACTTGAAATCGTCCCTAATTAATCGGGAATTCCGATTAATCGGCCGACCTCTAGTGCATACATTCTCTTACTTTTTCGTACTGGTCCCCCGTAAGAATCGAACCCATAACCTTGACGTCACAAACGACATGCTCTACCAGCTGACCTACCCTGTTGTGTGCACTCTACCACGCAGAACCCAGATCAAGAGCGAGGAGCTGTCCATGGTTCTGACACAATAACACTTCTAGCCACCCAAACTTCTGACACAATCTCACTTGTAACTGTCCATGGTGCTGAACTCTTGACCAAACTATAACAGTCCCCACATCACCAGTTTCATTGACAGCATATGATGCAAAAAAGACAAGTGGATATGCAACATTTGGTAAACACAGCATAGAGCATATACCACATCATGGTAAAACATAACATCTCTAGAAAGGAAACAGGCATCTTGGGTTACACTAACTCAGCATACATGGGTCACATGATTTTTAGCTGAGTGCTATGTCTAGTTTAATGTTCGACTCTATCCAGGTTTCATCCCACCAGAGCTGTCAAGTCACACATCTGCTAACACTTATCTGTCTGAGACATACATGTCTCATGTATCAGGTATCAATAAATGTGTTCAAACCTGTCATGGTATATCTTCACACACACACAGAGGGAAAAAGAACACGCATATCAAAGGCATAAAGATGGTGTAGTAGAGGACCGTAAGTACTTGCTGATCGTATGCTCTAAGAACAAGTAATATTGGCCGTAAATGTGTTCAAATAGTGTATGTCATGGTAACTTCTCACACATGCACCCAGAGGGCATATCAAAGGCAATGTGCTGTAGTAGACTAAAGGATACAGTATGTACTTGTTGAGCACCCAGGTAGAGTGTGGTGCTAATCCTGCCTGGGGGAGGATGTTGTTTTGCAGCATTTGATTCCCTCAGTTACCCTATCACAGTAACAGCAGGATCATCACACCGTGCCCTTCCTTGGCTCGGGCTCGCGACATCACGGGGTCTTAAGCACTGCTAGTGTAATTAAAACACGTCTCAGAGCTACAGGGACCGCTGCCACTACATCTCACACGGCCCAAATCCCCCACAGATCTAAAAAAGACAGATCTTTCAAATTATATCACAACAATTGAAGAAGTCCACGGGTCTAAAATGAATACATAATGCACTATACAATAGTTTCTTTTGAATACAGGCTTATTTGTTTATCAAAAATACATTCCACTCTCCACTCCACCCTTAGGCCTATAGGTTGTAGGATAAAGCTGTAGTCCGTCTTCAGTGCTGCCCAGCCCCTCAGAGCTGAAGCAGGCAGCAGTATGGACTTGGAGGTACAGTAGCATAATTGAATTATAGCACCACCAGCCACTAGCAGGGGAGCTGCAGCTCAGTTTACCTATAGACTTGGACAGAAGATATGGAGTACAGAATACCCTTACATACAGTACATAGAACTGTACATTACATAACTACTGTTTATTAAGTGAAATTAATTATATAGCATATCACAATGTGCGTTCAAAAACAAATGACTATTTCAACCATTTCTAAGAGCGGTTTAGGAATTGACAGGGGCTACTGAACTACCTACTTATTTGTTTTCTATTCCCCTGCCGTCTAGAAGTAAATGTGTATATCAACTTCATATATGGTAATAATAGTGCTTTGCCCATATGCTTCCATGTGACAGGTGTGAGATACATGTCAATGGATAAACATGCGCAGGTAAGCCTCATCAGAACACAGAGACGTGTCATTGTCTCCTCATAATGACGCCCTAAAATAGCACACGTTTGACTATAAAGCACAACAAACACATTGTTGAAACCAATACCATGACAGCTACCCTGCCCCGTTAAGGGTGACATGTCTGAAGTATTGAAATATGTCGTGTTTATCAGATTCGATTTATAGAAGCGCACGTGCGTAAAGATAGCCTACCCGACAATCAGCGTTGCTGAAATAAAATAAACGCCTTGTGATGTGGAATTCAAATGGGCATTGACGTATTCTATTGTACTCACTAGATGACATAGTTTTGATGCACAAATGGTACCACAAATACAGAAAGCTAACTCAAACGCAAATACGCGCGCAAGAACACTGCGTAAGTTGTGAATTTCCTAGGACACATTGTTGCCATTCTAAATAACATCCATGCATTGCCTTTACCTATACATAGCAAATATGAACTCCATATGTCTCACCAAAGGATTATTATAGAATAATGTTGCTCATTTACGTATCATCTCGATACATGTAATTCCAGTGCATCAAGCATATGTGGGTGGTTATGTGGGCTGCATCAAGCAGCCAGACAGTGGTGCCATGGTAGTGAGCATGATATATCGCCTAGGATAGGGCAAGAAGATGACGACGCCTGGATCCTCTATCATCATTTGAACCTATGCCAAGGTTTAAGACTATTGTAACATGCATGGGTAGCCTACATTTAGTACACACATTTCATAGCGGACATTTAGCGGAGTTATCTATCAAGTTGAATTGGCATGGGAACTCAGCTTGCATATACATGGAGGTGATTTCAATCTAGCTCCTCGTGACAGGATGAGGCAGTAAAAGAGGGTGCCTGCGTTAACACACCCACACACACACCATCATTACCACCACATTTTGGACACCAGGAAGAGTGGTGATCCAAATAAATAACGGGGATCCTAGTAAAATACCAATATACCACATTCACCCAAATCAAGATAAAGATAGAACAGGCCTAACGATAGATAGGATCAGTTGTGATGCTGTGTAGGCTATGTATAACATTTAAACCAGCGACCTGGCCAAACAAATGATACCACTGCGCAATGTTGATCTACACCCATACCATCAAATTAATAATATTGCAGTCAGACAGACTGAATTCCTGAATTTTTGAATTCCTGAATTTTTGACCTTGCGATGTACCTGAATACCTGGTTATACTGCTCACACCTAGTTTTCAACAACGTCCTGCAGGTTATCTTGCTTTGGAACCTAATGGGTTCAGCCTTGACAATCGTAGCCCACATCTTAACACTGTTTTGTTCTTTATGTCGACAAACGACGAACCAAAGAACACAAAAAGGACTGATGAAAATGTACAAACATTCTTAACATCTAAACTGTAAAAGTTTACCTTGAAGAAGGAACGCCAGTCCTGATCTGAGCACCGAGGGTCAGGGGAATCGAATTTTCTCACATTTCATATTTTCCCATGTTCCTTTTTGTTTTGCTCCATTGGATTTTGGCTAAATTATATCGATACAAGGTGCGCTGGATTTCATAGCGCACAATTCCGCACAGCCCACCTATTCAGAGTGCCCGAGTAATGTGCCATTGGTTTGTACCCCTCAGAATCCAATCCACTTGTGCTCATTTTCTTCCGAGTTTAATTAAAATAAAGATCCAAATAAACCAACACAGAGAAAGTCAAATTCCAACGCGGTTCGACAGAATCCTTTGCTGAAAAACGGGCGTTTGCTTTTCCCTCAGACTCGCTAAAGCCCTTGCCATTCTCCTGCCGCTCGTCCACACACCTCTCAACAGTAGAGGCTTTCCTCTGCAGTAACACCGGCTTGCTCTATTTAGCCGATCGCACGTCTCTGCAGCCGAGTGCGATAAAGTGGCTGCTATGGGGAACTCGGATCAACTCTCAGCAGGGAGACCTTTGCACCTCAAGCGCACTTTCCCCCGCTGTGCCTCTACGCCGAGTTAATCCACAGTGACTGAGTGCTGCTTGCCCTCCATCCAAGTTATCAAAAGGCTTGCTCCTTCAGTCCTTCTTCAGTGTATTCTCAGCAATTCAGCCCCGCAACAGCGCTTTATTATCCAAATATATGCTGCTCAATGGATTTTCGATTTGAAACCTCGACCAAAAAGAAGGGACGCACATTACACTGCACAAATGAGCGGTTCTCCCCCTATTGCCATCGTTGTTCTTCCATCCTCCCAAAATAGTTAGTTCTACCAGTCGAGAAGATTTAACAAACTAAGACCTTTAGCAGCAGTTACTGGGACATGTGATGTTAGCTATTTTCCCTCTCCTTTCGATTGGAAAAACATGGAGGAAGTCATCACGGATTGGCTCAGACTCACGTTCGTTCGTACTCCTTGATTCAGCCTTTCACTCTGTGGGACCTGCTAAAGAAGTGCTGGTGGTAGAGCTTTTGCAGGGAAGACGGGATAGTATTGCATTGAACAAAAGAGGTAGGCCTAAAGAACGACGCCACATGGGCAATAGAACCGCTCTGATGTCAAACCATAGGATCCCGTGCATAATCTTGGAGGAAACCGACTGCACGCACCCGACTCTTTTGTTGCATAACTTTTACAATTGACAATGATTAATACATCTGTTGTATTTTTGCACTAACAATTAAGAGGGATACTGACTATAATATAGTTTATAGTCTTCGCAGACGTTATGCCTTTACGCTGTTCATAAAACATTTGCTAAATTTAGCAACGGCAACTGAAGTCTATTGGGTAACTGCACGGAATATCGCAAGAGTAGGATATTGGCTCCTCTAACAACGCACCTGATGTTTACGTATACCCCGCTATATCCTATTCATTCGCACAGCAATGCTGATAACATGGGAGTCTGACATCATTTTTGAGTGGGATACAAGGTTTGGTTTCAGATTACTTCCAAACGGTGTGTTGTGTTACTGCAGTTGTAATAGCGCAAGTCAATGCTTCTCAGTATAAATTTTAGCTCTTACAATAAATACATTTCATTGGATGCGACTCAGTGCCTTCAAGACAAGGCCTCTCCACTCAGAAGGAACATGCAGACGGTATCTACATCTACAGTGGAGTTATTATGACAATAGAGTCTAGACATGTTCTACTAACCTGTTTTAACCTTGTACAACCTATGTTCACATGTTGAAATTTACTCCGTTTACAAGGACTTCATCAACGCATGTTTACTGTAATGGACTTCATCAATGCAAGTTTACTGTAATACGTTAGCTACTACCTTGAGGGATTTAGCACTACGGACAGCGCGAACATACAGTATATACACTGCTTCAGCGAGCGATTCAGTACCATGGACAGAACTAATCTCTACACAATTATTTTTCAATACTGGAGTATCACGAGCGATTCAGCCCCAGGGACCGCGCCAACTTCTTCAATGGCATCAAGGGACTCGAGTACAGAACTTTAATATATAATTTTAACATCTTAAAGGTTTCTGCATTTTCGAAGCAAATTCTTGTCGCATTTGTATTACAATTATGCTGGAATGATGTAGGGCTATAGTTCCCAGCGGCCATGCCTCATGAACAGCCAGTGTAAACCAATGTTCGATGACGTATTAAGATTCTGCAATCTCCTAACTTTGTCAAACACTGCTGCAGGGTTTCCCAAACTCGGCCCTCGGGACGGCAAGGGGTGCACGTTTGGGTTTTTGCCTGAACACTACACAGCTGGTTCATATGATCAAAGCTTGATGATTAGTTGATTATTTGAATCAGCTGTGTAGTGCTATGGCAAAAACAAAAACGTGCACCCCTTGGGGTCCCCAGGACCGAGTTTGGGAAACCCTGCACTAGTGGATACCCCTATTCCCTGTTCTCTCATTGGTGCTTATTATACAACACATTTTACATCACATACTTGTACATTCTATGTCAATGAGCTTCTAGGGCCTCTATTTGTATTGATTACATGGTCTCTACTGGGAATTCTCAAGTCATTAAACCGTCAAAAGATTACCCATTGATGGTTATTCTAATGAGTTACCCTGCGGACTGTCTCAGTGTCGGTCTGCGGTGCCTGCCGCGGACAGATGTGGTGAGATGGGGGAGCTGTTGTAATACGGAACAATGGCTCACAAAGAACACATCTTGGAGGAAAACAAATGTATTTGACCGACATACTATACCTGTTATCAAACTACTGTGAAACTTTAGTATTTTTTGTCTGGAAACAGTACACCAGTGGAGGCTGGTGGAAAGAGCTATAGGAAGACATGCTCATTGTAATGGCTGGAATGGAATTAAAGCAACGGAGTCAAACGTGGTTTCCATATGTTTGATGTGTTTGATACCGTTCCATTTATTCCATTCCAGCCATTACAACGAGCCCATCCTTCTATAGCCCCTCCCACCAGCCTCCTCTGCAGTACACCAGAACGCACATTACTTCTGTCACAAATACTCAATCATCTCCAGAAAATACAGACTCACTGAAATTATATTATAATTCCTAGACAATCATTAGAGGAAAGGGGGGTTTACACCTCAAGGATATAATCATATATTACAGACCACCACCTCTCAGAGTTGTGTAGTTTCCATACAACATTCTCTCAAGACGGCTCCACACAGATGGAACGATAGCACCCAATAACGACATCTGAAGTACAGTTATTATGGCCATGGCTATGTCACAGTGCATTCGGAAAGTATTCAGACCCCTTGACTTTTCCACATTTTGTTACTTTACAGCCTAATTCTAAAATGGATTGAATGTTTTTCCCCCTCATCAATTTACACACAATACCCCAATAATGACAAAACAAAAACTGTTTTTTTGAAATTCTTGCAAATGTATACCAAATAAAAAACGTAAATATCACATTTACATAAGTATTCAGACACTTTATTCAGTACTTTGTTGAAGGTCCTGAGGACTTTGGAGCAGGTTTTCATCAAGGATCTCTCTGTACTTTGCTCCGTTCATCTTTCCCTCGATCCTGACTAGTCTCCCAGTCCCTGCTGCTGAAAAACATCCCCACAGCATGATGCTGCCACCACCATGCTTCACCGTAGGGATGGTGCCAGGTTTCCTCCAGACGTGACGCTTGGCATTCAGACCAAGAGTTCAATCTTGGTTTCATCAGACCAGAGAATCTTATTTCTCATGGTCTGAGAGTTCTTTAGGTGCCTTCTGGCAAACTCCTAACAGGCTGTCATGTGCCTTTTACTAAGGAGTGGCTTCTATCTGGCCACTTCCATAAAGGCCTGATTGGTGGAGAGCTGCAGTGATTGTAGTCCTTCTGGAAGGTTCTCCCATCTCCACACAGGAACTCTGGAGCTCTGTCATAGTGACCATCGGCCAAGGCCCTTCTCCCCAGATTACTCAGTTTTGTCGGGGGGCCAGCTCTAGGAAGAGTCTTGGTGGTTCCAAACTTCTTCCATTTAAGAAAGATAGAGGCCACTGTATTCTTGGGGACCTTCAATGCTGCAGACATTTTTTAGTACCCTTCCCCAGATCTGTGCCTCAACACAATCCTGTCTCAGAGCTCTATGGACAATTCCTTCGACCTCATGGCTTGGTTTTTGCTTTGGGGGACATTTCCAGATCATGTCCAATCAATTAAATTGACCAATCAAGTTGTAGAAATATCTCAAGGATAATCAATGGAAACAGGATGCACCTGAGCTCAATTTTGAGTTTCATAGCAAAGGGTCTGAATACTTATGTAAATAAGGCATTTCTGTTTTGTTTTTTTAATTAACCTGTTTTTGCTTTGTCATTAAGGTGTATTGTGTGTAGATTGATGAGGAACATTTTTTATTAAATCCATTTTAGAATAAGGCTGTAATGTAACAAAATGTGGAAAAAGGGAAGGGGTCTGAATACTTTCCGAATGCCCTGTATATCACCTATACTACCAGTCAAAAGTTTTAGAACACCTACTCATTCAAGGGTTTTTCTTTATTTTGACTATTTTCTACATTATGGAATAATAGTGAAGACATCAACACTATGATATAACACATATGGAATCATGTAGTAACCAAAAAGTGTTAAACAAATCTAAATATATTTGAGATTTGAGATTCTTCAAATATCAAAAGTCGTGCAGAGGGCACGACAAAGCCTGTTCCCCCTCAGGAAACTGAAGAGATTTGGCATGGGTCCTCAGATCCTCAAAAGGTTCTACAGCTGCACCATCGAGAGCATCCTGACTGGTTGCATCACTGCCTGGTATGGCAACTGCTCGGCCTCTGACTGCAAGGTACAAGAGAGGGTAGTGCGTACGGCCCAGTACATCACTGGGGCTAAGCTGCCTGCCATCCAGGACCTCTACACCAGGCGGTGTCAGAGGAAGGCCCTAAAAATTGTAAAAGACTCCAGCCACCCTAGTCATGGACTTTTCTCTCTGCTCCCACACGGCAAGCGGTACCGGAGCGCCAAGTCTAGGTCCAAAAGGCTTCTTTACAGCTTCTACCCCTAAGCCATAAGACTCCTGAACAGCTAATCAAAGGGCTACCCAGACCCCTCTTTTACACTGCTGCTACTCTCTGTTTATCTATGCATAGTCACTTTAACTCTACCTACAGTACATTTACATATTACCTCAATCACCTTGACTAACCGGTGCCTTCGCACATTGACTCTGTACCAGTTCCCTCTGTATATAGCCTCGCTATTGTTATTTTACTGCTGCTGTTTAATTATTTGTAACTTTTATTTTCTATTTTTTACTTACCTTTTTTGTATCGTACCCTTTTTCTTATTTTTTTTGCCTAAAATGACATACCCAAATCTAAGCAAGGATATGCATATTCTTGATACCATTTGAAAGGAAACACTTTGAAGTTTGGGGAAATGTGAAATTAATGTAGGAGAATATAACACATTACATGTCATAAAAGATAATAAAAAATAAAAAACATGTTTTTTTCTCGTTTTTTTGTTCCATCATCTTTGAAATGCAAGAGAAAGACCACAATGTGTTATTGCAGTTTAGGCACAATTTAGATTTTGGCCTCTAGATGGCATCAGTGTATGTGCAAAGTTCTAGACTGATCCAATGAACCATTGCATTACTGTTCAAAATATGGCATCAAGTCTGCCCAAATGTGCCTAATTGGTTTATTGATACATTTTCAAGTACATAGCTGTGCACTCTCCTCAAACAATAGAATGGAATTCTTTCACTGTAATAGCTACTGTAAATTGGACGGTGCAGTTAGATTAACACAAATTTAAGCTTTCTGCCCATATAAGACATGTCTATGTCCTGGGAAATGTTCTTGTTACTTACAACGTCGTACTAATCACATTAACACACGTTAGCTCAACTGTTCCGTGGGGGGGGGGGGGGCACCGATCCCGTAGAGGTTAATGATGTTATGCTATGTTGAAAAGGTGCACATACATCTGGCATATCAATTAAAGTGCTACTGTTAAGAATAATGTGAAAGTCTCCTCATTATTATTTTACAGACACATTTTACAGGTCCTTTTCCTGATGGTTTGATGTATAAAAATCGTCACTCTCAGTGTTCCTTGGTTCTATGCCATCAACATGATCTCATGAAGCTGACAGCACACAGGCTTTCCTTACAGCACAGGTTAACCTTTTCTCAATAGGGGGGCGCTATTTCGACTTTGTAAAAATTAGTTCCCAAATTAAACTGCCTCGTACTCAATTCTTGCTCGTACAATATGCATATTATTATTACTATTGGATAGAAAACACTCTCTAGTTTCTAAAACCGTTTGAACTTTATCTGTGATTAAAACAGAACTCATTTTGCAGCAAACTTCCTGTCAGGAACTGAAAAATCTCAAATCGGGGGCTCTGTTCCAGGGTCAGTTTATACATTTGCATGTAATCTATGGGTCGACATGCACTGCATACGCCTTCCCCTAGATGTCAGTAAGCAGTGAGAATTGGAATGGGGTCTCTGGGTAGTTCTGAGGCCGTATAAAAGCTCTTGGAACCGGGTGTGCAGTCTTTTCAACGTTCGCCATGACGCATGACAGACCTCAGGATTGCATTCTGAAAAGCTCTCGTTATAGGCTTTAGATATATCCGGCTCTGATTTTATTCGATAAAGGTGTTAACTGCAGGGGCAGTATTGAGTAACTTGGATAAAGGTGCCCATTTCAAACGGCCTCGTACTCAATTCTTGCTCGTACAATATGCATATTATTATTACTATTGGATAGAAAACACTCTCTAGTTTCTAAAACCGTTTGAATTATATCTGTGAGTAAAACAGAACTCATTTTGCTGCAAACTTCCTGAAAGGAAGTGAAAATTTGAAATCGATGCTCTGTTCTAGGGCCTGCCTATAAATGGCCTTCATATATATCAGTATACATGCACTTCATACACCTTACACTAGATGTCAACAGGGAGTGAGAGAAGAAATGGAGTGTATAACTTGATCTGGGGTCGAACAAAAGCTCTTGGCATGACGTGACCCCAATTTCCTGTTTCCTGGAACGTGCGAGAAGGGACCTGGTATTGCCTTCTGTAAAGCTGTCGTTATAGACGACTAATATCTCCGGCTTTGATTTTATTTGATACATGTGACAATATCATCGTAAAGTATGTTTTTTCAATATAGTTTTATTAGATTATTGAAATTTATTCGGGACGTTAGGCGTGTTGCGTTGTGTGCCTTTGTTCAGGAAGGAGAGCTTCGCGCCACTTTGCTAGCTTTCCGTGCTAATTGACTGGAGAAGAGGACATTCTAAATCCAAACAACGATTGTTCTGGACAAAGGACCCCTTGTACAACATTCTGATGGAAGATCATCAAAAGTAGGACCCATTTTATGATGCTATTTCATATATCTGTCGAACATGTGTACTAGTAGTTTGCGCCCAGATTTTGGGCACTCTCTCGCTATAACTAAGCTGGATGTCGTAATGAAGTTATTTTTAGAATTCTAACACGGCGATTGCATTAAGAACTAGTGTATCTATCATTTCCCATACAACATGTATTTTTTTGTAACGTTTATGTATAGTTATTTGGTCAGAATATGTGAGTGTCCGAAAAATATCCGGACGTTGTGGGAAAAAGATGCTACGTTAGCACAATGTATAACCACTGATTTCAGCTCTAAATATGCACATTTTCGAACAAAACGTAAGTGTATGTATAACCTGATGTTATAGGACTGTCATCTGATGAAGCTTATCAAGGTTAGTCAAAAATTATATATCTTTTGCTGGTTTGTTACGATCGCTAACTTTTGCTGCTGGGGAATGGCTTGTGTTTCTGGCTATTGTGGTAAGCTAATATAATGCTATATTGTGCTTTCGCTGTAAAACACTTAAGAAATCGGAAATATTGGCTGGAATCACAAGATGCCTGTCTTTCATTTGCTGTACACCATGTATTTTTCAGAAATGTTTTATGATGAGTATTTAGGTATTTGACATTGGTGTCTGTAATTACTCTGGCTGCTTCGGTGCTATTTCTGACAGTAGCTGTGATGGTAGCTGCAATGTAAAACTGATTTATAGCTCAAATATGCACATTTTTCGAACAAAACATAGATTTATTGAATAACATGTTATAAGACTGTCATCTGATGAAGTTGTTTCTTGGTTAGTTTGGTTGGTTCTTGGTTAGTTAGGTTGGCTTTGTGCATGCTACCTGTGCTGTGAAAAATGTCTGTCCTTTTTTGTATTTGGTGGTGAGCTAACATAAATATACGTGGTGTTTTCGCTGTAAAACATTTTAAAAATCGGACATGTTGGCTGGATTCACAAGATGTTTATCTTTCAAATGCTGTATTGGACTTGTTAATGTGTGAAAGTTAAATATTTCTAAAAAATATATTTTGAATTTCGCGCCCTGCACTTGAGCTGGCTGTTGTCATAAGTGTACCGGCGTTAGGCTTGCAGCCAGAAGAAGTTAAAAACATCATAATGTAGTTATTTTAAACCGAGTTATATCAGTTTATATCAGTATATTGCGATTTTCGGTATTTCATTTGTGCTGCGTTATAGTGAGTTGGACACGTCTTCGTCACATGGCTAATGTTTGCTGCTAATTCCAAAGTTGAAGACGACAATCTACAACCGAGCAACGATTCTTCTGGACAAAGGACAACTTGCACAAGATTCTGATGGAAGCTCATCATATAGTAAGAAATATTTATGATGTTAATTCGTTGTTCTGTTGAAAAATGTAAAACTACTATTCCGCCATTAATTTCGGTGCGGTCTCGCTTTAACGCACGCTGTATGTCGTAGTAACGTTAATTTTAAAAATCTAACACAGCGGTTGCATTAAGAACTAATGTATCTTTCATTTGCTGTCCAACCTGTATTTTTTAGTCAAGTTTATGATTAGTTATTGATTAGATTAGGTGCCTCTCCCAAGATTTCTCCCGACATTTTGTTTGCAGCTTGGCTACTATTCTCATTGTATAACCACGATTTGTGCCGCTAAATATGCACATTTTCGAACAAACAATATATGTATTGTGTAATATGATGTTATAGGACTGTCATCTGATGAAGTTTTGAGAAGGTTAGTGAAAAATTTAATATCTTTTGCTGGTTTATTCGCTATCGCTAACGTGCATGAATCAATGCTGCTGTGTGGTTGGCTATTGTAGTAAGCTAATATAATGCTAAATTGTGTTTTCGCTGTAAAACACTTAAAAAATCTGAAATATTGGCTGGATTCACAAGATCTTTGTCTTTCATTTGCTGTACGCTGTGTATTTTTCATAAATGTTTTATGATGAGTATTTAGGTAATTCACGTTGGTCTCTGTAGTTATTCTAGCTGCTTTGGTGAGATTTTGTGATGGTGGCTGCAATGTAAAACTATGATTTATACCTGAAATATGCAAATTTTTCGAACAAAACATATGCTATACAATAAATATGTTATCAGACTCTCATCTGATAAAGTTGTTTCTTGGTTAGTGACTATTTATATCTTTATTTGGTCGAATTTGTGATAGCTACCTATGCAGTAAAAAAATGGTGGAGAAAAAAAGTTGTGTCTTTTGCTATCGTGGTTAGCTAATAGAAATACATATTGTGTCTTCCCTGTAAAACATTTTAAAAATCAGAAATGATGGCTGGATTCACAAGATGTGTATCTTTCATCTGGTGTCTTGGACTTGTGATTTCATGATATTTAGATGCTAGTATTTACTTGTGGCGCTATGCTAGGCTATGCTAGTCAGCTTTTTTACTGATGAGGGTGCTCCCGGATCCGGGATGAGTACCAAGTAAAAGTTAAGGCAATCTATTATGGTATTTCATATGTTGTGTTATGCGTACAATGAAAGAGATACAGTGAAACTTGAAAGTCTCCTCATTATGATTACACATTGGAACTGAACTATACACGAAAACCCAATCAATCATTCTCTGACACCAGGGGATTTACAGTAAAGGCAAAGCATTAGAAAAAAAACAAAATCACATAACCAGCATTGTGATACTACTGTGTATCAGTATAAATGACATACATTGTAGTCACACGTCCTGAGCGAGAAGCAGATCATCGGTAGTTTCACAGTAGTTAATTGACTGTATATCATTGTGTTTTATTCTCTCCCATTCTATACATTGGAGATACAGTGTAAACAATAACCCATCAGATTTTCTCAAAACAATTGACACAAGATTATGGTGAATTACATTGTAGAGACTAATTGTATAGACAATGCTGTAGAGACAAAGTGCATGGCTATTTTAGAGTAAACTATATCAATTAGATAACTAACCACATCACTACATCACGTGGTTAGAGAGTCAGTGAGATAACCGATTGCTGACTCT
Organism: Salvelinus namaycush; assembly: GCF_016432855.1. Classification (NCBI taxonomy): domain Eukaryota; kingdom Metazoa; phylum Chordata; class Actinopteri; order Salmoniformes; family Salmonidae; genus Salvelinus; species Salvelinus namaycush. The sequence continues at coordinate 16,147,265 of NC_052334.1, forward strand.
TGAAACTTGTTCGCATCACGACTTCCACTAAGTACAGGCTGACTGGTTATGATTAAAGACATTTTGATACACCTATACATACTTGGAAACAGGCCATTTTATGCAGTGTATGCTGTGGAAATACCTTCACATAATGATATAAAAGCCATATTAGAAGAATTTACACTAACATGTATGTGTGCTCCTCATGGAAAGACATATCACAACGAGGGAGGGAGATTGGGAATAAGAATCCACTAACACTGTAAATCACGTACCTGTCCTATTAATCATGGTGCCTTCACTCACACACCTGTGGTCTTCAAACTCATCTCATATGATTTCCTTAATGGTCCAATGCAGCCATATTTTTTTATCTCAATATAAATTCATTTCTGGGTAACAATTATGTACCTTACTGTGATAATTTATTTAAACAATTTTAATCAAAAACAAACAAAAATAGCTTCTTAGCAAAGAGCATTTTCTCAAGCAAGAATTTTGCTAGGACGGTCTGAGAGTGGTCTGAGCAGGGAGGGGAAAACTACCGCAGCCTTTATTAGCAGAGAGGTTTTCAACTCTCTTTCTTATTGGTCTATTAACTAATTTACCACCTGGTAAACAGCTCAAACAGCTCTTACACTAAAAGGACATTATCATAATTTTCACAAGTTCAAAGTATTATTCCAACTTCATAGTGTGGAAATATATATATAAAACACAGGACAATCACGTCTTTCACTGCACTGGGCTTTTAAACGTGACGTTTTAAATGTGTGTACTGTTCAAGTCAGAAGTTTACATACACTTAGGTTGGAGTCATTAAAACTCATTTTTCAACCACTCCACAAATTTCTTGTTAACAAACTATAGTTTTGGCAAGTCGGTTAGGACATCTACTTTTTGCATGACACAAGTCATTTTTCCAACAATTGTTTACAGACAGATTATTTCACTTATAATTCACTGTATCACAATTCCAGTGGGTCAGAAGTTACATACACTAAGTTGACTGTGCCTTTAAACATCTCGGAAAACTAAAGAAAATGATGTCATGAATTTGGAACTTCTGATAGACTAATTGACATCATTTGAGTCAATTGGAGGTGTACCTGTGGATGTATTTCAACACCTAGCTTCAAACTCAGTGCCTTTTTGCTTGACATCATGGGAAAATCAAAAGAAATCAGCCAAGACCTCAGAAAAAAAATTGTAGTCCACAAGTCTGGTTCATCCTTGGGAGCAATTTCCAAATGCCTGAAGGTACCACGTTCATCTGTACAAACAATAGTACGCAAGTATAAACACCATGGAACCACACAGCCGTCATACCGCTCAGGAAGGAGACGCGTTCTGTCTCCTAGAGATGAACGTACTTTGGTGCGAAAAGTGCAAATCAATCACAGAACAACAGCAAAGGACCTTGTGAAGATGCTTGAGGAAACAGGTACAAAAGTATCTATATCCACAGTAAAACGAGTCCTATATCGGCATAACCTGAAAGGCCGCTCAGCACGGAAGAGGCCACTGCTCCAAAACCGCCATAAAAAAGCCAGACTACGGTTTGCAACTGCACATGGGGACAAATATCGTACTTTTTGGAGAAATGTCCTCCGGTCTGATGAAACAAAAATAGAACTGTTTGGCCATAATGAACATCGTTATGTTTGGAGGAAAAAGGGGGAGGCTTGCAAGCCGAAGAACACCATTCCAACCGTGAAGCACGGGGGTGGCATCATCATGCTGTGGGGGTACTTTGCTGCTGGAGGGACTGGTGCACTACACAAAATAGATGGCATCATGAGGCAGGAAAATTATGTGGATATATTGAAGCCACATTTCAAAACATCAGTCAGGAAGTAAAAGCTTGGTCGCAAATGGGTCTTTCAAATGGACAATGACCCCAGGCATACTTCCAAAGTTGTGGCAAAATGGCTTACGGACAACAAAGTCAAGGTATTGGAGTGGCCATCACAAAGCCCAGACTTCAATTCTATAGAAAAAAATTGTGGGCAGAACTGAAAAAGCGCGTGCGAGCAAGGAGGCCTACAAACCTGATTCAGTTACACCAGCTGTGTCAGGAGGAATGGGACAAAATTCACCCAACTTATTGTTGAAGCTTGTGGAAGGCTACCCAAAACGTTTGACCCAAGTTAAACAATTTAAAGGCAATGCTACCAAATACTAATTGAGTGTATGTAAACTCCTGACCCACTGGGAATGTGAAAGAATGATGAAAGAATGAAATGAAAGAATGAAAGAAATATAAGCTGAAAAAAATAATTTTCTCTACTATTATTCTGACATTTCACATTCTTAAAATAAAGTGGTGATCCTATCTGACCTAAAACAAGGACTTTTTACTAGGATTAAATGTCAGGAATTGTGAAAAACTGAGTTTAAATGTATTTGACTAAGGTGTATGTAAACTTCCAACTTCAACTGTAGTTCTGTCCTTGAGCTGTTCTTGTCTGTTAATGTTCTGTATTATGTCATGTTTCATGTTTTGTGTGGACCCCAGGAAGAGTAGCTGCTGCTATCGCAACAGCTAATGGGAATCTTAATTAAATACCAAATACCAGATAGTGGTAATAGAGAATGTATATTCCCCAAGGGACTTATTTCATGGTGAGTATTTGGATAGGCTCCATGTAACATTGGTTTATTTTTGCATTGGTTGTTTTTCCTCTATTGTGTGGTCTAAATTTAGTAGAGAACATTGAAAAATAGGGCTAATTACCCTGATGGAGATTAACCATCTTAAATGTTATGCAACATCCGAACAGGAATACATTAGTGACAGGTAGGATATATGAGATATGCTTTCTCCCTTTGGTGTGTTTCCTAGTTAATGAAGCTACTGATTTGAAAATAGTTTTTACTTTGCCCTTGAGCTGGTGCCTGCATGAGCTGTTCTTCCATACGACTCATTTATATGCAGGTGAGTAGCTTCTTTATATGTGCCAGGGATGCAGCTGGAGTTTGGTATATCCATTGTATCCAACTATCTAACTAGGACCATCGAGACATAGCCATGTAGTCCATAGGTCCCCATATCAAAACACTCTGTCTGGCAGGCACGTGCACAGATAGGGCTCAACCAGTGCCCAAGCACCTGCCCTTTTGCCCTCCTATGAAAAAGTGCCCTCGCAGCTCAGTGGATTTTATTTTATTTTATGAATTACCTTTAAATGTTATTTTGAGTTATATTCTTTTTTTTTTCTTAAATATATAACGAATTCCACATCAAAATAGCTAATTTCATAAGCTCTTGAATTTCCAAAAAACCCTCCCCGCTCTCTCGACCCAAAAGTGCACTGGTCTGACTTGCATGCAGTTGCCACTGGCGCTGGGCAGGGAGACATGAATACTGGTAGGAGGCTACTTTTGAGTTGGATCTATCATGTGTCTCTCTCACTGTTAGGGGAAAGGAATAGGGCAATTCGACTGCTTGCTAGTAAGAGGCAGATGTCAGCAGTAGAACAAACTCAAATCAAGTGAAAACTATTTTGTTTCAACAGCATAGCTAACTAGTTAGCTAGCTAGCATATTTAGCCTATATCATCGTTCGCTCTGATCAGTTTATAGCCACTCTTTTCCTGATGTCAATCATCTCTCATTGTCTCTAGGCCTAGGACTCACTGGCACTAGCTGGTTTACAATGTGTGATGAATGAGTGGGTTGTATCAGACAATAAATAGGCCTATAAATGTTGATATGCTGCAGAGGCAGTTGGCATGTTATGACGTTATGATTTTCGAGTAATGAATTATGAATGTTTATTTTATTTTTTTCTCCTTTTTGGTGGTGGGGGGTGGGGCAGCACTATTTTATTTTGAGCATCTTCCCCCCCAAAGGTCTGTGCATGGCCCTGCTGTCTGGGTTTTAAGTCTAACTGTATTTGAATAGGAAGATGAGATTACCTTTACACTGTACTCATTTGCATTTTGCCCTCCTGCTGTGCAGTCTCTGTGGTCTTTCATTGTAGCTGACCAGCAGACTATACAGTACCAATCCAGCATCATTAAAGTATGTGTGTATACTTCAGCGTGTGTACATTGGCTGAGCAACTGAATATGAAGTGTTTGAGACAGCTGGTCATGTGTGGTCTGATCTCTGATTGGGGAAGCGCGGGGGTGGGGGGGGGGTGGGGGGGGGTGTTTAGCTCAATGTGACACAGACGCCATTTTTTTCTGTTTTTCTAGTCTGCAGTACATTATGCTCCCTGCATACACACACATGCAGGCATGCAAGCACAGACAGACGCACACACACACACCTGCTGGTAATCAATCAGTCTTCTGATCCGAGAGAGAGAGAGAGAGAGAGAGAGAGAGAGAGAGAGAGAGAGAGAGAGAGAGAGAGAGAGAGAGAGAGAGAGACCCGGCATAAACCTCCTTCAAGTGATATAGTCACACGCTTATCTGTGACACAGACAGCTGCCAGGAACACAGGCTCACTCCTAGAGACAATGGAAACAGAATCCCCAAGTGGATTCGAAAGACAAGAATCCTCTGCATAACATTATCCCCATCCACTCCTGTCACCAAGCCAAATTCCTACGTTCATGGAAATGAAAACATGTTATAAACATTATCCACACATATTGAGAGCTGGAAGCTGCCTTGTTCATATTCAAATATATCTGGAATCAAAAACGTGTAATAAGGTGCAATAATTAGCAGCACTGCCAGCACATTGATTATTTCACAATGTTCCACCACACTCCAACCGTGTACATTTGGGGATGTTTTCACTCTCTACATTTGTTTTGGGAAACCCTCATTAAAAGTTTTGCCAGTTAGGATGAGTACATCATTAAAACCTTGTAGTGCCCAAAGCTCCATTGAATGCAACAAATGAGATACTGATCATAGCAATGTGTTTTTTTATGCAATGTTCCCTAACACTCTTTGCCCCAGACATACAACACAGAAGGCTGAACTCCTCACCAGACTTGAAGGTTCTACTGTTAGGTGAGGTATGTGGTCTGGATGAAATCCTCAATTTTTACATTTTAGTCATTTAGCAGACTAAGGAATCGAATACACAACCCTGGTGTTGCAAGTGGCATGCTCTACCAACTGAGCTACACAGGATACATGTGTTGTGTCTGCCAGTGGGACAAGTCATTGGATATGTCCGTCATCATTACAGGGCAGATGAGGAGTCCGGGGCCTGGACTAACACAAGCACGCACGCCCGCACACGAGCACTCGTGCACGCACGTACGCACGCACACACACACACACACACACACACACACACACACACACACACACACTGGAGAGAGGCTGGAGAGGGGCTACCATCACATCAGACCATTAAAGAGCAGAGAGGAGAGTGGCTGACAGCGAGGCTATACTCACATCACAAGTACTGTGTGCTCTACTATCACACAACACAACACAGTGCACAACACTTTCCAGGAACATTGTTATTGCAGCTAACAATGAGAAACACAGCTGATCATCATGCCCACACTACCTTGTTCTCCTTTAAACTTCTTTATGATAGGGGGCAGCATTTTCACTTTTGGATGAATTGCGTGCCCATAGTGAACTGCCTCATACTCTGTCCCAGATGCTAATATATGCATATTATTATTACTATTGGATATAGAACACTCTGAAGTTTCTAAAACTGTTTGAATGATGTCTGTGAGTATAACATAACTCATATGGCAGGCAAAAACCTGAGAAATATTCCAAACAGGAAGTGAAAATTCTGAGGCTGGTCGATGTTCAACTCATCGCCTTTTCAATTCCCTGTAAGATATGGATCTGTTTGCACTTCCTACGCCTTCCACTAGATGTCAACAGTCTGTAGAATGTGGAATGAAGCCTCTGCTGTGATGTTGAGCCGGATGGGAGGTGTTTCAGTCAGTGGTCTGGCAATATGCCAGTTCCTGGTCATGCGCATTACACATGATATCGCCTTGCGTTCCATTTCTTCTAGAGACACGAAGGAATTCTCCGGTTGGAACATTATTGGATAGTTATGATAACAACATCCTGAAGATTGATTTTCTACTTAGTTTGACCAGTTTATTTGACCTGTTATATAACTTTTTGAAGTTTTCGTCCGAGTTCGCCTGCATCTGCGCGAGCGTTTGGACATGTGCACTAAACATGCTAGCAAAAGTAGCTACTTAGACATAAGTAATGGACATTATCGAATAAAACAAACATTTATTGTGGAACTAGGATTCCTGGGAGTGCTTTCTGATGAAGATCATAAAAGGTAAGGGAATATTTATGATGTAATTTCGTATTTCTGTTGACTCCAACATGGCGGAGAAATGTTGTTTTTATCTGAGCGCCGTCTCAGATTATTGCATGGTGTGCTTTTTACGTAAAGTTTTTTTGAAATCTGACACAGCGGTTGCATTAAGAACAAGTGTATCTTTAATTCTATGTAAAATATTTGTCTTTCATCAAAGTTTATGATGATTATTTATGTTATTTGACGTGGCTCTCTGCAATTTCTCCAGATATTTTGGAGGCATTTCTGAACATGGCGCCAATGTAAACCGGGATTTGTGGATATAAATATGCACATTATCGAACAAAACATAAATGTATTGTGTAACATTGTCACGTTCTGACCTTAGTTCTTTTGTTATTTCTTTGTTTTAGTATGGTCAGGGCGTGAGTTGGGTGGGTTGTCTATGTTAGTTTTTCTATGTTGTGTTTTGCGTTTGGCCTGGTATGGTTCTCAATCAGAGGCAGGTGTCGTTAGTTGTCTCTGATTGAGAATCATACTTAGGTAGCCTTTTTCCACCTGTGTTTCGTGGGTGATTATTTTCTGTTCTGTGTTTGTATTTTCACCGTTCAGGACTGTTTCGTTTCGTTCTCGTGTTTTGTTGTTTTTGTTCGAGTATTCGTTTTCATTAAAAGAGATAATGAATACTTACCACGCTGCACCTTGGTCCTCCTCTCTTTCTCCCAACGACGAACGTTACAAACATGATGTCCTATGAGTGTCATCTGATGAAGATCATCAAAGGTTAGTGATTCATTTTATCTCTATTTCTGCTTTTTGTGACTACTATCTTTTGCTGGGAAAATGGCTGTGTTTTTCTGTGGCTATGTACTGAGCTAACATAATTGTTTGGTGTGCTTTCCCCGTAAATCCTTTTTGAAATCAGACATGTTGGCTGGATTCACAACATGTGTAGCTTTAATTTGGTGTCTTTCATGTGTGATTTCATGAAAGATTGATTTTTATAGTAATATATTTGAATTTGGCGCGCTACATTTTTTCTGGCTTTTGGCCAAGTGGGACGCTACCGTCCCACATATCCCAGAGAAGTTAAAAGAAAAGCACCTAGACCATTTTTACATATTTCAGAGCATGGTGCCATAATAACTATCCCATTTGTACTTGTTTATACAATCTCAAGCCTCTTACCCTGAGCTTGTGCTCCTCAGTGATAGGTCATTTCAAGCAGACAGATAAGATTTGGTCAATTTAGTGATGCCATTGAAATCTGCAGTAATCTGTATGATGTAGTCCTGTAGTGAAACACAAGGGGACATGGCTTTGCTATGCTCAGATTAGCTAGACAAAAACGTCTTTACCAGACAAACAGTGTTCAATTTAATGCCAATTAAAGGTGGGTAATGGTGTGAAATAAAGGGAACAAAGAGAAAGCAGGCAGAGAGAAGACTACTCATCTGTGTGACTTCTGACTGTTTTGTTGTTTCAAAAAGTATGTGACCAGTTTACCTGTTAGACAAGAGATCAATGTGACACAACAGAGCACTGTATAAACCAACACCAAGTCTAGAACGCCAGGCCTTCGAACTAAATGACTTCCTAGGTATCTGTGGTAACACAAAAAAAAGATGATGCTACTCGCAGAAAACGGTTAATTGTTTTTCACTGTCTCTCTGCATAATACCTAATGTCCACATCCACATTCAAAGTGGTATGAGTGCTGTTCAGACATGTTCGATGGCCTATGCATTTAGGGAAGGGGAAGTAGCTGAGTCTCAGAGGAAAAGGCAAGCTGTTCCACCTCCATCAAAGACAGGAACTGCGTCTGAAATCGCACCCTATTCCCTTTACAGTGCTCTACTTTTGACCAGGACCCATAGCTCTTGTCAAGAATAGTCCACTATATAGGGAATAGGGTGCCATTTTGGACAAAGCAAGGCCTTGGTACTTGCTTTTGTTCCTCTTGCTTTGTTTGAGCAGAGTGTGGCTCTGTACCAAGGTTCCAACAAAGTCCACTAGCATACTACTTGGAATGATGTAAGGTACAGTATTTGGGAATGCATTCTGAGTTGGGTGCTAGTAAGGATATTGTAAAATGATAATCAGAGAGTGACATGCTAGGAAGACTAACACATTTAGAGGGAAAAGTTGATATCTTGGTTGGATTTGGTTAATCTCTCCACTATTTTGTTTTATGCATTGATAAAAACAGGAGAGCGTGTCTGTTCTGAAATCCACCGGATCGCTGCTTATATACCAGACCATTTCATTCCTCAAAGAGAACTGTGCATACACCCCATACTGTGCATCTCCTGTACCGGAATGCCAAGTCTAGTACAAAAAGGCTTCTCAACAGTTTTTACCTCCAAGCCATAAGATTCCTGAACAGGTAATCAAATGTCTACCCGGACTATTTGCATTGTGTGCCCCCCCAACCCCTCTGTTTTACTCTGCTGCTACTCTCTGTTTATCATATATGCATAGTCACTTTAACTTTACATTCATGTACATACTACCTCAATTGGGCTGACCAACCAGTGCTCCAGCACATTGGCTAACCGGCCTATCTGCATTGTGTCCCACCCACCACCCGCCAACCCCCTCTTTTACGCTACTGCTACTCTCTGTTCATAATATATGTTTAGTCACTTTAACCATATCTACATGTACAGTGGGGCAAAAAAGTATTTAGTCAGCCACCAATTGTGCAAGTTCTCCTACTTAAAAAGATGAGAGAGGCCTGTCATTTTCATCATAGGTACACTTCAACTATGACAGACAAAATGAGAAAAAAAAATCCAGAAAATCACATTGTAGGATTTTTAATGAATTTATTTGCAAATTATGGTGGAAAATAAGTATTTGGTCACCTACAAACAAGCAAGATTTCTGGCTTGTTACAGACCTGTAACTTCTTCTTTAAGAGGCTCCTCTGTCCTCCACTCGTTACCTGTATTAATGGCACCTGTTTGAACTTGTTATCAGTATAAAAGACACCTGTCCACAACCTCAAACAGTCACACTCCAAACTCCACTATGGCCAAGACCAAAGAGCTGTCAAAGGACACCAGAAACAAAATTGTAGACCTGCACCAGGCTGGGAAGACTGAATCTGCAATAGGTAAGCAGCTTGGTTTGAAGAAATCAACTGTGGGAGCAATTATTAGGAAATGGAAGACATACAAGACAACTGATAATCTCCCTCGATCTGGGGCTCCACGCAAGATCTCAACCCGTGGGGTCAAAATGATCACAAGAACGGTGAGCAAAAATCCCAGAACCACACGGGGGGACCTAGTGAATGACCTGCAGAGAGCTGGGACCAAAGTAACAAAGCCTACCATCAGTAACACACTACGCCGCCAGGGACTCAAATCCTGCAGTGCCAGACGTGTCCCCCTGCTTAAGCCAGTACATGTCCAGGCTCGTCTGAAGTTTGCTAGAGAGCATTTGGATGATCCAGAAGAAGATTGGGAGAATGTCATATGGTCAGATGAAACCAAAATATAACTTTTTGGTAAAAACTCAACTCGTCGTGTTTGGAGGACAAAGAATGCTGAGTTGCATCCAAAGAACACCATACCTACTGTGAAGCATGGGGGTGGAAACATCATGCTTTGGGGCTGTTTTTCTGCAAAGGGACCAGGACGACTGATCCGTGTAAAGGAAAGAATGAATGGGGCCATGTATCGTGAGATTTTGAGTGAAAACCTCCTTCCATCAGCAAGGGCATTGAAGATGAAACGTGGCTGGGTCTTTCAGCATGACAATGATCCCAAACACACCGCCCGGGCAACGAAGGAGTGGCTTCGTAAGAAGCATTTCAAGGTCCTGGAGTGGCCTAGCCAGTCTCCAGATCTCAACCCCATAGAAAATCTTTGGAGGGAGTTGAAAGTCCGTGTTGCCCATCAACTGCCCCAAAACTTCACTGCTCTAGAGGAGATCTGCATGGAGGAATGGGCCAAAATACCAGCAACAGTGTGTGAAAACCTTGTGAAGACTTACAGAAAACGTTTGACCTCTGTCATTGCCAACAAAGGGTATATAACAAAGTATTGAGAGAAACTTTTGTTATTGACCAAATACTTATTTTCCACCATAATTTGCAAATAAATTCATAAAAAATCCTACAATGTGATTTTCTGGATTTTTTTTCCTAATTTTGTCTGTCATAGTTGAAGTGTACCTATGATGAAAATTACAGGCCTCTCTCATCTTTTTAAGTGGGAGAACTTGCACAATTGGTGGCTGACTAAATACTTTTTTGCCCCACTGTACATACTACCTCAATCAGCCTGACTAACCGGTGTCTGTATGTAGCCTCGCTACTTTTATAGCCTCGCTGTCACGTTCCTGACCTTGTTTTCCTTTTGTATAGTTGTGTGGGTCAGGACGTGAGCTGGGTGGGCAGTCTGTGTTGTTTGTTCTATGTTAAGTGTCAGTGTTAATTGACCTTGTATGGCTCTCAATCAGAGGCAGGTGGTTGACGTTTTCCTCTGATTGAGAACCATATATAGGTAGGTTGTTTCACATTGTTTGTTGTGGGTGGTTGTCTTCCGTGTCTGTGTATGTTGCACCACACGGGACTGTTTCGTTTTGTCGTTCGTGTATGTAGTCTGTTCCTGTTCGTGCGTTCTTCGTATATTGTAAGTTCTCAAGTCCAGGTCTGTCTACATCGTTTATTTGTTTTGTAGTTTGTTGAAGTGTTTTCGTGTTTCGTCTTTACTTTAATAAACATCATTATGTCCACATTCCACGCTGCGCTTTGGTCCAATCCCTACTCCTCCTCTTCAGACGAAGAGGAGGAGAATGACCGTTACACTCGCTACTGTATATAGCCTGTCTTTAACTGTTGTTTTATTTCTTTACCTACCTATTGTTCACCTAATACCTTTTTTGCACTATTGGTTAGAGCCTGTAAGTAAGCATTTCACTGTAAGGTCTACACCTGTTGTATTCGGCGCACGTGACAAATAAAGTTTGATTTGATCTGCTTGACCATTGTTTACTGGCTGTGTAGACCGTTTTAATGTCAATGCCAATTCACTTTAGTCTCACTCGCCAACAGTAGAGACTATACTGTACGAATCCTATGTTTCATTTTGAACAAGAGAATAAATGCAGAGGAATGTGCAGCAAAAAAAGCTAAGCCACATCTTCAACAACATGCAGCCAGATAACGAAGGCAGGAAGAATGTGAACTGAGCTCAATGGGAATGATAAGGAGAGTTTGTTCTAACTATTCATCAAGCAGTGTTAAAATACACAATATCACAAGTCACATTTAAATCTGATGTCAATAGATAGTCACCTGTCACTCATTTCAGATCACTTATTTCTCTATGAAGCTTTATCATTCTTTCTTAGGACTAAACCAGTATGGCTGGTAGTTTATTCTTGAAACTTAAACTCCTGATTTTGAAACATTTCAGATTATCCACCCTTGATGGAACAGGGATATATTTGTTACGGGCGTCTTGGCCAACCAGTACAGTTATAACAGCAATGGAAATAAGAGTGGGGTGGAAAATAATTTTGTTTCCCCATGAAGAAATGTTTTTATTATCATAGTATTGGTGCAGCCTGGTCGATCACAGGAGCTCAGTGCCACACTGTTAACCAGCCCTGTCCCTCTGAATGAATCAGAATCACCTTTATTCACCAAGTACATTTACACAAACCCAGAAATGTTTTCTATTGCTGATAGCAATTGACACCAAATAGAGATACAGAAACAAACAGAGGAATTTCCATAATGTTTACATACTAGATATGCAATAAAGAGAAACTGTAGGAATGTATAATCTACAGGATAAATAATACATCTAAATCACAGGAGGTTGGTGGCACCTTAATTGGGGAGGACAGGCTCGTGTTCATGGCTGGAGTGGAACAGGTGGAATGGTATCAAATACAACAAATACATGGTTTGATGCCATTCCATTTACTCCATTACAGACATTATTATTAGCTGTTCAAACGCTTTTGGTCATGATTGACCTGAACCGTTTGCCAGAGGAGAGTTTTTGGAAAAGGGGGTGTACCCGGTCAGCAATTATCTTTCCTGCACGCTTCCTTGACCTGGAGTCGTGCATGTCCTCAATGGAGGGAAGGTGGCAGCCGATGACCTTCTCTGCAGACCAGACAATGCATTGCAGTTTGCCCTTGAAGACTAACAATGTGCATTAAATTGTTTTTTGCAACAAAGACGCTTGCTAATTCAATAGGGATCTAGGGTGATGAAAGTGAGTTGATTTGGCGATTATTGTCTCAATACAGCCATGGGTGAAATGGTGATTGTAAGGGAGAATGGATGAACAGAGACATGAAGATTTGGAGCCGATATTGAGTTTATGTTTGCTAATGTAATCATTGGTAGGAAGGCCACTTCAGCTAGTGCTCTGCTATGCACTTAATGTATCTGGTTGAAGCAGCATTTGGATACTCAACAAAACATGCACCAAGAAAAATACATGGCCAGTGAATGAGACTCATTCAAAAGGAGCAAACCCATTCAGACGCCTTGGGCAGCTGTCCTGAGCCACATGGAGAGCTGAAAAAAAACATGAGAGAAAGAGACAAAGAGAGGGAGAGAGAGAGAAAGACAGACATACAGAGACAGAGAGGGAGACAAGATAGTGAGAGACAGACAGAGAGAGAAAGAGAGAGAGAAAGACAGACAGACAGACGGAGAAAGAGACACAAAGAGAGGGAGAGAGAGAGAAAGACAGACAGACAGAGACAGAGAGGGAGATAGATAGTGAGAGACAGACAGAAAGACAGAGACAGAGACAGAGACATCTCTTCTCAGAGGTATAGGGGAATGTATGGAAATTGTTGTGACAATGAGAGAGAAAATATGATAGCTAGAGAGAGAGAGAGAGAGAGAGAGAGAGAGAGAGAGAGAGAGAGAGAGAGAGAGAGAGAGAGAGAGAGAGAGAGAGAGAGAGAGAGAGAGAGAGAGAGAGAGAGAGAGAGAGAGAGAGAGAGAGAGAGAGAGAGAGAGAGAGAGAGAGAGAGAGAGAGAGAGAGAGAGAGAGAGAGAGAGAGAGAGAGAGAGAGAGAGAGAGAGAGAGAGAGAGAGAGAGAGAGAGAGAGAGAGAGAGAGAGAGACTTTGAGAAACCTTGACAAAGTACAGACTCAGTGAGCACAGCCTTGCCATTGAGAAGGGTAGACACAGGATAACCTGGATCCCCGTAGAGGAAAGGCTGTGCAACCCCTGCACAACAGCAGAACCTGAGACGGAGCTGCATTTCCTGACAAAATTTAAAAAATATTAAACAATTACAGAGTGTAATTTCCCCAAATTTGAAGCCCTTATTCAAGGTTTCAAAGACCTCTCTGATGACAGTAGGCTACCCGTCCTGTTGGGGGAGGACGCAGAGAGCTGTGGGTTGGCAGCACACTACATTGCTGCCTGCCATAAGATGAGGGACAGTGTCTGACCGACCAATCAACCTGCACATGTCTTCTACTGTATGTTTATTGTTATTGTTCAATGTATGGTTATTTTGTCACTCGGTTATTGTTGTTACTGTTGTCCCGTTGACAATTTTGATTCTTATTATTTTCATATTGTAAATATCCAAAGTAAGCTTTGGCAATATGTACATTGTTACATCATGCCAATAAAGTAGAGAGAGAGAGAGAGAGAGAGAAGTTGGTGTTTGCATTCCAGGCAGCTCTGACACACATGGTCAGCTTGGCTGGGGACAAAGGGAGGGTGGGGGGGGGGGGGGGGGGGGGGGGGAGAGAAAGAAAGAGAGAGACTGTGAAAAGAGAAATCAAGTGAGGACAGAAAAATAGACACACTGATGGATAGCTCCACACACTCATCCCAATATGTCAAGCAGCTAGGGTCTGAACACCACAACACAGCATGGGTCAGAGTCAGACCAGGCATTGCCTTTGTAAGCTACGCAGGTTGGCATATATTGTCATAAATCTTTCCCTGGAGGCAGCTATACAGAGTGGTCACTAGCTGGCACAGCAACAAAGTAATAATCTAACTGTAAATTAAGACCAAAAGCAATGGTATAGCCAATTTTGACTTTACAGCTGGCCCATCTAGCAGAAATCGCTCAGTTCTGCCTCCAGGGCAAGACCATGATAGTAAACGTCAACCTGCATCAGCTACCCACCTGGTATGTTGACACAACATATCCCTCTACCCCTCCCCTCCCCCTTTCTAACCCCTAGAATAAATCTTCATGAAATAGAGTGACCCGCTCTGCCTTACTGGGACCACACTGCAGGACAATCAAATGACCATCACCCTCACTCAACAGTCAGACAGCATGACAGGCAAATTACCATCACAAGGGAGTCAGAATGACATGCAGTCAAATGACCATCACAAGGAAGTCAGCATGCCATCACACTTAGACAATAATCCACCCGACATAGAGTCAAATGATCCCTGTCATCAACCAACCCACAGCCTCCTCTACTTTAAGCTTGTTCCAATTTCTGTAGTCCTTTGTTGAGCAATGTTAAATAATTTACCTTTTGAGAAAATAGTTCCCTTACTTGAAATATTTCACCCCAAAAATTATTTGTTGGAATGTTAGAGTTTGTGTTGGAATTCCAAAGTGGCCTACTATAATCAAGTTTTGTTCAACAGGTGGCCAGTCCACCAAATGACCAGCTGTCAGTAGGTGCCACCTGCATGGTATCCTGTGGCCTATGGTCTGTGGATAATTCCACAGTAGCCTCTCTCCAGACTACACACACACACACACACAACTAACACCCGGGGTTCAGTGGCATTGCACTCACCCTTGGAGGATCAAAATACACTTTCTGCTAATGAGCAGTTCAGGTGGCAGATGAGAGAGCGAAATAGAGATGGATGGAGAGAGAGAGAGCGAGAGAGAGAGAGAGAGAGAGAGAGAGGGGGTAGATGGGGAGAGGTGGATGGAGAGAGAGTGAACAGCTGAGAAAGAGAGATATAGATGGAGAGACGGAAAAGAGGAGAGCACCAACAGCATACCCTGTCACCTGTCAGTCTACCCCATACCCGGTATGAGTTGTAATGAACATTAGGTGGGTCGGTCATCAGGCAGGCCGGAAAGCTCCTCTCGGTGACAAACAGGGAGACTGAGCCATTCTGACAGCCACAGCCCTCCTGTGAACCCCTCTCATTGAAAACCTGTGTCACAGAACCATTGCACTCTCCGCTCCAAGCCTCCACACACACACACACACACACACACACACACACACACACACACACACACACACACACACACACACACACACACACACACACACCCTTGAAATAGATCAGTTAGTCATGTATGGAGGAGAAGGGGATATGGGGAAAGGGGGAAAGGGGTTCGGGGAAGAGACCTCCTGTTCTATTCTAATCTCGGACCACCTGTTTTTGAAGTTAAATTGCTCTACTCCTTCAGCCCATAGCCCGGCTGTGACGATACCAGTATCACAATATTTTTTCCATTACAAAAATCAAACACAAAGCAAACCACACTCTTTGGTCCTTTAAAAACCTGCAGTATGTAAAATATTGTGTGCTATAGCTTGGAAAATAAATACATGTGACTCTGGATGACAACATAATGATTTGCTTCCAACATTAGGGCTGTTTTCCTAAAGAATTTAAATCCACTTCGTGTTTTGTTTCCTTGCCACATTACAAATGAGTATCGTGATGATGGTATCATCCCGGCCCTAGTATCGTCCCGACACACGCATACGCACACACACACACACACACACTCTACACACATGTACATTGCAATATTGTTGTATGGTGGTATAATACATTTTGTATTGTAGATATGTAGTGGTGCAGTAATGTTATATGGTGTACTGTTTTATCTTTTGTTTTATATGTAATGTAAGTGCCTTAACGTGTTTGGACACCAGAAAGAGTAGCTGCTGCCTTGGCAACAGCTAATGGGGATCCCTAATAAATACAAATACACATATAGAGAGATGATAAATAATGTCAACCAGTCCGCAGCAGATCTGCTTGAACGAGCACTTACAGAGTTCAGTTCTGCCCTGTGCTCTTTTCTCCTAAACAGGGTTGAGGCCTTTCTCCTGTTTAATCACCGTGCTCTGCTACTGAGATGAGATGTCCGGACCAGCTATGAGCCAGGTTCACTCAACAATCAGGACACCTACGCTCTGGTCTGACTGTCTGCGTCCCAAATGGCACCCTATTCCCTATATAGTGCACTACTTTTGACCAGTACCGTTAGTCAGCACCTCAGCTAAAGGGTATTTATCCATTCTTTATTTCTTTAATTCATTGCCACTTTTTTTCAGTCTACGTTTCCCAGCTGGTACTGTATGTTGACCAGAGTGTTTCCAGCAGGGGGGCAGCTATATGTCAGGTGTCTATAGCCAGTTTTACACCTCTCTATTTTGTAGGCTTTGGACAGCTCTAACTAGAGCCTGGATGTTGGCACCCGGAGGCATGAAGCAGATGTAGCTCCACCTGCACTGGAAAACCTGGCCCCTGTCTATGTGAGCATGTAAGAGGCAGCCAGGGGAGAGCCAAGCAGAGAGAGAGGAAAATGAGTGAGCCGTTCAAGCAGCGCTAAAATCATGGCGGGCAGAAAAATGTAATCACGAGCAGATAAGTAGGAGCCCTTTTTTAAGATGTAAGTAACAGTCATTGTTCCCGCCAGACACTCAAGATGGGCGGCAATTTAAGTGCTACATATTACACATGCAACCAGATATCTGATTTAAATTGGATGGCTGACCTACAGTCCATATCAAGAGAAATCAAAAAGCCTTCTAAATCTATGAAGATGATTAATGTAATTGTGATTGGCAAACGTCGGAATGAATCTCAATCTAAAACAGCAATTTAACTGACAATTTACTGATGTAAATTTAAGGCACCCACCTGCAACTCATGTTGATTTGAGACCCCTAACAATCAACACAATATACATATTCCTTAAATGGAAAAGTATCAGTGTCATTTGGAGCTGACAGTTCACAGTTAATCATCTCTTCTCAGAGGTATAGGGGAATGTATGGAAATTGTTGTGACAATGAGAGAGAAAATATGATAGCTAAAAAGAGAGAGAGAGAGAGAGAGAGAGAGAGAGAGAGAGAGAGAGAGAGAGAGAGAGAGAGAGAGAGAGAGAGAGAGAGAGAGAGAGAGAGAGAGAGAGAGAGAGAGAGAGAGAGAGAGAGAGAGAGAGAGAGAGAGAGAGAGAGAGAGAGAGAGAGAGAGAGAGAGAGAGAGAGAGAGAGAGAGAGAGAGAGAGAGAGAGAGAGAGAGAGAGAGAGAGAGCATAAAAGGGAGGTGTATAAGAAGTATAAGGATGGATATTATTTCAGCCAAACTAGGTTGATCTCTCTTAATAAATCTGAGACAGCCCATTATATGAAAAAGCACTGCAAACCAGCACAGCCAGTGTGATTATTAGGATTTAGTATGGTGTCCTTAGGGAATGGGAGAAGAAAAGCAGTGTGATCATTAGGATTTAGTATGGTGTCCTTAGGGAACGGGAGAAGAAAAGCAGTGTGATTATTAGGATTTAGTATGGTGTCCTTAGGGAATGGGAGAAGAAAAGCAGTGTGATCATTAGGATTTAGTATGGTGTCCTTAGGGAACGGGAGAAGAAAAGCAGTGTGATTATTAGGATTTAGTATGGTGTCCTTAGGGAATGGGAGAAGAAAAGCAGTGTGATTATTAGGATTTAGTATGGTGTCCTTAGGGAATGGGAGAAGAAAAGCAGTGTGATTATTAGGATTTAGTATGGTGTCCTTAGGGAACGGGAGAAGAAAAGCAGTGTGCCTGTGAGAACCAAGGCCAGTGGAAAGAGATGTTTTGCGGCAGTATAAAACCAACAACTATTTCTCTGAGATTTAAGACCTATCCCCTGACCTGAGGGATTGTAAATTGCAGAAAGAGAGGGGTACATTTTCCCCCCTCAGTCTCAGTCCTCCACACATTTCATTCACTCCCAAAAGAGAGGCCACACACGTCTTACCCTCTTGCTTCAGGAAAACAGTGAGTAATAACACTAAGATGTGGAGGATGGAACAGGAAAGGAAAGTGAATGTGCCGCCTGCCACCCGATTAAGCTCTCTGCCAAGGAACTATTGGCAATGACTGGGTATCACAGCCAATCTCTTTAGCTTCCAGTCCACTCTGTGCCAGTCAGAAAGCTTAGAAAGCTTGGAGGATGTGGCAGTGCTGACCTTTTGATTTCTGTGATTCCTTTACACTGTATTGTAAGATTAATTTGAATCACTTTTTAAAAGACCACATTTGATTGTTAGGTATAATCTATGACTGCTTGAACATCAGTCGAGAAACTGTTGTACTGTGGTTATCCATCTTATTTTTCTTCGTGGTATTAGATTTATTTCTGGCGAGAACAATCAAGGGGATTCAGACAGTTCCAGTATCAGAGGGCTTCTGATGCTTAACTGTGAACAAGGTAACATGATTATTTACACTTGAGTATTGGAGGGTTATGAATGAATGAAACACATTGACTTATTTGTAAATCTAAATACATAAATAAATACTGCTTAAAGATCCTCAGGTTGCACAGCAGATGTTGTGGAAATATGTGAGCCTAAAGGCGCGGATGCTAGACTGACTACATGAACAAGATGGAACATACGTCAGAACACTCAAAGGGAGATGCGCACATGTGTTAATGTAGCTCTGTCTAAAGAAATAACCAATATTTACATTGTACATGTTGAGAATGTGTCAAAATTTTCCTCGCCAGTGAGACCTCCAGTGATTTCGGAAACTATTCCGACACCTTGACTCATTCCGCATTTTGTTACGTTAGCCTTATTCTAAAATATATATTTTTTTTTATCATCAGTCTACACACAATACCCCATAATGACAAAGCAAAAACAGGTTTTTAGAAACATATTTACATAAGTATTCTGACCCTTTGTCACGCCCTGGCCATAGAGAGGCTTTATTCTCTCTTTTGGTTAGGCCAGGGTGTGACTAGGGTGGGCATTCTAGTTTCTTTATTTCTATGTTTTGTATTTCTATGTTTTGGCCGGGTATGGTTCTCAATCAGGGACAGCTGTCTATCGTTGTCTCTGATTGGGAATCATACTTAGGCAGCCTTTTTTCCTTTGGTGTTTGTGGGTAGTTATCTTTGTTAATGGCACTATAGCCCTGTTAAGCTTCACGGTCGTTTCTTTGTTTCTTGTTTTGTTGGCGACATTCTAAATAAAATAAAATTTACGCTAACCACGCTGCACCTTGGTCCGGTCATTTCCACCTAGACGACGGCCGTGACACCCTTTGTTATGAGACTCGAAATTGAGCTCAGGTCCTGTTTCCATTGATCATCCTTGAGCTGTTTTAACAACTTGATTGGAGTCCACCTGTGGTAAATTCAATTGATTGGTCATGATTTGGAAAGGGACACACCTGTCTATATAAAGGTCCCACAGTTGACAGTGCATGACAGTGCAAAAACCAAGTCATGTGGTCGAAGGAATTGTCCGTAGAGCTCCGAGTCAGGATTGCATTGAGGCACAGATCTGGGGAAGGGTACCAACATATTTCTGCAGGAATGAAGGTCCCCAAAAACACAGCGGCGTCCATCATTCTTAAATGGAAGAACTTTGGAACCACAAAGACTCTTCCTAGAGCTGGCCACCTGGACAAACGGCGGAGAAGGGCCTTGGTCAGGGAGGTGACCAAGAACCCGATGGTCCCTCTGACAGATCTCCAGAGTTCCTCTGTGAAGATGGGAGAACATTCCAGAAGGACAACCATCTCTGCAGCACTCCACCAATCAGGCCTTTATGGTAGAGTGGCCAGACGGAAGCCACTCCTCAGTAAAAAGCACATGACAGTCCGCTTGGTTTGCCAAAAGGCACCTAAAGACACTCAGACCATGAGAAACAAGATTCTCTGGTCTGATGAAATCAAGATTGAACTCTTTGGCCTGAATGCCAAGCGTAACATCTGAAAGAAACCTGGCACCATCCCTACGGTGAAGCATGGTGTTGGCAGCATCATGTTGTGGGGATGTTTTTCAGCAGCAGGGACTGGGATACTAGTCAGGATCAAGGAAAAGATAAATGGAGCAAAGTACAGAGAGATCCTTGGTGAAAACTTTCTCTAAAGCGCTCAAGACCTCGGACTGGGTCCTCCAACAGGACAACGACTCTAAGCACACAGCCAAGACAAAGCAAGAGTGGTTTCGGGGCAAGTCTCTGAATGTCCTTGAGTGGTCCAGCCAGAGCCCAAACTTGAACCCGACCTGAAAATATCTGTGCAGCTACGCTCCTCATCCAACCTGATAGAGCTTGAGAGGATCTGCAGAGAAGAATGGGAGAAACTCCCAAAATACAGGTGTGCCAAGCTTGTAGCGTCATACCCAAAAACACTCAAGGCTGTAATCGCTGCCAAAGTCGCTTCAACAAAGTACTGAGTAAAGGGTCTGAATACTTATGCAAATGTGAAAAAATATATATAATTTAAAAAAAAACAATTTCAGAATAAGGCTGTAATGTAATAAAATGTGGTACAATATGGAAAAAGTCAAGGGTCTGAATACTTCGCGAATGCACTGTATTGTGTCTTTTAAGTAATTATTGGTACAAATTCAGCTTGCTTTTTTGGGGGGAATATTGGGAAAAAGCCATCAGAATTCACACCATTAATTAGTAAAAAATATGCCATAAGTCCTGAGAGAAACGGTTAAGTATTTTTTATGGAAATGCTAATGAAACAGAGCAAGGTTATTCAGCAGACTTATAGACGTGTGGGTTAAAAGCTGTAACACTAAAGTCGATTTGTTAAAACCTTAGATGGCATAAAGATTTCATGCTTTACAGAGCCTCTGAGAAACCATTAAACCATAAAATGTACAACATTTTATTTTCAGAGGAGTCAGATATGTTTAGTTTAAAACACATTAGAACTGCGGTGTCAGGATTATAAAGGATTGAGGGTGGTAATAAGCTTGTTGTGTTTTACAGGCAATCTGAGAGCCATTAAACGATTTGCATGAGCCTCTCAGTAGAAATACACCTCTGGTAATGGACTTACCGATGGTAACTGAGTTACCATGGATGGGAACGCTCCTCTAATTGCACACTAGCGTCCTAACCCTTTCCAGGTTCAATATTGGCTGCAAACAACCGTGGAATGTCCATTGGCTTTTTAAAGAGATTCCAGAAAAGATGTACTGCACATGGCTTGTCATTGCTTTCAGAGATTATTTAGATTCAGAAGGATGCATGTCATTAAATAGTTGTAAGTGCAGGAAAGTGTAATAATAATAATAATAAACTTTATTTGTATAACACTTTTCAATACACGTTACAAAGTGCTTCACATCATAAAATTAAAGTACTAACAAATAAACAAAGACAGGAGGAAGGAGAATGAAAAAATATTAATTAGTTAATTAAAATCATTCTTTGAAATCATCCATTAAGCATCTTTATAAAAGTGTGTCTTCAGCAAGGATTTAAAAAGAAGCACTGAATCTGCATGCCTGATCTCCTCTGGCAGACCATTCCAAAGTCTAGGAGGCTTAATGGCAAATACCCAGTCTCCTTTCACTTTCAACCTAGACTTTGGAATGGTCAACTGCCCAACCAGAGGAGATACAAGATATTAAATGGGGCTAAACGAAACCTTAAACGTGATTAAGAACATTTTCAAATATATTCTAAAAGTGACCAGTGGAGACAAGCTAAAATTGTGTGATATGGTAAAATAAAAAATAAATAAAACATCTGATTTCTTATCATTAACTTGTAGAAAATAGTCAGACATACATTTGATGACAGCAAGAAACTTGTGAAGGGTAGCTACATTGGACAGTGGGTCTGATTGATAAATAAAGCTGTGTGTCATACGCATAGCAGTGAAACTCAATGTTATGATTGTGGATGATGTCACCAATGGGAAGCATGTACAGGGAAAAAGAGTGGAGCTCAGAATTGACCCCTGAGGGACACCATAGTGAATAGGTGCTGGGGAAAATACTGAACCACCCATGCTCACTGAGAAAAGTCTGCCACATAGATTTGACCTGAACCAGCCGAGGGTAATGCCGGAGATTCCCACCCACCTCTCCAGCTGGTCAGCAAGGATGTTATGATCAATAGTAGACTGAAATCCGAACTAGAATCAAGCATTCACCGGCATCGGCAGCCAACAAAGGTCATTACTGACTTTCAATAAAGCAGTTTCTGTGCTGAACAGAAGCCCAACTGGAATTTTTCAAATAAATTGTTAATATTTAAATAATCCATAAATTGCTTAAACTACTTTTTCTAAAATCTTTGATAAAAAAGTATAGAGATAGTTCTATAATTACTCATCGAGGAGGGGTCTAGATTTTGCTTTTTTTAAAGGATAGGTTGGACCAGAGCAGTTTTAAAATAGACAAGAAATGAGCCAGAGGTTAGTAAGCCATTTACAATTAAAGCCCTGCATGGGCATGAATTTTAAGCCTGAGCCCTACCCATGCGCGCAACGTTCAGACCCTACCCTACCCAGGCCCGATTGCTTCTGCCAAACTTAAGGTCCTGCCTGAAACCTAAAATTAGAAATAACTTTCTCAATTTGTAAATCCATTAACTGCTTCTCTCTGTCTGTCACACGCTCCCTGCCCACTGCTTGCTCTGCATGCACTCTACTTATGGCGGCTCTAAGTCTGTGAATATTCACAGCAATGGCTCCACTTGGACTGCTCTACTCAATGAAGAGACATGAGAGAAGCAGTTAGCTGTTAGCTACTTTTCGCCAATCTAAACAGACAAAACTCAATATTTAATGTATTTTCTGTAAAGAATCATAAAATCTGTTCGCAGAGATCAGGGAATGCGAGCATGTCACTGTTAGTTGGGGCACCAACAACACTCATTTTTTGAGTTGTGGGAGTTCTCAGAGATCAGAGTAGAGAAGTAGCTTGCTTTTAATTTTTAAACCAACATTGTAATTTCTCATCAGATCATTCATTATATCACAGAATTCTGGAAGTTTGCATGCCTTCCTTTTATGTTCAGCCTAAAGTACCAGATTTACCTTAAATTAGCACGTGAGTGGTCATTTAACCAAGGTGTAACTCTGGCAGAAAGTTTATTATTGGTTTTAACTGGTGTCACTGAGTCTTAGGTAGCCTGACATATGTAATTGAAGCTGTTCAGCAAATAATTGTTGTGATGACAAAGAACAGGATAAAATCAAATGAAATCAAACTTTATTTGTCACATGCGCCGAATACAACAGATGTAGACTTTACAGTGAAATGCTTACTTACAAGCCCTTAAGCAACAGTGCAGATCAAGAAAGTGTTAAGAAAATATTTACCAAATAAACTAAAGTAAAAAATAATAAAAAGAAACACAGTAAAATAACAATAATGAGGCTTTATACAGGGGGTACCGGTATCGAGTCAATGTGTGGGGGTTCAGGTTAGTCGAGGTAATTTGTACACGTAGGTAAGGGTGAAGTGACTATGCATAGACAACAAACAGCGAGTAGCAGCAGTGTAAAAAACAAATGGGGGGGTCAATGTAAATAGTCCGGTGGCCATGTGATTAATTGTTCAGCAGTCTTATAGCTTGGGGTAGAAGCTGTTAAGGAGCCATTTGGGCCTTGACTTGGCGCTCCGGTACCACTTGATGTGTGGTAGCAGAGAGAACTGTCTATGACTTGGGTGACTGGAGTCTTTGACAATTTTTGGGGATTTCCTCTGACACCACTAAGTATATAGGTCCTGGATGGCAGGAAGCTTGGCCCCAGTGATATACTGGGCAGTATGCACTACCCTCTGTAGCGCCTTATGATCCGATGTCGAGCAATTGCCATACCAGGCGGTAATGCAACCGGTCAGGATGCTCTCGATGGTGCAGCTGTAAAAGTTTTTGAGGATCTGGGGACCCATGCCAAATCTTTTCAGTCTCCTGAGGGGGAAAATGTGTTGTCATGCCCTCTTCAAGACTGTCTTGGTGTGTTTTGACCATGATAGTTTGTTGGTGATGTCGACACCAAGGAACTTAGAACTCTCAACCCGCTCCACTACAGCCCCATCAAATAATTGACATTTCAGATTTGATGAGCTTATATTGTGAATTAATCACATCTGCGGCAAAATACTGTATTTCCATTTGAATGAATAAATGAAACCATGCATGATGGATTTATGTTTTATCTTCCCCAACTAATTCATTAATGCAGTGATGGTGCCTTTTTTTCACAAGACATAATCATAAAAAAATGTGATTCTTCACGGTGACTGACACACTTTTCTTTGTCAGCAAGCTATGAAAGTGAAACATGAATAATTGAGTCTTTGAACACCATTCAAACCAGAGGAGGGTGCAGGGATGCTTAGCTAGTTTGTGTGTGTTTTTTTGCACTGATCATAACTTTATCTGGACATCAGAACAGCAATCACTCACCTCGATCTGGACGAAGACTTCTACTTCAGTGAGTCTTCGCCACAGGACATACTGCTCGGACCAGGCCCTAATATCGTCACTCGGAAGAGGAAAAAAACGTCACTATAGATGTTGCCGCAGGGGCACATTGATGAGACTATGGTGACGAGTGAATAAATCGCCCTTACCCTCTGTTATATTGGCGAATGTGCAATCGCTGGAGAACAAACTGGATGAGCACCCTTCGAGACTATCCTATCAATGGGACATTAAGAACTGTAATATAGTATGCTTTTCGGACTCATTGCTGAACAAGGACATGCATAATGTATAGTTAGCTGAGTTTTCCATGCAGGACAGAACAGCAGCTTCCGGTAAGATCCGTGGGGATGGGCTATGTCTCTATGTCAACAAAGACTGGTGCATAGTCTCTAATATTAAGGAAGTCTCGAGGTTCTACTCGCCTAAGTTAGAATACCACATGATAAGCTGAAGATCATACTATTTACCAATAGAGTTTTCATCTATATTTTTCAAACCTGTCTATTTACCATCACAAACCGATGCTGGCACTAAGAATGCACTCAAAGAGCTGTATAAGGTAAACGAGAAAATTATCATCCAGAGGCGGCACTCCTAGTGGCTATTGATTTTAATGCAGGAAAACTGAAATCTGTTTTACCTCATTTATACCAGCATGTCACCTGTGCAACTAGAGGAAAACTACAGCAAACAAAGGCCCAAACATGACCCGTTCACAACAACGGGGCTGTAGTGGAGCAGGTAGAGAGCTTCAAGTTCCTCGATGTCCACATCGCTAAGGACCTATCATGTTCCAAACAAACCCACACAGTCGTGAAGAGGGCTTGACAATGCCTCTTCCCCCTCAGGAGGCTTAAAATATTTGTCATGGACCCTTAGATCCTCAAGAAGTTCTACAGCTGCAACATTGAGAGCATCCTAGACTGGCTGTATCACCGCTTGGTATGGCAACTGCTCGGCATTTGACCACAAGGCGCTACAGAGGGTAGAGTGTATGGCCAGTACATCACTGGTGTCAAACTCCCTGCCATCCAGGACCTCTATAGTAGGCGGTGTCAGAGGAAGACCCCAAAAAAATCATAAACTGTTCTCTCTGCAACCGCACAGCAAATGGTACCAGAGCGCTAAGTCTGGGACCAAAAGGCTCCTGAACAGTTTCTACATCTCAAGCCATAAGACTGCTAAATACTTAACTGAATAGCTACCTGGACTATCTGCATTGAACTCTTTTTCACTCTATGCACACACACTGGATTCTACCCACACACACACACACACTCATTCACACATAGCAAGTACACACAGGGACACATTCACCACTTACATGCTTACACACTCATCACATAAACTGCTGCTGCTGTCTATTATCTATCCTGTTGCCTAGTCACTTTACCCCTACCTACAGTTGAAGTCGGAAGTTTACATACACCTCAGCCAAATACATTTAACTTCTTCTTAATAGGGGGCGCTATTTTCACTTTGGGGAAAAATCGTGCCCAAATTAAACGGCCTCGTACTCTGTTCTAGATCATACAATATGCATATTATTATTACTATTGATAGAAAACACTGAAGTTTCTAAAACTGTTTGAATTATATCTGTGAGTAAAACAGAACTCATTTGGCAGCAAACTTCCAAACAGGAAGTGAAAATTCTGAAAATGGGGCTCTGTGTCAGGGCCTCCCTATTCAACTGGCTTATATTTATGGATCTGTATGCAGTTCATACGCCTTCCACTAGATGTCAACAGGCAGTAGAATGTTGAATGGGGTGTCTAGCTTGATGTGAGACCGAATGAGAGCTTTTGGATTGACAGGTCCGCTCTATTGGCAGTATTCAACTGCGCACCAGGGAACCCCACATTGTCTTCTGAAATGCGTTAGGTATACACGACGAAATGCTCCGGCTCGGATTTTATTGGATACATATGAGAAAAACATCATAAAGTTGGATTTTCAACCGAGTTTGACCAGTTTATTCGACGTTTATTGGGACTTTTGGAATTTTTTGTTCCATGCGCTAAGAGTTCTTGGACATGTGCGCTCCACATGGCTAGCCAAAGTTGCTAATTCGACAGAAGAAATGGACATTCTAAAACAAAACAACGATTTATTCTGGAACTAGGACTCCTTGCACTACATTCTGATGGAAGATCATCAAAGGTAAGAGAATATTTATGATGTTATTTCGTATTTTTGTGGTTTATGTTGGCTCCAACAAGGCGGAGAATTGTTGGGCGCTGTCTCACAATATTGCATGCTGTACGTTGTACTAAAGTTATTTTTTTAAATCTAACACAGCGGTTGCATTAAGAACCAGTGTATCTTTCATTTGCTGTACAACATGTATTTTTTAGTAAAGTTTATGATGAGTTTTTTGGTTAGATTACGTGACTGTCCAAAATTTCTCCGGACAATTTGGTGCATTATGGCTACGTATTCACAATGTAAACCCACGATTTGTACCTCTAAATATGCACATTTTCGAACAAAACATAAATGTATTGTATAACATGATGTTATAAGACTGTCATCTGATAAAGTTGTTCAAAGGTTAGTGATTAATTTTATCTCTATTTGTGGGTTTTGTGAAAGCTATGTTGGCGGTGAAAACATGGTGAAAACATGGCGTTGTGTGTTTGGCTATTGTGGTGAGCTAATATAAATATATATTGTGTTTTTTCTGTAAAACATTTTAAAAATCGGAAATGATGGCTGGATTCACAAGATGTTTATCTTTCATTTGCTGTATTGGACTTGTGATTTCATGAAATTATATTATATGATATCCCTGTGGCGCTAGGCTAGGCTATGCTAGTCAGCTTTTTTGATGAGGAGGATCCCGGATCCGGGAGGGAGAAGCGGTAGAGGTTTGTCTCAGATTGTGTTTTTCAAATCAAATCAAAGTTTATTTGTCAAGTGCGCCGAATACAACAGGTGTAGAACTTACAGTGAAATGCTTACTTACAGGCTCTAACCAATAGTGTAAAGGTGAACAATAGGTAAGTAAAGAAATAAAACAACAGTAAAAAGACAGGCTATATACAAGTAGCGAGGCTATAGAAGTAGCGAGGCTACATACAGACACCGGTTAGTCAGGCTGGTTGAGGTCGTTGGGCGCCCGTAAAACTGCTGCCATTTCTTCCAGCGCATCTCCAAAGGTATGTTGGTATGCAACCTGAACTTGAGCGGTAACATAGCAGACGTTGTCTTCACATACAGTTGAAATTGGAAGTTTACATACACCTTAGCCAAATACATTTAAACTCAGTTTTTCACAATTCCTGACATTTAATCCAAGTAAAAATTCCCTGTCTTAGGTCAGTTAGAATCACCACTATTTTAAGAACGTGAATTCTTCGTCTGCTTGAAACATGTAGGTATTACAGACTCGGTCAGGGAGAGGTTCAAAATGTCAGAGGAGATACTTGCCAGTTGGTCTGCACATGCTTTGAGTACACGTCCTGGTAATCTGCCTGTCCCTGCGGCTTTGTGAATGTTGACCTGTTTAATGGTCTTGCTCACATCAGCTACGGAGAGCGTGATCACACAGTCATCCGCAACAGCTGGTGCTCTCATGCATGCTTCAGTGTTGCTTGCCTCGAAGAGAGCATAAAAGGCATTTAGCTCGTCTGGTAGGCTCGCGTCACTGGACAGCTCACAGCTGTGTTTCCCTATGTAGTCCGTAATAGTTTTCAACCCCTGCCACATCCGATGTGCGTCAGAGCTGGTGTAGTAGGATTCAGTCTTAATCCTGTATTGAAGCTTTGCCTGTTTGATGGTTTGTCTGAGGGCATAACGGGATTTCTTATAAGCGTCTGGATTAGTGTCCTGCTCCTTGAAAGCAGCAGCACTAGCCTTTAGCTCGATGCGGATGTTGCCTGTAATTCATGGCTTCTGGTTGGGATATGTACGTACGGTCACTGTGGGGATGACATCGTTGATGCACTTTTTGATGAAGCCGATGACTGAGGTGGTATACTCCTCAATGCCATTGGATGAATCCTGGAACATATTCCACTCTGTGCTGTAGCATAGCATCCGCGTCATATGACCACTCCGTACTGAGCGAGTCACTGGTACTTCCTGCTTTAGTTTTTGCTTGTAATCAGGAATCAGGAGGATATAATTATGGTCAGATTTGCCAAATGGAGGGCGGGGGAGAACTTTGTATGCATCTCTGTGTATGGAGTAAAGGTGGTCTAGAGTTTTTTTTCCTTTGGTTGCACATGTGACATGTTGGTAGAATTTAGGTAACATGGATTTAAGTTTACCTGCATTAAAGTCCCCGGCCACTAGGAGCGCCGCTCCTGGATGATCATTTCCTTGTTTGCTTATGGCCTTATACAGCTGGTTGAGTGCGGTCTTAGTGCCAGCATTGGTTTGTGGTGGTAAATAGATGGCTATGAATAATATAATTAGATGAGAACTCTCTTGGTAGATAGTGTGGTCTACAGCTTATCATAAGGTACTCTACCTCAGGCGAGCAATACCTTGAGACTTCGTTAATATTAGACATCATTTACCAGCTGTTATTGACAAATAGACACACACCCCGACCCTCGTCTTACTAGACATAGTTTCGCTGTCCTGCCGATGCATGGAAAATCCCTGAGTAGTAGTGGAACGAAAAAACATTGGTAAATTTACGAGCAGTTGTGGAGTTAATGATGTAAGATTGAGTGGGGAGCGAGTGGGGACTGAGTGGAGAGCGAGTGGGGAGCAAGTGGGGAGTGAGAGGGGATGTACAGATTACTATAACACCAATCTGACAGGCTCAACAGATTCTTGCCAATCAGGCATATAATAGTGTACATCTGTTTTCCCCAAACAAGTGTATGGGTATCCACAAGGGTATGGAAGCGAGCTCCAGGAAGTAGATTTGAGAGGCAATCTATGACAGAATTTGTGTGTAGCTGTAGCTATATTTTGTTTCTATTAAGTCATGTTTTCCTCACAATGTACTGCACTGTTTGAACATTATTTTAAGTAGAAATTCTGTTAGTATCAGTTGAGTGTAATTTACTCTTAAAATTGGTTTTAGCAAGCAAAGGGGTCAGCCAATCTATTTTGGTTAATGGTGCAGTACACAGGGAGCTGGTTCAGGTCAAGTGTGCACAACAATCATTTAGGAGCGCTTTCTGTACACCAACTCAACTACTGCAAGGACAGGTCAAAGATGAGTAGAGAAACATACAAAATCTCTCAATATTTTGCCCTGTCCTTATGAGGGGAGGTTGGAGAAGAGTACAATATTGTGCCCTGGTCCTGGCCTCATGGTGATGGATGCTATATGTGACCTCCCAGTTTCTGCCCCTGTTGCAGCCACACAGCCACCGGGGAGGTCTCACAGCAGCATCTGCTCCGGTCACAAAACATCATAATCCTCTTCACCACATTGACCTCGTCCCCCGTGCCCCTCCTGCCCCGGGCTGGACAGAACAGGACAGGACATGACCCACTGGCAAGGGACAGAGAGGTCACTTTCGAAAACTCGAGGTTGGGTGAAACTATAGATGTTCTGTTAGACAGGGGACACATTTGGGCGGTATGTGATAAGCATCTGCTATGTGGAGTAGTAACCTACAGTACAATCCATCCTACAGGGAGGCAGAGCAGAGCGCTGTCTGCTGCTATTATGGATGTTTGAATATTATGCTTTCATAGGGTTGTTATTGTGATTACAGAATTAATTATATTCAATTTCTTATTCATTTGACTCACAGCTTCAGCTAAATACGGATAATGCTTATAGTACTTATTGCTAAGCCCATTGTCGTCCACTTTCTATAATTTAGTTGATTAAAACGTAGTCATAGAACTGCCAATGTTGTTCTCATTTGTGGAGGAAATCCTGTCAACACTATTAACACTGGGATGTGTTCTCCCTTAGGACATAAATTCCTAGGGTGTTTCTGTGTTTACGGCTTCTCTCCCTACTCTAAGTGCTACTACAGTACTTAGTATCTATTTCCAAGTCCTTCCTATTACTGTATGATTCATGTTTGTCAGGGTCCTTCAGGGGTCTGGCAGAACCAGAAACCCTCAAAGAAACAGACAAAATGTATCCTAAGCTGTAAGAAAGCTTCATTCAGAATCAATGCTTTGAGTATGTGGTAATGATGCATGTGTTTGATGACTGAACTGTTGTCCTCTGAAATTAGAGCCAATAGTGTTTAGGAAATACACTGGCACAAAGTTAGTAGGAGACATGGGGTTTTGCTATGGAGTCAAATAATTGACATTTCAGATTTGATGAGCTTATATTGTGAATTAATCACATCTGCGGCAAATACTGTATTTCCATTTGAATGAATAAATGAAACCATGCATGATGGATTTATGTTTTATCTTCCCCAACTAATTCATTAATGCAGTGATGGTGCCTTTTTTTCACAAGACATAATCATAAAAAAATGTGATTCTTCACGGTGACTCTGACACACTTTTCTTTGTCAGCAAGCTATGAAAGTGAAACATGAATAATTGAGTCTTTGAACACCATTCAAACCAGAGGAGGGTGCAGGGATGCTTAGCTAGTTTGTGTGTGTTTTTTTGCACTGATCATAACTTTATCTGGACATCAGAACAGCAATCACTTACCTCGATCTGGACAAAGACTTCTACTTCAGTGAGTCTTCGCCACAGGACATACTGCTCGGACCAGGCCCTAATATCGTCACTCGGAAGAGGAAAAAAACGTCACTATAGATGTTGCCGCAGGGGCACATTGATGAGACTATGGTGACGAGTGAATAAATCGCCCTTACCCTCTGTTATATTGGCGAATGTGCAATCGCTGGAGAACAAACTGGATGAGCACCGTTCGAGACTATCCTATCAATGGGACATTAAGAACTGTAATATAGTATGCTTTTCGGACTCATTGCTGAACAAGGACATGCATAATGTATAGTTAGCTGAGTTTTCCATGCAGGACAGAACAGCAGCTTCCGGTAAGATCCGTGGGGATGGGCTATGTCTCTATGTCAACAAAGACTGGTGCATAGTCTCTAATATTAAGGAAGTCTCGAGGTTCTACTCGCCTAAGTTAGAATACCACATGATAAGCTGAAGATCATACTATTTACCAATAGAGTTTTCATCTATATTTTTCAAACCTGTCTATTTACCATCACAAACCGATGCTGGCACTAAGAATGCACTCAAAGAGCTGTATAAGGTAAACGAGAAAATTATCATCCAGAGGCGGCACTCCTAGTGGCTATTGATTTTAATGCAGGAAAACTGAAATCTGTTTTACCTCATTTATACCAGCATGTCACCTGTGCAACTAGAGGAAAACTACAGCAAACAAAGGCCCAAACATGACCCGTTCACAACAACGGGGCTGTAGTGGAGCAGGTAGAGAGCTTCAAGTTCCTCGATGTCCACATCGCTAAGGACCTATCATGTTCCAAACAAACCCACACAGTCGTGAAGAGGGCTTGACAATGCCTCTTCCCCCTCAGGAGGCTTAAAATATTTGTCATGGACCCTTAGATCCTCAAGAAGTTCTACAGCTGCAACATTGAGAGCATCCTAGACTGGCTGTATCACCGCTTGGTATGGCAACTGCTCGGCATTTGACCACAAGGCGCTACAGAGGGTAGAGTGTATGGCCAGTACATCACTGGTGTCAAACTCCCTGCCATCCAGGACCTCTATAGTAGGCGGTGTCAGAGGAAGACCCCAAAAAAATCATAAACTGTTCTCTCTGCAACCGCACAGCAAATGGTACCAGAGCGCTAAGTCTGGGACCAAAAGGCTCCTGAACAGTTTCTACATCTCAAGCCATAAGACTGCTAAATACTTAACTGAATAGCTACCTGGACTATCTGCATTGAACTCTTTTTCACTCTATGCACACACACTGGATTCTACCCACACACACACACACACTCATTCACACATAGCAAGTACACACAGGGACACATTCACCACTTACATGCTTACACACTCATCACATAAACTGCTGCTGCTGTCTATTATCTATCCTGTTGCCTAGTCACTTTACCCCTACCTACAGTTGAAGTCGGAAGTTTACATACACCTCAGCCAAATATATTTAACTTCTTCTTAATAGGGAGCGCTATTTTCACTTTGGGGAAAAATCGTGCCCAAATTAAACGGCCTCGTACTCTGTTCTAGATCATACAATATGCATATTATTATTACTATTGATAGAAAACACTCTGAAGTTTCTAAAACTGTTTGAATTATATCTGTGAGTAAAACAGAACTCATTTGGCAGCAAACTTCCAAACAGGAAGTGAAAATTCTGAAAATGGGGCTCTGTGTCAGGGCCTCCCTATTCAACTGGCTTATATTTATGGATCTGTATGCACTTCATACGCCTTCCACTAGATGTCAACAGGCAGTAGAATGTTGAATGGGGTGTCTAGCTTGATGTGAGACCGAATGAGAGCTTTTGGATTGACAGGTCCACTCTATTGGCAGTATTCAACTGCGCACCAGGGAACCCCACATTGTCTTCTGAAATGCGTTAGGTATACACGACGAAATGCTCCGGCTCGGATTTTATTGGATACATATGAGAAAAACATCATAAAGTTGGATTTTCAACCGAGTTTGACCAGTTTATTCGACGTTTATTGGGACTTTTGGAATTTTTTGTTCCATGCGCTAAGAGTTCTTGGACATGTGCGCTCCACATGGCTAGCCAAAGTTGCTAATTCGACAGAAGAAATGGACATTCTAAAACAAAACAACGATTTATTCTGGAACTAGGACTCCTTGCACTACATTCTGATGGAAGATCATCAAAGGTAAGAGAATATTTATGATGTTATTTCGTATTTTTGTGGTTTATGTTGGCTCCAACAAGGCGGAGAATTGTTGGGCGCTGTCTCACAATATTGCATGCTGTACGTTGTACTAAAGTTATTTTTTTAAATCTAACACAGCGGTTGCATTAAGAACCAGTGTATCTTTCATTTGCTGTACAACATGTATTTTTTAGTAAAGTTTATGATGAGTTTTTTGGTTAGATTACGTGACTGTCCAAAATTTCTCCGGACAATTTGGTGCATTATGGCTACGTATTCACAATGTAAAACCACGATTTGTACCTCTAAATATGCACATTTTCGAACAAAACATAAATGTATTGTATAACATGATGTTATAAGACTGTCATCTGATAAAGTTGTTCAAAGGTTAGTGATTAATTTTATCTCTATTTGTGGGTTTTGTGAAAGCTATGTTGGCGGTGAAAACATGGCGTTGTGTGTTTGGCTATTGTGGTGAGCTAATATAAATATATATTGTGTTTTTTCTGTAAAACATTTTAAAAATCGGAAATGATGGCTGGATTCACAAGATGTTTATCTTTCATTTGCTGTATTGGACTTGTGATTTCATGAAATTGTATTATATGATATCCCTGTGGCGCTAGGCTAGGCTATGCTAGTCAGCTTTTTTGATGAGGAGGATCCCGGATCCGGGAGGGAGAAGCGGTAGAGGTTTGTCTCAGATTGTGTTTTTCAAATCAAATCAAAGTTTATTTGTCAAGTGCGCCGAATACAACAGGTGTAGAACTTACAGTGAAATGCTTACTTACAGGCTCTAACCAATAGTGTAAAGGTGAACAATAGGTAAGTAAAGAAATAAAACAACAGTAAAAAGACAGGCTATATACAAGTAGCGAGGCTATAGAAGTAGCGAGGCTACATACAGACACCGGTTAGTCAGGCTGGTTGAGGTCGTTGGGCGCCCGTAAAACTGCTGCCATTTCTTCCAGCGCATCTCCAAAGGTATGTTGGTATGCAACCTGAACTTGAGCGGTAACATAGCAGACGTTGTCTTCACATACAGTTGAAGTTGGAAGTTTACATACACCTTAGCCAAATACATTTAAACTCAGTTTTTCACAATTCCTGACATTTAATCCAAGTAAAAATTCCCTGTCTTAGGTCAGTTAGAATCACCACTATTTTAAGAACGTGAATTGTCAGAATAATAGTAGAGAGAAGGATTTCAGCTTTTATTAATTTCATCACATTCCCAGTGGTCCTGAAGTGTACATACACTCTATTAGTATTCGGTAGCATTGCCTTTAAATTGTTTAACTTGGGTCAAACGTTTTGGGTAGCCTTCCACAAGCTTCCCACAATAAGTTGGGTGAATTTTGTCCCATTCCTCCTGACAGAGCTGATGTAACTGAGTCAGGTTTGTAGGCCTCCTTGCTCGCAAATGCTTTTTCAGTTCTGTCTACAAATTGTCTATAGGATTGAGGTCGGGGCTTTGTGATGGCCAGTTCAGTACCTTGACTTTGTTTTCCTTAAGCCATTTTGCCACAACTTTGGAAGTATGCTTGGGGTCATTGTCCATTTGGAAGACCCATTTGCGACCAAGCTTTAACTTCCTGACTGATGTCTTGAGATGTTGCTCCAATATATCCACATAATTTTCCTGCATCATGATCCCATCTATTTTGTGAAGTGCACCAGTCCCTCCAGCAGCAAAGCTAATCCACAACATTATGCTGCCACCCCCGTGATTCACGGTTGGGATGGTGTTCTATGGCTTGCAAGCCTCCCCCTTTTTCCTCCAAACATAATGATGATCATTATGGCCAAACAGTTCTATTTTTGTTTCATCAGACCAGAGGACATTTCTCCAAAAAGTACGATCTTTGTCCCCATGTGCGGTTGCAAACCGTAGTCTGGCTTTTTTTAATGGTGGTTTTGGAGCAGTGGCTTCTTCCTTGCTGAGCGGCCTTTCAGGTTATGTCGATATAGGACTCGTTTTACTGTGGATATAGATACTTTTGTACCTGTTTCCTCCAGCATCTTCACATGGTCCTTTGCTGTTGTTCTGGGATTGATTCACACTTTTCGCACCAAAGTACGTTCATCTCTAGGAGACAGAATGCGTCTCCTTCCTGAGCGGTATGACGGCTGCGTGGTCCCATGGTGTTTATACTTGCGTACTATTGTTTGTACAGATGAACGTGGTACCTTCAGGTGTTTAGAAATTGCTCCCAATGATGAACCAGACTTGTGGAGGTCTACAATTTCTTTGAGGTCTTGGCTGATTTCTTTTGATTTTCCCATGATGTCAAGCAAAGAGGCAATGAGTTTGAAGGTAGGCCTTGAAATACATCCACAGGTACACCTCCAGTTGACTCAAATGATGTAAATTAGCCTTTCAGAAGCTTCTAAAGCATTACATAATTTTTGGGATTTTTCCAAGCTGTTTAAAGGCACAGTCAACTTAGCGTATGTAAACTTCTGACCCACTGGAATTGTGATACAATGAGTGAAATAATCTGTCTGTAAACAATTGTTGGAAAAATTTCTTGTGTCATGCACAAAGTACATGTCCTAACCAACTTGCCAAAACTATAGTTTGTTGACAAGAATTTTGTGGAGTGGTTGAAAAAAAAAGTTTTAATGACTCCAACCTAAGTGTATGTAAACTTCCAACCTCAACTTTATTTGGCTAAGGTGTATGTAAACTTCCGACTTCAACTGTACATATCTACCTCAATTACCTCGTACCCCTGCACATGGACTCGGTACTGGTACCCCGTGTATATAGCCAACCTATCATTGCTTATTTTGTATTTATTCCTTGTGTTACTTTTCCCCCCTGTCACGCCCTGACCGTAGAGAGCTTTTTATGTCTCCATTTTGGTTTGGTCAGGGTGTGATTTGGGTGGGCATTCTATGTTCTTTTTTCTATGTTTTGTATTTCTTTGTGTTTGGCCTGGTGTAGTTCTCAATCAGAGGCAGCAGTCTATCGTTGTCTCTGATTGAGAACCATACTTTTTCAGCTTTTACCCACATGGTTTTTGTGAGTACCTGACAGAACTGCTTCGCTTTCGTTCTCATGTTTGTTGTTCGATTTGTTTTTTTGGATGAAATCATGAACACTTTAAACGCTGCACCTTGGTCCACTCTTCCTTCAGCCCACGAGAAGCGTTACAGAACTACCCACCACCAAAGGACCAAGCAGCGTGGAAGAGAGGACTGGACATGGGAGGATATCCTGGACGGCAAGGGATCCTACACATGGGAGGAGACCACAAAAAATTGTGGGGCACACGGGGAGTGTGGCAGAGTCAGGTTGGAGACCTGAACCAACTCCCCGTGCTTACCGTGGAGAGCATGTGACTGGTCAGGCCCCGTGCTATGAGGTGACACGCACTGTGTCTCGTCCGAGCATTCACAGGCCTGTGTGCTCGGTGCCAGCGTCCCGCATTTGCCGCGTGGAAGTGGGCATCCAGCCAGAACGGGTGGTGCTAGCTCTGCGCTCGAGACCGCCAGTGTGCCTCCACGGCCTACTGTATCCGGTGCCTCGGCCAAGGAAGAGGCCTCCTGTGTGTCTCCCCAGCCTGGTGAGTCCTGTGCCTGCGCCCAGCCCGGAGCCCCCAGAGACGGCCTCCAGCCCGGAGCCCCCAGAGACGCCCTTCAGTCCGGAGCCCCCAGAGACGCCCTTCAGTCCGGAGCCCCCAGAGGCGCCCTTCAGTCCGGAGCCCCCAGAGGCGCCCTTCAGTCCTGAGCCCGCTACGAGGGTGCCCAGTCCGGCCCCCGTTACGAGGGTCCCCAGTCCGGGGTCGGCGGCGAGGGTCCCCGCTCTAGTGGCGCCACCTAAGTGGGCCAAGCCAGAGGTGGAGCGGGGTCTACGTCCCGCACCAGAGCCGCCACCGCGGTGTGATGCCCACCCAGACACTCCCCTATAGGTTCAGGTTTTGAGGCCAGAGTCCGCACCTTTGGTGGGGGGTACTGTCACGCCCTGACCGTAGAGAGCTTTTTATGTCTCCATTTTGGTTTGGTCAGGGTGTGATTTGGGTGGGCATTCTATGTTCTTTTTTCTATGTTTTGTATTTCTTTGTGTTTGGCCGGGTGTGGTTCTCAATCAGAGGTAGACGTCTATCGTTGTCTCTGATTGAGAACCATACTTAGGTAGCTTTTTCCCACATGGTTTTTGTGGGTAGTTGTTTTCTGTTTAGTTTAGCTACCTTACAGAACTGTTTGTTTGTCTCCTTGTTATTGTTTGTTCAAGTGTTCTAATTTATTAAAATATTATGAACACGTACCACGCTGCGCTTTGGTCCACTCCTTCGTCAGACGAGCGTGACACCCCCTTTATTATTATAATAATAAAATAAAAAAATGTATTCTGCATTGTTGGGAAGGGTCCGTAAGTAAGTATTTCACTGCTAGTCTACACCTGTTGTTCACGACGCATGTGACAATTTACATTTTATTCGATCTGAGTCAAAGAGGAAATTGCCACAGTGAAGCGTTTAGCTTTTTCTGGCTTGTTTTCTCCCAAAGGTCATCATAGTCTCCTTTAGTACTGGGTGAGATAATGTGTGGTGTTGGCATATTCTGGAGTTAAAGTTCAGCAATTTCTTGTCTTATTTACATCACTGTACGTGTGACTGTCCACAAGTTCCAATTATGTCCCCTAAATTTGTATTTATTTACTCCCCATCCAGAGAGCCACCAAGACTACAGTCTGGTAGTCATATACAGAGTTGAAAGGAATTTTGCTGCAGCTTTTAATTTAACCAGGCAAGTCAGTTAGGAACAACATCTTTTTTACAATGATGGCCTAGTGACAGTGGGTTAACTGCCTTCTTCAGGGGCAGAAAGACAGGTTTTTACCTTGTCAGCTCAGGGATTTGACCTAGCAACCTTTCAGTTACTGGCCCAACACTCTAACCACTAGGCTACCTGCCACCCCTAGTTTTGCAATTAATAACTTGGACCATAGCACTAACCGCTAATCCCCTTAAAGCATGATGACACAACCTTGGCCTGCCTAGATTCAGGTTTCTGTACGTGCAGCTAGCTAGCTCCTGGGCCTGTGAAATTGCCTCCCAAGCCTCTGGTGCTGGTCAGCGTTTAAAGCCGATCAGGCAGAGATGGGGTTGTGTTGGGGAAGGGCTAGAGGAGGAGCAGGGCTATAGCTACACACTGTTTGTTTTCAGGATTAATGTCTTGTCTATGCAGGGCTTGTGTGTTTGCTCAGCCAGAGTGGGAGAGGGGGAGGGAGGAGGAGATCATGTCTACTTGTTCAAGGGTGTGGGTGCCTTTATTTTCTAATGCCCAATCTTAAAAACAGAATTGGGGCAATCCTGTGCATTGTATGTAAGCATTTAACAATTTGTGCTTATTCTTGCTAATAGTTTAAGACAACCCTATGTAGGGATTGTGATGTAGCATACCAATAAAGTGTTTACTATGTATAGTTCACAGATTCTAGTAGCTAGCAGACTATCAAAGCCTCATCCAACACAGCAACAGCAACACACTCTGGCATTTCCTGACAATGAGAAATGGCTGGAGCGTGCTATAAAATGTGCTGTGAATAATTTGAAAGGCGAGAATTGCAGAAAATATCCCCTCCGTACGCAAGTGTAGACTTCAATTTCATAAAACGCATTGTCTGGTTCTAAAAAACATTTCGAACGACATTTTGTGAATGGAAGGTAAATGTCTATAACAGACGCCTTAACCATTACCTTCTCTGACGGGAGCGTGTAAAGAGAAAGAAACCCACTGAATTACAAAACCATGAAATGTGACGATAAAGATGTGAAACGTCTACTTAAACCTCATTACCCACACATTCCACAAATCCACACCGATATGGAAGAGAGAGGAAGGTTGGGGATAGGGGATGTAGTTAAGACATTTTCCAAACTGGAAACCTTCAATGCCTTTTTCCTCCTGACGTCTCTTTGATCGCTGACAGCCGAGTCGTATGTGTGACACTGTTTCCCGACAGTGGTGGAGATCTCTTCATCAAGCTGTATGGCACATAGAGTCCCTCACATCTGTGGGCTTCCAAACCAATTTCTATTTTCAAAGAGCAGACATTTCCATCAGAGGGAAATCAAAACATCTGTTAATTTTCTTCAGATCTCTTTGAAAAACACACTAAGAAGGGGTGTGTTCATTGCATGAAAAATAAGATTAGCATGTTTATTACTCCACAGACATGACCCCAGGTGGGCAAACTTTTCACGTCTTTCTTTTAACTGAGATGGGCAGTGTAGATAGCATTCCTCCTCCGCCACCTCCTCCTCCACATCCTCCCCCTCAAATGTACACCTGCTTCCACCACAATGTTGTTAAAAGTGCTTTCAAGTCAAAGGTTCCTTCCCAACAGTAAGAATATTTGGCACAGTAATGGTAAGTGGCGTACAGCAGTTTCACACTAATCTCATGCTATTTTACAGATTTTACCTTGAGGCTGAGAGAAAATGTTGCCGTTTTAAAGGTAATTTCCTGCAATTCAACACATTTTGCCATGGGGCAGAGAGAAAGATGTGCAGTTTAATAGCTAATCTTATGCTATTTTACACATTTTGCAATGAGGCTGAGAGAACATTTTGCTGGTACACCCGTATTTTATATACAGTACCAGTCAAAAGTTTGGACACCTACACTACTGTTCAAAAGTTTTGGGTCACTTAGAAATTCCCTTGTTTTCTGAAAAAAAAGCAAAATTTTCGTACATTAAAATAACATCAAATTGATCAGAAATACAGTGTAGACATTGTTGTAAATGACTATTGTAGCTGGAAAAGGCAGATTTTTTATGGAATACCTACATAGATATACAGAGGCCCATTATCAGCAACCATCGCTCCTGTGTTCCAATTGCACGTTGTGTTAGCAAATCCAAGTTTATCATTTTAAAAGGCTAATTGATCATTAGAAAACACTTTTGCAATTATGTTAGCACAGCTGAAAACTGTTCTGCTGAATAAAGAAGCAATAAAACTGGTAAAATACCAAGTCCATATTATGGCAAAAACAGCTCAAATAAGCAAAGAGAAACGACAGTCCATCATTAGTTTAAGACGTGAATGTCACGTTCTGACCATAGTTCTTTTGTGTTTTCTTTGTTTTAGTGTTGGTCAGGACGTGAAATGAGTGGGCATTCTATGTTGTATGTCTAGTTTTCACGTTTCTATGTTTGGCCTGATATGGTTCTCAATCAGAAGCAGGTGTTAGTCATTGTCTCTGATTGGGAACAATATTTAGGTAAACTGTTTTGTGTTGGGTTTTGTGGGTGGTATGCACCAGATAGGACTGTTTCGGTTTTGCCACATTTGTTATTTTGTATTTTGTAGTGTTCACGGTTTTGTCGTTATTAAACATGATGAACACTAACTACGCTGCGTCTTGGTCCGATCCCTGCTACACCTCCTCTTCAGACGAGGAGGAAATCTGCCATTACAGTGAAGATCAGTCAATCCGGAAAATTTCAAGAACTTTGAACATTTCTTCAAGTGCAGTCACAAAAACCATCCAGCCCGTGGGCCCCTCTGCCTTGGTATAGATTGGGCCAAGATAAGAGATGAGGCCGAAGCCAAACAAATAGACACTTTCTTCTGGTTGTATCAAATGGAAGAGCAGATTGCAGGCTGAGTTGACAAAGTCATTAAATTCAGTCATGTTAAATCCCGAATGTATGCTTGGTTTATTCCCCACACATGTGCATTCATCGTTGATAGATGGACCCTGGGGGTCCAGAGAATCCTAGAGGGAGAGGGGAGTTGGTAGAGCACCTGATTGATTTTGTTATTATGTTTACTTTCTCCCTATGTGCTTCTGAGACAGTGTATCCCAAAATATATATTTTCTTTTTCATTTCCCACACTCTACAGGGATTGTAATACATACACCAACAATGTTTTTATCCCATCACCAACTGGCATACTAAATCTAATGTGTTTATCCCATCACCAACTGGCATGCTAAATCTAATGTGTTTATCCCATCACCAACTGGCATGCTAATTCTAATGTGTTTATCCCATCACCAACTGGCATGCTAAATCTAATGTGTTTATCCCATCACCAACTGGCATGCTAAATCTAATGTGTTTATCCCATCACCAACTGGCATGCTAAATCTAATGTGTTTATCCCATCACCAACTGGCATGCTAAATCTAATGTTTTTATCCCATCACCAACTGGCATGCTAAATCTAATGTGTTTATCCCATCACCAACTGGCATGCTAAATCTAATGTTTTTATCCCATCACCAACTGGCATGCTAAATCTAATGTGTTTATCCCATCACCAACTGGCATGCTAAATCTGTGTTTATCCCATCACCAATTGGCATGCTAAATCTAATGTGTTTATCCCATCACCAATTGGCATGCTAAATCTAATGTGTTTATCCCATCACCAACTGGCATGCTAAATCTAATGTGTTTATCCCATCACCAACTGGCATGCTAAATCTAATGTGTTTATCCCATCACCAACTGGCATGCTAAATCTAATGTGTTTATCCCATCACCAACTGGCATGCTAAATCTAATGTGTTTATCCCATCACCAACTGGCATGCTAAATCTAATGTTTTTATCCCATCACCAACTGGCATGCTAAATCTAATGTGTTTATCCCATCACCAACTGGCATGCTAAATCTAATGTTTTTATCCCATCACCAACTGGCATGCTAAATCTAATGTTTTTATCCCATCACCAACTGGCATGCTAAATCTAATGTTTTTATCCCATCACCAACTGGCATGCTAAATCTAATGTGTTTATCCCATCACCAACTGGCATGCTAAATCTAATGTGTTTATCCCATCACCAACTGGCATGCTAAATCTAATGTGTTTATCCCATCACCAACTGGCATGCTAAATCTAATGTTTTTATCCCATCACCAACTGGCATGCTAAATCTAATGTTTTTATCCCATCACCAACTGGCATGCTAAATCTAATGTTTTTATCCCATCACCAACTGGCATGCTAAATCTAATGTTTTTATCCCATCACCAACTGGCATGCTAAATCTAATGTTTTTATTCCATCACCAACTGGCATGCTAAATCTAATGTTTTTATCCCATCACCAACTGGCATGCTAAATCTAATGTTTTTGAAGGAGTTATGAGTTTTCAGAAATGACCTAAAGGATAGGAGATATGACCTTTGGGTGGATGAATGGAGGTGGGGTTTATCTTCTCTAGGCTTTCTGCTTCTTTGGAAACTAGCGACTGAAGTTATTGTATTCACAAATGTTTATTTTGGAAGAGTGAGGAGAGAAATAAAGTGAGAGAGAGAGAGAAAGTGTGTGTGGGTGTGCGTATGTGCGTTATTAGTCTGTGTTTTGCTGCCATGAGATCTTTGTACTCTATCAATCCAGACTAGGCCTGCCAGCCCTGGCACTGGCTGTCTGTGTGATTATATTAAAAATCTCTGTGGATGTGTGATATTACTGTGGTCTTCAGTGCCCTCCTTCCCCTCCCGCCCAGCCCCTTCAAAGCCTGTTCCGCAACAATTTTTATATTAAAAAGATAAAACTGATTGAGGTGCAGGTAGTGAAATGTCAGCACTCCTTCCCTTCCCGATGGTATTCACATCCGTATTACATTTTTTGTAAATGCCATAGATTTTTTTTTTTTAAATCTTGCTTGTCCTTGGTTGGTGTTTATGGTTCGGGAGACAGGGGAGGAGAAGGGGGGGATGGGGCTCCTGTGACTGAGTCCTGGAGTCCTTATCACTGGGCGTGTTTCTTTGAAAGGATGCGCTCCGGCAGGGAATCAGAAGCTATGATGATGC
This sequence comes from Salvelinus namaycush, assembly GCF_016432855.1. NCBI lineage: Eukaryota > Metazoa > Chordata > Actinopteri > Salmoniformes > Salmonidae > Salvelinus > Salvelinus namaycush. The sequence goes on from NC_052334.1 coordinate 16,190,478, forward strand.
CTGAGAAGCTGTTTAAGGGTTGAAGGATGACTGACTGGCAGAAAGAAGGGAAGGAAGTGATGGCCGGTAAATACACATTCTGCAGGGGGACGAGAGAGACAACAGGGACCCAGGGTGAGTAAACATTACATAACAGACAGACACTCATGATTAGGGATGTTGTGGTGACCGTATTAACGCCACACTGGCAGTCATCAGTCATGACCGCAGTAAAATTCTAAGTGGCCGTTGAGTCATGGTAATCTCTTCTTATGCACTCTGGACATGCGTTGGTAGTACCCAACTCGCTAACAAACATCAGGTTCTAATTGCCTGGTACTCAGGGCTCTATTGTCCCTCCATCAGGTTCTAATGACCTGGTACTCATGGCTCTATTGTCCCTCTGACAACAATGCAAATGCAATCAAAAATCACATTTAAAAAAAAGTATAATCAAAACAGTATCATGCTTTTAAAACTCATCTCACTGTGATCCATCAATTCGAAGAAAGCAGTTCAACAGGTTGAAACTGAGTAGAAAACATGGTTGTTGTGGATGTTGTTTCAAAGCCAAACACAACGAAATGGACAGCGCTTTCTAAGGCGATGATTCATTCAAAACACCCAAAACCATATCAGAGCTTATGCATACACATCAAATCAAACTTAATTTGTCACATGTGCCGAATATAACAGCAGTAGACCTTACCATGAAATGTTTAATTACAGGCCCTTAACTTTTCTTGAACTGCACTGTTGGTTAAGAAAATATTTACCAAATAAACTAATGTAAAAAAACAAAAGTAACACAATAACATAACCTCCTCCTTTTCCGCAGCAACCAGTGTCAACAGCGTCAATGGGGGTCAACAGCGTCAATGTAACATTATTGCTTCCGTCCCTCTCCTCACCACTACCTGGTCTCGAACCAGAGACCCTCTGCACACATCAACAGAGCAAGGGAAACAACTACTTCAAGGTCTCAGAGCGAGTAACGTCACCAATTGAAACGCTATTAGCCAAGTTAATAAACAGATCACTGACCATTTCGAATCGCACCGTACCTTCTCCGCTGTGCAATCCAGTTTCCGAGCTGGTCACGGGTGCACCTCAGCCACGCTCAAGGTACTAAATGATATCATAACCGGCATCGATAAAAGACAGTACTGTGCAGCCATCTTCATCGACCTGGCCAAGGCTTTCGACTCTGTCAATCACCGTATTCTTATCGGCAGACTCAATAGCCTTGGTTTCTCAAATGACTGCCTCGCCTGGTTCACCAACTACTTTGCAGACAGAGTTCAGTGTGTCAAATCGGAGGGCCTGTTGTCCGGACCTCAGGCAGTCTCTATGGGGGTACCACAGGGTTCAATTCCGGGCCGACTCTTTTCTCTGTATATATCAATGATGTAGCTCTTACTGCGGGTGATTCCCTGATCCACCTCCACGCAGGCGACAACATTCTGTATACATCTGGCCCTTCTTTGGACACTGTGTTAAGTAACCTCAAAACAAGCTTCAATGCCATACAACACTCCCTCTGTGGCCTCCAACTGCTCTTAAACGCTAGTAAAACCAAATGCATGCTTTTCAACCGTTATCTGAGTAGTTAACCAATCGCTGCAGCTGTACATAGCCCATCTGTAAATAGCCCACCCAATCTACCTACCTCATCCCCATATTGTTTTTATTTACTCTTCTGCTCTTTTGCACACCAGTATCTCTACTTGCACATCATCATCTGCTCATTTATCACAGTGTTAATCTGCTAAATTGTAATTACACTCGCTACTATGGCCTATTTATTGCCTACCTCCTCACGCCATTTGCACACACTGTATATAGACTTTCTTTTTTTCTATTGTGTTATTGACTGTACGCTTGGTTATTCCATGTGTAACTCTGTGTTGTTTGTGTCGCACTGCTTTTTCTTTATCTTGGCCAGGTCGCAGTTGTAAATGAGAACTTGTTCTCAACTAGCTTACTTGGTTAAATAAAGGTGAAATATATATTTTTTTAAATTAGCACGCAACCCGCTAACTAGCTAGCCATTTCATAACGGTTACATATATTTAAAAACTTTTTGAAATGTAGATGTTCCAAAGGCACACATCAGCTGCTCGTATGCGGCTTGTATGCATGGAGGCATGGAGATCCTAAACGTGTTTATGATACTTAAAGATCAATTACCGGGAGACCGGCAGTCTTTTGCACGACTATAACCGGCAGAATTTCATGACCACCACAGCCCTACTCATGTTTTCTCCAGAGGATCAGAAGTCCTGGGATCATCTGAACTGATTAAATTATCTATGACCAACGTCACTAGGGGATTACTGGCAGCGGGGATGGGGAAACATATGTCAATATTATATGTTATGTAATGTTTACATGGGAAAGTATTGCATAACACAGCCAGTCTTTTTAGCAGGTGCTGGAGATTAATGTTATATTAAACATGGTTTGTAAAACAAAAAACCTTACCGGCCATTTTATTAGGTACAGCCATCTAGTACCGGGTCGTACCCCCTTTGCCCTTATGCTGCTTACGCCAAATCCTGACTCTGGCCATCAGCATGATCCAACAGGACCAGGTGATGTTTTTCCATTCCTCAATTGTCCAGTGTTGGTGATCGCGTGCCCACTGGAGTCACTGTGGTCGTCTGGTCGTCTGCTGGTGGTCGTCTGCTGCAATAGCCCATCCGTGACAAGGATCGACGAGTTGTGCGTTCTGAGATGTCGTTCTGCACACCACTATTGTAGTGCGCCATTATTTGTCTGTTAGCTTGTATTATTCTTACCATTGTCCTTCGACCTCTCTCATCAACAAGCTGTTTTTGCTCACAGGACTGCCGCTGAGTGAACGTTTTTTTGTTTGTCGCACCATTTTCGGTAAACCCTAGACACTGTCGTGTGTAAAGCTCTGGGGGCGGCCGTTTCTGAGATACTGGATCCGGCGCGCCTGGCACCGATGACCATACCAGGCTCAAAGTCGCTTAGGTCACTCGTTTTGGCCATTCTAACGTCCAGTCGAACAGTAACTGGATGCCTGTTTGCCTGCTTTATATAACAGGTCACGGCCACATGATTCACTGTCTGTAGGATCCATTTTTTGTGAACGGGATGGTGTACTTAATAAACTGGTGTATACAGTGCCTTCAGAAAGTATTCATACCCCTTGACTTATTCCAAAATGTTTTGAGTTACAGCCTGAATTCAAAATGTATTAAATTGCTTTTTTGTCACCCATCTACACACAATATCCCATAATGACAAAGCAAAAAACATGTTTTAAATAAGTATTCATGCCCCTGAGTCAATGATTTGTAGAAGCACCTTTGGCAGCGATTACCGCTGTGAGTCTTTCTGGGTAAATCTCTAAGAGCTTTCCACGCCTGGATTGTGCAACATTTTCCCATGATTACGTTCTAAATTCTTCAAGCTCTTTCAAATTTGTTATTGATAATTGCTAGACAACAATTTTCCAGTAGATTTAAGTAAAAACTAACATGGCCATTTAGGAACATTTACTCTCTTTTTGGTAAGCAACTCCAGTATACAGTAGATTTGGCCTGGTGTTTTAGGTTATTGTTCTGCTGAAAGGTGACTTAATCTCCCAGTGTTGGGTGGAAAGCAGGCTGAACCAGGATTTCCTCGAGGATTTTGCCTGTTCATTGCTCCATTCCATTTTTTTTTTCCCCTGAAAAACTCACCAGTCCTTAACAATTACAAGCATACCCATAACATGATGCAGCCATCCCCAAAGCTAGAAAATGTGTCGTGAGGTACTCAAAATCCCTGAGTGGTTTCCTTCCTCTCCGGCAACTACGTTAGGAAGGATGGCTGTATCTGTGTAGTGACTGGGCGTATTGATACACCGTCCAAAGTGTAATCATTAACTTCACCATGCTCAAAGGGATATTCAGTCTGCTTTTTAAAATGTATTTCATCTACCAATAGGTGCCCTTCTTTGAAAGTCATTGGAAAACATCCCTGGTCTTTGTGGTTGAATTTGTGTTTAAAATTCACTGTTCAACTGGGGAATCTTACAGATAATTGTATGTGAGGGTTAACGAGATGAGGTAGTCATTCAACAATCATGTTAAACACCATTATTGCACAGAGAGTGGGTCCATGCAACTTATGTGACTTGTTCAGCAAATGTTTATTCCTGAACTTATTTCGGCTTGCAATAACAAAGGGGTTGAATACATTTCAGCTTTTCATTTTTAATTCATTTGTAAAAAAAAATTGAAAAATATAATTCCACTTTGACATTATGGGGTGTAGGCCAGTGACAAAATATTTCAATTCAATCAATTTTATATTCAGGCTGTAATGCAACACAATTTGGAAAAAATCAAGGGGTCTGAATACTTTCTGAAGGCACTGTATATCAGATAAGAAACGAATATGGATGTTTGGATGGACGGACGGAGTACTATGACTATGAGTATATTCATATTTCCACAAATTCTGAACAATACTATTACTTTTCCAAATTAGCTGTCCCATTTTCCCTCTCAATTCCACTCCGTGAGGCAGAAAGTACTCAACACTATGGCTGTTGCACCATTTTCCAATTTTATTCCTCCACCGTTTTGTTTTTATTTAGCAAAACAGGTCCATTACAGTATGAAATAACAGTTTTTTTGTTGCCCCCTTCCCCTGAACATTAAGAAAAAAACATGTAACTCACTCAGTCAGTATGTATGAATGATTCCATCCTAAAAAGGATAAATAACATTCCTTCAAGAGAAAACTATGCAAAATAAACCAGAAAAAACATTATTTTTTTCTTCTTACAGTCTTACATTCCATCTCATTGATTGAGTGGTTACTTGTTTTACGGCTTGTTTTTCCACCAGTGCATCTGCATGATTGCTGTTTTTCTGCATAAGACTGGAAACTACTCAACTTCTGAGACTACACCAGGTCTTGCATAGGTAGTGGAACTCATAAGACAACTCATCACTGGATGTGTTCGACATTTGAGCTACCACTATAATGATAATGTTCATGGGTATTCCAAAGACCTCAGCATAACAATTCTGGCCTTCAACAATATATTATGGATTTTTTTGTATCTGAGGATTAAAAAATACTTATAAAGGACGATACAATTATTTTAACCCTGGCGCTCCTCATATCTGCATATATTGGTTGTTCAAGGCTGTAGATCTGACCATATTCTTCAGGGACTCTTCCTTAAAAACAGACAGGTCAGAGGAAGGGAGGGAAGGACAACCCCCCACACAAGGGATACATCAATAGTTTAGGCATTTTAATGAAACAGCCATTGATTCAATGTTAGACATAAAAAATTAAAAAAACATCATGGCTATGTCCGTACTCATACCAACAAACACCCATAATATGTAGTTAGAAGTATTGGGGGTTCTACAATTTCTTTCAACATACATAATGGTATTTTCAATTGTTGCCTGGAAAGATTTTCATCAGTCTAAGTCAGTGGTTCCCAACCTTTTTCGGTTACTGTACCACCGACTGAATTTTGCTCTGCCCGAAATACCTCTGAAGTACCCCCTCATGAGCATTTTACCAGTAGGCCTATGGTCTCATGATTCTTCTCAAGTACCCCCTGTGGATAGGCCAAGTACCCCTGGTTGGAAACCACTGGTCTACGTTGAGTGCATTATGGGATATATTTTGAGGTCTCTGGAGTCCCATTAATTTAACTCTGAAGGTCACTAATCTAAGCTGATTGAGCTCCTTCGTTGCTGAGGGTCATCATTAGTCACAGTATGAAATTCATGGTCGTGTCCCTCAAGTGTAGTCTACTATTGATTCTAGGAAAATCGATTATTGTCAAGACCTTACAACCAAGGTTGTAACATTTTTGAAAATTATGATTTTAAAACTTTACAACTAAGGTTATGATGACACATTTTTGGGAAGGATCTTGAAAAGAGAGCTGAGCACAGAGGTATTCTAGGAAGACACCAAGAGCTCTCCCTCCATGCATTTCACTGTGGGTAAAAAGGGTCCCCAGTTCTTTGTCTGTCCCCATAAGATAACTATTTTTGGTTCAGGGTAGAACCATTTTTGTTTCCAGGTAGAAGTTCTTTGTAAAGGGTTCTACATGGAACTCGAAGGGATTCTACCTAGAACCAAAAGGAGTTCCTCAAAGGGTTCTCATATGGGGACAGCCGAAGAACCTTTTTAGGTTCTAGATAAGAGTGTACAGTTGAACTCTCAGCATTGACTCCGGCTGCATTCACAAAGATCAAGATCTTAAGTATATTCAACTATAGCAAACCATACTACTTATATTCAAAGTTATTCTGTGAGCTTTAAAATCATAAAACCCCTATTCATTCTTGTCTTGCAGACAGTTGCGCTATGGTTCTAAGAAAAACCCTTGGACCTACACTAAATCAATGATCATATCTACATCCAACTATAGTAAGCCATACACTACTTGTCCTTAAAGATAGTCTGTGGACCTAATCCCAAACCCCTATAGCAGATTAATGGATAGATGGGCATGGATGAAACGCAAAGGTAAAGGCGGTCCCTGACTGCATGGAATAATTTCAACCTAGGGTGAGAGGGCTATCGGCAAGGTGAGATGGTTTAGTAAGGAGAGGGTGGTCGGCTTGTTCTGGAAAAGCTAAAGAGGCTTAATGAAGCAAGAGGCTTACATTTAAAAGAGAGTCTAGGCTAAGGCCAGTAGCGAGTGTTGAGGAGAATGTCTTAATTGCATAAAGGAATTGCTTTAAAGTCACCAGGAATTCAACACAAACATTTTTTTAATTTAGAAAATCTGTTCCCAAGTATTCCCACAAATAAAAAAAGACACGTGGCCCACCGACCATCAGCTCCAACAAAGATCATCCAGCTGCTGAATTTAGTTGCCTACCCCTGGCTTAAACATTGTGGAAATACTATAAATGACAACAAATCTACGTATCAATTAAGTTCTCAGAGATGAGGCAGTGTAGTTTTTGCAATATATGCTCATGGTTTTGAATATAACTCCATGATAGTGTTACAGGCTTTGGTTTTTCCATTTATGTTTAGAAGTTGGACTTTTGCATGTATAGCATGTAGGGTACAATAAGAGGTGTTACCTTGTTAGTCAGTATGTGTTGCACCTGTGCTGGTTGCCATCTCGTTAGTGGGAAGGTGTTTCACCTGTGCTGGCCCAGGTGTTATTTAAGAGTGGCTGGCCCAGTGCTCCAGTTCTTTTGAGCAATGTGGAATGTCCAGACCTTTAGTTGGCTGGCGTGCCCTATTTGAGTTCCCTGATTTTATTTTGCTCCACCTATTTGGTTTGCTTCCTGTCTTTGAGTTTGGTGTGTGTTTTTATTTTGTTTTCCTTTTCTTGGGTGCTCATGGTGGGTGGGTTTTAGGTGCCAGCTGTTGCTAGTCTTCTTTCAGTGGACACCTCCATGAGTGTCTTTCAGAACCCCTCCTAAAATCCCCACCTTTTTTGTTTTGGTTGTCAGTGACACTTTGTTAGTTCCCTATTCTGTTTGAGAGCCAATTTAGATTTTATTGCTCAGGAACGTAACAATGGAGAACATTAACTCTGTAGCGGTGTGTCTTAGTAGACAGACAACTCTACAGTACATTGTCTGGGGTCTTATCTACAGTTTCTTAGGAGACTAAGCTGGTTCCCAGGAAAGACACGTGACTGACAGTTTGAGCTGTCAAGCAAGGGTCAAAGAAGGTTGTATTTAAACTGTTCAAGTCATCTTAAGCTGTCCTGTCCTTGGTCTTGGTACAAACTTAGCGAGGCAGGAGTACACTATAGTGACACTTGTTTAATGTACTGCTTACCTGTTCCAACTTCATGGTATGGAGGTGTTATTATGGAAGTATGTAAAATTGTTGAACAGATTACCATATATTTGAAAGGCTGAAAATATAGAGAACCACATAGATCATAAAAAACAGTTCCCACGCATTTTCTAGTTCCTAAAAAGTTAAGATCTAGTTGAAACATTTCTAAATCTGTTCAATTACATTTATTTGACACCCATTATTAATCTAATACAATTTCCATGTTAGCAATTGTGAGGTAATGACCGAATGTCTTATTTGCCCTTTTTGATTTGGCATTTTAGTCCTCCGGCTAGGACCCATTAACCTCTAACCCATTGACGGCTTCCCTTAAGTGTGGCCCTTTCACTTAAACATGGCTAATTGTTCCTGACAGCAGAGAACTACTCCTCTGGACCAGAGGAGCACAGACCTAGCCAGCCAGAACCTCTCAATATCAAATGTGTCCACTCTGATTTTTTTGGCCATAGATTGAAGCGGCATATCAGTATGGATATTCAGAGAATACTGCTTGCTTGTTCAGCAGAAACTAATGTGAGAGGCTGGAAGGGCCTTGTGAGTTTCTCTCTCTCTTCTAATGTATATGACCCGTTAACAGCAGCTGGAGTGACCCTCCATTGGTTGTATGGATTCTTTACGGGAAGGTGATTGAACAAGATCATGTGGAACAAATGTCAATACATCTCAGGGGTTCTATTCTGCAAGATGCAGTAATGGCCCGAAAGACATGATGTAGTACACCCTAGGTACATTGTTTTCATTGCTAGTTAATAACTGCTTTCTTACACATTTTACTATATATATGACACTTTAAAACAAAATATGAAATCTGTCTAGCTCATCTCTTCATCTATAGGGCGTATATATCATTCTTTACCAATCTCCACAGTGTTTTCATACTGTAAGGACTGGAGAAGTCAGATTTCCCATGATGGTAGTAGTTAATTTTTACTGCAGTGGGTGAAATCAGTGTTTTTTGGTAATCAAACAAATCTACTTTTAAAAAGAGTATACACCTGTACCATGTCAGATATAGAGTTGAAATGTAATACATTTTGAGATTGGATCCCAATATTCGCAGAAGACTGAAACATAACTAAACTGTTTGACATAGTAATAAAATATTAATAAATCAATTCAAATCAAATTGTCACATGCGCTGAATACAACAGGTGTAGACATTAAAGTTTCAAACCCTCATTGGTTTTAATGGTGTCAGCAATTATTTTGAACTTAACATGAATTGTGATATTTAGAGTACTATATAGGTAAAGAACATTGAACAGAGTTTCCCATCCTGATCTAAAGCTCTAATTTTTATATCAACATTTTACAATATGGTTCCAGTTTTTCAAGGTAAATAAAGTCATAGCAATGTAATAACAAAGTAATACCACATGGACATACCTTATACCATAACAAATAAAGATATGAAATTCCATACTACATACCACTATGTACCTTTACCTAGTTTAAAGCAACTGTTTAGTGGAAGCTGTGCGGTGACATTTTTCCCCCCACGAGGGCCAGTCCCATAGCAATTCGAGCTCTAGCCAATTAGCTTCAGCCCCTCGCAATTTGAGTGGCAGCTAGCAAGATGCTCACACAGCAGAGCGAGCAATGAGGTGGTGCACATGCAGTATATGTACATACACTATGTGGACACCGCTTTAAATTAGTGGATTCGGCTATTTTTGTCACACCCGTTGCTGACAGGTGTATAAAATCGAGCACACAGCCATACAATCTCCATAGACAAACATTGGCAGTAGAATGGCCTTACTGAAGATCTCATTGACTTTCAACTTGGCACCGTCATAGGATGCTAACTTTCCAACAAGTCAGTTCATCAAATGTTTGCCCTGCTAGAGCTTCCCCCGGTCAACTAAGTGCTGTTATTGTGAAGTGGAAACGTCTAGGAGCAACAACGACTCAACCGCTAATTGGTATGCCACACAAGCGCACAAAACAGGACCGCCAAGTGCTAAAGCACATAGTGCATAAAAATGTTCTGTCCTCGGTTACAACACTCACTATTGAGTTCCAAACTGCCTATGGAAGCAATGTCAGCACAAGAACTGTTCGTCGGGAGTTTCATGAAGTGGGTTTCCATGGCCGAGCAGACTTACACCAGCGTTGGATGGAGTGGTGTAAAGCTTGCAGCCTTTGTACTGTGGATCAGTGGAAATGCGTTTTCTGGCTAGATCAATCACGCTTCACCCTCTGGCACTCCGACGGATGCTACAGTAGCTGCCCGAATGCAGCTACTGTAAAGTCCAACTGTAAAGTTTGGTGGAGGAGGAATAATGGTCTGGGGATGTTTTTCATGGTTCGGGCTAGGCCCCTTAGTGGTGTCCACATACTTTTGGTCATGTAGTGTACCACTACTATCTGCTCGTGTACCACTACTATCTGCTCATGATCACTACTTTCAGAACTACTGGCTAAATACTATAGAAAAGTGCCAGAGAATTTGCCACTAAACTAAACCAAACTAAGCTAACCTATGCAACTCTGGCAATCTAGAGTGAGATATTATTCTTGTATTTCTGTCCAACTTGGGCTCGGGGTAGATGTAACATAGTTTAGGGTTAAAGGGTTAGTGTTATGGGAAGGGTTACTTTAGTATTTAAGCTCATTAGCAACTACTTACTACTTTTTAGTTACTTTGCAACTATTTAGCATGTTAGCTGTTGTCTATGATGAGATTCAAAACACACAACATTTGGGTTGCCAGACGTTTGCTTTATACATGGACCCATCCACCCCGACCAAATACTTTACTTTAGTTTTTGCATTAAGTAACCTTCTGTCTCATGTAACCATACCAAACGTAACATATCATACTAATTTCAGTGTCCCAGATTTACATTTACTATGTTACGTCTAGGAGACCAGGCTGTTCTGTCCAATGACTCCCTGAGTTAACAACTATCTTGTTTGATACGAACAGACTCAACTCTACGTAACTCTCTCATCAACCTCTAAGACCTTACTCTCTTGTGTTTTCCTCCCCTTGTGACAAATTATATAACAGTCCGTCTCACCTCACCCAATAACACAGAGCTAAAATGTTAGCTGTCAGGTCAGATCAGCTCACTCTGAAAGGGTGAGACTGGAGTAGGAGATGCTGCAGCCATGTGTTGAAATGGCTTTGTGGTAATTGGTGCTCTGACCCTAAGATTCACATTCAGACCAGAACATTCTCCTCCACAGATTGCTCATGTAGGATTTTTTTCTGGCTTTGATTTGAACACCTATGCCATGGCCAACTTGACCTGAAGGTTGAGGTGCTTTACTTGGGGCCAAATAGCTTTATGGAAACCATAGAGATTTTACCCCAGATTTTGAATATGGTTGTTTTAGCTCATATCTCCTTATTGGTGAAAAATAAATATGGTTCAAATGGAATTGTAACAGTGAGGTCAAGTGTGGATTTTTTAAATTTTATTTAACCTTCATTTAACTAGGAAAGTCAGTTAAGAACAAATACTTATTTACAATGACAGCCTACACCGGCCAAACCCGGACAACGCTGGGCCAATTGTGCGCCACCCTATGGGACTCCCAATCGCGGCCAGTTGTGATACAGCCTGGATTCGAACCAGGGTGTCTGTAGGGACGCCTCTAGCACTGAGATGCAGTGCCTTAGACCGCTGCACCACTCGAGAGTAGCAATTTGTGATTTTTGCAACTCTGGCAGTGAGGTTATATTGAAACTAAGTAAATATCAATGTATGGATCATTGGTAGTGTATTTTATGTAAAGTATGTACAGTAACATGTGCATGATCAATATCATGTCAGTCTGGTATGTTTAGGGGGTTCTACTGGGGATAATGACTCCATCTCCTTTAACTCCTTTTTGTCTCCAAGTATCAAGTGATCAGCTGACACTCTTTCAAATCAGAGTTTGGGGAAATAAAGAGCAATGAATGAACCGATGCAAATTCTGTTTGAAGATAACTTTAAACAATACTAGACATGGAAAAAGGGACAAGGGGCACAAAAGGGATGGAGTACAGTGAAGAGCTGAGGCAGCAAAGCCTAAAGGAAATCCAAGTTTAAAGAACTGTGTTGTAGCGACAGTGGAAGGCATTTAACGTGGATTGAGTTAAATCTATAGCTATTGTCTCTGCAGGACATCCTACAGATGCATTGCGGTAATGTTAGAGTGAGGAGGAGGCCTATTGTAGGCCGACACAATAGAGTACCTACACTAAAGTAGGATTTGCTCTGAGTCATAGGAAATCATTCCTCTGCTGATTTGAGGTTAAGGTTTGAAAGTGTTTTAAGGGAACAACATAGGATAGGATGTTTTTTTTCACAAAATGATAATGTGCCTGCCTTAATTTCCCTTACACAACCTTATTGATTTTCTTGTTTTGAAAAACATTATGCTAAATACAAAACACATTTTATGGCATGAAAAATCACTTAACTTATGCAAATAAAGTGTAATCAGTGAATACCCTGATTTTAGCCAGTGTTTTGTTACGCATATGTTATATCATCCCTGGTGAAAGTCATGGGGGAAGAAACTAAACTCATTTTTTTAACTATTGGGAGAAAGTGAAAATGAATAGTTTGTAAAATAACAAACTCTCTGTTGATAGAGAACAAGTCTCATTAAGGAGTGAGTTCAGAAAAAAAGAACTACCTTAGTGTTCAAATGGAAAATTACAAATCATAGTCCCCAGTTCTCTGATGGTAGCTATTTTTTCTCGTTTTTATCTGTAATCAATGCCTGTTATGCTTCAATTTCGCATCAAATTACTGTTTCGTAACTTATTCATTAAATCCTGTCAATGGGATAAAGGTTTATTTCAATCAAATTTTAGAGGTAAAAATGTAACCAGACACAAAAGTTGCCTTTTTATGAATGAATAGACTGAAACAAGAAAGAACGTGTGCAAATGACCTCTAGGCCTACTACTCTACACTGAGCGGTTGTGTGACTATCATAAAACTTTAATTAAACGCAGATAGCCATCTGTCCCTTTTAAATAGCAGGGCAACGGCACACATTTCAGCAAATAAACACCTGTTTAAATTAAATCTGGGTATAAATTAATGGTTTGAGGTTACCACAATTTTCCATGAATTGTTTGTTTGATTTGTTACATTAAACATTTCAGTAATCATTCATTTTTATCGCCAGTAAGAAACAGCTAGCAATTGGCTGCTAACAGCTGAGAACTGCTAGCTATCTGGCAAGCACAAATATGTAACAATGTTGGGATTACAGAACCTTGGAAATTGTCCGATCGCCCTCCATTGGTAAAAGTAAGAACTACCGAAAATGCACAGTCAGAGGAGAATCATTTTTAATACATAAAAAAAATACAGACATACAAAGAGAAAAGAAACGTGGCAAAGTGTGCAGGATATTAAGATATTTATTAAAATGCTGGAAGTGAATGCTGTAATTAACTATGCAAATGAACAAAAGCTGTGTGCATTAAGGAAATAGATTCCTGGCTCAAACATAATCCTGCTGTGTTCAAAATGGGGTCGCCTGATATGAAAATGGGGTCGGAGGAGAATTTCCAAAATCGTGCAGAAAAAATAAATTGCAAAAAATATCTATATATTATTATATTGTCTTTGTCTCTCAAAAGACCGAACTTGACCATTGCACTTGAATCATTCCCACGGTGAATGGCTAGGCCTGCTACGCTATGAAACTACACACTATTGAAGCGACTTTAGTATTACCAGCTGCAATTGATTTGGTGAAAACAATGTGTGGGATCTGGGAAGGCAGAGGCACAGAAACTCACCTTTGTCAGATAACACTGTTAACCTGTTTGGGCTGCAGGGGCAGTATTGAGTAACCAGATAAAAGGTGCCCATTTCAAACGGCCTCGTACTCAATTCTTGCTCGTACAATATGCATATTATTATTACTATTGGATAGAAAACACTCTCTAGTTTCTAAAACCGTTTGAATTATATCTGTGAGTAAAACAGAACTCATTTGGCACAAACTTCCTGACCAGGAAGTGGAAAATCTGAAATCGATGCTCTCTTCTAGGTCCTGCCTATAAATGGGCATGATACGTATTAGTATACATGCACGTCATACACCTTCCCCTGGATGTCAAGAGGCGGTGAGAGAAGAAATGGAGTGTTTATCTTGGTCTGAAGTGGAATGAATCCTCTTGGAATGACGTGTCACCCATTTCCTGTTTTCAGGAAGGCGCGAGGTTGGATCTGGAATTGCCTTCTGAAAAGCTTTCGTTATAGGCGACTACTATCTCCGGCTTTGATTTTATTTGATACATGTGACAATATCATCGTAAAGTATGTTTTTTCAATATAGTTTTATTCGATTTTTGAAATTTATTCGGGACGTTAGGCGTGTTGCGTTGTGTGCCTTTGTTCAGAAAGGAGAGCTTCGCGCCACTTGGCTAGTGCGCTTGCTAATTCAAGAGGGAAAAAGGACGTTCTAAATCCAAACAACGATTGTTCTTGACAAAGGACCTCTTGTACAACATTCTGATGGAAGATCAGCAAAAGTAGGACCCATTTTATGATGTTATTTCATATATCTGTCGAACTGTGTACTATTAGTTTTGCGCCCAGGTTTTGGGCACTCGGTCGCCATAACGTAAGCCTTATGTGGTAATGAAGTTATTTTTAGAATTCTAACACGGCGATTGCATTAAGAACTAGTGTATCTATCCCTATACAACATGTATTTTTTAGTTATGTTTATGAATAGCTATTTGGTCAGAATATGTGTGTCAGAAAGTGTCAGAAAAAAATCTGGACGTTGTGGGAAAAAGTAGCTACGTTAGCACAATGTATAACCACTGATTTCAGCTCTAAATATGCACATTTTCGAACAAAACATAAGTGTATGTATAACCTGATGTTATAGGACTGTCATCTGATGAAGAATATCAAGGTTAGTCAAAAATTATATATCTTTTACTGGTTTGTTGCGATCGCTAACTTTTGCTGCTGGGAAATGGCTTGTGTTTCTGGCTATTGTGGTAAGCTAATATAACGCTATATTGTGTTTTCGCTGTAAAACACTTAATAAATCGGAAATATTGTCTGGAATCACAAGATGCCTGTCTTTCATTTGCTGTACACTATGTATTTTTCAGAAATGTTTTATGATGAGTATTTAGGTATTTGACGTTGGTGTCTGTAATTATTCTGTCTGCAGCTACAATCAGAAATTGCACCGAAAGCAAAGTAAACTATGATTTATACCTGAACGAAACATAGATTCGAACAAAACATAGATTTATTGAATAACATGTTATAAGACTGTCATCTGATGAAGTTGTTTGTTGGTTAGTTTGGTTGGTTCTTGGTTAGTTAGGTTGGCTTTGTGCATGCTACCTGTGCTGTGAAAAATGTCTGTCCTTTTTTGTATTTGGTGGTGAGCTAACATAAATATACGTGCTGTTTTCGCTGTAAAACATTTTAAAAATCGGACATGTTGGCTGGATTCACAAGATGTGTACCTTTCATATGCTGTATTGGACTTGTTAATGTGTGAAAGTTAAATATTTCTAAAAAATATATTTTGAATTTCGCGCCCTGCACTTGAAGTGGCTGTTGTCATATTGTGGGCGGCCTCGGGCTTGCAGCCAGAAGAAGTTAAACTAAGAATGTATGCTATTGCTAGCAATCAAGAGGAAACTGACTGTTACGAACAATGAGGAAGAATGTGAGGAGTCAGGCGCAGAGAGCAAAGATATGGGGAAAAACCACTCTTTAATGTCCAACCAGAAGAACAACTGGTAACGTCAAAACATTGGCGTAAAAATCCACTTGAATAAAGTACACACTGGAAAAATAAATCCAGACAGTGGAAAACCCCAAATAAAACGAACAACCTCATACAAAACAGAAAGACAAGCCCGCACAAACAGAAGCGGGCTAAACGAACTTAAATAGCACCACCCTAACAACCAAACAATAAACAGGTGAAAACAATTAGTCAAAACCAAACGAAAAGGAAAAAGGGATCGGTGGCAGCTAGTAGACCGGCGACGACGACCGCCGAGCGCCACTCGAACAGGAAGGGAAGCCACCTTCGGTAATGCTCGTTACAGTACCCCCCTCCTGACGCGCAGCTCCCGCAGCGCGCCGACGCCGGCCTCGAGGACGACCCGGGGGCCGAGGCGCAGGGCGATCCGGATGGAGGCGATGGAACTCTCTCAGCATAGATGGATCCAATATATCCCCCACCGGGACCCAGCACCTCTCCTCCGGACCGTACCCCTCCCAGTCCACGAGGTACTGCAGGCCCCTCACCCGGCGTCTGGAGTCCAGAATGGACCGTATCGTGTACGCCGGGGACCCCTCTATGTCCAGAGGGGGCGGAGGGACCTCCGGAACCTCACCCTCCTGCATGGGACCAGCTACCACCGGCCTGAGGAGAGACACATGAAACGAGGGGTTAATACGATAATACGAAGGAAGTAACAATCGATAACACACCTCGTTTATTCTCCTCAGGACTTTAAATGGCCCTACACACTGCGGACCCAGCTTCCGGCAGGGCAGGCGGAGGGGCAGGTTTCGGGTCGAGAGCCAGACCCTATCCCCCGGTGCAAACACGGGGGCCTCACTGCGGTGACGGTCAGCGCTCTTCTTCTGCCGTCTACTCGCCTGACGCAGAGACTCCTGGACGGCTCTCCAGGTCTCCTTAGAGCGCTGTACCCACTCCTCCACAGCAGGAGCCTCGGTCTGACTCTGATGCCATGGTGCCAGAACCGGCTGGTACCCCAACACACACTCAAATGGTGACATGTTGGTAGAGGAGTGGCTTAGTGAGTTCTGGGCAATCTCTGCCCAGGGGATGTATCTTGACCACTCCCCTGGCCGGTCCTGGCAATACGACCGCAGAAACCTACCCACCTCCTGGTTCACTCTCTCCACCTGCCCATTACTCTCCGGGTGATACCCCGAGGTCAGGCTGACCGAGACCCCCAAATGCTCCATAAACGCCTTCCATACTCTGGAAGTGAACTGGGGACCCCGATCAGAAACGATATCCTCGGGCACCCCGTAGTGCCGGAAGACATGGGTAAATAGTGCCTCCGCAGTCTGCAGGGCCGTAGGGAGACCGGGCAACGGGATAAGACGGCAGGACTTTGAGAACCGATCCACAACAACCAGGATCGTAGTGTTTCCCTGAGATGGGGGAAGGTCAGTCAGAAAATCCACCGAAAGATGGGACCAGGGCCGTTGTGGAACGGGGAGGGGTTGTAACTTCCCTCGAGGCAGGTGCCTAGGAGCCTTACTCTGAGCGCATACCGAACAGGAAGAGACATAGAATCGCACATCCCTCTCCAAGGTGGGCCACCAGTACTTCCCCCTAAGACCTCGCACTGTCCTCGAAATACCCGGGTGACCTGACGAGAGTAAACTAGGAGCCCATCGAATCAATTGATCACGAACAGCGAGCGGTACGTACCTACGGCCCTCCGGGCACTGTGGAGGCGCAGGTTCCTCCCTTAACGCCCGCTCGATGTCCGCGTCCACCTCCCATACTATTGGTGCCACCAACTTGGCCGCTGGGAGTAGGATCGATGGACCGGTCCTCTGAGTCATAGAGGCGAGACAGCGCGTCGGCCTTAGTGTTTAGGGAGCCTGGTCTATAAGAGATCGTAAAACGAAATCTGGTGAAAAACATGGCCCACCTTGCCTGACGTGGATTCAGTCTCTTAGCTGATCGGATATACTCCAGGTTACGGTGGTCAGTCCAGATGAGGAAAGGGTGCTTAGCCCCCTCAAGCCAGTGTCTCCACACCTTCAGGGCCTTAACCATAGCCAACAACTCCCTATCCCCCACAGAATAATTCCGCTCCGCTGGCCCGAGCTTCTTCGAAAAAAAAGTACAGGGGCGGAGTTTTGGTGGCGTACCCGAGCGCTGTGAGAGCACAGCTCCAACCCCAGCCTCGGATGCGTCCACCTCTACTATGAACGCCAAAGAAGGGTCCGGATGCGCCAACACTGGCGCCTCGGTAAACAGCACCTTCAACCTACGGAAGGCTCCGTCCGCCTCTGCTGACCACTGCAAACGCACCGGCCCCCCCTTCAGCAGTGACGTAATAGGAGCTGCTACCTGACCAAAACCCCGGATAAACCTCCGGTAGTAATTGGCAAACCCTAAGAACCGCTGCACCTCCTTTACCGTGGTCGGAGTCGGCCAATTACGCACGGCTTTTACGCGGTCACCCTCCATTACCACCCCCGAGCTGGAAATGCGATAACCCAGGAAGGAAACGGCTTGTTTGGAAAACTCACATTTCTCCGCCTTCACGTACAGGTCATTCTCCAGCAGTCGCCCAAGAACCTTGCGCACCAGAGACACATGCGCGGCTCGTGTAGCGGAGTAGATCAAAATATCATCAATATACACCACCACACCCTGTCCGTGCAGGTCTCTGAGAATCTCGTCAACAAAGGATTGAAAGACAGCTGGAGCATTCTTTAACCCGTACGGCATGACGAGGTACTCATAATGGCCCGATGTGGCACTAAACGCGGTTTTCCACTCATCTCCTCCCCGAATACGCACCAGATTATACGCGCTCCTGAGGTCCAGTTTCGTGAAGAACCGTGCTCCGTGGAATGATTCCATCGCCGTAGCGATGAGAGGTAGTGGGTAACTAAAACCCACCGTGATGGAATTGAGATCTCGATAATCAATACACGGACGCAACCCACCATCCTTTTTCTTCACAAAAAAGAATCTCGGGGAGACATGGAGGGCCGAATGAATCCCTGTCCAAGAGCTTCCGTGACATGTCTCCATAGCCAACGTCTCCTCCTGGGACAAAGGATACACATGACTCCTGGGTAGTGCAGCGTTTACCTGGAGGTTTATCACGCAATCCCCCTGTCGATGGGGTGGTAATTGGGTCGCCTTCTTTTTACTGAAAGCGATAGCCAAATCGGCATACTCAGCGGGAATGCGCACGGTGGAAACCTGGTCTGGACTCTCCACCGTTGTCGCACCGATGGAAACTCCTACACACCTGCCTGAACACTCATCAGACCACCCCTGTAGAGCTCCCTGTCTCCACGAAATCTTCGGATTGTGAATAGCCAGCCAGGGAATCCCCAGCACCACCGGAAACGCAGGTGAATCGATAAGGAACAGACTAATCCGTTCCTTATGATTCCCCTGCGTCATCATCTCCAAAGGAATTGTGGCCTCCCTGACCAGCCCTGACCCTAATGGTCGACTATCTAAGGAGTGCACAGGGAAGGGGGGTTCTACCTTAACTAATGGAATCCTCAACTTCTGAGCGAGTCCGCGATCTATAAAGTTCCCAGCTGCGCCTGAATCGACTAGCGCCTTATGCTGGAGAGAGGGAAAAAATTTAAGGAAACATATTAACAAAAACATGTGACCAACAGGAAGCTCTGGGAGAGTGTTCTGCCTGCCCTCTCGATTCCCAGATGGACTCCTCCAGCACCGACCGGAAGTGTGCCCTCTTCGGCCACAACTGGTACAGGAGGAGCCTCCTCCTCCGATCTCCCTAGATGCTGCCCCTCCTAGCTCCATCGGGATGGGAGCAGGAGGGTCAGGAGGTGGAACTGACAGGACCCTTTCAGAACGTCCGCGAGCAGCTAGCAGATGGTCTAACCGGATAGACATGTCTATTAGTTCATCCAAACTGAGCGTAGTGTCCCGACAAGCCAGCTCTCTGCGGACGTCCTCTCTCAGGCTACACCTGTAATGGTCTATCAGGGCCCTGTCGTTCCACCCTGCTCCAGCGGCCAAGGTCCGGAAATCCAGCGCGAAGTCCTGCGCGCTCCTCGTCCCCTGCCGGAGATAGAACAATCTCTCACCCGCCGCTCGGCCATCTGGAGGGTGATCGAACACGGCCCGAAAACGGCGGGTGAACTCCGGGTAGTGGCCCCTCGCTGAGTCGGGCCCGTTCCAGACCGCATTGGCCCACTCTAGGGCTCTACCCGTCAGGCAGGAGACGAGGACACTCACGCTCTCTTCGTCCGAGGGAGCTGGTCGAACGGTGGCCAGGTACAGATCTAATTGTAGCAGGAATCCCTGGCACCCCGCCGCCGCTCCATCGTACTGACTCGGAGGCGTAATACGCAAAGCGCTGGCACCGGATCCCGCTGGAGGAGATGGTATAGTTGCTGGAGGGAGGGTAGGTGGGGTAGTAGGGAGACCACTCCTCTCCCAACAATCCATCCTCTCCATCATTTGATCCATAGCTGATCCGATGCGATGGAGGATGGACGTGTGATGAAGGACTCTCTCCTCCATCGTGGGGAGAGGGGTGGTCGCTGCTCCTGCTGGCTCCATATGAGGGTGCGGGCTTCTGTTACGAACAATGAGGAAGAATGTGAGGAGTCAGGCGCAGAGAGCAAAGATATGGGGAAAAACCACTCTTTAATGTCCAACCAGAAGAACAACTGGTAACGTCAAAACATTGGCGTAAAAATCCACTTGAATAAAGTACACACTGGAAAAATAAATCCAGACAGTGGAAAACCCCAAATAAAACGAACAACCTCATACAAAACAGAAAGACAAGCCCGCACAAACAGAAGCGGGCTAAACGAACTTAAATAGCACCACCCTAACAACCAAACAATAAACAGGTGAAAACAATTAGTCAAAACCAAACGAAAAGGAAAAAGGGATCGGTGGCAGCTAGTAGACCGGCGACGACGACCGCCGAGCGCCACTCGAACAGGAAGGGAAGCCACCTTCGGTAATGCTCGTTACACTGACAATGAATCAAACTCCCCAGCTTATGCTCACCAAATGGACGTTAGCTGTGACGAGACGCCCATGCATTAACTTTTGTTCGCTGTAGGCTACATGTCGGGGGATGTTATTCACGAGGACATATTGTTATGTCTCACGATTCCCGAGCATGAAACGGCACAGAGGATGTTCAGTGTGCTGCATGGCTATCTTGACGGAAAAACAAATTCCACGGCATCGACTGGTGGGCTTTTGCACACTGGCGGGAAGGCGGGCAGGTCGCTGCACTCTAGTTATGAATGTGTCTCCCTCTTCCATATGGATGCATTGTATGATACACCAAGAGCAACTGGCGGCAAAAGAGCTGAGCACAGAACTGAGATATACTGCAGAAGGTAACTTTGATTGTAAACTACATCAAACCCTGTCCCCTGCTTACACGCCTGTTCGCAAAACTATGTGGAGATATGGGATCAGAGCATGACAATGTCAATTTCCCACCGAGGCTTGGTGGTTATCGAGGGGGAGAGTTGGAAAGATTTTTCACATTGAGAGGAACTGTTGTCATTCACAATGTATGTAAAAACAACTGACTTGGTTGACTGTGTTGTAGTAAAGAGAAAACGTGTCTCCTTGCCTATGTAACAGACATATTGAACAACTGAACGCAAGCATACAGGGGAAAAAACAAACATTCTACAGATGAGTGACCGAATCTGTGAATTGAGGAAAGCATTCTTATTGGAGAGAGAGTCTTTCAAAAGCGAACCATAACCCCTCCCCTCGGCTGTGCATATTTATAACAGAAAACAGCATCAGTAAGTGTCACCCAAGTCATAGACTGATCTCTCTGCTACCGCACGGCAAGTGGTACCGGGGCACCAAGTCTAGGTCCAAAAGGCTCCTTTAACAGCTTCTACCCCATAAGACTGCTGAACAATTAATCAAATGGCCACCCAGACAATTTACATTGACTCTCTCCCCCCCACTCCCTTTGTTTTTACACTGCTGCTTCTCGCTGTTAATTATCTATGCATTGTCACTTTAGCCCCACACATTGACTGGGTACCGACCCCCTGTACATAGCCTCTTTATTGTTATTTTGTGTTACTTTTTATTTTATTTTTAACTTTATTTAGTAAATATTTTCTTAACTCTATTTCTTGAACTGTATTGTTGGTTGAGGGCTTATAATTGCATTTCACGATAAGGTCTACACCTATTGTATTCGGTGCATGTGATAAATAACATTTTATTTTATTTGTCCTACACGAGTGACGACTGCTCACCTCCAATGCTTGGAAGAGCACTTTGGGACCTACTTCCCAATCTGTTTGACTGTGATCCTGGCTCAGTTGACATGCTGGTATGTGAAATCGAACAAGTAGAAGCTTTTTCTACTTGGAACCGGGAGGTTCACTCGACTTTATTCATGGTTTCCTCACACGTAAAGGTGGTGAAATTATTTGGGAATTAAGTCAAGGTCGGAATACAGCATATCTGTAGACACACCTCCGTCACACCTTCATTTATTCGATCTCCACCCAAAATGAATAGCAGGTGAATAGCATGCTATTCCCATGCTTAAATTCAAGATCAGAATACGCAAAGAGAGAGTGCATAAAAAGGGAATAGCGTTCCATTTACGCGCTCCTAACGTGGGTCGGAATCGGGGCCTTAAATTGTACTATGCATGGTGTGCAGAAAATTGAAAGATTCCAATGTTTTTTTTGTGTGCCATAAAGTCGGCTATATAGTACAATCTTTAGCTTGCCCTCAAGCGGAATGGAGCCAACTACAAGGGAACTTTTTATTTCCTCTTGTCATGTCCACTCCTGCTCCCCATTTTAATACAGAAATTAATAAAAACACTTGCGTTTCCCTTTTACTTTATGTAGTTGTTACTTTTCACAATGACCCTGGAAGTCATTCCATTTTAAACACAGGCAATGAATAGGATTATAGGATTGTAACCAGTGAACAGACTGGCTGAGTAAAGTCTCTGGGTCCTTTGATTCAGGGAAAATACATCTCAGACAGGGCCATTCAAGGTGTAGCATCACGGCAAACTGACAGATAGAGTTTTTATTTAGATTATATAATAAATAAGATGTGACTCTCCATGCTTGTCAGAACAGCATAACCAAATCAAAGTCACATTTCACATCTCTGTCTGTTCAACCAGTACAGCAGAGAGAGATCGAGAGCTCAAATATATCAAGGCCAAACCAGGTCTTTCAGGAAAAATTGTATAGGGCTACTGCAATATTTTTCCCAGACAAGTGCAGAGGCCTTCAGCTCTTCCCCTCTCAAAATATATTTTGACAAGTAGTCCCAAACAGAAAGTGAGGAAACTCCCTCTCCTCATTGGTTTAATGTGCAGGTAATGCCCACTTCTCTCCCCTTCCATATTCTCCTTCGATAAACACCTCCCATCCCACCACCATCCATCTACTTCCTCCCTATCTTTTCCCCGAGAGAGATTGCACCTCGACAACACTGACAATCTGCGAGGCACAAAGGGGATGACTGGAAGATTATTCTTTGTGATGAGGAACACATTATTTTATTCTGGTGGGATAAGTGTAAGCAAAGTCGTCTCTGATTCTGAGCAACAATCAATCCACAGGCACTTATTGCTCTGCCGTTACTAACAGACTTCTGCATTCATTATCCCACCCTGGCCAAACAGCGAGCGTTGGAGACGTGATCCGCATGGTAAACGCAGGCTCACATATTGCATCTCTCCAAACTCCCACTGAAACAGCAGCACAGTCAGTCACCACCGGTAGCCTCAATAGACTGTACCCAGCCAGCACAGCAGCCCACAGCAATGAACTCCTCTGCTCTACACAACACCCACCTCCTCACATAACATGCAACCAGAAATCAGCACAAACATGAAAATATCTATCTAGACTCAATATCATATAGACAGAGGAACACCGTCTGGCTGGTCAATATCTCAAACCTTCCTGTAATTGAGACTCTCTACACTGCACTTCCTAAGAGCTGATGGCCTACTGGTGCAGCAACACTAAAATTAAACTGTGCAGTATTGGCATTTTGCTACAGGCATGAGTCATTAAGGTCCAGTTAGTAAATTAAACAAAAATTGTGTCATCAAATCCTAGCCAGTTTTGCTATATATATATATATATATATATATATATATATATATATATATATATACTGTATATATAATTTTTTTTAATGTGAAAATGAATTGGAGAAGCTAATTGGCCTGTTTCAGGTTGTGTAGTTATTGCAGTGAGAGAAATAATAGTGGGAACATTTCAGTGTTACATTTTGTTCTCTGTTTATTTGTATGCCCTCAACATCATTGTAGCACGATTCATGCTTATGCAATGCCTGTAAAAGGTGAACATGCACTATGTGGTTCACACTCAATTTCACTTCTGTCCTCCAATGATAAAAGGAAATTAATCATGACCACTGTTGTTCTGTAAATGAATAAATAACATAATTATGCATTGGTCAAAACAGGCTTAGCGAACATAAACAGGAACTGTTAAGGACATGTGGATAGTGACCATTTTGTGTTGCATAATAATGTGTTTATGTTGAATGTATACAGTACTTCCCACATCACTACATATATCACTAGATTCAGAAATGTTTTTCAAATTCATTTATTCTTCATTAAAAATAAGATAAATATTTCAAAAGTACCCTTTTAGATTTAGCTTTAGACATATTGTTTGGAACAATGTACTCCTCAAACACATTACATTTCCAGAGTGGTCTCCCTGGTATTTTTGAAGATGCAACCCATTTTATGGATATAAATTGACTTCATAGGTCATTAACCAATTACAGCCCTCGTTTAGGATTGCACATTCAGCAAATCACCAGCAGAGAGATTTCCATTTGAAATCATTTTCCCATTCACTGTGTTGGTGGTGCTCATAGAATGTATAATAACTTAAAAATTAGCAGAGGCCAACTTGTCGAGGTATATTGTTCCAAAATAAACAAAATCAAAAAGGGTACTTTTGAGATATTGATATTGTTAATGTTGAATAAACGTATGTAAAACAAATCTGAATCTAGACATACTCCATATGTTAGAGCACACTATAAGGAGTATAATGACACCAAGATGATGTCTGTATCATGTGCGGTTCAAAGGGTCTTACAGGAGACATGTATACAGTAGGTCTAAAATTGCCACTTTCATCATGATTTTCTCACAAACAGTTTTTGATACAAATGTAAAAAGCATGTCAAACATCCTTGCTCCCAATGTTCTATGTGAGAATTGACAGACCAATCAGAGATACCAAAAATATATTTGGTCTATCCTGGTGTGGAATCTCCCAGTCATCTTGTGTCTCAGATTTCAAACATCATGTACTGTCCATTTGTTATAACATGTGCTGTGTGTTCCTTAACTCATCTTTCTGTTCCCATCGTGTTCATTGAGTTCCAGTTATTGGACAGGAATCACATCAGATGTCAGACATGTTCTGTACTGTATGGGTTGTATGGTTTGTCATTCAGCAGCTACCCATTTGCCACCTTAAAAAACAGCTTTCTGAGGTGAATGAAAAGTCATCAAAACAGGAGAAGGCCAGTGTCAATGGCTGGGCCTTCTTCTCAATATCCTTTCCACACTCAACTCACTTCTCACAGCTAGGTCTAAATCATCTGACGTCAGCTAGCTAGCAGTCACTTGTCCTTGTGACTTGGATCTGACCAGGTTCTTGTTGTTTACACCAAACACACACTGAACCCAATCAGGGGCTTTAATCAAAATATTTGTTTTAAAGTAGCCACTTGTTTTGTTCATGAGTGCTCTAATTATTATTGAGAGCATAATAGAAGAGTTACCTAGCACATACTTTAGTACATATTTTAGCACATACTTTTCTCAGACTAAGAGCTGCCAATGAGTTCTGTTGGTATTTGTGTTTGTCCTTGGCATAGCCTGCGTCACAAATGGCACCCTATTACCTATATAGTGCACTACCTTTGACCAGAGCTCAGGGCTCCTATATAGGAAATAGGGTGCCATTTGGGGTGTTGTCAAAGGTTGGGAAGAGCTCTGGGGTCAGGGAGTTGGTGAGGGGTTGAGGTCGTGACCTTGCCAGGTTCTTCATCTCGGGGAAAAGTTACATAGCTATCTGTCAATAAGTGACAGCAACAATGGACTCTATTCAATCAGATCTGCTGTAGCCAACATCTGCGTAGCGGTTGTTTTTAGCATTGTCGGAGGTGGAACTGCGTTAGAATTGGCAAATCCACAAGTGGCTCCTGGCATTCTACCTAAAGTGGACATTGCCATTGGCTGCACAGAGTTGCATTAAGAGATATTCCATGCAGCCGTGTTGTGTTGACATCACACATTCCAGACTTTCAAATTTATAATCTACATCTTGATTAGAGGGCTGCCTCGCCTGTCCTTAGGAAACTTTGCAGTTTTTTTCCTGTATTTATTACATTGTTAGCCAAAAAAATCTTAAGTGTTATTACATACAGCCGGGAAAAACTATTGGATATCAGAGCGGCGTCAACTTACCATGTTGTTTACCATTCGGCCATCAGATTTGCCACACATCACATCACTGCACTCTATACTCTTCTGTAAACTGGTCATCCCTGTATACCCGTCGCAAGACCCACTGGTTGATGCTTATTTATAAAACCCTCTTAGGCCTCACTCCCCCCTATCTGAGATATCTACTGCAGCCCTCCACATTCAACACCAGTTCTGCCAGTCACATTCTGTTAATGGTCCACAAAGCACAAACATCCCTGGGTCACTCGTCTTTTCAGTTCGCTGCAGCCAGCGACTGGAACGAGCTGCAACAAACACTCAAACTGGACAGTTTTATCTCAATCCTGTTCATTCAAAGACACAATCATGAACACTCTTACTGACAGTTGTGGCTGCTTTGCGTGATGTATTGTTTTCTCTCCTTCTTGCCCTTTGTGCTGTTGTCTGTGCCCAATAATGTTTGTACCCTGTTTTGTGCTACTACCATGTGTTGCTACCATGTTGTATTGTCATGTGTTGCTGCCATACCAAGTTGTTGTCTTAGGTCTCTCTTTATGTAGTGTTGTCTTTCTTGTCATGATGTGTATTTTGTCCAATATTTTTATTTAATTTATTTTTAATCCCAGCCCCCCATCCTGCAGGAGGCCTTTTGCCTTTTGGTAGGCCGTCATTGTAAATAAGAATTGTTCTTAACTGACTTGCCTAGTTAAATAACGGTTAAATAAAAAGAAATAGCACTACAACCAGGAATATGACTTTCCAGAAGCGGACCCTTTCTTCGCACCACCCAGGGCATTTGAACTGATCCCAGAGGCCGAACCAAAACAACGCCGCCGGAGGAGAGGGAATCGGAGCGGTCTTCTAGTCAGACTTAAGAGGCGCGCACACCACCCACCACTTCCAAGTATATTACTCACAAATGTCCAGTCCCAAGATAACAAAGTTGACGAGATCAGGGCAAGGATTGCTTTCCAGAGTGAGATCAGGGATTGTATGTTTCATGATTAACTACTCATGGTCTAATTGTAACAACATACGGGAACTCAAGTCCTTTTGTTCACCTGACCTAGAATTCCTCACAATCAAATGCCAACCATATTATCTCCAAAGATAATTATTTTTGGTTATTGTCACAGTCATGTATATCCCCCCTCAAGCCGATACCACGACAGCCCTCAAGGAACTTCACTGGACTTTATGCAAACTGGAAACCATATATCCTGAGGCTGCATTTATTGTAGCTGGGGATTTTAACAAAGCAAATTTGAAGAAAAGGTTATCTAAATTCTATCAGCATATTGACTGTAGCACTCACGCTGGAAAAACACTGGACCATTGTTACTCCAACTTCCTGGATGCATACAAGGCCCTCCCGCGCCCTCCTTTTGACAAATCTGACCACGACTACATTTTGCTCCTCTCTTCCTATAGGCAGAAACTCAAACAGGAAGCACCTGTGCTCAGGACTATTCAACGCTGGTCTGACCAATCGGAATCCATGCTTCAAGGTTGTTTTGATCACGCGGACTGGGATATGTTCCGGGTAGCCTCTGAGAATAATACGAACCTGTACACCGAGTTTATCAAGAAGTTTATATGAGATGTTGTACCCACTCTGACTATTAAAACCTACCCTAACCAGAAACCGTGGATAGATGGCAGTATTCGCGCAAAACTGAAAGCACGAACCACTGCATTTAACCATGGCAAGGTGACGGGCAATATATCAGAATACAAACAGAGTAGTCGTTCCCTCCGCAAGGCAATCAAACAGGCAAAACGTAAACATCAAGACAAAGTGGAGTCTCAATTCAACGGCTCAGACATGAGACGTATGTGGCAGGGTTTACAGACATTCACGGACTACAAAAGGAAAACCAGCCACGTTGCGGACACTGTCTTGCTGCTAGACTAGCTAAACACGTTCTTTGCCTGCTTTGAGGATAACACAGTGCCACTGACGCGGCCAGCTACCAAGGACTGTGGGCTCTCCTTAAACGTGGCTGACGTAAGACATGTAAATGTTTTAACCCTCGCAAGGCTGTCAGCCCAGACGGCATCTTTAGCAGCGTCCTCAGAGCATGCTCAGACCAGCTGGCTGGTGTGTTTACAGATAGATTAAATCTCTCCCTATCCAAGTCTGCTGTTCCCACATGCTTCAAGATGGCCACCATTGTTCTTGTACCCAAGAATGCAAAGGTAACTGAACTAAATGACTATCGCCCTGTAGCACTCACTTCTGTCATGAAGTGATTTGAGAGACTAGTGAAGGATCATATCACCTCCACCTTACCTATCACCCTAGACCAACTTCAATTTGCTTACCGACCCAATAGGTCCAAAAACGATGCAATTGCCATCACACTGCGCTATCCCACCTGGACAAGAGGAATACCTATGTAAGAATGCTGTTCAATGACTATAGCTCAACATTCAACACCATAGTACCCTCCAAGTTAATCATTAAGCTTGAGGCCCTGGATCTCAACCCCTCCCTGTGCAATTGGGTCCTGGACTTCCTGACGGGCCGCCCCCAGGTGGTGAAGGTAGGAAACATCTCCACTTCACTGATTCTCAACACTGGGCCCCCACAAGGGTGAGTGCTCAGGACCCTCTTGTACTCCCTGTTCACCCATGACTGCGTGGCCATGCAGGTCTCCAACTCAATGATCAGGTTTGCAGTCAAATCAGTAGTAGGCTTTATTACCAACAACGACGAGACAGCCTACAGGGAGGTGAGGGTGGTGTCAGGAAAATAACCTCTCACTCAACGTCAACAAAACAAAGGAGATGATCGTGGACCTCAGGAAACAGCAGAGGGAGCACACCCCTATCCACATCGACGGGACAGCAGTGGAGAAGGTGGAAAGTTTTAAGCTCCTCAGTGTACACATTGCTGACAAACTGAAATGGTCCATCCACACAGACAGTTTGGTGAAGAAAGCACAGGAGGCTGAAGAAATTTGGCTTGTCACCTAAAACCTTCAAACTTTTACCGATGCACAATTGAGAGCATCCTGTCGGGCTGTATCACCGCCTGGTACGGCAACTGCACCGCCCACAACTGCAGGGCAGAGAGTGGTGCAGTCTGCACAACGCATTATCAGGGGCAAACTACTTGCCCTCCAGGACACCTACAGCACCCAATGTCACTGGAAGGCCAAAAAGATCATCAAGGACAACAACCACCCAAGCCACTGCCTGTTCACCCTGCTATCATTCAGAAGGTGAGGTCAGTACAGATGCATCAAAGCTGGGACTGAGAGACTGAAAAACAGCTTCCATCTCAAGGCCATCAGACTGTTAAACAGCCATCACTATCACAGAGGCTGCTGCCTATATACAGACTTGAAATAATTGGCCACTTTAATAAATGGAACACTAGTCACTTTAATAATGCCACTTTAATGTTTACATATCTTGCATTCCTCATCTCATATGTATATACTCTATTCTATACTATCTATTGCATCTTAACCTATGCCGCTCTGACATGGCTCATCCATATTTTTATACATTATCATTCCATTCCTTTACTTAGATTTGTGTGTATTAGGTTTTTGTTGTGTAATTGTTAGATATTACTTGTTAGATATTTCTGCACTGTCGGAACTAGAAGCAGAAGCATTTCGCTACACTCGCAATAACATCTGCTAACCATGTGTATGTGAACAATACCATTTGATTTGAAATGTTTTTCAATTTGACCGTAATTATTTATATATAGCCTATACTTTCTAGCGAAGTGAGTGGGATGGGTGTGGCTTCGTGACAATGATCAAGAGCAGCTGCTCACCGATTTGATGGCTCCAATGCAGTCAGACCTCCGACACCACAAATAAAATTGCTGGCTGGCGTCAGTAACACTTGATCTGACTGAATCTAGGCCAATGTCACAAATACACTGTGCTGTTTCCAGTATCCGTGCTGTTAGACGTCCTATTCCCTACATAGTGCACTATACTTTTGAACAGTCCTATGTGCCCTGGTCAAAAGTAGTGCATTATATAGAAGGAAAAGGGAGCCATTTTAGACGCAGTCAAATACAGTACATGTCATCCCAGTGCTCCAGTTAGCTAGCGGGTCTGTGGGGGGTCATAGCGGTAGCGTCTGTATGGTATGGCCTAATTAACCCTAACCAGAGAACCTCCAGCCCTGCGATGATGGAACAAGACTCGCTCCCTCTCTGCAGCCTCTTTAGCTCTAAGTGTGACCCATTTCTCACTGCAGATTAACTGCACTAGCACTATTAATAGCATTACAATGCAACATGGCATGCCTGGACAAAATATATCACCCAGAGAGGCAAAAGCAACTTTAATATTCCCCCAAGCAAAGTTTCAAAAGTACCTCCTAGCAGATTTTTCAGGGTAAAAAATGTTTTGCAGGGTTGGCATCATTTACATAAAGAAGTAAGCTATTTAAATGTGAGCTCCAGAGAGCAGGTTGCGCCACAAGGGTGTCTTTGCATACAGTAAGTTCTACAGCAGCTTGTGTTTTTGCTTTCTTCTTTTCATTGCAGCAGGTTTACTGTAGTTATCGCTGAATATATCAGAAGTGATTCCCCGAACTGAGTCTGATACCCTGAGTCTGTTTGTTTTCAGGATAATCTGTTAACAGACCGTGTCATGTTTACGAGTCACGTGGTGTTTTACTGTATAATAAAAACTGAAAGGCAAATTCAATACTCATTCAGCATGTTTGTATTCGTCCAAGCCATCTTAGTGAATCTGACTGTGATAATGAAAAGTAAACTCAGCAAAAAAAGAAACGACCTCTTACTGTCAACTGCGTTCATTTTCAGCAAACTTAACGTGTAAATATTTGTATGAACATAAGATTCAACAACTGAGATATAAACTGAACAAGCTCCACAGATATGTGACTAACAGAAATTGATTAATGTGTCCCTGAACAAAGGGGGGCGGGGGTCAAAATCAAAAGTAACAGTCAGTATCTGGTGTGGCCACCATTTTCATTAAGAACTGCAGTGCATCTCCTCCTCATGGATTGCATCAGATTTGCCAGTTCTTGCTGTGAGATGTCACCCCACTCCTCCACCAAGGCACCTGCAAGTTCCCGGACATTTCTGAGGGGAATGGCCCTAGCCCTCACCCTCCGATCCAACAGGTCCCAGACGTGCTCAATGGGATTGAGATCCAGGCTCTTCACTGGCCATGGCAGAACACCGACATTCCTGTCTTGTAGGAAATCACGCACAGAACGAGCATTATGGCTGGTGGCATTGTCATACTGGAGAGTCATGTCAGGATGAGTCTGCAGGAAGGGTACCACATGAGGATGTCTTCCCTGTAACGCACAGCGTTGAGATTGCCTGCAATGACAACAAGCTCAGTCCGATGATGCAGTGACACACTGCCCCAGACCGTGACGGACCCTCCACCCCCAAATTGATCCCGCTCCAGAGTACAGGCCTCGGTGTAACGCTCATTCCTTCGCCGATAAACGTGAATCCGACCATCACCCCTGGTGAGACAAAACCGTGATTTGTCTGTGAAGAGCA
The DNA here is from genome assembly GCF_016432855.1 of Salvelinus namaycush. Lineage (NCBI taxonomy): Eukaryota > Metazoa > Chordata > Actinopteri > Salmoniformes > Salmonidae > Salvelinus > Salvelinus namaycush. Next base: position 16,222,028 of record NC_052334.1, read on the forward strand.
CTTTTTGCCAGTCCTGTCTGGCCCAGCGATGGTGGGTTTGTGCCCATAGGCGACGTTGTTGACGGCGATGTCTGGTGAGGACCTGCCTCACAACAGGCCTACAAGCCCTCAGTCCAGCCTCTCTCAGCCTATTGAAGACAGTCTGAGCACTGATGGAGGGGTTGCACGTTCCTGGTGTAACTCGGGCAGTTGTTGTTGCCATCCTGTACCTGTCTCGCAGGTGTGATGTCCAGATGTACCGATCCTGTGCAGGTGTTGTTACACGTGGTCTGCCACTGCGAGGACGATCAGCTGTCCGTCCTGTCTCCCTGTAGTGCTGTCTTAGGTGTCTCACAGTACGGATATTGCAATTTATTGCCCTGGCCACATCTGCAGTCCTCATGCTTCCTTGCAGCATGTCTATGGCACGTTCACGCAGATGAGCAGGGACCCTGGTCATCTTTCTTTTGGTGATTTTCAGAGTAGTAGAAAGGCCTCTTTAGTGTCCTAAGTTTTCATAACTGTGACCTTAATTGCCTACTGTCTGTAAGCTGTTAGTGTCTTAACGACCGTTCCACAGGTGCATGTTCATTAATTGTTTATGGTTCATTGAACAAGCATGGGAAACAGTGTTTAAACCCTTTACAATGAAGATTTGTGAAGTTATTTGGATTTTTACGAATTATCTTTGAAAGACAGGGTCCTGAAAAAGGGACGTTTGTTTTTTTGCTGAGTTTACAAATCCCAATATGAAAACGTGCATCAAATCAGAGTCACTTCTGCAAGGTGGATGGTATTACCTAGGAGGGGGGGTAAAATAAAACAAGCGGCTGTTTCATATGGAGAGCCCTCTATCTGTGGAAGGAAGCTTACCTTCTGTTGAGTTCAGCCGAGAAGTTGATAGAGGGGCTGCAGATACTCTGAAGAAATATTTTAATCTGTTTGAGCCTTCCCTCCTGGGCTCCAGTGCAGTCGTTCTGGAGCTCCAGGGTCCTTTCTCCTGTATCTGGCTTTTGGAAATTAGTTTTATTCATCCTTCCGGCTCACATCTGGCTCTAAGGGCGATGTTTTTTCAGTGGGGCTCAGGCTAAAAGAGGGTAATACTTTGTCATTAAAAAGACTGGTGAGAGTGAGACTGCGTGCCCTGGCTAGACTCCATAGAGACTATAGTTGCCAGATGACATTGTGTAAATATGCCATCAATGGGCTATGACCTCATCACAGGTCTACCGCTTCATTCAACTATTGGCTAAGTGTCAGATGTGTCATTCTCGATCATGCAACATGCTCCCCGACCTCCTGTCCACAGTCATGATGATATAATGCAGATTAACTATTAGTAACAATGTTCTCTCTTGTTGGTAGAAGAGAGAGCAAGAGAGGGAGGGAAAGACAGAGAGAAAAGATAGAGAAAGACAGAAAGAGACAAAGGAAGTAAAATGAGGAGTAGAGGATCCTGGGGCATTATAGAACACAGGAGACTGGAACAACAGTCAAACATATCAGTCATTGGATGCCATGCAGCTATACTCCTACTACCGTCTTAGGTTTTACTACTGCCTTAGACATCCTTTTGATGCTTTTATCTCCCATTCATCGCCTCTGCTATTCTTTAGCATATAAATTCTGGGATCTTGGAACAACTGACTAGAGGGCCTGTAACAGACGGAATGAATCTCATTCATGTCCAATCATAATGCTCTATGTATCTAATCAGCCATAATTTCATTAATGATTGTTAGATCGGGGGACAAAAGCCAGAGCTGCTGGATGCTGAGCAACGATAAGCGATTTTTCTGTGCCCCAGATCACACAGAGGGACAACCGCTGGCATTTCTGCCTGCCTGGATTAAAATACTATATTTGAAATCTTTCAACAACAAAAAATTGCTTTGTCTTAAGTCTGCCTGGAGTGCCAGATGGGCTGGGTTTGCAGTTTTGTGAATATTATTTTGGTCCATCAAGCCAAGCAAGCTCAATCAAGTAAATATCAAATAGTATTTGAACCCAAGCTGCCTGCCCATTTTCCTGCCTGTGTGTCTGCCTGCATTGGGGCCTGGACTTGGACAGTGGCAGAAGACAGTTATCGGCCTGGTTAAGTGCAGTAATACCGTGCTAGCCACCGCAGCCCTGGTGTGAAGAGAAGAGAAAGAGAGTGCTAGGTCAGGGGAAGGAGAGGATCATGGCAGCCACCTGTCACTCAGGAGACCGGAGCTCATCTCTAAAAAGGGACCTTGTACTTTGGATAAATAGACTCTATGTTATGGAGATTGTGTGGCCCTGACAACTTGTCATGACATGCAGGAATACTGTACCTGTGCCGTTTCAAGGCATTTTTTTTGACCGGGGTTCTGAATACTATGCATGTTTTTTTATTTTTTTTTATCTCTGACTTTTGTGGACATTGTACCACACTATGTGCAGTGTAGGCCGACACAGTAACTGGTGACTCCTTCATTATAGCCTGTGTGTGAATATAATCTATCCATCTGTTCGTTTCCTGCCCATCTTTCTGTGTTTGCTTGTGTAAGTGTGGATTTCCCTGATGTAAGATGAGGCTATTTCTCATGATGTGTTATGGGAGAGGCTATAAGGACACTGCTGACCTGCAAAACAACTAACCACAATCTAAAACTGACCCTTACCCTAACCGTAATCCAATCCGTAACCCTGATTTTAACCTAACCTTAACCAATTCTGTAATTACAAGTCAGTTTGCAGGTCAGGAGCGTCTGTAAAACGTTCTCTTATGACATGAGCCATTTCTCAAGAAAGGAAGGATCAGGGTCCTGTGCAATGGGCAGCCAAATATAGCTCTGACTCTGCAATAAATGTGGTGAATAAAGAGGAGCAGCTAGCTTCAAAACATTACTGCTACAGTACTGTATGTTTCTGTGTGATGTGGGTGCCAAGACGCTGGCAAACTAGATGAATTATTGAAATATTAGACATCTTTCAGTGTGCTTAGAGAAGCTTTGAACATCCATTCTCAAAACCCACACATTCAAATATAACCTAGTTTCACTGCAGCGATCAGTCATATGCACACGTGTGCGTTAGGATACCTGTGTGTGTGTTTGGCTTAGGACACAGCTAGTTATGCTAACAGTAAATGAAGCTCCAGCCCCTCTTGCCAAAAAACTTGATGACATAATCCTGTTTAAAAATACAGTTAGTAGCTCATATTTAATACGCCATTTTCTGTGCATATTTCTAGGCAAAAGTGTTTTCCCCTTAATCTATGAAAGTTACATCACTTGACGTCTCAGTGACAGGAACCCCTATAAAACCATGCTAAATATAGCATCTGACAAATCATATGCTTCAAATGATTTATAAAAGGATTAGTGTGTTTATTGGTCATGTGATTGTTGATTCCCTTTGATTTTATAGTCAATATGTTACACAATGAATATCTCTTTCTGATTTCCCTTGTGATTGTTATACTGAATTAAAGGGGATTGCATTTGAAAATGTACCCTCCCACTATAAGATCACAGATGCTAACAATGAAAAACTCCTTAGAATCACACCGGCTACACTTGTTAATAGTATTTAGGATGATGTGGCTTCCTCCCTACCACAGTAACATCAAATATGCTCAATAAAGTAGCTAACAAGGTCAGTGCTAGTAAGGAAAGACAAGTGCGAGTGTTTAGTTCAAGAAAGGTAAGTTTGTTATTTTCTTTCATGGGGGGGCTGTGTTAATCAAGATGGTTTCAAACTTGAATGAGTTATGTTTTTAAAATAACTCCTGACCCGAAGACACTTTTTAACAGAGGTGACATCTGTTCTGAAGCACATTATTAATCCTAATCAAAGCTCCTAACAGACAAATAAAACAGATTGAGACACCACAAACCGATCAAGCAAACTGCTATGTACTCTCCGCACAACCATATGTGAGAGGAGTTACACTCTGTTCTCATCCCCAAGGCAGTGTGTGTACTCTGCAGATGTTGCTTAAGCACTGATTACCTGTGAAGCTCTCTGGTAAATGGTGTTCACCTCTTTAACCCTCTCCCAGGCCTTATCCGACAACATCACACGGCAGAGTGCATCTCTTTCTCCCCCTCTCTCTGCCTATCCCCCTCTCCCTGCCAGCCAGACAAACATACTCACAGTAACTGATTGACCATCTCCTTAGAGCCACTTATCCTTTTACTTCTGATGTGCAGGAGCCTGGCTATCAAATATATCTTTGACAGGATCAAGTGTGATTTTACCATTAACCTCTAAAACTCTAAGCCGTTGACATTTTTGGACACATATTTAACCCCATATTTTTGCACAAAACTACCTCCATTCATTTGTATGGGTTACTTCCAGACGAGTCCCGTGACACTTGTGGGGTCTTGTTTTTACACAGAATGGATGCTGAATACGTTTGTGAGAAGACCGATTTTCTGGATGTCTCCTGTTGTTATGAATACTCAGGGATAAAAAGGTGTAGATTCACGCGCATAGCGCAGCAGGTGTTTATTTCACCTTCGCAGAAGGCTGGAATCGTGGTCATAGGCAGGCAATGGTGATACAGGTAGGTGAACCAAAACTAGGAATGAAGGCTTTAACTGGTTCTCACAAACGAGCTAGGAAAAGGCTTAGTAGAGTAAAAACAAACAATACCTCAAAGGCACAAACAGAGTGAAATAAACTAAATAAGGAGCTGATGAGACCAGGTGAGTAACTAACAGGTCAAATCAATGAACACAAAGAAACAGGGCTACATTCAAGAACACAATGAAACAGAACACAAGGTTGACTAAGAAAATAAATACAGATATAAATACTGTCGACCCAACGGCACCGGAGGGTGGAACAGAGGTGGCCGCCTACCTCGGGGGCGAGGCCTGGCAGGCTGGTTCGACAAGGTCGTGGACAAGGTCCAGTGGGTCTGTCCGGGGCTCGACCCCGAGGTCGGGGAGCGGGACAGTTACAGTGGAATGCCTGAATCTCTGGGTCGAGGATGTCCTGGTCGGAGACCCAGGACCAGTCTTCAGGCCCATAACCTTCCCAGTCCACTAGATAGTGGTTGCGACCTCCAGTCGTCAACAACTGGGACAGTACCAGGCTCCGCCTCCCAAGGAAACATGGGGGGTTGGTAACCAAGTACACACTGAAACTGAGTAAGGCAGAGGGATGAATGCATGAGTTAGTTCTCAGCGTATTCGGCCCTGGCCATATACCTACTCCAGTCATGTTGAGAGGTAGAACATTGTTGGCAGAGGTACTTCCCTATTTCTTGGTTCAGGTGTTCCGTCTGCCCGTTGGTCAGGGGATGGTACCCGGAGGAGAGGCTGAGGGCAACGCCCAGTCGGTCACAGAAGGCTCACCACACCCGGGAGACAAAACTGGGGCCCGCGGTCAGAGACAATGTCCTCCGGAATCACATACAGTCTGAACACCAACACCGGAACACCATTCAAAGATGGCGTAGCAGTGCGGACGTGTTTGTCGTTGTCCCGTGTAAATTTTCTGTATCTCTTTTTCATTTTTTTAAAATTAAATATACCTACCGGCAACCAGCCTTACCCAATGTGATACGGATCTGCTATTTTTAGACCTTATAGCTAGAACCTACATCAGAAGCTAATCAGCTAATTAGCTATTGAGTCAGTGTTAGCCACTGCTACCGGCCTTTACCTTTAGCTCAGACTCCACCCGCTTTTAGCATGGATAATAACAGCCAGTCTGCACAGCGCGACATTGAACCCTGAGCATATCGGACTGCTTTTCTCCACTCGGCTACACAGCTCATGCCTCCCGGACTCTTCACTAACACGACTAGAAGCCACTTGTTAAAGGAATTTAATTCCTATATGTTTATCAACCAATTCAATTAAAAACTCTGCCCATACATAAGAATTTGTAAGATACTTATCAGCATTAAATGGACAGAAACCAGTATCAAAATCAATCAATCAATAGCGTTTATTCTCGAGAGTACTGATCATAGTACAATTTACATCAGGTTATATAATAAAGATGATGTCATAGGTTTTAAAATGTCCTTCCTCCTCTCGGATACAATGGCAGTACAGTTAGCGTTCTTATTTTGTCTGCCACCTGTTAGACTATCTGCAACCAACCCAAGGTCTCTCCCCTCCCTGGGTAGAGACAGAATTTCCTGTAAGGAACTCATCATTCCAGCCTGTCTGAAGATAACTCCATTCTTTCTAACAAGGAACACATTATATTCAGAGGTTCATTCATCCATACAGTAATATAGAATTATAACTAAACCGAATACTACTAAGTCAAATGTATACATATTTTAGTCATTTATTCATAAAAATCCCGTAACACCACTACATCACTGGATTCCTGCAATAAGCTCTGGACCATTACTCCGGGTAATCGCAGCTAGCTAGCGGCCCAGCCCCGAAGCTAGCCTTGAGCCAGGCCCATCTCCCAGCCTGCTCAGCGGACTCAAAATCACTCGGCTACACAGCTGATGTCTCCAGGACTCTTCACTAACACGACTAGCAGCCACTACATCACCGGATTCCTGCCGTAAGCTCTGGACCTTTGCATTGGATCATCGCAGCTAGCTAGCTGCTACCGAGTGGCTATCACCCTTGTCCCGAAGCTAGCACAAGTTAGCCTCGAGCCAGGCGCATCTCCCGGCTAGCAAACAAAATTACTCCAGCTACAATATCTCTTGTTCCAATTGGCATGGACCCTTTGTCGACACGGAGCCCCGCCGATCCATCACGACTGGTCTGCCAACATACTTCCGTCCGATGTTCCCTCAACCGGCCTTTGCCGGACGTCGGTGAAGACGCTTCTGCTAGCCCCGGCCTGCAAACTTAATGAACGCCATATCTCTCGCTTGCTAGCATAGTAACGACTACCTAAAGGCTTCCCTGTTTCATCTATTGCTGTTCACTGGACCCTATGATCACCTGGCTACATAGCTGATGCCTGCTGGACTGTTCATTAATCACGGTACTCCATTTTGTTTATCTGTCGGCCCCAGCCTCGAACTCAGGTGTGTAGATAACTGACCCTTTCTGCCCATTCATCGCCATTTTACCAGTTGTTGTCTTAAGCTGATTAGCTGTTGTCGTCTTACCCGTTGTTGTCTTAGCTAGCTCTCCCAATCAACACCTGTGATTGCTTTATTCCTCTCTCTAATGTCAATATGCCCTGTATGCTGTTGTTTAGGGTAGTTATCATTGTTTTATAGTCCCACTCAACATGCCTCAGACAGCTCTTTTTTCCCCGACCTCTCACACATGCGGTGATCTCACCTAGCTTAAATTGTGCCTCCAGGGAGGCAAACCCTTTTATCGTCACTCAATACCTAGGTCTACCTCCATTGTACCCGCACCCTACCGAACCCCTGTCTGTACATTATGCCCTGAATCTATCCTACCACACCCAGAAATCTGCTCCTTTTATTCTCTGTCCTCAACGCACTAGACAACCAATTTTGAAAGCCTTTAGCTGTACCCTCATCCTACTCCTATGTTCCTCGGGTGATGTAGAGGTTAACCCAGGCCCTGTGTGTCCCCAGGCGCTCTCATTTGTTGACGTCTGTAACCGTAAAAGCTTTGGTTTCATGCATGTTAACATCAGAAGCCTCCTCCCTAAGTTTGTTTTACTCACTGCTTTAGCACACTCCGCCAACCCTGATGTCCTTGCCATGTCTGAATCCTGGCTTAGGAAGGCCACCAAAAATTCTGAGATTTCCATCCCCAACTACAACATTTTCCGTCAAGATAGAACTGCCAAAGGGGGAGGAGTTGCAATCTACTGCAGAGATAGCCTGCAAAGTTCTGTCATACTTTCCAGGTCTATGCCCAAACAGTTCAAGCTTCACATTTTTTAAATTAACCTCTCCAGAAAAAAGTCTCTCACTGCCTGTTATGGACCCCCCTCAGCTCCCAGCTGTGCCCTGGACACCATTTGTGAATTGATTGGGTTGGCGCCACCCTTTGGGTTGTGACGTGGCGGAGATCTTTGTGGGCTATACTCGGCCTTGTCTCAGGATGGTAAGTTGGTGGTTGAAGATATCCCTCTAGTGGTGTGGGGGCTGTGCTTGGCAAAGTGGGTGGGGTTATATCCTGCCTGTTTGGCCCTGTCCGGCGGTATCATCGGATGGGGCCACAGTGTCTCCTGACCCCTCCTGTCTCAGCCTCCAGTGTTTATGTGTCGGGGGGCTAGGGTCAGTCTGTTATATCTGGAGTATTTCTCCTGTCTTATCCAGTGTCCTGTGTGAATTTAAGTATGCTCTCTCTAATTCTCTCTTTCTCTCGGAGGACCTGAGCCCTAGGACCATGCCTCAGGTCTACCTGGCATGATGACTCCTTGCTGTCCCCAGTCCACCTGGCCGTGCTGCTGCTCCAGTTTCAACTGTTCTGCCTGCGGCTATGGAACCCTGACCTGTTCACCGGACGCGCTACCTGTCCCAGACCTGCTGTTTTCAACTCTCTAGAGACAGCAGGAGCGGTAGAGATACTCTCAATGATCGGCTATGAAAAGCCAACTGACATTTACTCCTGAGGTGCTGACTTGTTGCACCCTCGACAACGACTGTGATTATTATGATTATTATTTGACCATGCTGGTCATTTATGAACATTTGAACATCTTGGTCATGTTCTGTTATAATCTCCACCTGGCACAGCCAGAAGAGGACTGGCCACCCCTCATAGCCTGGTTCCTCTAGGTTTCTTCCTAGGTTTTGGCCTTTCTAGGGAGTTTCTCCTAGCCACCGTGCTTCTACACCTGCATTGCTTGCTGTTTGGGGTTTTAGGCTGGGTTTCTGTACAGCACTTTGATATATCAGCTGATGTAAGAAGGGCTATATAAATACATTTAATTTGATTGCCCCCCATCTATCTTCAGAGTTCGTTCTGTTAGGTGACCTAAACTGGGATATGATTAACACCCCGGCCGTCCTACAAGCTAAACTAGATGCCCTCAATCTCACACAAATTATCAAGGAACCCACCAGGGACAACCCAAAATCAATTAACATGGGCACCCTCATAGATATTATCCTGACAAACTTGCCCTCCAAATACACCTCTGCTGTTTTCAATCAGGATCTCAGCGATCACTGCCTCATTGCCTGCATCCGTTATGGGTCCGCGGTCAAACGACCACCCCGCTTCACTGTCAAACGCTCCCTAAAACACCTCTGTGAGGATACCTGGTTGTTCTTTAAAAGTAATTTCCTCACCATTTTAAATAAGCATGCCCCTTTCAAAAAAATGTAGAACTAAGAACAGATATAGCCTTTGGTTCACTCTAGATCTGACTGCCCTAGACCGGCACAAAAACATCCTGGGGCGTACTGCACTAGCATTGAATAGTCCCCATGATATGCAACTTTTCAGGGAAATCAGGAACCAATACACACAGTCAGTTTGAAAAAGCTTGGCTTGGCTTTCCTAACAGAACTTTGCATCCTGTAGCTCTAACTCCAAAAAGCTCTGAGACACTGTCAAGTCCATGGAGAATAAGAGCACTTCCTCCCAGCTGCCCATTGCACTGAGGCTAGGAAACACTGTCACTACCGATAAATCCACGATAATCGAGAATCGTGGAAGCATTTCTCTACGGCTGGCCATGCTTTCCTCCTGGCTACCCCAAACCCGGCAAACAGCTCCCCACCCCCGCAGTTACTTGCCCAAGCCTCCCCAGCTTCTCCTTCACCCAAATCCAGATGGCAGATGTTCTGAAAGAGCTGCAAAACCTGGACTCGTACAAATCAGCTGGGCTAGACAATCTGGACCCTCTCTTTCTAAACTTATCCGCCGCCAATGTTGCAACCCCTATTACTAGTCTGTTCAACCTCTCTTTCGTATCGTCCGAGATTCATAAAGATTGGAAAGCTGCCGCGGTCATCCCCCTCTTCAAAGTGGGTGACACTCTAGACCCAAACTGTTACAGACCTATATCCATCCTGCCCTGCCTTTCCAAAGTCTTCGAAAGCCAAGTTAACAAACAGATCACTGACCATTTCAAATCCCACTGTACCTTCTCCGCTGTGCAATCCGGTTTCCGAGCTGGTCACGGGTGCACCTCAGCCACGCTCAAGGTACTAAACGATATCATAACCGCCATCGATAAAAGACAGTACTGTGCAGCCATCTTCATCGAGCTGGCCAAGGCTTTCAACTCTGTCAATCCCCTTATTCTTATGTAACAGTATAACTTTAAACCGTCCCCTCGCCCCGACACGGGCGCAAACCAGGGACCCTCTGCACACATCAACAACTGACACCCACGAAGCGTCGTTACCCATCGCTCCACAAAAGCCGCGGCCCTTGCAGAGCAAGGGGAAACCCTACATCTAGGTTTCAGAGCAAGTGACGTAACTGATTGAAACGCTACTAGCGCGTACCCGCTAACTAGCTAGCCATTTCACATCCGTTACACTCACCCCCCTTTCAACCTCCTCCTTTTCCGCAGCAACCAGTGATCCGGGTCAACAGCACCAATGTAACAGTATAACTTTAGTACGTCCCCTCGCCCCGACCTCGGGTGCGAACCAGGGACCCTCTGCACACATCAACAACTGACACCCACGAAGCGTCGTTACCCATCGCGCCACAAAAGCCGCGGCCCTTGCAGAGCAAGGGGAAACCCTACATCTAGGTTTCAGAGCAAGTGACGTAACTGATTGAAACGCTACTAGCGCGTACCCGCTAACTAGCTAGCCATTTCACATCCGTTACACTCACCCCCCTTTCAACCTCCTCCTTTTCCGCAGCAACCAGTGATCCGGGTCAACAGCACCAATGTAACAGTATAACTTTAGTACGTCCCCTCGCCCCGACCTCGGGTGCGAACCAGGGACCCTCTGCACACATCAACAACTGACACCCACGAAGCGTCGTTACCCATCGCGCCACAAAAGCCGCGGCCCTTGCAGAGCAAGGGGAAACCCTACATCTAGGTTTCAGAGCAAGTGACGTAACTGATTGAAACGCTACTAGCGCGTACCCGCTAACTAGCTAGCCATTTCACATCCGTTACACTTATCAGCAGATTCAATAGCCTTGGTTTCTCAAATGACTGCCTTGCCTGGTACACCAACTACTTCTCAGACAGAGTTCAGTGTGTCAAATCGGAGGGCCTGTTGTCCGGACCTCTTGCAGTCTCTATGGGGGTACCACAGGGTTCAATTCTCGGGCCGTCTCTTTTCTCTCTATATATCAACTGTTGTCGCTCTTGCTGCAGGTGATTCCTTGATCCATTTCTACGCAGACGACATCATTCTGGATACATCTGGCCCTTCTTTGGACACTGTGTTTTAAACAAACCTCCAAACGAGCTTCAATGCCATACAACACTCCTTCCGTGGCCTCCAACTGCTCTTACATTGCTAGGAAAACTAAATGCATGCTTTTCAACAGATCGCTGCCCGCACCCGCCCAACTTGCTTCGCTACTCTGGACAGTTCTGACTGAGTTTACAGTCATATTCTCCTTCCAGACTCATTAAGCATCTCCAATCCAAAATTAAATCTACAATTGGCTTCCTATTTCGCAACAAAGCATCCTTCACTCATGCTGCCAACATACCCTTGTAAAACTGAATATCCTACCGATCCTCGACTTCGGCGATGTCATTTACAAAATAGCCTCCAACTCTCTACTCAGCAAATTGGATGTAGTCTATCACAGTGCCATCCGTTTTGTCACCAAAGCCCCATATACAACCCACCACTGCGACCTGTATGCTCTCGTCGACTGGCCCTCGCTACATATTCTTCACCAAACCCACTGGCTCCAGGCCATCTATAAGTCTTTGCTAGGTAAAGCTCCATCTTATCTCAGCTCACTGGTCACCATAACAACACCCACCCGTAGCACACGCTCCAGCAGGTATATCGCACTGGTCATCCCCAAAGTCAACACCTCCTTTGGTGGCCTTTCCTTCCAGTTCTCTGCTGCCAATGACTGGAACGAATTGCAAAAATCACTGAAGTTGGAGACTTACATCTCCCTCACTATTTTCAAGGATCAGCTATCTGAGCAGCTTACCAATCGCTGCAGCTGTACACAGTCCATCTGTAAATAGCCCATCCAATCTACCTACCTCATCCCCATATTGTTTTTATTTCCTTTTTTTTGCACACCAGTATTTCTACTTGCACATCATCATCTGCACATCTATCACTCCAGTGTTAATTTGCTAAGTTGTAATTACTTCGCTACAATGGCCTATTTATTGCCTTACCTCCTTTCGCCATTTGCACAAAATGTAAATAGTTTTTATACTGTGTTATTGACTGTACTTTTTATTCCACGTGTAACTCTGTTGTTTTTTGTCGCACTGCTTTGCTTCATCTTGGCCAGGTCGCAGTTGTAAATGAGAACTTGTTCTCAACTGGCCTACCTAAATAAAGTTTTTTTTTTTTTTTTTTTTACTACTGGAACATACACTCAGCAAATTCCATGGCGTTAGGTAAATGAGGAAGAGGAACCAGACACAATTTTTGAAAAATGGTCTACTATGACAAGGATGGTGGTGTTACCAGAGGATTCAGGAAGGTCTGTGATGAAGTCAACAGCTATGTGGGACCAGGGTCTGTGAGGGATTGGCAAAGGTTGAAGCTTACCGGAAGGGAGATGACGAGGGCTTTTGGTTTGGGCGCAGACTGGACAGGAGAGTTTGTAATCCCTTATGTCAGATGCCAGTGAGGACCACCAGACCTTAAGGGCTAGAAGTTCGGTGGTTCGTGTAATGCCCAGATGTCCTGACCCCAAGGACGTGTGACACCATTGCATCGATGAACTTGATGAACTTAGTAACGCGCTTCACGGTTATCAATACTGGAATGGAGAATTGCTTCTGGGAGATATTTATAAATAAGGACACGCCTACCTGCATGGCAGCGGAGGGACCCTTCTCATCTCTTCGTGGGGGGCGAATGCTGAGCATATGATCTTTCCCTCCACAGTATAGGCAGAGCCCTTCTTGGTTCCGCCTTGGATGTTCAATACACGGGAGAGGAGCATGGCCCAACTGCATGAGCTCTGGAAGACTCGGACAGGATGATGGAATCATGAAAAGAGGAGGTTTCGGGTTCCAGGATGGCAGAGTTCTTTGGCGGTCGGCGATGAGGTGGTCGATGGAGATGGACATGTGAATGTATTGATTTAAATTCTGAAAGTCACCTCTGCAGGCCAGCTACGCTGAAGTTTCCTGTTGAGCCCTCTTCGGTAGACAGTAAGTAAAGCAGCCTCTCTCCATCCACTCCCTGCAGCCATGGTGCGGAACTCAAGGGCATACTCGGCAGCTGAATTGCTTCCTTGTTGAAGTTCTATGAGGAGGTCTCCTATAAGACGACCGGAAGGAGAGTGATCGAATACCTCTTTGAAGAGGGTGTGGAAATGGGTTTCGGATCCGAGTTCTGTGCTGTTGGCAGTCCATATGGTGATGGCCCAATCCAGGGCTTTGCCTGTGAGTAGAGACACAACAAAATCCACCCTGCTCTTGTCGGTGGCAAAGTTAGTGGGGTTGTGATCAATGTATTTGCTGCATTGCATCAGAAATCCCGGACATTTCCCAGATGAAACGTTATATTTTCCAGGCATGGATAGGAATGAAGGAGGGCTATGGGTTACAATACCTGGTATTGGAGGAGTAGGGATAGGCTGGCGGAGAAGATTGCAGATTTCCTCCACATGCTCCTCTTGCTGGGTTAGGTGCCGCTGTAGCTCCGCTGAATCCGTTCCGTTTATGGGGTGAGGTATTCTGCTATGAATACTCAGGAAGAAAAAGGTGTAGATTCATGCGCAGAGCGCGGCAGGTGTTTATTTCGCTTTCGCTGAAGGCAGGAATCGTGGTCATAGGCAGGCAATGGTCATAGGCAGGTGAACCAAAACTAGGACTGAAGGCTATAACTGGTTCTCAAAAACGAGCTAGGAAAAGGCTTTTAGTAAAGTCAAAATGAACAATACCTCACAAAGGCACAAAGAGAATGAACTGAACTAAATAAGGAGCTGATGAGACCAGGTGAGTAACTAACACAGTTGAAATCAATGAACAAAAATGAAAGACAGGGCTACGTTCAAGAACACAAAGAAACAGGGCTACGTTCAAGAACACAATGAAACAGAACACAAGGTTGAGTAAGAAAATAAATGCAGAACCTTACACCTGGTCTGACAAACAGTGCTGTAGTTCTGCCACTTTCCACCACAGAGGTGGATGCGGTGGATTGAGACGCAGCACATGAAAAAATATATATTTCTAGCTTAAACCTTTTCTCAATAGGGGGTGCTGTTTGCACTTTGTAAAAATTTCGTTCCCAAATTAAACTGCCTCGTACTCAATTCTTGCTCGTACAATATGCATATTATTATTACTATTGGATAGAAAACACTCTCTAGTTTCTAAAACCGTGCACATTTGTGGCCTGCTGGAGGTCATTTTGCAGGCCGCTGGCAGTGCACCTCCTTGCACAAAGGCGGAGGTAGCGGTCCTGCTGCTGGGTTGTTGCCCTCCTACGGCCTCCTCCACGTCTCCTGATGTACTGGCCTGTCTCCTGGTAGCGCCTCCATGCTCTGGACACTACGCTGACAGACACAGCAAACCTTTTTGCCACAGCTCGCATTGATGTGCCATCCTGGATGAACTGCACTACCTGAGCCACTTGTGTGGGTTGTAGACTCCGTCTCATGCTACCACTAGAGTGAGAGCACCGCCAGCATTCAAAAGTGACCAAAACATCAGCCAGGAAGCATAGGAACTGAGAAGTGGTCTGTGATCACCACCTGCAGAATCACTCCTTTTTTGGGGGTGTCTTGCTAATTGCCTATAATTTCCACCTTTTGTCTATTCCATTTGCACAACAGCATGTGAAATTTATTGTCAATCAGTGTTGCTTCCTAAGTGGACAGTTTGATTTCACAGAAGTGTGATTGACTTGGAGTTACATTGTGTTGTTTAAGTGTTCCCTTTATTTTTTTGAGCAGTGTATATCTTTTGCTTGTTTCTTACGATCGCTAACCTTTGCTGCTGGTAAATGGCTTGTGTTTCTGGCTATTGTGGTAAGCTAATATAATGCTATATTGTGTTTTCGCTGTAAAACACTTAAAAAATCTGAAATATTGGCTGGATTCACAAGATGTTTGTCTTTCATTTGCTGTACGCTGTGTATTTTTCAGAAATGTTTTATGATGAGTATTTAGGTAATTCACGTTGCTCTCTGTAGTTATTCTAGTCGCTTTGGTGAGAGTTGTGATGGTGGCTGCAATGGTAAACTATGATTTATACCTGAAATATGCACATTTTTCTAACAAAACATATGCTATACAATAAATATGTTATCAGACTGTCATCTGATGAAGTTGTTTCTTGGTTAGTGGCTATTTATATCTTTATTTGTTTGAATTTGTGATAGCTACCTATGCAGGAAAAAAATGGTGGAGTAAAAAAAGTGGTGTCTTTTGCTAACGTGGTTAGCTAATAGATTTACATATTGTGTCTTCCCTGTAAAACATTTTAAAATGGATTACTTCCGGGTTGGAGCGAGTAGTCGCATTCCGCATTCCGCTTCGCTCCACAGGTAGTATTACCATTTCATTTTCATTTTCATTACAGTACAACGGTTTGATTTGTTTGATCTTAGCTAGCTACATAGCCGTCTTTGTATCAAAGATAATTGTGTAGTTATTGAGGTTCGCTAGCCAGCTATTTTCGTCCTAACGTAACGTAACGTAGTCAACACTGCTAGCTAGCCAGCTAGCCACCGAATAGCAGCACTGTAGAAACGATTGCATTACAACGGAACGACTTGATTAGTGTAGTGTTAGCTAGCTACACAGTTGTCTTTGCTATCTTTGATTTGTTTGATCTTAGCTAGCTACTTAGCTAGCTACATAGCCGTCTTTGTATCAAAGATAATTGTGTAGTTATTGAGGTTCGCTAGCCAGCTATTTTCGTCCTAACGTAACGTAACGTAGTCAACACTGCTAGCTAGCCAGCTAGCCACCGAATAGCAGCACTGTAGAAACGATTACATTACAACGGAACGACTTGATTAGTGTAGTGTTAGCTAGCTACATAGTTGTCTTTGCTATCTTTGTATCTAAGATAATTGTGTAGTTTTGAGTAATTATCGGTTAGCTAGCCAGCTATTTTCGTCCGCCGCGCTGCCGTTCTCCTACCTAGTCAACACTGCTAGCTAACACTGCTAGCTAGCCAACTTCTACCGAATAGCAGCACTGTAGAAACTTACATTACAACGGAACGACTTGATTAGCGTAGTGTTAGCTAGCTACATAGTTGTCTTTGCTGTCCTTGTATCCAAGATAATTGTGTAGTTTAGAGAAATTTAGAGAAATTGTCGAGGTTACCTAGCCAGTTAGAGGTTACCTAGCCAGCTACACTTTCAAACAAAGTCAACAACGCAGCCACTGCTAGCCAGCCTACTTCACCAGCCAGCAGTACTATATCATTTTAGTCAATAAGATTTTATTTTTTTTTGCAACGTAAGCTTAACTTTCTGAACATTCGAGACGTGTAGTCCACTTGTCATTCTAATCTCCTTTGCATTAGCGTAGCCTCTTCTGTAGCCTGTCAACTATGTGTCTGTCTATCCCTCTTCTCTCCTCTCTGCACAGACCATACAAACGCTTCACACCGCGTGGCCGCCGCTACTCTAACCTGGTGGTCCCAGCGCGCACGACCCACGTGGAGTTCCAGGTCTCCGGCAGCCTCTGGAACTGCCGATCTGCGGCCAACAAGGCAGAGTTCATCTCAGCCTATGCGTCCCTCCAGTCCCTCGACTTCTTGGCACTGACGGAAACATGGATTACCACTGATAACACTGCTACTCCTACTGCTCTCTCCTCGTCTGCCCACGTGTTCTCGCACACCCCGAGAGCTTCTGGTCAGCGGGGTGGTGGCACTGGGATCCTCATCTCTCCCAAGTGGACATTCTCTCTTTCTCCCCTGACCCATCTGTCTATCGCCTCCTTTGAATTCCATGCTGTCACAGTTACCAGCCCTTTCAAGCTTAACATCCTTATCATTTATCGCCCTCCAGGTTCCCTTGGAGAGTTCATCGATGAGCTTGACGCCCTGATAAGTTCCTTTCCTGAGGATGGCTCACCTCTCACAGTTCTGGGTGACTTTAACCTCCCCACGTCTACCTTTGACTCATTCCTCTCTGCCTCCTTCTTTCCACTCCTCTCCTCTTTTGACCTCACCCTCTCACCTTCCCCCCCTACTCACAAGGCAGGCAATACGCTTGACCTCATCTTTACTAGATGCTGTTCTTCCACTAATCTCACTGCAACTCCCCTCCAAGTCTCCGACCACTACCTTGTATCCTTTTCCCTCTCGCTCTCATCCAACACTTCCCACACTGCCCCTACTCGGATGGTATCGCGCCGTCCCAACCTTCGCTCTCTCTCCCCCGCTACTCTCTCCTCTTCCATCCTATCATCTCTTCCCTCTGCTCAAACCTTCTCCAACCTATCTCCTGATTCTGCCTCCTCAACCCTCCTCTCCTCCCTTTCTGCATCCTTTGACTCTCTATGTCCCCTATCCTCCAGGCCGGCTCGGTCCTCCCCTCCTGCTCCGTGGCTCGACGACTCACTGCGAGCTCACAGAACAGGGCTCCGGGCAGCCGAGCGGAAATGGAGGAAAACTCGCCTCCCTGCGGACCTGGCATCCTTTCACTCCCTCCTCTCTACATTCTCCTCTTCTGTCTCTGCTGCTAAAGCCACTTTCTACCACTCTAAATTCCAAGCATCTGCCTCTAACCCTAGGAAGCTCTTTGCCACCTTCTCTTCCCTCCTGAATCCTCCTCCCCCTCCTCCCCCCTCCTCCCTCTCTGCAGATGACTTCGTCAACCATTTTGAAAAAAAGGTCGACGACATCCGATCCTCGTTTGCTAAGTCAAACAACACCGCTGGTTCTGCTCACACTGCCCTACCCTGTGCTTTGACCTCTTTCTCCCCTCTCTCTCCAGATGAAATCTCGCGTCTTGTGACGGCCGGCCGCCCAACAACCTGCCCGCTTGACCCTATCCCCTCCTCTCTTCTCCAGACCATTTCCGGAGACCTTCTCCCTTACCTCACCTCGCTCATCAACTCATCCTTGACCGCTGGCTACGTCCCTTCCGTCTTCAAGAGAGCGAGAGTTGCACCCCTTCTGAAAAAACCTACACTCGATCCCTCCGATGTCAACAACTACAGACCAGTATCCCTTCTTTCTTTTCTCTCCAAAACTCTTGAACGTGCCGTCCTTGGCCAGCTCTCCTGCTATCTCTCTCAGAATGACCTTCTTGATCCAAATCAGTCAGGTTTCAAGACTAGTCATTCAACTGAGACTGCTCTTCTCTGTGTCACGGAGGCGCTCCGCACTGCTAAAGCTAACTCTCTCTCCTCTGCTCTCATCCTTCTAGACCTATCGGCTGCCTTTGATACTGTGAACCATCAGATCCTCCTCTCCACCCTCTCAGAGCTGGGCATCTCCGGCGCGGCCCACGCTTGGATTGCGTCCTACCTGACAGGTCGCTCCTACCAGGTGGCGTGGCGAGAATCTGTCTCCGCACCACGTGCTCTCACCACTGGTGTCCCCCAGGGCTCTGTTCTAGGCCCTCTCCTATTCTCGCTATACACCAAGTCACTTGGCTCTGTCATATCCTCACATGGTCTCTCCTATCATTGCTATGCAGACGACACACAATTAATCTTCTCCTTTCCCCCCTCTAGTAACCAGGTGGCGAATCGCATCTCTGCATGTCTGGCAGACATATCAGTGTGGATGACGGATCACCACCTCAAGCTGAACCTCGGCAAGACGGAGCTGCTCTTCCTCCCGGGGAAGGACTGCCCGTTCCATGATCTCGCCATCACGGTTGACAACTCCATTGTGTCCTCCTCCCAGAGTGCTAAGAACCTTGGCGTGATCCTGGACAACACCCTGTCGTTCTCAACTCACATCAAGGCGGTGACCCGTTCCTGTAGGTTCGTGCTCTACAACATTCGCAGAGTACGACCCTGCCTCACACAGGAAGCGGCGCAGGTCCTAATCCAGGCACTTGTCATCTCCCGTCTGGATTACTGCAACTCGCTGTTGGCTGGGCTCCCTGCCTGTGCTATTAAACCCCTACAACTCATCCAGAACGCCGCAGCCCGTCTGGTGTTCAACCTTCCCAAGTTCTCTCACGTCACCCCGCTCCTCCGCTCTCTCCACTGGCTTCCAGTTGAAGCTCGCATCCGCTACAAGACCATGGTGCTTGCCTACGGAGCTGTGAGGGGAACGGCACCTCCGTACCTTCAGGCTCTGATCAGGCCCTACACCCAAACAAGGGCACTGCGTTCATCCACCTCTGGCCTGCTCGCCTCCCTACCTCTGAGGAAGTACAGTTCCCGCTCAGCCCAGTCAAAACTGTTCGCTGCTCTGGCACCCCAATGGTGGAACAAACTCCCTCACGACGCCAGGTCAGCGGAGTCAATCACCACCTTCCGGAGACACCTGAAACCCCACCTCTTTAAGGAATACCTAGGATAGGATAAAGTAATCCTTCTAACCCCCCCCCTCCCCCTTAAAAGAGTTAGATGCACTATTGTAAAGTGGTTGTTCCACTGGATATCATAAGGTGAATGCACCAATTTGTAAGTCGCTCTGGATAAGAGCGTCTGCTAAATGACTTAAATGTAAATGTAAAATGTAAAAATCAGAAATGATGGCTGGATTCACAAGATGTGTATCTTTCATCTGGTGTCTTGGACTTGTGATTTAATGATATTTAGATGATAGTATTTACTTGTGGCGCTATGCTAGGCTATGCTAATCAGCTTTTTTACTGATGGGGGTGCTCCCGGATCCGGGATTGTGTGGAAGTAGAAGTTAAACTAACAGATTTTGATGTTATTTTTGTATTATGTTCATTAGATTGACGCATGTTGCATCAATAGACTCTTAACACCAATCCACCTGTACTTTTGAAAAAAAAAACATTGATTATAAAAACAAATCATGAAAGTATTTGGATCTAATTTTCTTTAAAAACCTCTCTGGGATAGGCGTCCCGCTAGCGGGAAAACTTCCGGTGAAACTGGAGGGCGTGCAATTCGAATAAATAATCATACAATTATGGACATTAAACATGTAGGTAAATACAAGTGTCATATCAGTTGAAAGCTTAAATTCATGTTAATCTAACTGCACTGTCTGATTTACAGTAGCCATTACAGCGAAAGCATGCCATGCGATTGTTTGAGGACGGCGCTCCACATAAAAATATTTTTCCACTGGCACAGGTTTCACAAATTGCGGTTAAATGTTCACTTACTTTTTGAAAATCTTCCTCTGATTTGTCATCCAAAGGGTCCCAGCTAAAACATGTAGTGTTGCTTTGCTAGATAAAATCCTTCTTTATATCCCATAAAGTCAGTTTCGTTGGCGCCATCGATTTGAGTAATCCACACATTCAACATGCAGAGAAAGGAATCCAAAAATCTACTGCTAAACTTTGTTTAAACAAGTCAAATACATTTCTATTGACTCCTCGGATACCCTAAAATGTAAATCAAACTGTAATATTCCATACGGAAAGAAGAATGTTCAATAGGAAATCGATATTAGCAGGTGCATCTTGTCTTCCTCGCGCGCCCAAACACGCATTTCCAATAGTGTGTCCCAGTACTAAACCTCATATTTCTTACTTGTTTTGGAAGAAACAAGCCTGAAACCTTGAACATAGAGTGCTGACCCCCTGTGGAAGCCATAGGAATTGCATACTGGGAGCTAGATTTAATTATTTCCCTATACTTTCCATTGTAAGAGCATGGGCTCTCAAAAACAAAACATTTCCGGTTGGTTTTTCTTTGGATTTTCTCCTACTATATCTATTGTGTTATAGTCTCCTACATTATTTTAACATTTCTACAAACTTCAACGTGTTTTCTTTCCAATGGTACCAATTATATGCATATTCTGGCTTCAAGGCCTGAGCAACAGGCAGTTTACTTTGGGCACGCCAGTCAGGCGGAAATTGAGAAAAAAGGACCCTAGCCTAAAGAAGTTTCTTTAACATCTCCAAATTGGTAACTGGTATATTTGAAAGGGAAGCTTTAAAAATAGAGCACGTTTAAAAATGGCAACGATATTATAGTTTTTTATTCATATTGAGTCACAATGATTCACTCTGCTTTTTTAATTTTAAGAAATGACTTGAGGTTAATGATAAGTCAAGTGTTGTTGGATGGATGAGTAATAAGACTAAGGCCCTGTCAAAGCCAGGATATTACTCATCACCATTCCCAGCAGTGACTCTGTCCAATAGTAATCTACCAGAGCCAGACATCCAGATTTATCACTGGTATCTGGTATGACTATCATCTTGGTGTCATACATAGACCTTCCTACGGAAGAATACTAATCAGGCTGCAAAGTTGTTTTCTGTACTCCCACTGAGTAACTTTGAAGAAGCTCTTGAGCCTTTATTCTTCACTTCTGACTTGTTATTTCAGCTTACATTAAACAAATGTCACACCAACACTGAACTTGGCCACACATTGGACCCAAAAATGTGAAGAAAATCTAAACAGCCAAGAGAGGGAGCCAGAAAGAGACTACATACATACATTACATACAGAGGAAGGCTGAATCAGAGTGCAATCACCCAGCAACGGACGGTAGTGACGCTAGGAGTCACAAGTGAGAACAATGCTGAGCACTGATTTGACTGGGGAGAAAATTGACAACTCTGATTGCCAACAGGGTGTCAGTTCTCCAATCACTTATCAAGGCCTTTTCTTTGTAGGTATTTCAGTAGTATGCCTCTTCCTCTGCCGGGCACAAAGGAAGAGGCATACAGGCAGGCACTGCAAGGTGCTAATGAAGATTGAGTCACTGCACTGGCAGGGATGTAGTGTGGGGTGTACGCCACAGTTTTAAAAAATTCAAATACACAATGGCATTAAAGCACCAACCCCCAGATTGACTGACTGAGCAAATGAAGACTAACACTTCAGTTAGCTTGTGTCTCACTGATAACAGGAACATGTGTCAGTCTATTATGTATTCCATGTGACATGATTTGTCTTTAAAATAATCTTTCCCTGCAGATAGGCAACCTTTAGTCATACAAAGAAGGACATGTAAGGGACTTTGAGAGGGAGGAGGAGGAGAATATGGGCCATATCTATCAAGTGCTGAGGAAAGCATTTTAGATCACAATGAGTTCGATTAAATGAACGGGGGACATCATTCTAGATCAGTACTCCTACTCTTAAACGCTTCATACATATGGCCCCTGAACAACAATACTCAATGAAGATATTGCTGATGTGTTTTCATCCACACAGACCGTCATCCTCTTTTGGCACACTATAAACAATTAGGTCAGCTGAAGACAGTCAGTACCCCCACGGAGGTGCATCTCCATCACCACGCTCAGCTGAAATCCCACCACCAAGCTCCAGAATCTACCTGCAACTACAGAAAACCTCCTGGAGGTTGTGAAGTAGGCACAGCAGGTGTTAAAAATGCATGAGTCCTACTGTTGTTTAATTTTCTTATTTAGCACAATGACAGTCAGTGTTCCTAAACCAGACAAAAGCCATGCAGAACTTCAAAGGACGACTGCTGAAAATAGGGAATACTAGGGATTATGTGTTTTGGTCATTCTCTTGAATAATACGTAGTAATTGCAAAATGCAGAACTTGTACCCTGACACACAAATGCATCAGTGGAGGCTTCTCAGAGGAGGAAGGTGTAACGTCTGGAGAGTGATGGGTGTGGAGTCAGACGCAGAGAGCAGAAGGTTGACAGGAAAAAACGCTTTAATGTCCTTTAGCACAGTAACCAGTTACAAACATGGGTGAAGCCCAAAACCATAGTTACCAAAATACCGGACAGCAAAAACCCCAAAATACACAAACACCACTAACGTAAAATAACAACAAGCCCGCACAAACACCAGCGGGCTAAACGAACTTAAATAACACCCATCCCAAAACCCCAACAAGGAAAATGTGAAAACAATTAGACAAAAACAAACGAAAAGGAAAAAGGGATCGGTGGCAGCTAGTAGACCGGCGACGACGACCGCCACCCGAACAGGAAGGGGAGCCACCTTCGGTGGTATTCGTGACAGAAGGGGAGGACCATCCTACTCAGTGAATTTCAGGAAAATAAAAAATGAAACATTATAAAAGTGATCCTTTTTAGATAAAACTATACTTAATATATTCACGTCACTAAATAATGGATTAAAACACACTGTTTTACAATGAAGGTCTACAGTAGCCTCAACTACACACTCTAGACTACCACCATGGTGTAGCTGGAGGACAGCAATTCCCCATCCTCCTCTGGCTACATTGACTTCAATACAAAACATAGGCTTGCAGGCCTTACCCCCTTCCATAGACCTACGTACATGGTAATTATGACCACTTCCGGAGGACATCCTCGAAACAAAGATTTTCAGTATGAACTGACATGTTGTCCATCCAATCATTAGAGAACGAACGTAGTGTGGTGTATTGGGGTTGTGCCACAGAGCATTATTGGAGTTCTACAGTATGTGTTGAGAAGCTTGGTGAGTTGGTGACATATTGGTAGAGATTGTGAAGAGTGATATTAGGATATTATTCAATTCAAATTAGTTTCTTTAAACTACAGGAGATGGAGGAGTTAGATTATGTATTGTTTTCAGAACTTTACTTTTGTGTGTTTGTTTTCTCCTCCAGAATGGTTAGCTAATGCTAACAACAATGTAGTGGATTTTTGTTGAAGAACCCCTTTTTATTGCCCATATCAGATTCAAGCTTCTTGGAAAAAGCATCTATCATGTAATGGACAAACATCTACGTATTCAAACTGCGCAACACAACGAGACGGTAAGAAGAAACAGGATCACAAGCAGCTTATCGGCAAGAGTTGGCTTTTACTTCAATCAAAATCTAATTTATTGGTCACATACAGGTGGTTAGCAGATGTTATTGCGGATGTAGCGAAATGCTCCGACAGGACAGTGATATCTAACAAGTAATATCTAACAGTTTCACAACATATACCCAAAATACACATAAATCTAAGTAAGGAATGGATTAAGAATATACAAATATATGTCAGAGCGGCATTGTACTAAGATACAGTGGCATAGTATAGAATACAGTATATACATATGAGATGGGTGATGCAATATTTACACAAAGTGACTAAGATACCGTAGAATAGTGTAGAGTACAGTTTACACATATGAAGACGAGTAATGATAGACATGGAAACATTATTAACTTCTTTGGGACAGGGGGGCAGTATTGAGTAGCTTGGATAAAAAGGTGCCAAGAGTAAACTGCCTGCTACTCTGTCCTAAAAGCTAGAATATGCATATAATTAGTAGATTTGGACAGAAAACACTGAAGTTTCTAAAACTGTTTGAATGATGTCTGTGAGTATAACAGAACTCATATGGAAGGCAAAAACCTAAGAAAAAAATCCAACCAGGAAGTGGGAAATCTGAGGTTTGTAGTGTTTCAACTCTTTGCCTATCCAAGATACAGTGGAAATGGGGTCATGTTGCACTTCCTAAGGCTTCCACTAGATGTCAACAGTCTATAGAACCTTGTTTGATGCTTCTACTATAAAGGAGGGGGGAATGAGAGGGGATTGAGTCAGAGGTCTGGCAGAGTGCCACGAGCTGGTCATGCACATTCACATGAGACCGCTTGCGGTCCATCGCATTTCTGAAGACAAAGGAATTCTCCGGTTGGAACATTATTGAAGATTTATGATAAAAACATCCTAAAGATTGATTCTATACTTAGGTTTGACATGTTTCTACGAACTGTAATATGACTTTTCGTCTGAACTTTCATCTGGGCCTGCCAGCGCGTTGTCAGTTTGGATTGTGTACTAAACGCGCGAACAAAAGGAGGTGTTTGGACATAAATGATGGACTTTATCGAACAAATCAAACATTTATCGTGTAACTGGGATTCCTGGGAGTGCATTCTGATGATCATCAAAGGTAAGTGAATATTTATAATGCTATTTCTGACTGACTCCACAACATGGCGGATATCTCTTTGGCTTGTTTGGGCTCTGAACTCAGATTATTGCATGGTGTGCTTTTTCGGTAAAGCTTTTTTGAAATCTGACACAGCGGTTACATTAAGGAGAAGTTTATCTAAAGTTCCATGCATAACACATGTATTTTAATCAACATTTATAATGAGTATTTCTGTTAATTGATGTGGCTCTCTGCAAAATCACCGGATGTTTTGGAAGCAAAACAACACACCAATGTAAACTGAGATTTTTGGATATGAACTTTATCGAACAAAACATACATGTATTGTGTAACATGAAGTCCTATGAGTGTCATCTGATGAAGATCAAAGGTTTTATCTCTATTTATGCTTTTTGTGACTCCTTTCTTTGGCTGGAAAAATGGCTGTGTTTTTCTGTGGCTATGTACTAACATAATCGTTTGGTGTGCTTTCGTCATAAAGCCTTTTTGAAATGGCTGGATTCACAACAAGTGTAGCTTTAATTTGGTGTATTGCATGTGTGATTTCATGAAAGTTAAATTTTTATAGTAATTTATTTGAACTTGGCGCTCTGCATTGCGCTCTGCATTGCTCCGCTAGCGTCCCACATATCCCAGAGAGGTTAACCTGTTTGGCGTGCAAGCCCGACGTCGGTACACTTATGACAACAGCCAGCTCAAAGTGCAGGGCGCGAAATTCAAAAGATATTTTTTTTAAATATTTAACTTTCACACATTAACAAGTCCAAGACACCAGATGAAAGGTACACATCTTGTGAATCAAGCCAACATGTCCGATTTTTTAAATGTTTTACAGGGAAGACACAATATGTAAATCTATTAGCTAACCACGTTAGCAAAAGACACCACTTTTCTTACTCCATCAGTTTTTTACTCCATCAGTAGCTATCACAAATTCGACCAAATAAAGATATAAATAGCCACTAACCAAGAAACAACTTCATCAGATGACAGTCTGATAACATATTTATTGTATAGCATATGTTTTGTTAGAAAAATGTGCATATTTCAGGTATAAATCATAGTTTACATTGCAGCTACAGTCAGAAATTGCACCGAAAGCAGACAGAAAAATTACAGACACCAACGCCAAATAACTAAATACTCATCATAAAACATTTCTGAAAAATACATAGTGTACAGCAATTGAAAGACAGGCATCTTGTGATTCCAGACAATATTTCCGATTTATCAAGTGTTTTACAGCGAAAACACAATATAGCGTTATATTAGCGTAGCCACAATAGCCAGAAACACTTGGGCGCCGACGACCAGTTCACATGCACGACAGATATTAGAAATAGCATCATAAAATGTTTCTTACTTTTGGTGATCTTCCGTCAGAATGTTGGACAAGGTGTCCTTTGTCCAGAACAGTCGTTGTTTGGATCTGGAACGGCAAATTTCCCTCTTGATTTAGCATGGGCACTTGCCAAGTGGCACGGATCTCTCCAACGTCAACAAAGTCAGAGAACGGAACACGGCAAAACTCCCGAAAAAATTTCAATAATCTGATTAAACTATATTGAAAAAACATACTTTACGATGATATGGTCACATGTATCAAATAAAATCTAAACCGGAGATGTTAGTCGTCCATAACGACAGCTAAACAGAAGGCAAATCCATGTCCCCTTTCGCGCGCTCCAGAAACAGGAAATGGACGGTCACGTCATACAAAGAGCTTTAATTCCACCTCAGACCAAGATAAACACGAAATTTCTTCTCTCACCGCCTCTTGACAACCAGGGGAAGGTGTATGAAGTGTACGTAGACTCTTACGTATCATGCCCATGTATAGGCAGGAAGTTGAACAGAGCATCGATTTCTGACATTCCACTTCCTGGTCAGGAAAAGTGCTGCAGAATGAGTTCTGTTTCACTCAGAGAAATAATTCAAACGGTTTTAGAAACTAGAGAGTGTTTTCTATCCAATAGTAATAATAATATGCATATTGTACGAGCAAGAATTGAGTACGAGGCCGTTTGAAATGGGCACGATTTAACTGGCTACTCAATACTGCCCCTTGCAGCCATAAGAAGTTAAAGTGGCTAGTGATCCATTTCGGAAAGTGGCCAGTGATTACTAATCTATGTCTATAGGCAGCCGCCTCTGATGGCTGTTTAGCAGTCTGATGGCCTTGAGATAGAAGCTGTTTTCAGTCTCTCGGTCCCACCTTTGATGCACCTGTACTGACCTCGCCTTCTGGATGATAGTGGGGTGAACAGGCAGTGGCTCGGGTGGTTGATGTCCTTGATGATCTTAGGGGGCATGATGAGAGGGAAAGTTCAGCTAACAAGGGCAACTACAAGGAGCTTGCAGAGGGAATTGTACGTTACGATGCTCATCTTGCTGAGCATATGGAAGTTTCTTCTACTGTCTTCTCTGGGATGTCAAAATCAATTCAGAATGATTTGATCGCTTCCATCGCATCATCCACTACACTCAAGTAGGCTTTCCACTTTCCTCCGGTATGTATTTAGCAAAGGTGATAACACATCATCACTCCAGACAGACACAAGCAAAAACAATTTTATGTTTTGATCAATCTTGTTGTATTTATTGTATGTTCACAGGGCTCCCTTGCAAATGAGACCCTGGTTTCAATGGTGACCCACCCTGTATAAACAAAAGTTTAATTAAATATTAATTAGGCAAAAAGACAATACCGACTCAAACTTGAATTGTTGTTCAAAAACTCAGTCTCGTGTTGCATGTGGCAAGGACTACAGACTACAAAGGCAAATCCAGCTATAATATGATATAAAGAATGATGGAACTAAAGTGCTTTTGAATGAATTTATGGACAGAAAGACTTATTCAACTCCATCTTTCCTCAAATCAGATGGCTTATTCATCACAAAACCATTCGATGTTGCCAATTATTTCACATGAAAAACTCTTTACATTAATGTTGAAGCAGCCTTGGCTA
The DNA here is from genome assembly GCF_016432855.1 of Salvelinus namaycush. Taxonomy (NCBI): domain Eukaryota; kingdom Metazoa; phylum Chordata; class Actinopteri; order Salmoniformes; family Salmonidae; genus Salvelinus; species Salvelinus namaycush. The sequence goes on from NC_052334.1 coordinate 16,249,949, forward strand.
TACCTAAACATTGGAGATCTGACATGCTGTATGGGATGAAAACAAGATGATTTTTCAGTCTGATCAACTTTGGGCTACTAATAATAGCAGCTGCATACAGCCTATGCACCCTGTCCATCTGGTCAGGGTAAACAAATTGGTAACATTATGTATTTACAGGAAAAAAATGTGAATGCGATCAAATTTGGTTTAAATTCAAACTTGGGCTGGCTTGCTGCTTATACCCTTTCAATCCAAAATGATTAACTGGAATTAATCAATCAACATAATAGTGATGACATAGACTGTGAGTACATTTGTTGCATACTGTAGACCTGCATTAACCTGTTTGGGCTGCAGGGGCAGTATTGAGTAGCCGGATAAAAGTGCCCATTTCAAACGGCCTCGTACTCAATTCTTGCTCGTACAATATGCATATTATTATTACTATTGGATAGAAAACACTCTCTAGTTTCTAAAACCGTTTGAATTATATCCGTGAGTAAAACAGAACTCATTTTGCAGCAAACTTCCTGACAGGAAGTGGAAAATCTGAAATCGATGCTCTGTTCTAGGGCCTGCCTATAAATGTCCTTGATATTTATTAGAATACATGCACTTCATACGTCTTCCACTAGATGTCGACAGGCAGTGAGAGAAGAAATGGAGTGTATAACTTGATCTGGGGTCGAATAAAAGCTCTTTGTATGACGTGTCACCAGTTTCCTGTTTTCTGGAGAGCGCGTGAAGGGACCTGGTTTTGCCTTCTGATAAGCTGTCGTTATAGACGACTAATATCTCCGGCTTTGATTTTATTTGATACATGTGATAATATCATCGTAAAGTATGTTTTTTCAATATAGTTTTATTAGATTATTGAAATTTATTCGGGACGTTAGGCGTGTTGCGTTGTGTGCCTTTGTTCAGGAAGGAGAGCTTCGCGCTACTTTGCTAGCTTTCCGTGCTAATTGACTGGAGAAGAGGACATTCTAAATCCAAACAACGATTGTTCTGGACAAAGGACCCCTTGTACAACATTCTGATGGAAGATCGTCAAAAGTAGGACCCATTTTATGATGCTATTTCATATATCTGTCGAACATGTTGTACTAGTAGTTTGCGCCCAGATTTTGGGCACGCTCTCGCCATAACGTAAACTGCATATCGTAATGAAGTTATTTTTAGAATTCTAACACGGCGATTGCATTAAGAACTAGTGTATCTATCATTTCCTATACAACATGTATTTTTTAGTAACGTTTATGTATAGTTATTTGGTCAGAATAGTTGAGTGTCATAAAAATATCCGCACATTCTGGGAAAAAGATGCTACGTTAGCACAATGTATAACCACTGATTTCAGCTCTAAATATGCACATTTTCGAACAAAACATAAGTGTATGTATAACCTGATGTTATAGGACTGTCATCTGATGAAGCTTATCAAGGTTAGTCAAAAATTATATATCTTTTGCTGGTTTGTTACGATCGCTAACTTTTGCTGCTGGGGAATAGCTTGTGTTTCTGGCTATTGTGGTAAGCTAATATAATGCTATATTGTGTTTTCGCTGTAAAACACTTAAGAAATCGGAAATATTGGCTGGAATCACAAGATGCCTGTCTTTCATTTGCTGTACACCATGTATTTTTCAGAAATGTTTTATGATGAGTATTTAGGTATTTGACGTTGGTGTCTGTAATTACTCTGGCTGCTTCGGTGCCATTTCTGACGGTAGCTGTGATGGTAGCTGCAATGTAAAACTGATTTATAGCTCAAATATGCACATTTTTCGAACAAAACATAGATTTATTGAATAACATGTTATAAGACTGTCATCTGATGAAGTTGTTTCTTGGTTAGTTTGGTTGGTTCTTGGTTAGTTAGGTTGGTTTTGTGCATGCTACCTGTGCTGTGAAAAATGTCTGTCCTTTTTTGTATTTGGTGGTGAGCTAACATAAATATACGTGGTGTTTTCGCTGTAAAACATTTTAAATATTGGACATGTTGGCTGGATTCACAAGATGTTTATCTTTCAAATGCTGTATTGGACTTGTTAATGTGTGAAAGTTAAATATTTCTAAAAAATATATTTTGAATTTCGCGCCCTGCACTTGAGCTGGCTGTTGTCATAAGTGTACTGACCTCGGGCTTGCAGCCAGAAGAAGTTAAGCAAACATGCATAAAGCAAGCTCAGCTCTGTGAGTTCTATTGTCTATCAGTTGTTGTCTCTGTGTCGAGGAAATCCCTCTGTTTAGTCTAAATCTAATTAATATGAACAAGTATAAGGTTGCTGCAGTTTGACAGGGTTTTCAACCTCCCCAGGCCCAGAGTTTTTTCAGGAGTTTTTTAAACCATGTCACCTGATTTATAACAATTCGTCCCATAATAGCCCATATAAAACCTTTTTACAACTGATTAATCAGAGTTTTCCTGGTTATCAAATAAGGGACAACTCTGGGCCCCAGGGGGAAAGAATTGACCCACCACTCTGGGACCTATGGTGCCACTAGTCTGCTCGCAGTTGTCAGTTTTCGTCGGGTATGTGGATGATCAGGGATTTCTTGGACTAAGTTGATGTGTCAAATGGGCGAGCTGCGCAGTCTGTGTTTGACTTAGTAAAATTATGAGATGTCTGAGTTTAACTTCATGGAGAAACTTGTTCCCCAAACCTATGATGGCACTGCTGTAACGTATATGCTATTTGTATTTTCAGCTAAGTCCCCTCTTGTTCCTCAATTAAGAGGGGATGACTCTACTACCATTGTCAACTCTCTCCTGACATGAACTGAAGCCACGTCTCATGTGCCCACTCATCCACTGGCACATTGAATGTTTCCTCTCCATGCACTGTGAGTAGACCTGTCAATTTTATCTCATTACTGTATGAAGAGTCAATCACATACACAAACACATTATTACACATCAATGATGTTCCTCCTTGCTTGGACAAACTCATTCTTAGCTCTTTTGTCTAACTTTGTAGTGTGTTATTGTTTTTGGTCTTCCCAGTCAAATCCTGTCCTGCCCTCAGTGGAAGAGTTGAGCTGTTCTCAAACACCATCCATCCATGATGAGCCTGTGCTGTACTGAAGCACATGAACACCTAAACCCCTGTCCTGCACTGAAGTCAATTCCTGTCTCATACCCTCATTCAATCACTGTTGTCATCCCTTCCCAACACTGTAAGTAGCCCTCTTATTCCCATTCCCCATAATATTGCACTATAAATGTCTTTATTAAATGCTTTAGGTTAAAATAGTCTGACGATTTTTGAAACACGCTTTGTCATCTGTGGGTCTCCCATCCTTTTTACAACATGTGTCTTACTTTTGATACACATCTATTAGATGTGTCAAGTTTTCCCAAATGTAGAGAATCTACAAAAGAGATTGTGTCTAGTTACCCTGACTCTTGAATTCTTTCTGTTTGGTGACTGAACAAATAGCACCCTCATGATCTTGGATCTTTGATAATTCCTCTCACAGTGGCCTGTATACAAGCCTTGCAGGCCACACCAGAGCCATGATGCCACACAATAATATATACTAGACCTCAGTGTATTCCTCTCCCAGTGCAGCAGGTAGAGCTAATCCTGGTCTCTCTCAAATAATTAAATCGTTCTGAGATAATAACAAAAATATATATATATCCTCCAAGCAAGGAAAATAAAGGCAAGTCTGTAGCTTCCAGATGATAAGGATCACAGCATAATGACTGAGTAAATCACAAGAGCTCCTTGGAAATCAAACAACCCACATTTTCCCAGAAGAGTCCCGATTTGGTTTCCAGCTAACGTTAGAGAAAGAGATCTCACTAACATCTGTGGCAGACCTACTGTATGATCAACAACAAAAACTAGTGTTAAGAAAACATAGCTTAGTTAGCTAGCTGTCACTAATCATGTGCTGTTAGCAAATAGAGCAAATTAGATAATGAGAATAAATAATTGTTTTTTGGGAGAGGACAAATGCATTTCTGTATCCTCATTAACTAATATAATATGAGGTTGTGGGGTCAGAGTTTCTTTTGTAAGCTCATTAAACCATAAAACTAGTGTGGTCTTATTGTAAGAGCAGCACACAATTTGGCTTATTATCAAAGTCATTATGTTGTGTAGCTAAGAGAGTCTTGGCGAAGGAATCTATTTAAATGCACTTTAAAAAATACCCAGCCGGCCAAGTCTGGAGAATTTTGGCCTTCGGCAGTACAGTCAGTTAAGACGCAAATCAACTATACTATTCTGACTGTGTAGCCTTTTGCTAATGTGTAAAGCATTAGTCTGTAATGTTTGTTTACAATGTTGACCATAACTCAGGGGTCATGCTGGATAATACTAATGCCCCATTGGAGTGTGGGATTAAGGGTGTCTAAATTTCAGTCTTCCCCTTCCTTCCTGAGTGTTTGTCCGGCCCATCCTAGTAAGCTTATTTTCTAATCTAACACTCTGCTAATTGCAGTTTTCTATATACCTGCCCTGGACGTACGACAAGAACTTTGAATTATTTATAAGAAGTGTGTCAGACAATTTTATAAGGAGTTGTTCATTTAAAATGTAGAATCAAGAGTCCTTTTATTAACCTTTTGCTCCACTGCCACATAATCCTAACTATATATACATCCCCTACAGAAAAACCATGTCGTTTGATGTTACTTTACATGTCATCACATAAGATCACATGTAATGACATGAAAACATGTTTTTGGAACACATCACATGTGATCACACAAAATTCATGTGATTTTCCGTAAGGAATGGCTGATTTGGTATTAGTGTGGAATCGAAGTATGAATAGAATAGATTACGACAGACGTATTAAAACAACTTTAGATGTATTTTTAGCAATGTTTTGCAATTTTCAATATGTAAGAGTGTGTCCCCATCACAGGTAAGTGCAGTGTCCCCAATTTCCACTTCTCTGATGTTCAACTTTGGATAAACACTAAGTGTACAAAGCATTAGGAACACCTGCTCTTTCCATGACATAGGTGAATCCAGGTGAAAGCTACAGTATGATCCCTTATTGACGTCAGCTGGTAAATCCACTTCAATCAGTATAGATGAAGGGTAGAAGACAGGTTAAAGAAGGATGTTAAGCCTTGAGACTACTGAGACATTGATTCTGTACGTGTGCCATTCAGAGGGTGAATGGGGAAGGCCTTTGAACGGGGTATGTGTCAAGAACTGAAACGCTGGGTTTTTCACGCTTACCTTGTACATCAAGAAGGGCATCCAGCCAACTTGACACAACTGTGGGAAGCATTGGAGTCAACATGGGCCAGCATCACAGTGGAAAGCTTTTGACACCTTGTAGAGTCCATGCCTCAACGAATTGAGGCTGTTCTGAGGGCAAAAAGGGGTACAACTCAATATTAGGATGGTGTCCTTAATGTTTTGAACACTCAGTGTATCGCCTACCGGTATGTGATTGAGAAATGTATGTAGAAAAAGTAAGATATAATATAGGACTATGGAATGTGTATTTTTTCACTGTGTTATTATTTTTATTTATTTTTCTACTATTTCTCTTTTTTTTTCATCGTTGGGAAGGGTCTATAAGTATGCATTTCACTGTTAGTCTACTAGTGTTTTTTACAAAGCAAGTGACAAATCAAATTTCATATGAAGTAACAATATTTTTCTAAAATCTGTTTCTTTTTCTACCACCGTCCTACATTGGTGTTGCTAGTTTACGGACCTAACACACATCCCTACACTCCCATCGCACTAGTGGAGGCTCCTCAGAGGATGAAAGGGAGGACCATCCTACTCAGTGAATTTCATAACTTTTTAAAATGTTTCACTATTAGATTTTTATCATTTTTAGATGAAATTATACTAAATATATTCATGTCACCAAATAACTGATTAAAACACACTGTTTTGCAAAGAAGGTCTACAGTAGCCTCCGGAGGACATCTCCCAATCTATCAGAGCTGACATGTTGTCTATCCAATCAAAGGATCAGAGAATGAATATAGTACTGAAAGCATAATCTACAGCTAGCTAGCACTGCGGTGAGTAGTTGACTAAAAGAGAAAAATACAATAGTTGAACAGTTTTGAGAGAGAGAGATTTTTTTTCCACTTAGATAGCTAATGCAGCTAACTTAGCTTACTCAACAACCTGACTCAAACAGAGAGGAATGCTATTTATGTTAGTTACTTCGCAAAGGCTATCCAAAACTCCAACTCTTCCAAGTCAAGGTGAGCTTTCGGTTTTATACATTTATTGCCACCGGGGCCCACCGGTGTAACTGTTTGCTGCACACAATCAATAATACACTCAAATCCATATGTTATAACATTTTTATCATGGCTGTGATGTGGTCATAGCCATGAGGCGAAACCAAGTGGTGTAGACCAACTCAGCCATAATGGAAATGCAAGATTATTTCCCAAATCATCAATTTTTCAAATAAACGTGTTGCTACATTCACTATTACTGGTTGTCAAATGTAATTTTAGGTGTTGTCTAGTCATTAGTTCTATTTGTATTGATTGCCATGTAAAGAAAAAATACCCAATGACTGATAGTTCTGAATTTGTATTTTTTTTTGGTTGCTTGTATATTTTTATTTAGACCTTTTTTGGAAGTACATACCGTGCGTGACAGCAGTACATGACAATAGTTTCTCATCGAAACTCCATATTTCTTGACTGACTAACTTTTATTTTGACATTATTAACTTTGAAAAGCTGGTGAAGGGCTTCCTATATTTTATCAGTGTATCGAATGTGCGACCCGGGTCGGAAAAATCCTGGATTATTGTTACTCCAACTTCCGCGACGCATACAAAGCCCTCGCTTGCCCTCCTTTCGGCAAATTTGACCACGACTCCTTTTTGTTGTTCCCAGCCTATAGACAGGAACTAAAACAGGAAACGCCCAAGCTCAGGTCTGTTCAATACTGGTCCGGCCAATCTGATTCCACGCTTCAAGATTGCTTCAATAATGTGGACTGGGATATGTTCCGGATAGCGTCGAACAACAACATTGATGAATACGCTGATTCGGTGAGAGAGTTTATTAGCAAGTACATCGGTGATGTTGTACCCACGGCGAATATTAAAACCTTCCCCAACCAGAAACCGTGGATTGATGGTAGCATTCGCACTGAACTGAAAGCGCGAATCATTGCTTTTAATCAGGGCAAGGCGACTGGAAACAAACGAATACAAACAGTGTAGCTTTTCCCTCCGCAAGGCAATCAAACAAGCTAAGCGTCAGTATAGAGACAAAGTAGAGTTGCAATTCAATGGCTCAGACACCAGAGGTATGTGGCAGGGTCTACAGTCAATCACGGACTACAAAAAGACATCGGGGTCCCCGATGAACAACACCATTGTTCCTGTTCCCAAGAAAGCTAAGGTAACTGAGCTAAACAACTATCGCCCCGTAGCACTCACTTCCGTCATAATGAAGTGCTTGGAGAGACTAGTCAAGGATCATATCACCTCCACCCTACCTGACACCCTAGACCCACTCCAATTTGCTTACCGCCCCAACAGGTCCACAGACGACGCAATCGCAATCACACTGCCCTATCCCATCTGGACAAGAGGAATACCTATGTAAGAATGCTGTTCATCGACTACAGCTAAGCAGTTAACACCATAGTACCTTCCAAACTCATCATTAAGCACGAGACCCTGGCTCTCGACCCCGCCCTGTGCAACTGGGTCCTGGACTTTGAAGGGATGCCCCCAGGTGGTGAGGGTAGGAAACAACATCTCCACCCCGCTGATCCTCAACACTGGGGCCCCACAAGGGTGCGTTCTCAGCCCTCTCCTGTACTCCCTGTTCACCCATGACTGTGTGGCCATGCACGCCTCCAACTCAATCATCAAGTTTGCAGATGACATTAGTGGTAGGCTTGATTACCCATAACGACGAGTCGGCCTACAGGGAGGAGGTGAGGGCCCTCGGAGTGTGGTGTCAGGAAAATAACCTCACACTCAACGTCAACAAAACAAAGGATATGATCGTGGACTTCAGGAAACAGAGGGAGCACCCCCCTATCCACATCGATGGGACAGTAGTGGAGAAGGTGGAAAGTTTTAAGTTCCTCGGCGTACACATCACGGACAAACTGAAATGGTCCACCCACACAGACAGCGTGGTGAAGAAGGCGCAACAGCGCCTCTTCAACCTCAGGAGGCTGAAGAAATGTGGCTTGTCACCAAAAACACAAACTTTTACAGATGCACAATCGAGAGCATCCTCTCGGGCTGTATCACCGCCTGGTACGGCAACTGCTCCGCCCACAACCGTAAAGCTCTCCAGAGGGTAGTGAGGTCTGCACAACACATCAACGGGGGCAAACTACCTGCCCTCCAGGACACCTACAGCACCCGATGTCACAGGAAGGCCAAAAAGATCATCAAGGAAAACAACCACCCGAGCCACTGCCTGTTCACCGCGCTATCATCCAAAAGGCGAGGTCAGTACAGGTGCATCAAAGCTGGGACCGAGAGACTGATTAACAGCTTCTATCTCAAGGCCATCAGACTGTAAAACAGCCATCACTAACATTGAGTGTCTGCTGCCAACATACTGACTCAACTCCAGCCACTTTAGTAATGGGAATTGATGGAAATTATGTAAAAATGTACCACTAGCCACTTTAAACAATGCCACTTAATATAATGTTTACATACCCTACATTACTCATCTCATATGTATATGTATATACTGTACTCTATATCATCTACTGCATCTTGCCATCTTTATGTAATACATGTATCACTAGCCACTTTAAACTATGCCACTATGTTTACATACCCTACATTACTCATCTCATATGTATATATTGTACTCTATACCATCTACTGCATCTTGCCTATGCCGTTCTGTACCATCACTCATTCATATATCTTTATGTACATATTCTTTATCCCTTTACACTTGTGTGTATAAGGTAGTAGTTGTGGAATCAATTTGATTTGAATGACAAGTTAAACTGGCTGCTTCCTGGGCTTTAAAGCGATTTGCCATATCAACCTCATGAGTGAGGTCTCATCATAATATTGAGACTGCACTCATGGTGGTAAATGACCTCTTAATGTTGTCAGACCAAGGCTCTGCATCTTTCCTCATGCTCCTAGACCTTAGTGCAGCTTTCAACAATATCGAACACCACATTCTTTTGAAGAGATTGGAAACCTTAATTGGTCAAGTTCTTGCATGATTTAGATATTTTCTGGCACAAAAATATCAGTTAGTCTCTGAGGATGGTTTGTCCTCTGAAAAATCAACAGTACGTTTCGGTGTACCTCAAGGTTCCGTTCTAGGACCACAATTGTTTTCACTATATATGCTACTTCTTGGTGATGTCATTCGGAAAGACAATGTCAACTTTCACTGCTATGCAGATGATACACAACTGTACATTTTGATGAAACATGGCGAATCCCCAAAATTTCAGACATAAAGAAGTGGATGGCAGAATATGTTTTACTTTTAAACTCGGACAAAACAGAGATGCTAGTTCTAGGTCACAACAAAACAAAGATCTGACAATGAATCTCAATGGTTGTACAGTCATCTCAAATAAAAAGACCTTGGCGTTACTCTGGACCCTGATCTCTCTTTAGACGAACACATCAAACATATTGCAAGAGCAAGCTTTTTTCCATATTTGTAACGTTGCAAAAATCCTAACCTTTTTGTCAAAGAATTATGCAGATAAGCTAATCCATGCTTTTGTCACTTCAAGATTACATTACGGCAATGCTCTACTTTCTAGCCACCCAGATAAGTCAATAAATCAACTTCAGCTAGTGCTAAATTAAACTGCTAGAATCTTAACTAGAACCAACAAATTCAGTCATATTACTCCAGTGCTAGCGTCTGGCTTCCTGTTAAGGCTAGGGCTGATTTCAAGGTTTTACTGCTAACCTACAAAGCATTACATGGGCTTGCTCCTACCGATCTGTCCTATTTGGTCCTGCCGTACATATCTAAGTGTACGCTATGGTCACAAGAAGCAAGCTTCCTTATTCTGTCCTATCTGTAGTAATTCTCCAGTCTTATGGTGTCCAGTGTGATCTTAGGTATACTCCCTCTATTGAATGTGTCACTGTCTGTCACCTTGATTACTCCAATTTGTCTCTCGACCTGTGCACCTACAGTACCAGTCAACATTTTGGACACACCTACTCATTAAAGGGTTTTGTTTTTTTATTTTTTGTATTTTCTACTTTGTAGAATAATAGTGAAGACATCACAACTATGAAATAACACATTTGAAATCATGTTGTAACCAAAAAAGTGTTAAACAAATCAAAATATATTTGAGATTCTTAAAAAGTAGCCACCCTTTGCCTTGATGACAGCTTTGCACACTCTTGGCATTCTCTCAACCAGCTTCCTGAGGTAGTCACCTGGAATGCATTTCAATTGACAGGTGTGCCTTGTGAATTTGTGGAATTTCTTTCCTTTTTAATGCATTTGAGCAAATCAGTTGTGTTGTGACAAGGTAGAGGAAGTATACAGAAGATGGCCCTATTTGGTAAAAGACCAAGTCCATATTATGGCAAGAACAGCTCAAATAAGCAAAGAGAAATGATAGTCCATCATTACTTTAAGACGTGAAGGTCAGTCAATCCGGAAAATTTCAAGAACTTTGAATGTGCAGTTGCAAAAACCATCAAGCGCTGATGAGGAAACTGGCTCTCATGAGGACTGCCACAGGAAAGGAAGACCCAGAGTTACCTCTGCTGCAGAAGATAAGTTCATTAGAGTTACCAATCTCAGAAATTGCAGCACAAATAAACGCTTCAAAGTTCATGTAAAACACACATCTCAACATCAACTTTTCAGAGGAGACTGCTTGAATCAGGCCTTCATGGTCACATGTCTGCAAAGAAACCACTACTGAAGGACACCAATAAGAAGAAGAGACTTGCTTGGGCCAAGAAACACGAGCAATGGATTTTAGACTGGTGGAAATCTGTCCTTTTGTCTGATGGGTCCAAATGTGAGATTTCTTGTTCCAACCACCGTGTCTTTGTGTGACGCAGAGTAGGTGAACGGATGTTCTCCGCATGTGTGGTTCCCACCGCGAAGCATGGAGTAGGAGGTGTGATGGTGTGGGGGTGCTTTGCTGGTGACAGTGTGATTTATTTAGATTTCAAGGCACACTTAACCAGCATGGCTACCACAGCATTCTGCAGTGATACGCCATCTCATCTGGTTTGCACTTAGTGGGACTTTAATTTGTTTTTCAACAAGACAGTGACCCAACACACCTCCAGGCTGTGTTAGGACTTCCGGCGCCGACCGAGATGGCCGCCTCGCTTCGCGTTCCTAGGAAAATATGCAGTATTTTGTTTATTTATGTGTTATTCATTGGTACCACAGGTAATCTTAGGTTTCATTACATACAGTCGGGAGGAACTACTGAATATAAGAGCAACGTCAACTCACCATCGTTACAACCAGGAATATGACTCTCCCGATGGGGATCCTGTGTTTTGCCTTCCACCCAATACAATGGATCTGATCCCAGCCGGCGACACTAAACAACGACGCCGTAAACGGGGCAAACGAAGCGGTCTCCTGGTCAGGCTTCGGAGACGGGCACATCGCGCTCCACTCCCTAGCATACTACTCTCCAATGTCCAGTCTCTTGACAACAAGGTTGATGAAATCCGAGCAAGGGTAGCTTTCCAGAGAGATATCAGAGACTGCAACGTTCTCTGCTTCACGGAAACATGGCTTACTCGAGAGACGCTAACGGAGTCGGTGCAGCCAGCTGGTTTCTTCACACATCGCGCCGACAGAAACAAACATCTTTCTGGTAAGAAGAGGGGCGGGGGTGTATGCCTTATGATTAACGAGACGTGGTGTGATCATAACAACATACAGGAACTCAAGTCATTCTGTTCACCTGATCTAGAATTCCTCACAATCAAATGTCGACCGCATTATCTACCAAGGGAATTCTCTTCGATTATAATCACAGCCGTATATATCCCCCCCCAAGCAGACACATCGATGGCTCTGAACGAACTTTATCTGACTCTTTGTAAACTGGAAACCACACACACAGGCTGCATTCATCGTAGCTGGGGATTTTAACAAGGCTAATCTGAAAACAAAACTCCCTAAATTCTATCAGCATATCGATTGTGCTACCAGGGCTGGTAAAACCTTGGATCATTGTTATACTAACTTCCGCAATGCATATAAGGCCCTCCCCCGCCCTCCTTTCGGAAAAGCTGACCACGACTCCATTTTGTTGCTTCCAGCCTACAAACAGAAACTAAAACAGCAAGCTCCCGCGCTCAGGTCTGTTCAACGCTGGTCCGACCAATCTGATTCCACGCTTCAAGACTGCTTCGATCACGTTGATTGGGATATGTTCCGCATTGCGTCCAACAACAACATTGACAAATACGCTGATTCGGTGAGCGAGTTCATTAGAAAGTGCATTGACGATGTCGTACCCACAGCAACGATTAAAACATTCCCAAACCAGAAACCGTGGATTGATGGCAGCATTCGCGTGAAACTGAAAGCGCGAACCACTGCTTTTAACCAGGGCAAGGTGACCGGAAACATGACCGAATACAAACAGTGTAGCTATTCCCTCCGCAAGGCAATCAAACAAGCTAAGTCCCAGTATAGAGACAAAGTAGAGTCGCAATTCAACAGCTCAGACACGAGGTATGTGGCAGGGTCTACAGTCAATCACCGATTACAAAAAGAAAACCAGCCCCGTCGCGGACCACGATGTCTTGCTCCCAGACAGACTAAATAACTTTTTTGCTCGCTTTGAGGACAATACAGTGCCACTGACACGGCCCGCTACCAAAACCTGCGGGCTCTCATTCACTGCAGCCGAGGTGAGTAAAACATTTAAACGTGTTAACCCTCGCAAGGCTGCAGGCCCAGACGGCATTCCCAGCCGCGTCCTCAGAGCATGCGCAGACCAGCTGGCTGGTGTGTTTAAGGACATATTCAATCAATCCTTATCCCAGTCTGCTGTTCCCACATGCTTCAAGAGGGCCACCATTGTTCCTGTTCCCAAGAAAGCTAAGGTAACTGAGCTAAACGACTACCGCCCCGTAGCTCTCACTTCCGTCATCATGAAGTGCTTTGAGAGACTAGTCAAGGACCATATCACCTCCACCCTACCTGACACCCTAGACCCACTCCAATTTGCTTACCGACCCAATAGGTCCACAGACGACGCAATCGCAACCACACTGCACACTGCCCTAACCCATCTGGACAAGAGGAATACCTATATGAGAATGCTGTTCATCGACTACAGCTCAGCATTTAACACCATAGTACCCTCAACTCGTCATCAAGCTCGAGACCCTGGGTCTCGACCCCGCCCTGTGCAACTGGGTCCTGGACTTCCTGACGGGCCGCCCCCAGGTGGTGAGGGTAGGTAACAACATCTCCACCCCGCTGATCCTCAACACTGGGGCCCCACAAGGGTGCGTTCTGAGCCCTCTCCTGTACTCCCTGTTCACCCACGACTGCGTGGCCATGCACGCCTCCAACTCAATCATCAAGTTTGCGGACTACACTACAGTGGTAGGCTTAATTCCCAACAACGACGAGACGGCCTACAGGGAGGAGGTGAGGGTCCTCGGAGTGTGGTGTCAGGAAAATAACCTCACACTCAATGTCAACAAAACAAAGGAGATGATTGTGGACTTCAGGAAACAGCAGAGGGAGCACCCCCCTATCCACATCGACGGGACAGTAGTGGAGAAGGTGGAAAGTTTTAAGTTCCTCGGTGTACACATCACGGACAAACTGAATTGGTCCACCCACACAGACAGCGTTGTGAAGAAGGCGCAGCAGCGCCTCTTCAACCTCAGGAGACTGAAGAAATTCGGCTTGTCACCAAAAGCACTCACAAACTTCTACAGATGCACAATCGAGAGCATCCTGTCGGGCTGTATCACCGCCTGGTACGGCAACTGCTCCGCCCACAACCGTAAGGCTCTCCAGAGGGTAGTGAGGTCTGCACAACGCATCACCGGGGGCAAACTACCTGCCCTCCAGGACACCTACACCACCCAATGTCACAGGAAGGCCATAAAGATCATCAAGGACAACAACCACCCAAGCCACTGCCTGTTCACCCCGCTATCATCCAGAAGGCGAGGTCAGTACATGTGCATCAAAGCGGGGACCGAGAGACTGAAAAACAGCTTCTATCTCAAGGCCATCAGACTGTTAAACAGCCACCACTAACATTTAGTGGCCGCTGCCAACATACTGACTCAACACCAGCCACTTTAACTTCTTATGGCTGCAGCCCGACACCGGTACACTTATGACAGCAGCCAGCTCAAAGTGCAGGGCGCGAAATTCAAAATATATATTTTTTAAATATTTAACTTTCACACATTAACAAGTCCAATACAGCATATGAAAGGTACACATCTTGTGAATCCAGCCAACATGTCCGATTTTTAAAATGTTTTACAGGGAAGACACAATATGTAAATCTATTAGCTAACCACGTTAGCAAAAGACACCACTTTTTTTACTCCATCAGTTTTTTACTCCATCAGTAGCTATCACAAATTCGACCAAATAAAGATATAAATAGCCACTAACCAAGAAACAACTTCATCAGATGACAGTCTGATAACATATTTATTGTATAGCATATGTTTTGTTAGAAAAATGTGCATATTTCAGGTATAAATCATAGTTTACATTGCAGCTACAGTCAGAAATTGCACCGAAAGCAGCCATAATAATTACAGGCACCAACGTCAAATACCTAATTACTCATCATAAAACATTTCTGAAAAATACATAGTGTACAGCAAATGAAAGACAGGCATCTTGTGATTCCAGCCAATATTTCCGATTTATTAAGTGTTTTACAGCGAAAAAAAAATGTAGCGTTATATTAGCTTAGCACAATAGCCAGAAACACTTGGGCGCCGGCGACTACGACAGATATATGAAATAACATCATAAAATGGGTCTTACTTTTGCTGATCTTTCATCAGAATGTTGGACAAGGTGTCCTTTGTCCAGAACAGTCGTTGTTTGGATTCAGAACGGCAACTTTCCCTCTTCATTTAGCAAGCGCGCTAGCCGGGTTACACGACACTCTCCATGTCAACAAACGGAAGAGAACGGAACACGGCAAAACTCCCGAAAAAATTTCAATAATTTGATGAAACTATATTGAAAAAACATACTTTACGATGATATGGTGACATGTATCAAATAAAATCAAAGCCGGAGATTGTAGTCGCCTATTACGGCAGCTAAACAAAAGGCAACCCCACTGTCCAGCTCGCGCTCTTCAGAGTACCGAAAATGGGGGACACGTCATTCCAAGATGATGTGTTCCATCTCAGACCAAGATAATCACCTCATTTCTTCTCACAGCCTCTTGACACCCAGAGGAAGGTGTATGACGTGCATGTATACTAATAGGTCTTGTGCCCATTTATAGGCAGGAAGAACAGAGCATCGATTTCAGACATTCCACTTCCTGGTCAGGAAATGTGCTGCAGAATGAGTTCTGTTTCACTCAGAGAAATAATTCAAACGGTTTTAGAAACTAGATAGTGTTTTCTATCCAATAGTAATAATAATATGCATATTGTACGAGCAAGAATTGAGTACGAGGCCGTTTGAAATGGACACCTTTTATCTGGCTACTCAATACTGCCCCTTGCAGCCCAAACAGGTTAATAATGGGAATTGATGGAAATTTTGTAAAAATGTATCACTGGCCACTTTAAACAATGCCACTTAATATAATGTTTACATATCCTACATTACTCATCTCATATGTATATGTATAGACTGTACACTATACCATCTACTGCATCTTGCCTATGCCGTTCTGTACCATCACTCATTCATATATCTTTATGTACATATTATTTATCCCTTTACACTTGTGTGTATAAGGTAGTAGTTGTGGAATTGTTAGGTTAGATTACTTGTTGGTTATTACTGCATTGTCGGAACTAGAAGCACAAGCATTTCGCTACACTCGCATTAACATCTGCTAACCATGTGTATGTGACAAATAAAATTTGATTTGATTTTAAGGGCACTTTGACCAAGGAGGAGAGTGATGGAGTGCTGCATAAGATGAACTGGCCAAAATCACCTGACCTCAACCCAATTGAGATGGTTTGGGATGAGTTGGACCAGAGTGAAGGAAAAGCAGCCAACAAGTGCTCAGCATATGTGGGAACTCCTTCAAGACTGTTGGAAAAGTATTCCAGGTAAAGATGGTTGAGAGAATTCCAAGAGTGCAAAGCTGTCAAGGCAAAGGGTGGCTACTTTGAAGGATAAAAATATAACATACATTTTGATTTGTTTTTTAATTACTGCTTGATTCCATATGTGTTTTTTCATAAGTCTGATGTCTTCACTCTTATTCTACAATTTAGAAAATAGGAAAAATATACAAAAACCCTTGAATGAGTAGGTGTGTCCAAACTTTTGACTGGTACTGCACATTATAAACTTTCATTTGTAGGCTAGGTTGTAGCAACCTCATGATGGGTATAGGGCAAATTTGAGTACCATGTAGTAGCTTAAACCTATCGCTGTTACATTGAACTGGGTGAATGGAATATGAATGACAGTCATCCAATATACTGTTCTAGACATAAGGCCATGCTCCTAAAAAAAGAATGTGTCCTCCCTAATCTTAAACATCACCAACTGCCACTGCCTCACACACAGCCCTTACAGCCCCCTCACACATATCCCATGGAAACACACTCACGCTCACTCTTGTGCACACACACCAACTCCCATACACATCCTGTGCCTCTGAAGTGTGACTGGAAATGGATTTAGCAGAGCAAACCCACTGAGATATCAGTGGTCTGCCACAAGGTGACTGTGTGTCTATTGAGTCTAGCTTAGGACTTAAAATGCCACAGCAATTCCTACAATAAGCCATAGCTATGTCACATTACCTTGAGTGATTGCTTGTTAAAACACCATTTTCATATTTCTACACTGAAATAAAATTGAAAAAGTAAGGTACGATACACACATTGCAATTTTGCATTGTCATCAGGAGAGCAAGAACATGTAGAGCAGATATCCAGTATATGTTCCCCTGAGGAATCAGTTACCAATTACAGCGCATGATTTAACACATATTCTGAGCCATCTGTTTTTCCTCCAGAAATGTCCCTCTAACTTCATTCCAGATCTCATAAATTGGTTAAATGGGTATGTCCTTAAAAAACACAAGTACTGACATCACTGCACATACCATATCCACCACTCTACAACTTCTACTCTGGTCCGCCTACTACTAGTACTAGCACTAAGTATAGTGTGTTGTCAATGTCCAGTAGTTTCTTTAAAAAAAAAAAAATCAGTAGGAGTCAGTAGAATGGACTGCTGTTTCCCACGCCAATACTACAGGACATTTGCAAAGAAAACACCCATGTTTTACAGAGCAGTGGATTGACAGTACAGTATGCCTGTTCCCATAATGCAGTGCGTGCAGTAAAAGGTTACAACACCGAAAGTGCTGAGTGATGCTTGAGTAATCAGGAACCATCTCAACTGTCAAATAACCAGGAGGGGAGGAAGCCAGCAAGAGGAAGTCATGCAAGCAAGACATACAGTATCAGGGGCTTTAAACAGCTTTTTGATATCTGGGCTGTTGGCTACATAGTTCACTGTGGTATGGGCTGCCAAGAGAATACATTTCCTATTAATTATACCCATTCAGACATTCAATTTGACCTGTTGTGAGTCAGTGTAAAGGTAACACAGACAGAACAGTCTACTACACTACAAACAGATCTGAACATGGGATACTCTACATATACTGTATATTAAAAGTAAAAAAATGCATGTACCAATCCAAGATTTCGCCTTTCAAGTAAGGAAATGTGCAATAACCACCTGGAAATAATTAATGACATTGTAACGATGTGTATTTGAATGGCAATTTATTCATGAAAGTTGGTAATAATGTGATATTTTTTTAATTGAACTGTTCTCTGTTTAAGAAACTAAAAATGTCACAGACCTGAAGATAATGGATATATTGAAATACTGTATATCAGTTTATTAAAAAGAACACCTGTGACTAAAGTGTCTGGCTTTTAACTTTATCGGGCCTTAGGCTAACCGATGGTTTTGAAACAAGCTATCCAATCAGCAATTCTCAGGTTTTGAGGTCTTGGGGTTACGACTGTCTGTGAAATATGCTATGATTGACAGGTAAAAGATCCAGAGAGGAATGAGATGGGTTCCCATTCTCAACTGGCAGGAATTTTGTCAGGTTTCAGTCTCTGATCCCACCAATGCCGTACAGTGCAACTCAGAAGCTGAAGCAGTGTCTTTATGGATGAGTTGTGCCATCTCTCTCAGATTAAAAAGAAATATTGATTACAATGGCTCTCGCCTCTATTTTTCAGTCCGACAAGTTAGAATGGATTCTTTGATCTCAGCGACAGCTGGAATCTGAATGATACTGAGGGAGAAACGTGGAGAGGGTTTTAATGCACAGTGACTGCAGTTGCCTCAGTGCAGTCAGTGCTGGCTCTGCTCCGCTCAGCTCAGCCAACTGAATTGCCAGGAGCGTCTGGACACACAACATCAAGTCATTATTAATGAATGACTTAATTGCTTGAATACAACCTTATATACTGTGACCTATATGACTCACAATCGCTCTCTTATATATATATATATATATATATATATACTGCTCAAAAAAATAAAGGGAACACTTAAACAACACAATGTAACTCCAAGTCAATCACACTTCTGTGAAATCAAACTGTCCACTTAGGAAGCAACACTGATTGACAATACATTTCACATGCTGTTGTGCAAATGGAATAGACAAAAGGTGGAAATTATAGGCAAATAGCAAGACACCCCCAATAAAGGAGTGGTTCTGCAGGTGGTGACCACAGACCACTTCTCAGTTCCTATGCTTCCTGGCTGATGTTTTGGTCACTTTTGAATGCTGGCGATGCTTTCACTCTAGTGGTAGCATGAGACGGAGTCTACAACCCACACAAGTGGCTCAGGTAGTGCAGCTCATCCAGGCTGGCACATCAATGCGAGCTGTGGCAAGAAGGTTTGCTGTGTCTGTCAGCGTAGTGTCCAGAGCATGGAGGTGCTACCAGGAGACAGGCCAGTACATCAGGAGACATGGAGGAGGCTGTAGGAGGGCAACTCCTACAGTAAGAATAGTGGTGTCTTTTGCTAACGTGGTTAGCTAATAGATTTACATATTGTGTCTTCCCTGTAAAACATTTTAAAAATCAGAAATGATGGCTTGATTACCAAGATGTGTATCTTTCATCTGGTGTCTTGGACTTGTGATTTAATGATATTTAGATGCTACTATTTACTTGTGACGCTATGCTAGCTATGCTAGTCAGCTTTTTTACTGGTGGGGGTGGGGGGGGGTGGGGGGGGGTGCTCCCGGACCCGGGTTTCTGAGGAAGTAGAAGTTAAACAAATAAATAAAGGAAAAATACCTCATTGGCTGCTTATTACAGAAGGGAGGAAATCAAACTTGACACGTATTATTCCTGGCATGAATTCACACAACTTTACCATCCTAACATACATGGTTCAACCTTTAAGAACTACACCCGATGACATGAAAACTTAGCTAACACAGCGCGGGATTGCCTTCCCTCAAAGTGTGTTGCTACAATAAGGATCCCCGTTACAACAGTTATAGGCTACGTAGTTCCGCTTGTCTTATCATTTCCCCCGCACAGCGAACACGTAAACAATTCAAACAAAAAACAACGACATAACCTGTAAGTCTAACTGTCAGTTACACTCCCACCAATCACCGGTGATTTCTGTGAAAGGGGTCTGCAGGTTTCTTGATCGGCTTCCAGGAGGGTCACTGTCTTATGGATGGGCCTCTCCAGATAGGTGGGTTTGGTGATGCGTTTACCTCTCTCATCCAGGGTTGAGTCGCTGATCAGTAACTTGAATCTTCTCACCCGGCCATCCTGTCCCGGGTACACTTCTGTAACCTTTGCCAATTTCCACTGGTTGCGTGGTGCAGTATCATCTTGTAAGATGACAATGTCATTAATCCTTGCGTTTCTTCTGTCTTTATTCCATTTCCGTCTGTGTTGATTGTTCTGAGGTATGAGCACTCTCCATAACCTGAGGTACTAGCATCGGAGAAGTGATGGAGCTCATAACTCTGCACCACCTGAAACTTGATTGATCCTTACTTCAGACAAGTTTTGTAGACCTTGGAGCCAGAATTCCCACTGGGAACGTAGGTCATCTGGAAGGGGGTCATCCCAGTCGATCTTGTCACGACACATCTGCTGCACGATCTGCTTCCCTGCCAGGACAAAGGGTGCCACAAACCCAAGCGGATCATATACAGAGGCTACTGTAGACAATACTCCTCTTCTTGTGAGTGGGCGTTCCTTGACAACTACTCTAAACTGGAACTCGTCTGATGCGACACACCACAGTACACCAAGCGCTCTCTCCATGTGTGGTTCACCCAGAGCCATATCCAGGTCTTTGGCACCCTCGGCACGTTCTTCCTTGGGAATTGTGGCTATAACTTCCTTGCTGTTAGACATAAACTTGTGCAACCGGAGTTTGCCGATGCTGCAAAGCTCTCTTGCTTCTTTCACCAGCTGGGCCGCTTCAGCTTCAGACGATACGCTCGTCAACCCATCATCAACATAAAAGTTCCTTTCTATGAACTGGATAGACTTCTCGCTGAAGCTTCCTCGTCCTTCGGCAGCAAGATGTTTGAGACCATAGTTGGCGCAACCAGGAGATGAAGCTGCGCCGAACAAGTGGACCTTCATACGATACACTGAAGGTTGAGACTATATCTCCGTTCTCCCACCAAAGGAACCGTCCCGTCTATCCCAGAGAGGATCTTTTGGTTTTCATTACAGTCATTAAGCACCTCCAGGCGCTTATTCTGAGACATAGCAGCCTCACAGCTGCGAAGAAAGTCTACAAGGTCTCTAAGTTCAAGACTGTCCTTGGATCCTATCTTAGGCCATGCACTGAGCTTATTTATCTCTGAAGGACTTGGCGATGAGGAATTTGTTTCCGTACCTTTCTTCAAGAATGGTCCACGCAGCATGGTAGGCTGACTCTGTTCCTAACATAAAGTAATGTCTTTCGATGGCTTTCTTGGCAGGCCCACCGACATATTTTCTTAACCTCTACTTCATCACCACCCCTGATCCGGGAGCATCCTCATCAGTAAAAAAGCTGACTAGCATAGCCTAGCATAGCGCCACAAGTAAATACTAGCATATAAATATCATGAAATCACAAGTCCAATACAGCAAATGAAAGATACACATCTTGTGAATCCAGCCATCATTTCCGATTTTTAAAATGTTTTACAGCGAAAACACAGCGAAAACACTTCTATTAGCTAACCACAATAGCAAAAGACTCAACCTCACCCCCCATACTGCTTTATTTATTTACTTTTCTGCTCTTTTGCACACCCGTATCTCTACTTGCACATGATCATCTGATGATTTATCACTCCAGTGTTAATCTGCTAAATTGTAATTATTCGATTTATTGCCTACCTCCTCATGCCTTTTGCACACATTGTATATAGATTCTCTTTTTTTCTACCATGTTATTGACTTGTTTATTGTTTACTCCATGTGTAACTCTGTGTTGTCTGTTCACACTGCTATGCTTTATCTTGGCCAGGTCGCAGTTGCAAATGAGAACTTGTTCTCAACTAGCCTACCTGGTTAAATAAAGGTGAAAAAAAATGTATATATATATATATATATTTTCACAATTTTTTTACCGCATAGGTAGCTATCACAAAACCGACCAAATAGAGATATAATTAGTCACTAACCAAGAAACAACTTCATCAGATGACAGTCTTATAACATGTTATACAATAAATCTATGTTTTGTTCGAAAATGTGCATATTTGAGGTATAAATCATAGTTTTACATTGCAGCTACAATCACAAATAGCACCGAAGCAGCAAGAATAATTACAGAGAGCAACGTGAAATACCTAAATACTCATCATAAAACATTTATGAAAAATACATGGTGTACAGCAAATGAAAGATAAACATCTTGTGAATCCAGCCAATATTTCAGATTTTTTAAGTGTTTTACAGCGAAAACACAATATAGCATTATATTAGCTTACCACAATAGCCAAACACACAACCACATTCATTCACCGCAAAGGTAGCGATCGCAAAAAAACAGCAAAAGATATAAAATTAATCACTAACCTTGACCAACTTCATCAAATGACAGTCCTATAACATCAGGTTATACAATACACTTATGTTTTGTTTGAAAATGTGCATATTTTGAGCTGCAAACCGTGGTTATACATTGTGAATATGTAGCATCGATTCACCAGAATCTCCGGAGAAATTTTGGACAGTCACCTAATCTAATCAAAGAACTCATCATAAACTTTACAAAAAAATACATGTTGGACAGCAAATGAAAGATACACTAGTTCTTAATGCAATCGCCGTGTTAGATTAAAAAAAATAACTTTACCATAACATAACTGTCGAATTAGTAACCTTAGCTAGCCAAGTGGCGCGAAGATGTCCATCTTCACCTAACGCAGAGAACGGAAAACTCCAAAACTCCCGATAAACGTTGAATAATCTGATAAAACTATATTGAAAAAACATACTTTACGATGATATTATCACATGTATCAAATAAAATCAAAGCCGGAGATATTAGCCGTCTATACCGAACGCTTTTCAGAAGCCAATGCTGATGTCCTTCCCGCGCCTTGGTAGACAAAGGAAATAGTGGTCACGTCATTCCAAGAGCTCTTGTTCGACCTCAGATCAAGCTAGACACCCCATTCCACCTCCCACTGCCTGTTGACATCTAGTGGAAGGCGTATGAAGTGCATGTATATCCATAGATTTCAAGCAAATGAATAGGAAGGCCCTGGAACAGAGCCTCGATTTCAGATTTTGCTGCAAAATGAGTTCTGTTTTACTCACAGATATAATTCAAACGGTTTTAGAAACTTGAGAGTGTTTTCTATCCAATAGTAATAATAATATGCATATTGTACGATCTAGAATAGAGTACGAGGCAGTTTAATTTGGGCACGATTTTTTACAAAGTGAAAACAGTGCCCCCATATTGATAAGAAGTTTTTTAAGTAATATATCTTCTCAGTTGCTGGTATGTTCTTCCTGTCTATCAGGGTCTGAAAAGAGACCTTCCAGTCAGTGAACGAGAGTGGTTCTCCATTGAATATTACTGGTTCTGGTATGGGAAGGCGGCTTTCACTGATTGAAAAGTAACCTGAACATGGTCTTGGTGCCATCTTCTTGTTGTGTGCTTGTCACAACATGTTGTGGTGAGAGACTGTGAAATGAGCCACTTCTGTGCATGACTTTTTTCACAGATTTGCAGTTAGAGAGTAGTTCTCTCTTCTCGTCCTCTGAGTTTTCATCTTGCTCATACACTTGCATCCGCGCCTTGGCAGCATTTAGTTTCTTGAGCACTTCTAGGCACTCTAACTCTCTACGCTTGTCTTCTAGCGTCCTTCATCTGGCAGCATTTTCTAACTCTAACTTGACTCGCAGCCTACCTACTTCTAAGCTGTGTTTCACAGCCTCAGCTTCTTGCTCCGCTGTCCTCTTCTTATCTTCATCTTCGAGTCTCTGAAGCTCTTCTAGTTGGCGTTCTTGCTTAACCATTACTTCTAAAGCTGCTTGGTTAGCATCAACTTCCGCCGCAGCATCTTGTCTCTTGACAGATGACACGCTTGAGCGTCTGGAGTTGCTTTGAGACTGGGAGGAAGCACTTGAGGGCTGATAGTTGAGACTTGACTTATGTGAGAGTTCGGACACGCACAAGGAATTGCTGTCCTTCCAGTGCAGCTCTATCTGGGTTAACTTCTTATGGCTGCAAGGCCGGCGTCGGTACACTTATGACAACAGCCACTTCAAGTGCAGGGCGCGAAATTCAAAAGATATATTTTTTTAAATATTTAACTTTCACACATTAACAAGTCCAATACAGCAAATGAAAGGTACACATCTTGTGAATCCAGCCAACATGTCCGATTTTTAAAATGTTTTACAGCGAAAACAGCACGTATATTTATGTTAGCTCACCACCAAATACAAAAAAGGACAGACATTTTTCACAGCACAGGTAGCATGCACAAAGCCAACCTAACTAACAAGGAACCAACCAAACTAACCAACAAACAACTTCATCAGATGACAGTCTTGTAACATGTTATACAATAAATCTATGTTTTGTTCGAAAAATGTGCATATTTCAGGTATAAATCATAGTTTACATTGCAGCTACAAATCAGAAATTGCACCGAAAGCAGCCAGAACAATTACAGACACCAACGTCAAATACCTAATTACTCATCATAAAACATTTCTGAAAAATACATAGTGTACAGCAAATGAAAGACAGGCATCTTGTGATTCCAGCCAATATTTCCGATTTATTAAGTGTTTTACAGCGAAAACACAATATAGCGTTATATTAGCTTACCACAATAGCCAAAAATACAAGCCATTTCCCAGCAGTAAAAGTTAGCGATCGTGACAAACCACTAAAAGATATATAATTTTTGACTAACCTTGATATTCTTCATCAGATGACAGTCCTATAACATCAGGTTATACATACACTTATGTTTTGTTCGAAAATGTGCATATTTAGAGCTGAAATCAGTGGTTATACAATGTGCTAACGTAGCTACTATTTCCCACAACGTCCGGATATTTTTCTGACACTTTTTATGACACACATATTCTGACCAAATAGCTATTCATAAACATAACTAAAAAATACATGTTGTATAGGAAATGATAGATCCATTAGTTCTTAATGAAATCGCAGTGTTAGAATTCTAAAAAATAACTTCATTACGACATCCAGCTTCGGTATAGCTAGAGTACCCAAAACTTGGGCGCCGACGACTAGTTCACATCTACGACAGATATATGAAATAGCATCATAAAATGTTTCTTACTTTTGCTGATCTTCCATCAGAATGTTGGACAAGGGGTCCTTTGTCCAGAACAATCGTTGTTTGGATTTAGAACATCCATTTTCCCTCTTGATTTAGCAAGCACACTAGCCAAGTGGCACGGATCTCTCCATCGTCAACAAAGTCAGAGAACGGAACACGGCAAAACTCCCGAAAAATGTTCAATAATCTGATTAAACTATATTGAAAAAACATACTTTACGATGATATGGTCACATGTATCAAATAAAATCAAAGCCGGAGATAGTAGTCGCCTATAACGGCAGCTAAACAGAAGGCAAATCCAGGTACCACCTCGCGCTCTCCAGAAAACCGGAAATGGGGAACACGTCATACAAAGAGCTTGTATTCCACTTCAGACCAAGATAAACACTAAATTTCTTCTCTCACCGCCTCTTGACATCCAGGGGAAGGTGTATGACGTGCATGTATACTCATACATATCATGCCCATTTATAGGCAGGAAGTAGAACAGAGCATCGATTTCAGACTTTCCACTTCCTGGTCAGGAAGTTTGTGCCAAATGAGTTCTGTTTGACTCACAGATATCATTCAAACGGTTTTAGAAACTAGAGAGTGTTTTCTATCCAATAGTAATAATAATATGCATATTGTACGAGCGAGAATTGAGTACGAGGCCGTTTGAAATGGGCACCTTTTATCTGGTTACTCAATACTGCCCCTGCAGCCCAAACAGGTTAAGAGGTCTTCGAGTAGGTCTTCAGAGCAACAGCCTGTCAGTGACAGTTTTGCTTCCTTTACCAGAGCCTTCCACTTCTCATAGCTGACCCTGAAACGATGTTCGAGCTGTCTCCACCTTTCGTCGCGCAGTTCTCTGCCCTTTTCAGTTAACCTGCGGACCCTCTCACCTTTTCGTGGCTCTTGTTGTGATATCTCATTAGCAGCCTCTGTATCATCATTCGCTGCAGAACTTATAACTTTACCATCCTAACATACGAACTACACCTAATGACATGAAAACTTAGCTAACACAGGATTGCCTTCCCTCCAAAAGTGTGTTGCTGCAATAAGGATCCCTGTTACAACAGTTATTAGCTACGTAGTTCCGCTTGTCTTATCATTTCCCCCGCACAGCGAACACGTAAACAATTCAAACAAAAAACAACGACATAACCTGTAAGTCACAGCTTTCTCTATGGTTCACAGATCCTTCCAGCCCTCTCTCTCTCTTCCTGGTTTGTCTTGACCCTTTATCTGTGGGTCGCCCCCCCCCCCCCCTTCTGAGGGTTCCCCTGGCTTCTGGGAATTGTAGTTTTGGCAGTCGCCCATTTTATGATCTGTAGTTCTGATCGGGGTGGCCATTTTAGTGATCTGGCAGAGCCCGTTTATTAGTTCTGCTCTCACATATCTGCCATTTATCACCCGACCCCATTCTTTGCCACAATATATATATATATATACAAAGTTGACGTTGGAAGTTTACATACACCTTAGCCAAATACATTTAACTTCTTGTCAATAGGGGGGCGCTATTTTCACTTTGGAAAAAATCGTGCCCAAATTAAACTGCCTCGTACTCTATTCTAGATCATACAATATGCATATTATTATTACTATTGGATAGAAAACACTCAAGTTTCTAAAACTGTTTGAATTATATCTGTGAGTAAAACAGAACTCATTTTGCAGCAAACTTCCATACAGGAAGTTAAAAATCTGAAAACGAGGCTCTGTTCCAGGGCCTGCCTTTTCAACTGGCTTATATTTATCGATATGCATGCACTTCATACGACTTCCACTAGATGTCAACCGGCAGTGGAAGGTGGAATGGGGTGTCTAGCTTGATCTGAGGTCGAACAAGAGCTTTTGGAGTGGAAGGTCAGGAATTTCCTTTCTCTACCTAGGCGCGCGAAGCACCTCCATATTGTCTTCTGATAAGCGTTCGGTATACACGGCTAATATCTCCGGCTCTGATTTTATTTGATACATGTGATAATAACATCGCAAAGTATGTTTTTTCAACCGAGTTTTATCAGATTATTCAACGTTTATTGGGACTTTTGGAGTTTTCCGTTCTTTGCGTCGAGAGAAACTGGGAACGTCATCAACATTGGCTAGCATTGTGGCGCGAATTCGACAGGAGAAAAGGACATTCTAAAACCAAACAACAATTTATTCTGGAAATAGGACTCCTTGTACAAGATTCTGATAAAAGCTCAGCAAAAGTGAGAACAATTTATGATGTTATTTCGTATTTCTGTGGAAAATGTTATTTCTATTCTCCGCCGTTTTGGCGGGCGCTGTCTCGCAATAACGCAAGCTGTTTGTTATGGTAAAGTTATTTTTAAAAATCTAACACGGCGGTTGCATTAAGAACCAGTGTATCTTTCATTTGCCATACAACAAGTATTTTTATGTAAAGTTTATGACGAGTTCTTTGGTCAGATTAGGTGAGTGTCCAAAATAGCTCCTGACATTCTGGGGAAATGTTGCTACATTTTCACAATGTATAACCACGGTTTGCAGCTCTAAATATGCACATTTTCGAACAAAACATAACCTGATGTTATAAGACTGTCATCTGATGAAGTTGTTCAAGGTTAGTGATTAATTTGATATCTTTTGCTGGTTTTTGCGAATGCTAGCTATGCGGTGAATAAATGTGTTTGTGTGTTTGGCTATTGTGGTAAGCTAATATAATGCTATATTGTGTTTTCGCTGTAAAACACTTAAAAAATCGGAAATATTTGTCACGTTCCTGACCTGTTTTTCCTTTTTCTTGTATTTATTTGGTTGGTCAGGGCGTGAGTGGGTTTGTCTATGTTTGATTTTCTATGTTGGGATGTTTGTGTTCGGCCGGGTATGATTCTCAATCAGAGACAGCTGTCAATCGTTGTCCCTGATTGAGAATCATACTTAGGCAGCCTGGGTTTCACGTGTGTTTTGTGGGTGTTTGTCTTCCGTGTAGTCGTTGTGCCACACGGGACTGTTTGTCGGTTTTGATTTTCATTTTGTTATCTTGCTTCATATAGTGTTCAGTTCGATGCTAATAAATTATGGACACTAACCACTCCGCGTATTGGTCCAATCCTTCTCGCCTCTCCTCATCCGAAGAGGAGGAATATGAAAGCCGTAACAGAAACACCCACCACCAAAGGACCAAGCGGAGTGGAGAAGGGCGGCAACAGCAGCGGAAAAAGACCCAGGACTCCTGGACTTGGGAAGAGATTCTGGACGGTAAAGGACCCTGGGCTCAGCCAGGGGAATATCGCCGTCCCAAGGCGGAGTTGGAGGCAGCGAAGGCAGAGAGGCGCTGGTATGAGGAGGCAGCGCGGCGACGCGGTTGGGAGCCCGAGAGTCAGACCCAAAAATTTCCAGAGCCGTCCAGCCAGGACCAGCCAGAGCCGTCCAGCCAGGACCAGCCAGAGCCGTCCAGCCAGGACCAGCCAGAGCCGTCCAGCCAGGACCAGCCAGAGCCGTCCAGCCAGGACCAGCCAGAGCCGTCCAGCCAGGACCAGCCAGAGCCAGCCAGACAGGATCCGCCAGAGCCAGCCAGCCAGGATCCGCCAGAGCCAGCCAGCCAGGATCCACCAGAGCCAGCCAGCCAGGATCCGCCCCTCAGTCCGGTGCTGCCCCTCAGTCCGGAGCTGCCCCTCAGTCCGGAGCTGCTCCTTAATCCAATGGGGTTTATATGGAGGGTGGTCATTGGGAGGAGGCCAAGGAAGCGGGGTTTGACTATGGTGGGGTGGGGACCACGACCAGCGCCAGAGCCGCCACCGTGGACAGACGCCAACCCAGACCCTCCCCTAGACTTTATGCTGGTGCGCCCGGAGTTCGCACCTTAAGGGGGGGGTTATGTCACGTTCCTGACCTGTTTTTCCTTTTTCTTGTATTTATTTAGTTGGTCAGGGCGTGAGTTGGGGTGGGTTTGACTATGTTTGATTTTCTATGTTGGGATGTTTGTGTTCGGCCGGGTATGATTCTCAATCAGAGACAGCTGTCAATCGTTGTCCCTGATTGAGAATCATACTTAGGCAGCCTGGGTTTCACGTGTGTTTTGTGGGTGTTTGTCTTCCGTGTAGTCGTTGTGCCACACGGGACTGTTTGTCGGTTTTGATTTTCATTTTGTTATCTTGCTTCATATAGTGTTCAGTTCGATGCTAATAAATTATGGACACTAACCACTCCGCGTATTGGTCCGATCCTTCTCGCCTCTCCTCATCCGAGGAGGAGGAATATGAAAGCCGTAACAATATTAGCTGGATTCACAAGATGTTTATCTTTCATTTGCTGTACACCATGTATTTTTCATAAATGTTTTATGATGAGTATTTAGGTATTTCACGTTGCTCTCTGTAATTATTCTGGCTGCTTTTGTGATATTTTTGATGGTAGCTGCAATGTAAAACTATGATTTATACCTCAAATATGCACATTTTCGAACAAAACAGAAATGTATTGTATAACCTGTTATAAGACTGTCATCTGATGAAGTTGTTTCTTGGTTAGTGACTAATTATATCTCTATTTGGTCGGTTTTGTGATAGCTACCTATGCGGTAGAAACATGGTGAAAATATGCGGTTGAGTCTTTGGCTATTGTG
Source organism: Salvelinus namaycush (assembly GCF_016432855.1). Classification (NCBI taxonomy): domain Eukaryota; kingdom Metazoa; phylum Chordata; class Actinopteri; order Salmoniformes; family Salmonidae; genus Salvelinus; species Salvelinus namaycush. The sequence continues at coordinate 16,279,511 of NC_052334.1, forward strand.
GTTAGCAAATAGAAATACATATTGTGTTTTCGCTGTAAAACATTTTAAAAATCGGAAATGATGGCTGGATTCACAAGATGTTTATCTTTCATTTGCTGTATTGGACTTGTGATTTCATGAAAATGATATTATATGATATCCCTGTCCCGTTAGGCTAGGCTATGCTAGTCAGCTTTTTTGATGAGGATGCTCCCGGATCCGGGATGGGTATTAACTCAGTTTTTCACAATTCCTGACATTTAATCCTAGTAAAACTTCCCTGTCTTAGATCAGTTAGGATCACCACTTTATTTTAAGAACGTGAAATGTCAGAATAATAGTTGAGAGAAGGATTTATTTCAGCTATTACTGTATTTCTTTCATCACATTCCCAATTAGTCAGAAGTTTACAAACACTCAATTAGTATTTGGTAGAATTGCCTTTAAAATTGTTTCACTTGGGTCAAACATTTCGGGTAGCCTTCCACAAGCTTTCCACAATAAGTTGGGTGAATTTTGGCACATTCCTCCTGACAGAGATGTTGTAACTGAGTCAGGTTTGTAGGCCTCCTTGCTCGCACACATTTTTTCAGTTCTGCCCACAAATTTTCTATAGGATTGAGGTCAGGGCTTTGTGATGGCCAATACCTTGACTTTGTTGTCGTTAAGCCATTTTGCCACAATTTTGGAAGTTTGCTTGGGGTCATTGTACATTTTGAAGACCCATTTGCGACCAAGCTTTTAACTTCCTGACTGATGTCTTGAGATATTGCTTCAATATATCCACAAACTTTTCCTGCCTCATGATGCCATCTATTTTGTGAAGTGCACCAGTCCCTCCTGCAGAAAAGCACACCCACAACATGATGCTGCCACCCCCGTGCTTCACGGTTGGGATGGGGTTCTTTGGCTTGCAAGCCTCCCCCTTTTTCATCCAAACATAACAATGGTCATTATGGCCAAACAGTTCCATTTTTTTTCATCAGACCAGAGGACATTTCTCCAAAAAGTACGATCTTCGTCCCCATGTACAGTTGCAAACCGTAGTCTTGCTTTTTTATGGTGGTTTTGGAGCACTGTCTTCTTCCTTGCTGAGCGGCCTTTCAGGTTATGTCCATATAGGACTCATTTTACTCATTCCTCCAGCATCTTCACAAGGTCCTTTGCTGTTGTTCTGGGATTGATTTGCACTTTTCGCACCAAAGTACGTTCATCTCTAGGGGACAGAATGCGTCTTCTTCCTGAGCAGTATGACGGCTGCGAGGTCCCATTGTGTTTATACTTGCGTACTATTGTTTGTACAGATGAACGTGGTACCTTCAGGCATTTGGAAATTGCTCCCAAGGATGAACCAGACTTGTGGAGTTCTACAATTTCTTTTCTGAGGTCTTGGCTGATTTCTTTTGATTTTCCAATGATGTCAAGCAAAGAGGCACTGAGTTTGAAGGTAGGCCTTGAAATACATCCTCTCTCTCTCTCTCTCGTGTGTGAGCAGAGTGAAATTAAGAGCCATTGCCAGGCTAAAATGCTGCCTTTTGACCATCTTCCTCATCCAATGGAGACAAGGATTACTGTAAATCAGAACGGGACTGATTGTCTGTCCTCAGTTGCAACACTCCCTACTGAGTTCCAAACTGCCTCTGGATTCAACGTCAGCACAAGAACTGTTCGTCGGGATCTTCATGAAATGGGTTTCCATGGCTGAGCAGCCGCACACAAGCCTAAGATCATCATGCCCAATGCCAAGCGTCGGCTGGAGTGGTGTAAAGCTCGCCGCCTTTGGACTCTGGAGCAGTGGCAACGTGTTCTTTGGAGTGATGAATCACGCTTCAGCATCTGGCAGTCCAATTGATGAACCTGGGTTTGGCAGATGCCATGAGAACGCTACTTACCCCAATGCATAGTGCCAACTGTAAAGTTTGATAGAGGAGAAATAATGGTCTTGGGCTGTTTTTCATGGTTGGGGCTAGGCCCCTTAGTTCCAGTGAAGGGATATCTTAAAGCTACAGCATACAATGACATTCTAGACGATTCTGTGCTTCCAACTTTGTGTCAACAGTTTGGGGAAGGCCTTTTCCTGCTTCAGCATGACAATGCCCCCGGGTTCAAAGTGAGATCCATACAGAAATGGTTTGTCGATCAGTGAGGATAGAACTTGACTGGCCTGCATAGAGCCCTGACCTTAACCCCATCGAACACCTTTGGGATGAATTGGAGCGTTGACTCCGAGCCAGGCCTAATTGCCCAACATAAGTGCCCGACCTCACTAATGCTCTTGTGGCTGAATGGAAGCAATTCCCTGCAGCAATGTTCCATCATCTAGTGGAAAGCCTTCCCAGAGGAGTGTAGGCTGTTATAGCTGTAAAGGGGGACAAACTCCATAATAATGCCCATGATTTTGAAATGAGATGCTCGACAAGTAGGTGTCTACATACTTTTGGTCATGTAGTGTATAGACTTGGCAACTTCAAGATGTTTAATGTTTTTCTGAAAAATAAAAACAGGTTTGCTATTTTCGACTAGCTAAATGCCAGAGGAGTTGATATCAAAACAGAGAAATATCTGGAAAATACTTCAAGGCTTTTATCAAGTTCTCCTAAACGGCTTAGTCAGTCATTTCTTTCTTTTTATGAGGGTTGTTAAATGAACATGTCATATACTATTGTTCTCCTGGCTTTGGATTGTTGATATTTTGGTTTGATCGGCAGAGATCCTCTCTAAAGAGCGTTTACAGTAATGACTAGCACTCTGATGCCTCAAAAATATATGGAAAAATATGAAATGTACGTTAACTGCATAGATGCCTGCTTGGCGCAGTGTAGGAAGGAACCGTGTTTGTTAGTCCACGCCTAACGAGCATCACCTGAAGCTGCGCACCTCCTGAAGCCTCCTGGAACAGTTGTCAACAAGTTGTAACCAAAAGCACAGACTGCAAATGTCAGAAAGAAAGGCAAATCCAATAAAACACTAGCTCCACTAGCAGTCTAATTACCAGCTCGGCCTTTTCTCTGCCTCCTCTCCACTTATCGCTGCTGAAGTCAGCATCTTCAGATGCCATGGGAGTGAACTGAGGGGTGAAACCTTTCTTTCTGATTGTGTATTCTGTCTACTTCATTTTTTTATTTTGCCCTCCATTTTCTCCAAAGCTTTCTGCAAGCATGCACGCAAGTGTTTCCATTCTAATTTTACTCATCAAATCCCAGTCTGTATGGCTTTCCCAGAAGTTTGTACTGTACTGCTTCAATTGGTAAGAACGTGGCATCTGCAATGTTGCGAAGTAGAAGGAATACCATCCAATCCATCCCAGGGAGGCTTGATGCCTATCCACTGGGGTCCAACACTCAGTCACACAGCACTTCTCCCTGTCCAGGTTTCTGTCAGCAGAGACGAGTGCTTCTGTCTTTCAGCGGCATTAACGCAATGTGACAACTAGGCCAGACAGAGCAGACACTTTCAGCAGAGAGAGAGAGAGACAGACAGAGAGAGAGACAACAGGGTAGACAGACAGAGAGAGACACAACAGGGTAGACAGACAGAGAGAGACAGATGGGCAGAGAGAGAGAGAGACACCATTCGGTGTCTTTCTCGACCAAGTCTCCTTTAAACAGCAAGTCCAGATCCTCTCTCTCATTTTGTTTTTCTGGTAATAAATGAGTTAAAGATAGCTAGGCTCATTTAGATTCTGAGTAAGATCACATGCTGACCTTTCCCAACAACACAACGGGCCTGTCATATTTTAATGAATACCCTTGGGCCTTTCTAGAGTGGGCTGGGAAGAGGCCTAGAGGCAGGTACACACACAGGAAAGCACAGGTCTTTTCATCTCTGATGTCTGCAACACTGGACGTTTACACTGAAATACACTGGAGAACTCAAGCAGAGATAGGAGGATGCCTTTTAATATCATGGATGTTTAGGTTTGTATAGACAGTAATTGCAATGTACATGTAGGCTAATGCAGAGCCCTATTCTACAAAGCAGGTTTGAGGAGTTAGCGAGGTAACTTTGGTCAACGCTGAGTTCAACTCGGGATAACTGGTCATATGAAAGTGGCTCACCGTTTAGCATGGCAAATTTCTATGGCAACGAATCCTTCAGAACTAACCTGTTCCGGGGCAGGCTAACTCACAGCTAACTCCACTCACCCTGAATGAAATGACTGAGCTGCGAGTTGAGGACCAATGAAATCAGATCCTCTAGCAGAAGTTGCATCCTCATCCCCTTGATTTGAGGAAGACGACTGATAATGACAGGATGCATTTGAAAGTTCACGCACAGTAAAACAATTTTGTAAGACTTTATAATAATAATTTTAGCGATAGGTTGGGAAAAAAGTGCCTGTGCATTGGTAAGCACACCAAAGACGGCATTAACGATAAGTAATACAAGAAAAACAGCACTTCTAATAGCCTATTTCACAGCATAGCCTGCTGAATTTGCAAGATAACTTTTCTTCCATGCTGATTTAGGCAAAAATTTAAATGTGGCATTGACTTGCCCAGGGTCAAGACCAATATTTTTAAAGTAGGCTACAAAAAATATAATAATATAATTCCAATTCCGGTTAAAATGCAACAGCTGTTTATCCTATTGGTTGGCTGGCTGTAGGACAATATGGAGATGGAGGTGTTGAATTTCCAGCGTTTTGACCTCGGGTACAATTAAAATCTCCAGGCAGCACTCGAATGAAAACACAATGCTCATTGAACAGGGTTATCATTTTCGACATGAAAGCAGGAGTGTCTGTGTTAGGGGCACATATATTTAAGATAGTAATTGGTTGCCCATACAATGACACAGTTATCAGAATAAATCTCCCCTCCAGATCAGATATGTTTTTTTCAATTATGAATGGAACATGCTTATGGATACTGTTTGATTTGAAAGATGAGAAATACACCTGTCCCACCCAAGCTCTGCAGAGGTTAGCATGTTCAGCATCACAGAGGTGTCTCTCTTGTAATAGCTCAATGTCTGCTTTTTCCTTTTTGATAGCACATATTATCTTTTTCAGTTTTCTTGCATGAACTAGCCCATGGCCGTTCCATGTCAGTAGATGTAAGGTACTAGTCAAAGTCATCGAACAATAATCAAACTCTAGTGCAAGTCATCTCTGGATTACAGCTGCGATCACATAAAATAAAAAGAAACGGTGTACATAAAATAGCAATCTCCGAACACCCCAGCCAAATTCCCAAACAACTCGACATATCCTTTTAGATCTGCTAACCCCACGCTCAGTCACAATTCTGTGTTCCAAAAAACGGGAACAGTTCGCAGCGCACATCGTCTCTCCTCTCCGCCCCGCATTAAGTGACAACAAAGCCTCCATCCGGACCATAGTAAAAAAAGAGGGAGAAATTAAGTAAATAAAATCAATAGTCTAGGCCTAATTATTATGACTAAATAAAACAGAAATAAGGGAGCAAATCCCTAAGAGGGATCTATAGGATAAGTTGTTTGTTATTATTACAATGAACGGTCATAACCATAGGCATAAAATTGACACACTGAGCCTCTTGTTAGGTCTGTAGATGTGTCGTAATCAACAGGCTATCAATGGTGAAGGCTTATGTGAAAATGATAAATACAAATTTAAAAAAGTAGTCTAGGCCTAATAAAATTACAGTATCTGATCACTTTGTCTGTCAATTAGCCTGTATGTTCTACAGACATAACAGGCTGTAAAATGGTTAATTTTCTCACTTGACATGAAAGGGGAAATAAAAGTAAGCTAAAACATTAGTATAAGGGCACAGATGCCGACACGGGAAGCAGATGGTTCGAGTCTCTCTGATATTTATTATAATCCAAGAGGCAGGCAAGAGAATGGTTATGGACAGGCAAAAAGATCATAAACAAGGTCAGAGTGTAGGAGGTACAGGCAGGCTCGAGGTCAGAGCAGGCAGTATGGTCAGGCAGGCGGGTTCAGACTCAAGGCAGGCAAGGGTCAAAACCGGGAGGACTGGCAAAAGAGAGATAAGAAAAGGCAGGAGCACAGTAAAAACACGCTGGTTGACAAGACAAGACGAACTGGCAACAGATAAACAGGGAACACCGGAATAAATATCCAGGGACTAATGGGGAAAACGGGTGACACTTGGAGGTGGGTGAAGACAATCAAAGACAGGTGAAACAGATCAGGGCGTGACAATTAGTAGGCTAGGCTATAGGGCCTATCCCATTCTCAGCTAAAACGTTAGTAGACCTAAGTTAGGCAATAGGGCCTATCCCTCTCTTAGCTAACACGTTAGTCGGCCTAGGTTAGGCTATAGGGCCTGTCCCTCTCTCAGCTAAAACGTTAGTAGGCTTAGGTTAGGCTATAGGGCCTGTCCCTCTCTCAGCTAAAACTTCAGTAGGCCTAGGTTAGGCTATAGGGCCGGTCCCTCTCTCAGCTAAAACTTCAGTAGGCCTAGGTTAGGCTATAGGGCCGGTCCCTCTCTCAGCTAAAATGTTAGTAGGCCTAGATTTGGCTATAGGGCCGGTCCCTCTCTCAGCTAAAAGAAAATAAATAAAAAAATAGACGGCTGTAATGACATTTAGTGGGGCGGGTGGGTTATTGGATAGCGACTATATGTTGTCCTACCTCCATTAGTAATAACAGTAATCACGTTTAGTCATTGGTTCATTTCTCAGTGACCAGGATTGTCCTTGGAAAAACTTTTTGCCTCTTTGGGAGTTTAGAAGTGTCGCAGGGCTCCTTGGTGAAGAATCCTGAGCTTGTTTGGGTATTTGAATCCCCTGAAGATGCCTCAGTCAATGAAGTGTTTCTTCACCTTGTCAAACTCTTGCCGCTTTCGACGTATTCCAGTTGACAGGTCCTGGTGTAAAGTGAGTTTGGTGTTTCCCACTGTAATGGTGTTGATTTTCACCACCTGTAGGACTCGTTCCTTGTCATTGGATCTCAGGAAACGTACTGTATGGTGATTGGGCGTGGTGGTTGTCTGGCTGCTGGTGGGGGCCTCAGTCTCTCGAGTTCTATGGGCCTGTAGGTGGACAGGTGGAGCCACTCTGGGAGTTTGTCTTGCAGGTACCGGATCAGTGGCATGTTTGCCTCTTCTATTCGGCCAGGTTTAATAGAACACAGTTATTCCTTCACCCCCTATTTTCCAGGTCCTCTATTTCCTCTTCCAGATGCTCTATTTAGAAGATGCTATTGTTTCCATGGAGTCTGCCAGTGAGTTTTCCATGGATAGGATTTGCCCCTCTGCCACACCCAGGCAAGATAATTGATGGTTATCTTGTTGATGTCAGGTAAGGCATTTTCCAGAGTTGTCACTTTGCCCCCTATTGCTGAGAGTTAATGCCATTTAGTTTGATGTTGAGTTCTGTACGTTGGGATCTCAAATCAGAAAGGATGTCTTCAACAGAGGACGAGGTTGGCAGTTGTTGGTCCTCAGGAAGGGACGGGTCCTCTTACTCTTGGCTAATGGCACTTTTTCTGAAGCTTGCTGTTTCTTGGAGGCATTTTCTGCGGCTATTGTAATGTTGCCTGTTGTAGCTGCCATGGCTTTTTTGACTAAAGCTAATGGTGTTTAACTTGAGGTGGAGGTAAGATTAAGAATTAGAAATTACTCTCAGTTCATGTGGCCATTTCGTTCAAGGGTCACGTGATCTCCCCCGATTAGCTTCATTTAAAAATGAGATGTGGATTGTTTTAATAACCTACCAAATAAGCTGATTATTGAGACCCAGCGATCCGTGAAAAGCAGTTAAATAGGCCTAGGCCTTTGACAATATTTCAAAATACAAATCGTAGAAAAAACATAGTTAAGAAAGCAAATGGCTGTGCAAAGAAAGGAGAAGAAATGTCTCTGACTGTCGCTACGTGCTCAGGCATGCATTGTTCAGATCTGTCTGTTTTGCTAACAGTGAGTTATATTATTAGCCTAAATTATTACTATGCAATCTACTAATCACATTAGGAATACTAGCCTATTTTACATTAGTCTGCAAATGCGATGACCAATGCATGCAATCCTTTATTATAAAGGTGTAATTTTATGGCGAAAAAATAGCTTCCCCAAATTTGGAACTCACGCACCGCCTATGTTGAGACTTGATGGCGTGTATTATGCATCTATTTCACGTTGCACTGTACGCACCGTTCCACAATTAAATGATTCCATTTAGGATTAGGTTGAGTAGTGGTTGACATTGAATATGCCATTCTACAGACCTTTAAACCTAATATTGCGGTTGTAATTAATGGATGGGGTCACTTTCATTTGTTTTTGCAGTTGTCCAAATACCATTTTCGAGTCTTCAAATTGTGTAGAAATGCAGAAAATTATCTTCAACTTCGAAAGAATTCCTAGGAGTTTGAGGTTGTCCTAATATGGACACCATACAGCCAGAAGTTACTGTTAATCAATGCGGCTGTGCATTGTTCCCTTGTACGTATGGGAGTTTGACACGTTACACTACGTCGCCTCTCCGCTCTCACCCTGAACAATGAAATAAGCCAGGTAATACCCATAAAATAAGCCAAAATAAAGCGTGAGAATAATTGTGGATGGTTTTCATGCTAAACTCATCTTGGAAGGCATAATTAAACTTGCAGGAAAATAATGATGTGGAAAAATTACGAAATAATGTAATCACTCAGCTGGTGCAGTGCAAAGGCAGAGTGGATAGCAACACCATTAGATCACGTGTAGTAAATAAAGACAGGGGATTTATGAAGGGTTGGTTCTGGCTCTGGGACCATCCCTCTAGAGATCAAGCTGTGTTTAATTTTCTCAAGTTATTTTTTAAATATTTGCTTTAACATTTGAATACGATGTAAAAACTAATGTGTTAGTGTGTTGATTGGAAGCATTGGTCCTCACTTGACTTAAATATGCTTTGGTAAAGGCTGCATAATCATCAGATGTACATAATAAGGTGCAATAAGGGTAAACACTCAGACGCAATTGCACACTGTCAGCTCTCTGTAGCATATTAGGTTGCTAAAAGTTGTATACATTTTTAATAAATGAGTGGCAATGAGTGTTGGGAATATGAGAGGCGGGTGGTGGAGACTGATAGTGGGGAGAAATGGATATAAAAGGTGCATGTCTTCTGAATTTCACAGCTCCAACAGTAAGCCTGCATTAAAATAATAATGACTCATTTGATTTCCCCTGAGCTCTCCGAGCAACAATCCCTCCCTACCTTCCTCTTTAATATCCTGTGAGTCATTAACACTGGGTACCAGTAGGGTAAAAACCCAGGGATTAACATACATTCTCTGTGGCACACTGCGTATGTTTGGCCCATGGCTTCACCTAGCAGGGACACTGGAGACTAGGGCATTAGGGACCTGTCCAGAAACAAATCCTAGTCCCTAAACACTAGGACCCTGTCCAGAAATAACCCCTAATCTCTAAACATTAGGGCCCTGTCCAGAATTAAATCGTTGTCTCTAAACACTAGGACCCTGTCCAGAAATAACCCCTAATCTCTAAACATTAGGGCCCTGTCCAGAATTAAATCGTTGTCTCTAAACACTAGGACTCTGTCCAGAAATAACCCCTAATCTCTAAACATTAGGGCCCTGTCCAGAAACAACCCCTAGTCTCTAAACACGAGGGCCCTGTCCAGAAATAACTAACCACATCACTAACACCTACCCATTAAGCACTAGAGCACTATCCAGAAACAAAGGAGGGGATTTGTGCAAGCAATACAATGTTATAAATTCCACCTAGCCCTTCAGAGGGAAAGGTGTAAAAACTAACATATTGCTTATACAGTGCATTCGGAAAGTATTCAGACTCCTTGACTTTTTTTGACATTTTGTTATCTTATTCTAAAATTGATTAAAAAAAAAATTTCCCCTCATCAATCTTTACACAATGCCCCATGACAAAGCAAAAACAGGGCTTTAGAAATTTCTGAAAATGTATTTAAAAAAATGAAATATCACATTTACAGAAGTATTCAGACACTTTACTCAGTACTTTGTTGAAGCATCTTTGGCAGCGATTACAGCCTTGAGTCTTTTTGGGAATGACGTTGCAAGCTTGGCACACCAGAATTTGGGAGTTTCTCCCAATCTTCTCTGCAGATCCTCTCAAGCTCTGGCAGGTTGGATGGGGAGCATTCGCGCACAGCTATTTCCAGGTCTCTCCAGAGATGTTAGATCAGGTTCAAGTCCAGGCTCTGGCTGGGCCACTTAAGGATATTCAGAGACTTGTCCCGAAGCCAGTCCTGCGGTGTCTTTGCTGTGTATTTATGGTTGTTGTCCTGTTAGAAGGTGAACCTTTGCCTAGTCTGAGGTCCTGCATGCTCTGGAGCAGGTTTTCATAAAGGATCTATCTGTTCTTTGCTCCGTTCATCTTTCCCTCGATCCTTACTAGTCTCCCAGTCCCTGCCGCTGAAAAACATCCCTACAGCATGATGCTGCCACCACCATGCTTCACCATAGGGATTGTGCCAGGTTTCCTCAAGACGTGACGCTTGGCATTCAGGCCAAATAGTTCAATCTTGGTTTCACCAGACCAGAGAATCTTGTTTCTCATGGTCTGAGAGTCCTTTAGGTGCCTTTTGGCAAACTCCAAGCGGGCTGCCATGTGCTTTTAACTGAGGAATGGCTTGTGTCTGTCCACTCTACCACAAAGGCCTGATTGGTGGAGTTCTGCAGAGATGATTGTCCTTCTGGAAGGTTCTCCCATCTCCACAGAGGAACTCTGGAGCTCTGCCAGAGTGACCATTGGGTTTTTGGTCACCTTCCTGACCAAGGCTCTTCTCGCACGACTGCTCAGTTTGGTACCCTTCCCCAGATATGTGCCTCGACACAATCCTGCCTCGTAGCTCTACAGACAATTGCTTCGACCTCATGGCTTGGTTTTTGCTCTGACATGCACTGTCAACTGTGGGACCTTATATAGACGGGTGTGTGTCTTTCCAAATCATGTCCAATCAATTTATTTTATCAAGTTGTAGAAACATATCAAGGATGATCAATGGAAACAGGATGCACCTGGACTAAATGTTTTGTCTCCTAGCAAAGGGTATGAATACTTATGTAAATAAGGTATCTGTTTTTTGTAAAAAATAAAACAATTTAAAACACTGTTTTCGCTTTGTCATTATGCAGTATTGTGTGTAAATTGATGAGAAAAAATATATTTAATACATTTTAGAATAAGGCTGTAATGTAACAAAATGTGCAAAAGTCAAGGGGTCTGAATACTTTCAAAATGCATTGTACCTATCCAATTATTTGGATCTACAGGAGGTGCCTCCAGGTCTAGGAAATATACAAGAGGAATCTTGTTGAACTAAAACACATACTGTAGCTAAAGATAATCCTTAGCAAAAGAGCCTACATGGCTTGTGTAGTCTTCAACTTGGTTGAACTTCATTAACATAACTTTTTTAAGTGAACAGCAAACTCTCTGGGATTAGGAGACACACAGTGCAGGAGGGACCTGCGGGTGGTGTGATAAGCTTCAGCTCTTCTGAGCCACTCACACATCTTCCTCTAGGGAAACGTTTAACGTAGATAACACATGCAGTAAAAACACTGCCCTTATCCACAGCTGCGGCCTGCTAGGCTACAGTACACTGAGTGGGTGGTTAAGTAGTGGCGTAACCCATCTCCAACCAGTTCTAACCCCAGCAAAGTGGTAAACATAACAGTCTTCTAATAAGTTATATGTCACAACAAGCGCCTGCAAGTGTGGCCCTGAACTTTAAAATAAACTATTGTACTATTCTCCAGGTTCAAGAGACATAACAATGGTATTGCTGCAGCGGAAAATAAACCCAGAAATAGCTGAGGTCAGCAACGTTTTATATCAACTCCAAGGTGCATTGCAAACTCAGGCTGAGGTCTGGTATATGGTACACATTTTTCTCCTTATTCCAAAGAAGACGTATGGTTTCAGTGTTTTTCACAACAACAAAACAACGAAGGTCGGATTTCAATAGGTTATTGAATTACTACATTTCTTTAGCGTTTTTTTCTGCACCCATTTGTTTTGTCATCATAATATTCACACTGGTTAGTGTACCTACGACAGTAACTGTTGCCATGGAAAGCATTCTGCTCTCTCTCTAGAAGGATAGCTGGAGAGAAACATTATTTCCATTGGTGAGCTGTGAATTGACAAGCATGCTTATTTATCATTTTAGCACTCCGCAGACAGTTTCCTGTGGATTTGGAAAATCCATTTCAAGTGAATTAGGAAAAGACTCTCCTCCTTCTCAAACAGAACATCTGTTTATGCTTATCACAAATTGATTTTCAACCATCTAATAGGCTTTAAAGGCTCTCAAGCTGTCACTAGTCTTTCCCAGGAAGAGGAGCCAAACTGGCTGGCTGAGTTTCGCAAGATTACTCTATGGCTCACGTAAGCATCCTTTAAAATACAGTATTTCCTGAGAAATACAGTATGCTACTGTACTCCAAGATGGTGTGTCTAACTATTAATGACAATGAAGAGGTAGTTATCTCTATTATGACTTTGTTTGAGCTCTGTTGCACAGATCTTCCTTACTTGTTTCTTCTACCAAACTTGGTTTCTGAGTTTCACAGCATTACTTTATGGCTCACACAAAAACACCCTGTGTATTTCATGTGAAATACAGTAGACTACAACAGAGAGCAGGTGTAGAAGTCTAACTATGAATGACAATGAAGAGCTACTTTATTATGACTTAATTTAACCTCATATTTTCCTTAGTTAGTGCAATTCGGAATCCTTGGGACATCCCTAACCCTTATCTTAACCCCTACCCTTACCCTTACCTTAACCATGTTACATTTCAACTTCAATGGGGTGACATAAGAGTTGGAACATCCCAAAGATTCTATTTAAACTTTTCCTATTTTTCTCATTGGGTATTTTACTTGTGATAAGATTTAAAACACAGTTTTGAGTCTGTCATATGAGGTGTTTTTCTTCATTCTGAACAGCCTACTATTCTCTGAAGAATAAATAGTAAGACTACCAGCCCTCCTCCTTTTCTACCCCTCCTCAGGTATCACATTAATAATATCGAGGACATATTCAGGCTAAATTTATAGATTTATATTATGATTGCAACATTTAAATGGAGCATGCTTACCACCAGCCCTAAGGGAATTGGCTGCCACATAAATTAGGAATAGGTTGATAAATCCTGGGAACCTGATCAATCGCTCTTGTTCAGGGTTGTGAAATGGACTCGTAATAGGAACATGAGGGGGCCCGAATGTGGTTGGTAATAAAAAAAGAAACGCGAGAACAGCTGCTTTCTTCATCTTTGTTTTATTTGTGTTTTTTATGGCTGTCGTTTTATCTGATTCAGTGGTTTTGGCTGTAAATGTGCATCCTTCAGATTTACCCTTAGGTACTCTGAGTTAAGTTTAACAGCCAGAATAATACCTCATGAATGGCCCTATGCAATTCCCCCAAATGGATGAATGTTGTGGCACATAACACAGAGGCTTGTATACAGTCATAAACACTTTCCAGGGACAGCCTGCTTTTGTTACGATACCAAGTGTGTTTTCTATTGTTTGATACTACGGTAGCAGTCACTCTATGCCTGTCAAAGGATGATGTTAAAACTATAACTTGCTATCATCCAATGTAATACCATTGTATTGTTAAAGTGGAAGTGACAGCATTTTGATTACATTGCAGATATGAAAAAGAGAATCGTAATATCAGTCAAAAATATCGAATTCCCAGTTTAAACTACAAAGCCAACTTCATAAGAGGTAAAAAAAATTGTATTTGACTCAAAATTTCATGATCTACAGTAAGGCGTTGTTGGCAGATTCAATGCATGATTAATAATTAACAAATACATTTCTTGATAGTCCCAAAAATATTGTTGTCAGATTGTAAATCACAGCTGGCCTGGTACATTGTTTTCTGCTTCCACCCATTCGGGATGCACTGTTTCAGTTTCAGTGACTGAATATTTTGGACGGAATGGCTGGGAATGTCAATACAATCAAACTAGCAAGGGCAATTATCACAAGACAGTCATAACATGGCCAGTGTATCTATTTATGTAGCTATTTATTTAGCAAGTTAAAAACACAGAGCCTAACGTTAGCCAGAAGCTAGTCACCAACACTCTAGATAACATGTAAACAGCCTAACCAGCTCTGCTAGGACGAGTAAAATGTTCAAAGTGAGGTGTTCTTTCATATGTGAATGCGTTCGTTCTAATGATCTAAAGTCACGTTGTTGCTGCTGCCTGTAAACACACATTCCAGTTCAAAGTGAATGATGGCAGGCCCCTATGGCAAATGGTTTATTTGCATAAAGGCCTACTGTAGCTCTGGTTGGTTATGCGCACTGGTCTACATAGACTCCGGTCCTGGACGAGGCAGATGTTTTTTAGGTTTTATTTACTGCAGTGTCTATTAATTGTCCAAACACATGGCTGCTTTCCCTTACTCTATGTCATTGCCAAACATTCTATGAATTTATGAAAACGTGAAAATGACCATATCTAAGTGCTTGCGTGTCATTCTTCATGGGGGTGTATATGACATGATTTTAATAAGATTTCATGTTGATAAAAGGCTGTCAGTTCCACTTTAATATGTGTGAATAAAACTGCAGAATGGTTTGGTTTGACAATAGAGATATTTAGGCATATGCACTTTTAACCACCTGCTCTGGGCACGTAGTGTTACAGATAGATATGTGTGAGAGGTGCTCCAACTGGTTTCCCTGTACTGTCTTTGCCATTATGGATGTCTCAGTGCCTATTAATCATGTCAGGGTCACCAATTATGTGGTGAGGCCATCAGAGGATGAGCAAGTGGAACAGGCACAGCAGGACACTACTCACATCTCTCCAGTCACCTCTGACCAGGTGGAGAGTTCATACAGCCTATCTCCCAAGGGGAGAGGAGGAGTAGGGTGAAGTGGGAGGGAGCGAGGGAGGGAGGGAGCCAGGCTCTTAGAGGCAGCTATTTCAACCCATTTAAGAGTATGTCTCTCCCCTCTCCCAAGTGGTGAGGGGGTAAAAGGGAGTCATGGTCTCATTTACAGTCTGCGGAGAGGGTGGAGAAGAAGTGAGGATTCTACTTGATGCAAACAGGTCAAATAACTGTACTAGACTGTGTGGTACATTGGCTTGAAACCCAGTAATGGTCTCCTGATGAGTGTTCATTGTGGAGTATGTGGAATTACTTTTAGTAAACCTTATTTTACCGGGTTGTCCCATTGAGAACCTGCCTGATGACTCAAACTGAACTATTTTGCTGCTCAATGATCGCTACATACTTCAGTCTGAGACTGCCATCGTTTAAGTTGTTTGTGGTGACGTGTACAAAACAAAGACATTAGCGATTGAACCATCTCTAACCAATCAAAGCCATTGATACTCTACCCATGTGTGTTCTGGCTCTGGACCAACGCATCGGTTTCTGGGACCAATCACAACGGTTAGAAAGTGTTTGCGTCCTAGAAATCGTTGGGGAGGTACTCCGATCCATACTCATTGCAGAGAAGAAACTAACATCCATGGCATAGCGTTTGGCCGGAGAGAGGAGTTTGGGTAGCCAGGCAAATTGAGGACAACATACCTGTTTTTTAAGGGAGGCCTGCATGGCCATATACTTTACAATTGCCCATGCCATGCCTCTTTAGTACCACGTTGTAAATGGTATCTGCCTGCATGGCAGCTCAGGAATCTATCTACAGTATTCAATATTTTAACCACAGAATTGCATCAGTTTCACCACATGGTTGGTTTAATTAGTATTTTTGAATGAAATACTAGGTTGGTTGAATGAATTATGTTATGATCACTCTATGGCAACACCATGTCATTAAATATGAAAGACTTGAAAGTTAAGGTGGTTTCTACCTTATAATTCAAACCATAGGCTACAGTAGATTCATACTGTTCTATTATTAATCAAAACATATAGGCAAGTGTTAACTGATTCCATATATTGTGTTCCTGTGAGATTTTCTCTGGTGAAACAAGACATTATAGCTACTTGGAGTGCATACGAATTTGATATTTGAAAGGGGAAAAACAGGTACTGTATATGATTAGCAGTGCATTGAGATTGATGGCCGTACTGAATCAGTCATCAAAGTATTGTGCCACTACTTTTAATACAGTATGTACAGCATGTTAAATGTTTGTGGATTTTATGGACATAAAACATGTAATAAATTGTCTTTCTGGAGACAATGTTCTTCTAAATCTAAAGTTGTTCAAAAGTTGTAACACTGTAAAAAAAAAAAAGGCAAGAATTTGAGCTGAAGTGTTAACGTTTGTTTATGCAACAAACTGCTCGAAGTGAGCTGAATTTGGGAAAGCTTGTTACAAATTCGTGTTTGCTGAAAACCACACCCATCACTATCATATTTCCCAGCATGCTCTATTGCAAGTTGATTTTCAGAATTGTTTGTTTCAATATCTGGTTGATAAATCTTATGCTACACAAACATGAATAACATACTGTACATTTTTCTAAACTAATCCAATCTGTTAGTAGTTGGACTTATTGCACCCATTACTGAGATCGCTATTCCAGTTTATATTATTTAGATAGTCTCAATAATCACTCTTCCCTACCCCAACAGTCATTCCTAATGCAGGTTGCGGATGATTAAAATGTCCAATTGTTGGATATACTCACTCTGGCTGGATTCCAATAGGAATTACACATCACTTTGCAAGCCAGCATAATGTGGCCTATAAACCAGGAGTTTCAGACCACTGCATTAGGCTGTAACTAGGCCTTCAAAGAAAGGCCTTATAATATACGCAATGTATTGTCATAAAGAGTTTAAAATGAAAGATAACATATTCATTAGACACTCACTTGGTGAAGGCTGAAAGCCTTTGAATACAACAGCCATGTGTTTGTCGCTAAGAAATACAGTAAGAAATTCACTCAAAAGGCAAGGCACACTGGGAAATATGAAAATAAGGTAGAATTCAATCTCAAGTTGAATTGCATGTTCACTCAATCTGAAATTCAAAGTTAAGTGAACATACAATTCAACTTGAGAATGTTTGTTGGTTCAGCTATATTCCCAAACTCGGAATCCTATCGCAGCTAGTTGCCTTACAATTAAACGTTGCACCAACTTCAAGTCTCCATCATCTGTACCAATGGAGGCTGATGGGAGGAGCTATAGGAGGACGGGCTCAATGTAATTGCTGGAATGGAATTAATGGTACGGACTCAAATTTGTGGTTTCCATATGTCTGGTGTGTTTGATACAGTTCCATTAATTCCATTCCAGCTATTACAATGAGCCCATCCTCCTATAGCTCCTTCCCACCAGCGGTGGCAGCTGACCCATGAACCACTGACACACTGCAGTTTGGGAGGAGCCCTCTTCAACCTACTCTAGCTCCATGTGTTTTGACATGTCCCCTTTTATATTTATTTGCTGGGTTTCTGAAGGCCCTGTATTCACAGTAGACCATTTCACCTGAAGGCTAGTCAACCCAGAGAAGTTGAACAATTTCAAGGTTAAAGTTGCCACAAGATCAGTTGTAATTGTGTTGGATCTTTCAACCCAGAGTGAGAGATTAAGTGGTATTTATCTCTGTGCTTCAACCTTGGTCAACCGTCAATTATAAATCTGCCCTGATTGTTTACATCCAGGCAATAGGAGAAGATAAGAAATAACAGGGCAATGTAGTGTAAAGGAGACTGTTTGTTGTCAACATTCCAGCACAAAGCCTTTGTCAAGACCGGTCTTATTTCTGCACTAGAAATATTATTTCAGTTGTCTTAATGACAACTATACAATTGTAATTCATGAAAAAAAATATTACCATTGAATGATGTTTCCCCTTATAAAAGAAACCCATCTCAAACATCGTTTAAACAAATGGTGAGTCTGGGATTCGGTTGGAGGGTGTGCGGACAGATCATTACCTAGGTACCCTCATATCTGATCAGATTTCTCTCTGATTATCTGATGAGATTAAGCACCAGTGTCGTTATGTAGTGGAACGCTGTGATATCTTTCCATTTTACACCTGAATAACTTTCAATTGGGAGGCAGCAGCCCTAGTTGAATGGAAAAACATTATTGTGAAGTTCATAAATGGTAGGGCTATTAGAATCTCATGTTGATCAACTACAACATGAAGTAGCTATGTTACTAGTAGCTATTTGTTAGTGCAAAACATGCATTTTTTTGTACCCATAACCATTTAGATAAAGTACAAAACAACTTACAGCCACAAGTACAGTGCCTTCGGAAAGTATTCAGACCCGTTGACTTTTTCCACATTTTGTTACAATACAGCCTTTTTCTAAAACTGATTAAATAAAAAGAAATCCTCATCAATCTACTCACAATAACTCATAATGACGAAGTGAAAACAGGTTTTTAGAAATGTTTACTAATTTATGTATAAAATATAAGTATTCAGTAATATATAAGTAATTTAAGTAATATAAGTTATATAAGTAATATATATATATATACTTATAAGTATAAGTATTCAGACCCTTTGCTATGAGACTCGAAATAGAGCTCAGGTGCATCCTGTTTCAATTTGAACATCCTTGAGATGTTTCTACAACTTGATTGGAGTCCACCTGTGGTAAATTCAATTGATCGGACATGATTTGGAAAGGCACACACTTGTGTATATACAGTGGGGAGAACAAGTATTTGATACACTGCCGATTTTGCAGGTTTTCCTTCCTACAAAGCATGTAGAGGTCTGTAATTTTGTATCATAGGTACACTTCAACTGTGAGCGACGGAATCTAAAACAAAAATCCAGAAAATCACATTGTATGATTTTTAAGTAAATAATTTGCATTTTATTGCATGACATAAGTATTTGATCACCTACCAACCAGTAAGAATTCCGGCTCTCACAGACCTGTTAGTTTTTCTTTAAGAATAACTCCTGTTCTCCACTCATTACCTGTATTAACTGCACCTGTTTGAACTCGTTACCTGTATAAAAGACACCTGTCCACACACTCAATCAAACAAACTCCAACCTCTCCACAATGGCCAAGACCAGAGATCTGTGTAAGGACATCAGGGATAAAATTGTAGACCTGCACAAGGCTGGGATGGGCTACAGGACAATAGGCAAGCAGCTTGGTGAGATGGCAACAACTGTTGGCGCAATTATTAGAAAATGGAAGAAGTTCAAGATGACGGTCAATCTCCTCGGTCTGGGGCTCCATGCAAGATCTCACCTCGTGGGGCATCAATGATCATGAGGAAGGTGAGGGATCAGCCCAGAACTACACGACAGCACCTGGTCAATGACCTGAAGAGAGCTGTGACCACAGTCTCAAAGAAAACCATTAGTAACACACTACGCTGTCATGGATTAAAATCCTGCAGTGCACGCAAGGTCCCCCTGCTCAAGCCAGCGCATGTCCAGGCCCGTCTGAAGTTTGCCAATGACCATCTGGATGATCCAGAGGAGGAATGGGAGAAGGTCATGTGGTCTGATGAGACAAAAATAGAGCTTTTTGGTCTAAACTCCACTCGCCGTGTTTGGAGGAAGAAGGATGAGTACAACCCCAAGAACACCATCCCAACCGTGAAGCATGGAGGTGGAAACATCATTCTTTGGGATGCTTTTCTGCAAAGGGGACAGGACGACTGCACCGTATTGAGGGGAGGATGGATGGGGCCATGTATCGCGAGATCTTGGCCAACAACCTCCTTCCCTCAGTAAGAGCATTGAAGATGGGTTGTGGCTGGGTCTTCCAGCATGACAACGACCCGAAACACACAGCCAGGGCAACTAAGGAGTGGCTCCGTAAGAAGCATCTCAAGGTCCTGGAGTGGCCTAGCCAGTCTCCAGACCTGAACCCAATAGAAAATCTTTGGAGGGAGCTGAAAGTCCGTATTGCCCAGCGACAGCCCCGAAACCTGAACGATCTGGAGAGGGTCTGTATGGAGGAGTGGGCCAAAATCCCTGCTGCAGTGTGTGCAAACCTGGTCAAGAACTACAGGAAACGTATGATCTCTGTAATTGCAAACAAAGGTTTCTGTACCAAATATTAAGTTCTGCTTTTCTGATCTATCAAATACTTATGTCATGCAATAAAATGCAAATGAATTACTTAGAAATCATGAAATCATGATTTTCTGGATTTTTGTTTTAGATTCTGTCTCACAGTTGAAGTGTACCTATGATAAAAATTACAGACCTCTACATGCTTTGTAAGTAGGAAAACCTGCAAAATCGGCAGTGTATCAAATACTTTTTCTCCCCACTGTATAAGGTCCCACAGTTGACAGTGCATGTCAGAGCAAAAACCAAGCCATGAGGTCAAAAGAACTGTCCATAGAGCTCCGAGACAGGATTGTGTCCAGGCACAGATCTGGGGAAGGGTACCAAAACATTTCTGCACCATTGAAGATCCCCAAGAACACAGTGGCCTCCATCATTATTAACTTCTTGCCACTATAGGGGGTGCTGTTTCGCATTAGCATAATTTGCTCTCCAGATTAAACTGCCTAGTACTCAATTCTTGCTCGTACAATATGCATATTATTGTTATTATTGGATAGAAAACACTCTCTAGTTTCTATAGCCGTTTGAATTATGTCTCTGAGTGGAACAGAACTCATTCTACAGCACTTTTCCTGATAGGGAGTGAGATTTCAGAAATGTTGGCCTCTGGTCCCAGGTCAGTTTTAAAGTCCCTGTAAATCCTATGAGGATACAAACACTGCCCATGCCTTCCTCTAGATGTCAGTAAGTGGTGACAATTTGAATGGAGTCGATTGCGCAATCAGGGCCTGTATAAAACACCAAAGACCGGATGTACCGTTCTTTTGCTCCCTGCGCCTGACGCACGATGGACGTCGGACCTGCTTCTTTCCAAGCTGTTGTTTAGCCAGTAATATATCGCCGGTCATGTTTTTACTCGTTATAGGTGTTAAAAACATCATAAGGTAGTTAATTTAAACCGTTTTATAGCAATTTATATCCGTTTAGTGCGATTTTGAGGCATTTCTATGTGATGCACTTTGAAGCGCCGGGCACGTTTCGGGGTCCCGGTCGAACGTTAGTGGGCATTTCGACGGACAAGAGGACATCTTTCGACCAAAAGAAGATTAGACCCAAGAAAGGATACATTGCCCAAGATTCTGATGGAAGATCACCTCATAGTAAGAAATATTTAAGATGATAAATCGTTGTTCTGTTGAAAAATGTTAAACGCATATTCCGCCATTTTGTTTGGTATAGCTTCGCTTGGCGAACCCTGTATTGCACAGTAAGGATAATTTTAGAAATGTAATTCAGCGATTGCATTAAGAACTAATTTGTCTTTCGATAGCTGTCCAACTTATATTTTTTTAGTCAAGTTTATGAATAGTTATCCATGAGACAAGATCACTGTGAAAGATGGCGCCCGACATTTTCAGGCTAGTTTTGCTAGTATTGTCATTGTATAACCACGGTTTTTTGTGGCTAAATATGCACATTTTCGAACAAACTCTATATGTATGTTGTAATATGATGTTACAGGAGTGTCATCGGAAGAATTCTGAGAAGGTTAGTGAAAAAATTAATATATTTTGGCGATGATAACGATATCGCTCTCTTTGGCTTGAATCAATGCTCGGGTAACGTTTGCATATGTGGTATGCTAATATAACGATTTATTGTGTTTTCGCTGTAAAACACTTAGAAAATCTGAAATATTGTCTGAATTCACAAGATCTGTGTCTTTCCATTGCTGTGAGCTGTGTATTTATAAGAAATGTTTTATGATTAGTAATTAGGTAATACACGTTGCTCTCTGTATTTATTCTAGTCGAGTTGTGATGGTGGGTGCAATTGTAAACTATGATTTCTACCTGAAATATGCACATTTTTCTAACAAAACCTATCCTATACAATAAATATGTTATCAGACTGTCATCTGATGAGGTTTTTTCTTGGTTAGTGGCTATCAATATCTTTATTTGGCCGAATTGGTGATAGCACCTGATGGAGTAAGAAACTGATGGAGTTAGAAAAGTGGTGTCTTTTGCTAACGGGGTTAGCTAATAGATTTACATATTTTGTCTTCCCTGTAAAACATTTTAAAAATCTGAAATGGTGGCTTTATTCACAAGATCTGTATCTTTCATTTGGTGTCTTGGACTTGTGATTTAATGATATTTAGATGCTACTATTTAATTGTGACGCTATGCTAGCGATGCTAATCAGTGTGGGGGGGGTGGGGGGTGATCCCGGATCCGGGGTTGAGGTTCGGTAAAAGTTAAATGGAAGAAGTTTGGAACCACCAAGACACTTCCTAGAGCCCGGACTTGAACCTGATCTAACATCTGTGGAGAAAATAGCTGTGCAGCAACGCTCCCCATCCAAACTGACAGAGCTTGAGAGGATCTGCAAAGAAGATTGGAAGAAACTTCCCAAATACAGGTGTGCCAAGCTTGTAGCGTCATTCCCAAGAAGACTTGAGGCTGTAATCACTGCCAAAGGTGCTTCAACAAAGTACTGAGTAAAGAGTCTGATATTTCAGTTTTTTATATTTAATAAATTAGCAAACATTTCTAAAAAACTGTTTTTTCTTTGACATTATGGGGTATTGTGTACATTGATGAGGGGGAAAAAAAGATTTAATTCAATTTAAAAATAAGGCTATAATCTAACAAAATGTGGAAAATGTCAAGGGGTCTGAATACTTTCCCGAAGGCACTATATATTGAGTAATTAAGATAAACTTAAATTGTGCATTATGGGGAACATAGAGAGGATAGATATTCATTAGATTAAGAAAACCTAGAACCATAACGCATAGTGAACACAAATAAATCTTCATGATCTTTGGTCAGTGGTGCATCACAATAAACTTTGTGGTTTATTTTTGTAAAAAGTTGTTGTTGTGAATTTTAACATCTTAATGAGTCTAGTTGCATAATTTTACTTGTCACTGCTGCATGAGTAAATTTATGCCAACACACCAGAATGTGTTGGCATCAGTGGAAAGGCGTAAAGCGTTTGATAAACTGGGAGCAAGGCAAGCTGGGGATACTGCTGATGATGCCATCCTCAGCTAAAGCAGCATCATTTATCAGCATTACAGCGGCATTAGCAGACATTTCTCCAAGCGGGGAAGTGGTTAGCTGCCAGTCCAGCGTAGGTCTCTACACTAAAGAGCTGCTTGCTGAAGTTCAACATTTCATTGTTGAAGTTTAGTAGCTTGAGTGTTTTTTTTAAGAAAACTGAACTGTGGTGGCTTCCCGTTGATTCAGAGAACATGCATGCTCATAAAGTCAGGTAGATTTAATGGGTCAGCTTTGCTGCCTGACACAGGCACGCAGAGATTTTTTCTTGAGTTTCTTAGAAAGTCTCATGGGACAAATTACTTTAGATTCTTAGTGGGGTTTCCCTATTTGTGGCATTTTATCCCTGTTAGGCCTGTGTATCAGAGAAAGTTCATTTGAGCTAATTCTGTCCATCAGTTTGTATACTTTACACCATGAGTCGTGTACTCCAGTGGCTTCTGATGCTTTACATGTGGGGGCATATCTAGCTTTAAAGTCAACCACTAAAATGTCTGTAACGGTCATTGTTGCATGAAGAAGGATCGGATACAAAGGGGCGTGGAGGCGCACTGGCGGTCTCGAGCGCAGAGCTAGCACAACCTGTCCTGGCTGGATGCCCACTTCCACCCGGCAAATGCGGCACGCTGGCACAGAGTACACCGGCCTGTGAATGCTCGACCGAGACACAGTGCGTATCACCCCATAGCACGGAGCCTGACCAGTCACATGCTCGCCACGGTAAGCACGGGGAGTTGGCTCAGGTCTCCAACCCGACTCTGCCACACTCCCTGTGTGCCCCCCCCAAATTGTTTGGGGGGGCTGCCTCTCGGGCTTCCTTGCCAGCCGTGTTCCCTCATAACATTGCCGCTCCGCTTTAGCTGCTGCCTTCGCCTTCCTCTCTGCTTCTACCTGCTCCCAGGGCAGGCGATCCTTCCCGGCCAGGATCTCCTCCCACGTCCAGGATCCCTTGCCATTTAAAATGTCCTCCCATGTCCAGTCCTCCTTCTTACCACGCTGCTTGGTCCTTTGGTGGTGGGTAGTTCTGTAACGGTCATCGTTGCATGAAGAAGGATCGGACCAAAGCGCAGCATGGTAAGTGTTCATGATTTTATTAAACTGAACACTAGAACAAAATAACAAAGTGAATAAACACCCGGCCAAAACAAAGAAATACAAAACATAAGAAAATGAACATAAAATTCCCACCCAAATCACACCCTGAATTATTTAGCTCAATATTTTTCATAAGAGAAAGAGAAGTCTACTGAAATGAATGCATGTTGCCATTCTACCCTACAGTAATGCAGATCATTTATTTGTAAAGTTATTGAGCTGGTAATATTGTCTTGGGGGGAAAACCTGTTACAACAATTTCAATAGGCTGAAATAACAACCATAGTGTTATGACTTTTTTCCTACTATGCCCTAGATGCAGGTTCAATCTTGATTGCAGGGAAATAGAGAATATTTCAGGGAAGACTAAATAATTACTGTTTTACTATACAAGTCAAAAAGCTATTTCATTTAAAATTGTCATGAAATATAGTAGTAATATTCGTAGTAATGAAAAAATTAATACAAATGTTTTACAAGGTTTGAAGTTGCTATTTTATTATGATCAGTGTTAGCAGTTGATGTTACTCTTCAATAACACACACCCCAAATGTCACGACTTCCGCCGAGGTCGGTCCCTCTCCTTGTTCAGGCGGCGTTCGGCAGTCTAGCCATCGCCAATCCACCTTTCATTTTCCCTTTGTTTTATCTTGTTTTCCCGCACACCTGGTTTGCATTCCCTCATTACTCATCTTGCATATAACCCTCTGTTTCCCCCCATGTCTGTGTGTGGAATTATGTGTAAATGTATGTGTACTCCATGCTGGTTTGCGCCGGGTTATTGTAACCCGTGTGTGTTTAGTTTTCTGAGTGCCGTTTTTTGTTCGCCTCAATAATGGGCTCCGTTTGCTACCCATTTCTGCGCCTGACTTAGCAGCAGGCAGTTACGCACTCCGTTACCGAATTCCACACCCGAATGATGGAGTCAGCAGGAGCAGGTACCCATGGAAGCAGAGTCGAGGAGCGCGTCCAGGAGCACGTGGCGATGCTTCACCATCTCGGCGCCGCCATGGACCGCGTCGTCCAGACGATGGACCGCTGGGAGAGACAGAGAGTCCCTCCAGCACAACAGGGGTCTCCACTATTCACCCCCTCCGCACCCGGTTCCAGTGGGATTCGTCTCGATACTTCCCAGGGAGTACGATGGGACGGCTACACACTGCCAGGGTTTCCTGCTGCAGCTGGATTTATACCTGGCGACCGTTCACCCGGCTCCCTCGGGCCGTGAGAGGGTGTCCGCCCTCATCTCGTGCCTCTCGGGGAAAGCTCTGGAGTGGGCCAACGCTGTGTGGGGAGAAGGAGATGCGGCGCTGGACCACTTTGAGGATTTCACCCGCCGCTTCCGGGCCGTCTTCGACAACCCGCCCGAGGGTAGAGCGACGGGTGAACATCTCTTCCACCTGAGGCAGGGGACGAGGAGCGACCAGGAGTTCGCGATGGACTTTCGGACCCTGGCCGCGGGCGCGGGATGGAAAGACAGGGCCCTGATCGACCACTATCGCTGCAGTTTGCATTGAGTTGGCCTGCAGGGACACCACCCTCACCTTTGACTAGCTGGTGGACCTGTCCATTCGGCTGGATAACCTGCTGGCTACCCGCAGACGTTCAGATCGGGATCTGTCGGTTCCATCCCCCAGCACCACCTTTCCGATACCCATGGAGCTGGGAGGGGCTGCGCTCAGGGAGACCAGAGGAGGTTCCTTTACGTGAACCATCTGTGGCTGCAGAGGTCACACTGCCGGTCAGTGTCGGGTTGGTACCTCTGAGGGTCGAGGCAGCAGGCAAGGCACTCTGGCGTCACCCCAGGTGAGCCGGCACCATTCTCACGCAGAGCCCTCTGTTGCACACCTGTTTTTGCATGTTACTTTTCCTGAGTTTTCCCCGCATTCCCAGCATAAGGCGCTCGTCGATTCAGGCGCGGCTGGGAATTTCATAGACAGATCATTCGCCCATAGTTTAGGGATCCCCATTGTTCCTGTGGCTATGCCCTTCCCAGTTCACACCTTAGACAGTCGACCAATAGGGTCAAGGTTAATTAGGGAGGCCACCACTCTACTGGGCGTGGTGACGCAGGGGGGTCACAAGGAGAAAATCAGTCTCTTCCTCGTTGACTCTCCTGTGTTTCCCGTGGTGCTAGGCCTACCCTGGTTAGCCTGTCATGACCCCACTGTTTCATGTCACTGGAGGACTCTCACGGGGTGGTCGCGAGAGTGCTCGGGGAGGTGTTTAGGGGTTTCCGTTCGTGCTACTACAGTGGAAAGTCCAGACCAGGTCTCCACCGTTCGCATTCCCCCCGAAAATCCCGATTTGGCTCTTGCCTTCTCCAAGAAGAAGGCGACTCAATTACCACCCCATCGTCGGGGGGATTGTGCGATAAACCTCCAGATAGACGTCGCACTTCCTAGGAGTCATGTGTATCCCCTGTCACAGGCGAAGACGGCAGCTATGGAGACATATGTCTCCGAATCTCTGTGTCAGGGGTACATTCGGTCCTCCACTTCACCCATCTCTTCAAGTTTATTTTTTGTGAAGAAGAAGGAGGGAGGTCTGCGCCCGTGTTTTGACTATCGAGGCCTAAACCAGATCACGGTGAAGTACAGCTACCCACTACCTCTCATAGCCACAGCGATTGAGTCAATGCACGGGGCGCGCTTCTTCACGAAACTAGATCTCAGGAGCGCTTACAACCTGGTGCGTATCCGGGAGGGAGACGAGTGGAAGACAGCGTTCAGTACCACCTCAGGGCATTATGAGTACCTCGTCATGCCGTACGGGTTGATGAGTGCTCCATCAGTCTTCCAAGCCTTTGTGGACGAGATTTTCAGGGACCTGCACGGGCAGGGTGTAGTGGTGTATATCGATGACATTCTGATATACTCCGCTGCATGCGCCGAGCATTTGTCCATGGTGCGCAAGGTGCTTGGTCGACTGTTGGAGCATGACCTGTATGTCAAGGCTGAGAAATGCCTGTTCTTCCAGCAGTCCGTCTCCTTCCTAGGATACCGCATTTCCACCTCAGGGGTGGAGATGGAGAGTGACCGCATTTCAGCCGTGCGTAATTGGCCGACTCCCACCATGGTAAAGGAGGTGCAGCGGTTTCTAGGGTTTGCCAATTACTACCGGAGGTACATCCGGGGTTTTGGTCAGGTAGCGGCTCCCATTACCTCACTGCTAAAGGGGGGTCCGGTTCGGTTGCAGTGGTTGGCTGAGGCGGATAGGGCTTTTGGTCACCTAAAGGCTCTGTTTACCTCGGTGCCCGTGCTGGCCCATCCGGATCCCTCTTTGGGGTTCACGGTGAAGGTGGACGCATCAGAGGCATGGATAGGAGCCGTGCTCTTTCAGCGCTCGGGCACGCCACTGAAGCTCCGCCCCTGTGCCTTCTTCTCGAAGAAGCTCAGCCCGGCGAAGCGAAACTGTGATGTGGGGGACCGGGAGCTGTTGGCTGTCATCAAGGCATTGAAGAACGTGTAGACATTGGCTTGAGGGGGCTAAACACCCTTTTCTCATCTGGACTGACCACCGCAACCTGGAGTACATCCGGGCAGCGAGGAGACTGATTCCTTGTCAAGCAAGGTGGGCCATGTTTTTCACCCGTTTTGTTTTCACCCTTTCTTACAGACCAGGCTCCCAGAATGTGAAGGCAGACGCACTGTCCCGACTGTATGACACAGAGGAGCGGCCCATGGATCCTATCTCCATACTCCCGGCCTGGTGGCGTCGGTAGTATAGGAGCTGGATGCAGACATTGAGCAGGCGTTACATGCAGAGCCCGCTCCCCTCCAGTGTCCCGCTGGGCGTCTGTACGTTCCGTCTGCTGTTCGTGAACCACTATTGGAGAGCCCTTCCTTGTCCACACCCATTCAACATAGTTCACATCTTCTTAAGCCTTAGTTCACATCTTCTTAAGCCTTAGCCCCACCAATCTCTTTAAGGGTTGATCTGACCGTTCTGTACTAACTTGCCAGCTACTTCCAGACATCTAAGAGAGAGAGAACAGCTCACTGAACATTACTCGCCCTAGCAGAGCTGGTTACGCTGTTATGTTATCCAAAGCGTTGGTGACTGCAAATGTACTGTCAGATTGTCTATTCGGAAATTCAGAGCATTTCGTGTTCAGAGCACACACTGGATACTCTGGCCAATAAGTAGGGTTGTTCCGAAAGCTCTGACCTCAAGCACCCAAGCTAACTGGCTAAAATTGGCTTGCTACTTCCAGACACATAATGAGAGAACACCCCACTCTGACCATTTTACTCACCCTAGCAGAGCTGGTTAGGCAGTTTTCATGTTTAGCAAGGGTGTTGGTGACTAACTGTGCTGCTGGCAACAATTGAATTAAGCTTTTTTGCCGAACATTTACTGACACCGGACATATTCAACAGGTGTTGAACGTTAAAAATTCATCAGTTATTCTGCTCTCTGGCACACTAAGACGAGAGTCTTTTGTTAAGAAATGTAGCTAGCTAGGTAAACAATGAATCCCAACGCATGGCGTAACATTAGTTAGCGAGCCAGCCAGCTAGCAGTACACTTTAAATGAAAATGCTTTGTCAAAATTAGTGGAGTCTTTTGTTAAAGACATGTATCTAGCTAGCTATACAATGGACCATAATCACAACTCATGACGTTACTACCCTGCACAAATCGGCAGGTAGCTAACCAACCAGGTTCTATGGCTATAACTAGTCAAGCAAATGTGTCTGAGATACGAAGAATAAGATCATATACATACCGTTAGCTAGTGACCCAGCCAGCTAACGTTAGTTAGCTAACAGTACACTTGAAAGGAAACCCCTTTCTATCAAAATTAGAAACGTGTAATATCTGAAAATGTAGCTAGCTAGACTATCTTACCAGTATATGTCATGGTTGGACGCATCTCCTGTCTGATGTCATTCATGGTTGCCTTAGTTTGACGATGTAATCCAGACTGGTGTTTTCTCCATCTCCTTAGCTATCATACTCGAAATCCACTGATTTCAAAACTCGGTCCTCCAAAAATTGGAGCGCATACACATACATTAGTTAGCTAACAGTACACTTTAACTTGACATTAGGTCCATGCAGTTTTACTACGCGATACATGTTTTTAAAAAGCTACGTTCGAAACGATTACCTAAACATACTGACCAGCTCCAATAGACAGACGCGTGCTATAAGGCAGACCAATCCAAACTCATCTCTCGGCATGTCCAGCCCACTCATTATCTCAGCCAATCATAGCTAGCGGGAAGGTTGCTGCCATTTTCTGTGGCTAAACCAACTAGGCTCGTAATTTAACAATTTTATTCGTATTTACAGATGGCATACACATTTGATATTAAAGCACATAAAAGTTCAAATAGCTCTCCTGTGAAGTCGTGATTTGTGACATACGCCTAGTTTCCTGAATAGGGTCACATTTTTTTACCATCACCCACTGTCCTGGTACTACGTCATGTCCCCCCTCAGGAGTTATTCCCCACACCTCTTTTACTTGTCTTTCTGCTTCCCCTACTGCATTAGAGTTGTATGCAATAGTTAAGCAATGTGTCACTCAAAGTGAATGTCTGCTTTTCTCAAATCTAACGTGACTGTCACTATCACATTGTCCATTGTAGTAACTGTCAAGCCTGCCTTCCTCACCCCGCCCTCCACAATGCTTGAACCATCTGTGTATAAGATAAACTCAGGGTTTTCCAATGGATGACTCTTAATAGACCCATCAGAGAGCTGATCCAAAACCAACTCACAACAGTAATGTTCAAGTTATGTGGTATCTGGAGGAAGCATCAGAGTAGCTGAATTACATGATGTGCCATGTTGTATGATGTTAGGAGCCTCCAACACCATTGACCATTTGTTCCAACGAGCAGCTGTGGCCCTGTGCAGCTCAATTCATTGTCAAGAGAGTATGAACAGCATGTCGGCAGAATGTGTCTTTTCAACTATAATCATGTCCCAAAGATCTTTAACCACTACTTTAGTAGCGTCCATAGCTTCCTTGCTGATGGGATATTGTTTTGTGCAAGGTGGGGAAACACCTGTCAATCATACTGGTTCCATATCTAAAGTTCCACATATTTTTCTTTGTTGTCCAAATAGCATGGTTCTAAACTGTAGATTCCTGCAGTTGTCTAATTTGCCACGTCACCTTTCGTTCAGAGATGTTCAATGCAGAGTCAAGTTGCATAATAACATCAGGGCCTAAAATACATTGTTCAAATGAGCCTATCCACACCCTTCATCAATCTTCATTGGACCAATAGAAATTGATAATGATTTGGTCTGTTTCATATCTGCCCCCCCCCCCCTCTTTTTGCTCTCATCTCCTTGCCCATGTACAGAGGACATATATAGTTGAAGTCGGAAGTTTACATACACTTATGTTGGAGTAATTAAAACTTGTTTTTCAACCACCACAAATTTCTTGTTAACAAACTATACTTTTGGCAAGTCGGTTAGGACATGTACTTTGTGCATAGCACAAGTCATTTTTCCAACAATTGTTAACAGGCAGATTATTTCACTTATAATTCACTGTATCACAATTCCAGTGGGTCAGATGTTTACATACACTAAGTTGACTGTGCCTTTCAACAGCTTGGAAAATTCCAGAAAATGATGTCATGGCTTTAGAAGCTTCTGATAGGCTAATTGGATCATTGGAGGTGTACCTGTGGATGTATGTCAAGGACTACCTTCAAACTCAGTGCCTCTTTGCTTGACATCATGGGAAAACGTAAATAAATCAGCCAAGACCTCAGAAAAAAATTGTTGACCTCCACAAGTCTGGTTCATCCTTGGGAGCAATTTCCAAATGCCGGAAGGTACCACTTTCATCTGTACAAACAATAGTATGCAAGTATGAACACCATGGGACCACGCAGCCGTCATACCGCTCAGGAAGGAGACGCATTCTGTCTCCTAGAGATGAAAGTACTTTGGTGGGAAAAGTGTGAATCAATCCCAGAACAACAGCAAAGGACCTTGTGAAGATGCTGGATGAAACAGGTACAAAAGTATCTATATCCACAGTAAAATGAGTCGAATATCGACATAACCTGAAAGGCCGCTCAGCCAGGAAGAAGCCACTGCTCCAAAACCAACATAAAAAAAGCCAGACTACGGTTTGCAACTGCACATGGGGACATTGTACTTTGGGGTCATTCTCCAAAGTACTTTTTGCAGAAATGTCCTCTGGTCTGATAAAACAAAAATAGAACTGTTTGGCCATAATGACCATCGTTATGTTTGGAGGAAAAAGGGGGAGGCTTGCAAGCCGAAGAACACCATCCCAACTGTGAAGCAAGGGGGTGGCAGCATCATGTTGTGGGGGGTGCTTTGCTGCAGGAGGGACTTGTCTACTTCACAAAATAGATGGCATCATGAGGCAGGAACATTACGTGGCTATATTGAAGCAACATCTCAAGACATCAGTAGGAAGTTAAAGCTTGGTCGCAAATGGGTCTTCCAAATGGACAATAACCCCAAGCATATTTCCAAAGTTGTGGCAAAATGGCTTAAGGACAACAAAGTCAAGGTATTGGAGTGGCTATCACAAAGCCCTGACCTCAATCCTATAGAAAATGTTTGGGCAGAACTGAAAAAGCGTGTGCGAGCAAGGAGGCCTACAAACCTGACTCAGTTACACCAGCTCTGTCAGGATGAATGGGCCAAAATTCACCCAACTTATTGTGGGAAGCTTTTGGAAGGCTACCTGAAACGTTTGACCCAAGTTAAACAATTTTAAGGCAGTGCTACCAAATACTAATTGAGTGCATGTACACTTTTGACCCAGTGGGAATGTGATGAAAGCTATAAAAGCTGAAAGAAATCATTCTCTGTACTATTATTCTGACATTTCACATTCTTAAAATAAAGTGGTGATCCTAACTGACCTAAAACAGGGAATTTTTACTAGGATTAAATGTCAGGAGTTGTGAAAAACGGAGTTTAAATCTATTTGGCTAAGGTGTATGTAAACTTCCGACTTCAACTGCGTTGTGTATTTATCTTCAAAATATTCTTACAGTGGCCAGTCAGCCCTTTTCTTGTCCAGTTAATATACGGGATGCTTAATTTGAGTTTATTTTATTTTTACAGGGACAGTGCACATTAATCAACGTTTCAGTAAAAGTGCCGGTTTTAGCCAGCCGGCTAATTTTCAACCGCAAATGCATGAGGAATAATCACAGTCAACTATAAAAGCTAATCTTGCTATAAAATATACAGCCAATTGAACACTTCACACATACAGATTGATGCATTTTCCTTTTTTGAAGTACATGACATTTACCACAGTTCATTTTTAATTAGAATTCATGAACCTTTCATAGACCATGAACCAATAAGATGTTACCCCCATTTACTTTACTAGGGACATCAAAAAATCATGATAAGATCAGATACTTTAAGAGTCAAAACTACCCCATGGAATAGAAAACATTTTCAACACAGATTGACATATTCGTTTTGACACCCACATGAAACATTTATGTGTCACTTTTTTCCCATTACTTTCCACTTCGTTGCATTTGTCTTGCTCTGGCATCACTGGTTTCTCGTCCCCTTACCTTTTGCAATTATCTTTGATTGGACGACTTTCAGAATTTCTCCAGGTACTATGTTAAATGTTAATAAACTCTGTGTTAAAGGAAAATGTGTCCTCAATGGTAATCAACAAATCTATTTACACTTTTCACTTATTATTTTAAGAGGCAATTGAGAAAGCCAATGAGGCTGAACTATATGGGTTAAATTACCATCAAAGGACAAGTATGTTCAGTGATGGGTACAATCATAAAGGATTTGGAAGAATTATATACTAAAGCTTTGCTCATTTAAAATTATGTTTACTTCTTCTCTATTAATTGAGAATGGTTAAAAAAATTGCATAATGAATTTCATGTTGCATTTATGCACGTGTTACAGGCCATTGGCCATACCTAAATAGCTTTTAAAATATTTTTTCAGATTAGATTTTAAACCCATATTATGACCTGCTACTTCATGTTGATTGTATTGGGCAGTTTATTTTCTAATATGCAAGCTTCTCCATCTGTCCGGTATATAAACTCAGCAAAAAAAGAAATGTCCTCTCACTGTCAACTGCGTTTATTTGCAGCAAACTTAACATGTGTAAATATTTGTATGAACATAACAAGATTCAACAACTGAGACATAAACTGAACAAGTTCCACAGACATGTGACTAACAGAAATGGAATAATGTGTCCCTGAACAAAGGGATCAAAAATAACATTCAGTATCTGGTGTGGCCAGCAGCTGCATTAAGTACTGCAGTGCATCTCCTCCTCATGGACTGCACCAGATTTGCCAGTTCTTGCTGTGAGATGTTACCCCACTCTTTCACCAAGGCACCTGCAAGTCCCCAGACATTTCTGGGGGGAATGGCCCTAGCCCTCACCCTCCAATCCAACAGGTCCCAGACGTGCTCAATGGGATTGAGATCCGGGCTCTTCGCTGGCCATGGCAGAACACTGACATTCCTGTCTTGCAGGAAATCACGCACAGAATGAGCAGTATGGCTGGTGGCATTGTTATAATGGACGGTCATGTCAGGATGACACTGCAGGAAGGGTGCCACATGAGGGAGGAGGATGTCTTCCCTGTAACACACAGCGTGGAGATTGCCTGCAATGACAACAAGCTCAGACCGATAATGCTGTGACACACTGCCCCAGACCATGACGGACCATCCACCTCCAAATCGATCCCGCTCGAGGGGTACAGGCCTCGGTGTAACGCTCATTCCCATTCGACAATAAACGCGAATCCGACCATCACCCCTGGTGAGACAAAGCCGCGACTCGTCCGTGAAGAGCACTTTTTGCCAGTCCTGTCTGGTCCAGCGACAGTGGGTTTGTGCCCATAGGCAACGTTGTTGACGGTGATGTCTGGTGAGGACCTGCCTTACAACAGGCCTACAAGTCCTCAGTCCAGCCTCTCTCAGCCTATTGCGGACAGTCTGAGCACTGATGGAGGGATCGTGTGTTCCTGGTGTAATTCGGGCAGTTGTTGTTGCCATCCTGTACCTGTCCCGCAGGTGTGATGTCCGGATGTACCGATCCTGTGCAGGTGTTGTTACACGTGGTCTGCCACTGCGAGGATGATCAGCTGTCCGTCCTGTCTCCCTGTAGCGCTGTCTTAGGCGTCTCACATACGGACATTGCAATTTATTGCCCTGGCCTCATCTGCAGTCCTCATGCCTCCTTGCAGCATGCCTAAGGCACATTCATGTAGATGAGCAGGGACCCCGGGCCTCTTTCTTTTGATGTTTTCCAGAGTCAGCAGAAAGGCCTCTTTTGTGTCCTAAGTTTTCATGACTGAGACCTAAATTGCCTACCGTCTGTAAGCTGTTAGTGTCTTAACGACCGTTCCACAGGTGCATGTTCATTAATTGTCTATGGTTCATTGAACAAGCATGGGAAACAGTGTTTAACCTGTTAGGCGGGCTGTCCCGACATCGGTACACTTATGACAACATCCAGCTCTATTGCAGGGCGCGAAATTCAAAAGATATTTTTTTAAAATATTTAACTTTCACACATTAACAAGTCCAATACAGCATTTGAAAGATAAACATCTTGTTAATCCAGCCAACGTGTCCGATTTTTAAAATGTTTTACAGCAAAAACACCACGTATATTTATGTTAGTTCACCACCAAATACAAAAGAGGACAGACATTTTTCACAGCACAGGTAGCATGCACAAAGCCAACCTAACTAACCAAGATCCAACCAAACAAACCTAGAAACAACTTCCTCAGATGACAGTCCTATAACATGTTACACAATAAATCTATATTTTGTTCGAAAAATGTGCATATTTGAGCTATAAATCAGTTTTACATTGATGCTACCATCATAGCTACAGTCAGAAATAGCACGGGAGTAGCCAGAGTAAATACAGACACCAACGTCAACTACTTAATTACTCATCATAAAACATTTCAGAAAAATATATGGTGTATAGCAAAATGAAAGACAAAGATCTTGTGAACAGAGCCAATATTTCCGATTTTTTAAGTGTTTTACAGCGAAAACACAATATATCGTTATATTAGCTTACTGCAATGGCTAACACACAACAGCATTGATTCCAAGTAATCGGTAGCGATAGCACAGCTCGACAAATATATTAAATAGCATCCCAAATTGGGTCCTTATCTTTGTTGATCTTCCATCAGAATGTTGTAAAGGGGTCCATTGTCCAGTACCGTCTTTGTTTGAATCCAGAACGAACTATTTCCCTCTTGAATTAGCAAGCACACTGGCCGTGCGGCGCTAACCTCTCCTTCTTGAAAAAATACTTCCAACGCATCACGTCTAATGTCCCGAATAAATTTCAATAATATAATTAAACTATATTGAAAAAACATACTTTAGGGTGATATTGTGGCATGTATCAAGTAAAATCGAAGCCGGAGAATATATTCACCTATAACGACAGTTTTCCAGGAGGCAATACAAGGTCCAACTTCGCGCCTTGGAGAAAAAAAATTATGGCGGTCCTCTCACTCCAAGAGGCTGTATTCAATCCCTGAACGAGATATTCAAGTCCTTTCTGCTCTCACTTCCACATGACACCCAGGGGAAGGCGTATGACGTGTTTCTATGGTCCCAAGTGACATGCCCTTTTATAGACAAGCTCTTGAAAAGAGACCTCGCATTTGGAAATCTCACTTCCGGATAGGAAATGGGCTGCAGAAAAAGTTCTGGTTCACTTAGAGAAATAATTCAAACGGTTTAAGAAACTAGAGAGTGTTTTCTATCCAATAGAAATGATAATATGCATATTGTACGAGCAAGAATTGAGTAGGAGGCCGTTTGAAATGGCCACCTATTTTCAGGTTACTCAGTGCTGCCCCTTGCAGCCATAAGAAGTTAAACCCTTTACAATGAAGATCTGTGAAGTTTTTTGGATTTTTACGAATTATCTTTGAAAGACAGGGTCCTGAAAAAGGGAGTTTACATTCATCTTTGTGGATGAAGCTGGATTCAACCTGGCAAAAAATCGCCGCAGGGGTAGACATGTGATTGGACAGAGAGCAACCGTGGATGTCCAAGGCCAGTGAGGAGCTAACATCACAATGTGTGCAGCACTGTCCAATGATGGTTTGCTGTTACACAAACCACTCATTGGCCCCTATAATACAGAGAGGCTCATTCATTTTCTTGATACCTGCATAATAAACTTGTGCCAGCTTCGGAGAGAGGGGCAAGAAACTCCCCTACCTTCGTTGTTCTGTGGGATAATGTGGCATTCCACCACTCTGCTGCAGTCACAGACTGGTTTGCTGCACATCCCAGGATGACACTAATATTCCTGCCTCCATACTCCCCCTTCCTAAACCCCATTGTGGAGTTTTTCTCTGCGTGGAGGTGGAAGGTTTATGACCACCATTCACATGACCAGATGTCGTTACTGGATGCTATGAATGCGGGGTGAGGGTACACATCTCCTGATGACTGTCAGGGTTCGATTAGACATTCCAGAAGATACTTTCCAAGATGATTCGCCAGAGAAAACATAAGATGTGATGTTGATGAGAACTTGTGGCCAAATGCAGGGGAGAGGGAGAACTAGAACCCCCACAGTACTGTACAGTATGAGTGATTATACTATACATGTTGTTTTTTGTAATTATTATTGCAGCCCTGGAATTTCAGGAATTCGTTTTTTGTTTCAACTTTCTATTTTTCACAAGTAAATTACTATATGCAAAGATATAGAAAAAAATAAAGGCTATTGAAGGAAATTGCTGGATTTCTGATTCATTCATGTTACATATACTTTAGTACAGTCAATAAAAATGAAAAGGTGTTATTCTTATTCTATAATGAAATACTGATTTATGTGAAAAATCATTCAACTTCAAAGAGAAAAGTTCATCATTTATGTAGTGCTCCCTGTTAGTGTTATTTTTTTTGTCACTGTGTTATGAGTGACAATGTATGCTTTCTGAGTGAGAATTGTTGCCAGTGTTATGGTCGTACAAGCTTATTTTGAGACATGCCGTGTTTTGGTGGTTTGAGTGAGTTTTGGAGGTGAGATTAACTGTTTGGCCAAGATGCATGTTGGTAATGCAGACTGTGTGAAGAGTTTTGAAAAAGTGGCTTCAGTATTGACCGATTGTTAGCAATTGAAGAAAACAACTGTAATGCAGGGACTTACATGGGCTGAAGCCCCTAAACCCAGCCTGAATTTAATCCAATTCAGGCTGTAACACAACAAAATGTGGAATAAGACAAAGGGTATGAATACATTCTGAAGGTACTGTGTGTGTGTGTGTGTGTGTGTGTGTGTGTGTGTGTGTGTGTGTGTGTGTGTGTGTGTGTGTGTGTACATACAGAACCAGTCAAAAGTTTGGACACACCCACTCATTAAATGGTTTTACTTTATTATTAATATTTTCTACATTGTAGAATAATAGGGAAGACATCAAAACTATGAAATAACACATGGAATCATGTAGGAAACAAAAAAGTGTTAAACAAATCAAAATATATTTTAGATTGTTCAAAGTAGCCACCCTTTCCCATGATATCTTTACACATTATTGGCATTGTCTCAATCAGCTTCATGAGGTAGTCACCTGGAATGCATTTCAATTAACAGGTGTGCCTTGATAAAGTTCATTTGTGGAATTTCTTTCCTTCTTAATGCGTTTGAGCCAATCAGTTGTGTTGTGACGTGGTAGGGGTGGTATACAGAAGATAGCCCTATTTAATAAAAGACCAAGTCCATATTATGGCAAGAACAGCTCAAATAAGCAAAGACAAATGACAATCCATCAATACTTTAAGACATGAAGGTCAGTCAATCCGGAAACTTTGAAAGTTTCTTCAAGTGCAGTCGCAAAAACGATCAAGCGCTATGATGAAACTGGATCTCACAAGGTCCGCCACAGGAAAGGAAGACCCAGAGTTACGTCTGCTGCAGAGGATAAGTTGATTAGAGTTTTTAGCCTCAGAAATTGCAGCACAAATAAATGCTTCCCAGAGATCAATTAACAGACACATCGCAACATCAACAGTTCAGAGGAGACTACATGAATCAGGCCTTAATTTGTCAAATTTCTGCAAAGAAACCTCTACTAAAGGACACCAATAAGAAGAAGAGACTTGCTTGGGCCAAGAAACAGGCGCAATTGTCACGCCCTGACCTTAGAGATCCTTTTTATGTCTCTATTTTGGTTTGGTCAGGGCGTGAGTTGGGGTGGGCATTCTATGTTCTGTGTTCTATGTTTTGTATTTCTTTGTTGGTTGGCGGGGTGTGGTTCACAATCAGAGGCAGCTGTCGATCGTTGTCTCTGATTGACAACCATACTTAGGTTGCTCTTGCCCACATGGGTTTTGTGGGTAGTTGTTTTCTGTTTTGTGTTGCACCAGACAGAACTGTTTCATTTCGTTTGCTCTCTTTGTTGTTTTTTGTTGTTTCAGTGTTCAGGTTATTTATTAAATTATAATGAACATTGCGTTTTGGCCACCTTTCCAGGACGATCGTTACAGCTATGGACATTAGACCAGTGGACATCTGTCCTTTTTTACAAAGTACAACATTTTAGATTTTTGGTTCCATCCGCCTTGTCTTTGTGAGCCTCAGAGTAGGTGAACGGATGACCTCCATATTTGTGGTTCCCACCGTAAAGCATGGAGGAGGTGTGATGGTGTGGGGGTGCTTTGCTGGTGACACTGTCTGTGATTTATTTAGAATTCAAGGCACACTTAACCAGCATTACTACCACAGCATTCTGCAGCGGTATGCCATCCCATCTGGTTTGAGCTTAGTGGGACTATCATTTGTTTTCAACAGGACAATGACCCAGTACACCTCCAGTTTGTGTAAGGGCTATTTGACCAAGAAGAAGTGCCTCCACAATCACCTGATCTCAACCCAATTGAGATGGTTTGGGATGAGTTGGACCGCAGAGTGAAGGAAACACAGCCAAGAGGTGCTCAGCATATGTGGGAACTCCTTCAAGACTGTTGGAAAAGCATTCTAGGTGAAGATGGTTGAGAGAATGCCAAGAGTGTGCAAAGCTGTCATCAAGGCAAAGGGTGGCTACTTTTAATATTGTAAAATATATTTTTATTTGTTTAACACTTTTTTGGTTACTTCATGATTCAATATGTGTTATCAGATAGTTTTGATGTCTTCACTATTATTCTAAAATGTGTAAAATAGTAAAAATAAAAACCCTTGAAAAGGTGTTTCCAATCTTTTGACTGGTACTGTGAATATACAGTGCTTTCGGGAGCATTTAGACCCCTTGACTTTTTCCACATTTTGTTACGTTACAGCCTTATTCTAAAACTGATGAGGAAAACATTGTTTTTATTTCATCAATCTACACACAATACCCTGTAATGACATAACAAAAACAGGTTTTTTGAAAAACAGAAATACCTTATTTACAAGTATTCAGATCTTTTGCTCAAAATTAAGCTTAGGTGCATCCTGTTTTCATTTATCATCCTTGATGTTTCTACAACTTGATTGGAGTCCACCTATTGTAAATTCCATTGATTGGACATGATTTGGAAAGGTACACACCTGTCTTTATAACGTCCCTTGGTTCACAGTGCATGTCAGAGCAAGAACCAAGCCATGCGGTCGAAGTAATTGTCCGTAGAGCGCCGAGACAGGATTGTCTCGAGGCACAGATCTGGGGAATGGTACCAAAACATTTCTGCAGCATTGAAGGTCCCCAAGAACACAGTTGCCTCCATTATTCTTAAATGGAAGATGTTTGGAACCATCAAATCAAATGTATTTATATAGCCCTTCTTACATCAGCTGATATCTCAAAGTGCTGTACAGAAACCCAGCCTAAAACCCCAAACAGCAAGCAATGCAGGTGTAGAAGCACGGTGGCTAGGAAAAACCTAGAGAGGAACCAGGCTATGAGGGGTGGACAGTCCTCTTCTCGATGTGCCGGGTGGAGATTATAACAGAACATGGCCAAGATGTTCAAATGTTCATAAATGACCAGCATGGTCAAATAATAATAATAATCAGTCGTTGTCGAGGGTGCAACAAGTCAGCACCTCAGGAGTAAATGTCAGTTGGCTTTTCATAGCCGATCATTAAGAGTATCTCTACCGCTCCTGCTGTCTCTAGAGAGTTGAAAACAGCAGGTCTGGGACAGGTAGCACGTCCGGTGAACAGGTCAGGGTTCCATTGCCGCAGGCAGAACAGTTGAAACTGGAGCAGCAGCACGGCCAGGTGGACTGGGGACAGCAAGGAGTCATCATGCCAGGTAGTCCTGAGGCATGGTCCTATGGCTCAGGTCCTCAGAGAGAGAGAAAGAAAGAGAGAAAGAGGGAAAGAAAGAAAGAGGGAAAGAAAGAGAGAGAGAGAGAGAGAGAATTAGAGAGAGCATACTTAAATTCACACAGGACACCGGATAAGACAGAAGAAATACTCCAGATATACTGCAGCATAAATACTGGAGGATGAGACGGGAGGGGTCAGGAGACACTGTGGCCCCATCCGATGATACCCCAGGACAGGGCCAAACAGGCAGGATATAACCCCACCCACTTTGCCAAAGCACAGCCCCCACACCACTAAAGGGATATCTTCAACCACCAACTTACCATCCTGAGACAAGGCCGAGTATAGCCCACAAAGATCTCCGCCACGGCACAACCCAAGGGGGGGCGCCAACCCAGATAGGAAGATCACGTCAGTGACTCAACCCACTCAAGTGACGCACCCATCCTAGGGACGGCATGGAAGAGCACCAGTAAGCCAGTGACTCAGCCCGTGTAATAGGGTTACAGGCAGAGAATCCCAGTGGAGAAAGGGGAACCGGCCAGGCAGAGACAGCAAGGGCGGTTCGTTGCTCGAGAGCCTTTCCGTTCACATTCACACTCCTGGGCCAGACTACACTCAATCATATGACCTACTGAAGAGATGAGTCTTCAGTAAAGACTTAAAGGTTGAGACCGAGTCTGCGTCTCTCACATGGGTAGGCAGACCATTCCATTAAAATGGAGCTCTATAGGATAAAGCCCTGCCTCCAGCTGTTTGCTTTGAAATTCTAGGGATAAATAGGAGGCCTGCGTCTTGTGACCGTAGCGTACGTGTAGGTATGTACGGCAGGACCAAATCGGAAAGATAGGTAGGAGCAAGCCCATGTAATGCTTTGTAGGTTAGCACCAAGACTCTTCCTAAAGCTTGCCGCCCAGCCAAACTGAGCACCCGGGGAAGGGCCTTTGTCAGTTAGTTGACCAAGAACCTGATGGTCACTCTGACAAAGCTTGAGAGTTCCTCTGTGGAGATGGGAGAACCTTCCAGAAGGACAACCATCTCTGCAGAACTCCACCAATTAGGCCTTTACGGTTGTGTGGCCAGACGGAAGCCACTCCTCAGTGAAAAGCACATGACAGCCCGTTTGGAGTTTGCCAAAAGACCCTCAGACCATGAGAAACAAGATTCTTTGGCCTGAATGCCAAGCGTCACGTCTGGAGGAAACCTGGCACCCTCCCTACTGTGAAGAATGGTGGTGGCAGCATCATGCTGTGGGGATGTTTTTCACCAGCAGGGACTGGGAGACTAGTCAGGATCGAGGAAAAGATGAACAGAGAAAAGTACAGATCCTTAATGAAAACCTACTCCAGAGTGTTCAAGACCTCAGACTGGTGCAAGAGTATACCTTCTAACAGAACAACGACCCTAAGCACACAGCAAAGACACCGCAGGAGTGGCTTCGGGACAAGTCTCTGAATGTCCTTGAGTGGCCCAGCCAGAGCCCGGACTTGAACCCAATCAAGCATCTCTGGAGAGACCTGAAAATAGCTGTGAAGCGATGCAACCCATCCAACCTGACAGAGCTTGAGAGGATCTGCAGAGAAGAATAGGAGAAACTCCCCAAATACAGGTGTGCCAAGCTTGTAGCGTCACACCCAAGAAGACTCAAGGCTGTAATTGCTGGTTAAGGTACTTCAACAAAATACTGACCAAAGGGTCTGAATACTTATGTAAATAAGGTATTAATGTTTTTATCTTTAATACATTTGCAAAAATGTCTAAACCTGTTTTCGCTTTGTCATTATGGGGTACTGTGATGAGGAAAAAAACTAATTTAATCAATTGTAGAATAAAGCTGTAACGTAAAAAACGTGGAAAAAGTAAATGGGTCTGAATACTTTCCCGAATGCATGTGCATATTTAATGAGATATCGCATAATTTGCATATTTTATAAAATATTTAAGAAAATGTGTAATGCAAAAAAGTCTTATAATTTTGTCTATATGACCATTTTAAAACTTGATTGTGATAGGATTAAGATTTTTTTTATCTATTGTGGTTTGGTGCCTGTCCTTAAAGGTGCACTTTATAGAGAGTAGAGGGGGATGTGGCATAAAGCTAGCCACCCATAAGTGTACAGTGTATGGTGTTGTCAGAGATAAATTAAATCACAGAGAAAGATGGAGAAGTGTCTCTGTGGAGCTTCTTTGAGCATGTGACCCTCTCTGCTTCCCTCATGTTTATATAGTATTTGTGTGCATAGCATAGCATTAAAAAGGGTTTGCTTTATACAGGCTCTAGGCTGTATCAAGAGCCTGGAGGAGTGCTATCAAGAGTCAGCAGACAAAGAATGAGTGCTTGAATTCCAAGGTTCTGTCAGTCTATTCTACTCACAGTGTCTGTTTAAAGTACTGTCAGAGCCTCTCTGGAGGAAAGTGACATTAACATGTTTTTCTTCATCTGAAGGCCCTGGATAGTATAGTTGAGCTGTGCCTAGGGCTGTTATGGTGACCATATTACCGCCACACCGGCGGTCACGAGTCATAAACTCAGTCAAATTCCACAAGACCGTTTAATCATGGTAACTAGGCTTCTCCAAGCTATGATGCTGCTGATGGTCATTAGTAGCCTACCAAACTTGCTAACTGCCTGGTACTCAGCACTCTATTGTCCCTCTAATCACTCTGACATCAATGCAAATGTTTTCGAAAATGAAATCAAACACTTCATGAGAGCGAGCCCATGAGCTCATGTTGCCCAACATTTCTATAGGCTATGCAATTGCATGAGAAAACAGTTTTAATGGCCTCTATTAAAAAGATGATGATCCCATCAGCTTTCTATAGGCTAGGCCTACCTACTATACTTATTTATGAACTTTCCTCATATTAAACACATTGCTTCGCTTTACAACAGACGTATAGCCTACCTGGCTGGCATGAAAATGAATCACGGGGAAAGCGTCCTATTCGCTATTTAAGTGCATAGATGACATGTATTTTTTTTTAACCATGCCGAGACTGGACCATTATCATGCACCTTTCTAAATCAAAAGACAACATCAAATTAAAACTTCTTATGGCTGGGGGCAGTTTTGAGGAGCTTGGATGAATAAGGTGCCCAGAGTAAACTGCCTGCTACACAGTCCCAGAAGCTAAGATATGCATATTATTAGTATATTTGGATAGAAAACCCTCTGAAGTTTCTAAAACTGTTTGAATGATGTCTGTGAGTATAACAGAACTCATATGGCAGGCAAAAACCTGAGAAAAAATCCAACCAGGAAGTGGGAAATCTGAGGTTGGTCGTTTTTCAACTCATTCCCTATTGAAGATACAGTGGGATATTGGTCATGTTGCACTTCCTAAGGCTTCCACTAGATGTCAACAGTCTTTAGAACCTTGTTTGATGCTTCTACTGTGCAGTGGGGGCTCATAAGGGCTCTTTGAGTCAGTGGTCTGGCAGAGTGCCACGAGCTCGTGACGCTCGTTCACGTGAGAGCGAGCTCTGTTCCATTGCAATTCTAAAGACAAAGCAATTCTCCGGTTGGAACATTATTGAAGATTTATGTAAAAAACATCCTAAAGATTGATTCTATACTTCATTTGACATGTTTCTATGGACTGTAATAGAACTGTTAGACTTTTCGTCTGCTCCTAGTGAACGCGCGTCATGCATTTTGATTTGTGAACTGAATGCGCTAACAAAAGGAGTTATTTGGACATAAATGATGGACATTATCGAACAAAACAAACATTTATTGTGGAACTGGGATTCCTGGGAGTGCATTCTGATGAAGATCATCAAAGGTAAGTGAATATTTATAATGTTATTTCTGACTTCTGTTGACTCCAACATGGCGGATATATGTATTTGTTGTCTGAGCGCCGTACTCAGATTATTGCATGGTTTGCTTTTTCCGTAAAGTTTTTTTTAAATCTGACACAGCGGTTGCATTAAGGAGAAGTGTATCTAAAGTTCCATGTATAACACTTGTCTTTTCATCAACATTTATGATGAGTATTTCTGTAAATTGATGTGGCTCTACAAAATCACTGGATGTTTTTGGAACTACTGAACGCGCCAATGTATACTGAGATTTTTTGATATTAATATGAACTTTATCGAACAAAACATACATATATTGTGTAACATGAAGTCCTATGAGTGTCATCTGATGAAGATCATCAAAGGTTAGTGATTAATTCTATCTCTATTTCAGATTTTTGTGACTCCTCTCTTTGGCTGGAAAAATGGCTGTTTTTCTGTGACTTGGCTCTGACCTAACATAATCGTTTGTGGAGCTTTCGCCGAAAAACCTATTTGAAATTGGACACTGGTGGGATTAACAAGAAGTGTATCTTTAAAATGGTGTGAAATACTTGTTCGTTTGAGGAATTTTAATTATGAGATTTCTGTTTGAATTTGGCGCCCTGCACTTTCACTGGCTGTTGTCATATCGATCCCGTTAGCGGGATCTCAGCCCTAAGAAGTTTTAATTTAAAATGTTGATAAACTCTTAAACTATTTCTTCACATTATA
Source organism: Salvelinus namaycush (assembly GCF_016432855.1). Lineage (NCBI taxonomy): Eukaryota > Metazoa > Chordata > Actinopteri > Salmoniformes > Salmonidae > Salvelinus > Salvelinus namaycush. The sequence continues at coordinate 16,324,383 of NC_052334.1, forward strand.
AGCACAGCAGTGTGCACATGGCAGTAGGCTATAGGGGTGAATATTTCAAAATGCAATCAATTAGCAAGAAAACACTGTTCTGAAAAGTGACCGCAAATGCGATTATGCACGTGATGCTTTATTATAAAGGTGCATTTTTATGGTGAAAATTATCTTCCCCAAACTTGAAACTCATGCGCCGCTTATGTATGCCAGTTAGGCTCTACACGGGTTGTAAATTGGATTCATGCGATTTATGGCCACTTTAGTTGTGATATAAACCTTATCAAAACATATATTTACGCTGTTTCTTGCCTTACTGCATACAGCTGGGCATCATTCACAAGTGATAATACATCATTCACAAGTGATAGGCTAATATTATCACCCATCAGACTATTCTTAAGTTCTGATCAGTTGCATCAGCCTCATTGTTTTTTTAAAGTTTTTTGATGCGAGTGGTTGTATTAATTTGGGATCTACGCATCCCTCAACTGTCCCAGAGTATTTTTGGAATATGTATTTTTTGCACAGAAGGACAAGTTGACTAATAGAATAGGTAATATTTTGTACTGTGAGGAATGGTACATTGAGATAGGCTATTGCTTTAGCTGTTCATTAGGCCTACTTATCTTGTTGGCTGCCGAAAAAGTAGGCTGTGTAGACAATTCTTCTAACATCTTCAATATGCGCCTCGGATTTCGATAAGAGGGACGTGCACATTGCGTCTCTGATGTGTCTGTCTTCACTTGTAGCCTTCTACTTCTCAGCTGAGATGCCTGTGAGAAGGACCCGATCACATGGCAGGCATTGGCTAATAAGAATTGAGATATCGGAGGAAGCCATTTGAGGGAGAGGTGCTTCGGAGCACGGCAGCAGGGAGAAAGGAATTATAATTATTATTTTCAGCCCAAGGGCACAATGGACACTTTGGCCGCAAATGGCATGGATTTTTTAGGAGGCATTACAGTCACACAAGGGGGATGCAGCCGGGAAATTCGAGGCCTGGTGAGAATATTATCACGTTTCTGTTATATTGTGAATTAGAGACTGATGAAGTGTGTGCAGCTGCACAAGAAACAAATCAGAGCTCATTACTTTCATGTGACTTTTTTCAAATCATCATTAGAGTCGCATCACGCAGCCTTAGAATGTATTAAAAATCTAAACATATAGGCCAACGTTTGTATCACAACTAAAGTTGTTAACTTCTTTGGGCTGCAAGCCCGAAGCCGGGCACAATATGACAACAGCCACTTCAAGTGCAGGGCGCGAAATTCAAAATATATTTTTTAGAAATATTTTACTTTCACACATTAACAAGTCCAATACAGCATATGAAAGATAAACATCTTGTGAATCCAGCCAACATGTCCGATTTTTAAAATGTTTTACAGCGAAAACACCACGTATATTTATGTTAGCTCACCACCAAATACAAAAAAGGACAGACATTTTTCACAGCACAGGTAGCATGCACAAAACCAACCTAACTAACCAAGAACCAACCAAACTAACCAAGAAACAACTTAATCAGATGACAGTCTTATAACATGTTATTCAATAAATCTATGTTTTGTTCGAAAAAATGTGCATATTTGAGCTATAAATCAGTTTTACATTGCAGCTACCATCACAGCTACCGTCAGAAATAGCACCGAAGCAGCCAGAGTAATTACAGACACCAACGTCAAATACCTAAATACTCATCATAAAACATTTCTGAAAAATAGATGGTGTACAGCAAATGAAAGACAGGCATCTTGTGATTCCAGCCAATATTTCCGATTTCTTAAGTGTTTTACAGCGAAAACACAATATAGCATTATATTAGCTTACCACAATAGCCAGAAACACAAGCTATTTACCAGCAGCAAAAGTTAGCGATCTTAACAAACCAGCAAAAGATATATAATTTTTGACTAACCTTGATAAGCTTCATCAGATGACAGTCCTATAACATCAGGTTATACATACACTTATGTTTTGTTCGAAAATGTGCATATTTAGAGCTGAAATCAGTGGTTATACATTGTGCTAACGTAGCATCTTTTTCCCAGAATGTTTTTATGACACTCAACTATTCTGACCAAATAACTATACATAAACGTTACTAAAAAATACATGTTGTATAGGAAATGATAGATACACTAGTTCTTAATGCAATCGCCATGTTAGAATTCTAAAAATAACTTCATTACGACATCCAGCTTAGTTATAGCGAGAGAGTGCCCAAAATCTGGGCGCAAACTACTAGTACAACATGTTCGACAGATATATGAAATAGCATCATAAAATGGGTCCTACTTTTGATGATCTTCCATCAGAATGTTGTACAAGGGGTCCTTTGTCCAGAACAATCGTTGTTTGGATTTAGAATGTCCTCTTCTCCAGTCAATTAGCACGGAAAGCTAGCAAAGTGGCGCGAAGCTCTCCTTCCTGAACATACGCAGACAAAGCAACACGCCTAACGTCCCGAAAAAATTTCAATAATCTAATAAAACTATATTGAAAAAACATACTTTACGATGATATTGTCACATGTATCAAATAAAATCAAAGCCGGAGATATTAGTCGTCTATAACGACAGCTTTTCAGAAGGCAATACCAGGTCCCTTCTCGCGCGCTCCAGAAAACAGGAAACTGGTGACACGTCATACCAAGAGCTTTTATTCGACCCCAGATCAAGTTATACACTCCATTTCTTCTCTCACTGCCTGTCGACATCTAGTGGAAGACGTATGAAGTGCATGTATACTAATAAATATCAAGGACATTTATAGGCAGGCCCTAGAACAGAGCATCGATTTCAGATTTTCCACTTCCTGTCAGGAAGTTTGCTGCAAAATGAGTTCTGTTTTACTCACAGATATAATTCAAACGGTTTTAGAAACTAGAGAGTGTTTTCTATCCAATAGTAATAATAATATGCATATTGTACGAGCAAGAATTGAGTACGAGGCCGTTTGAAATGGGCACCTTTTATCCAGGCTACTCAATACTGCCCCTGCAGCCCAAAGAGGTTAACCTCTCAACACAGAATAGCCGCATTTGCGCACTTCCTTGGAAATCGTTTGGAGAAAATATCCTTTCTATTTTACTCTGCTATGTTCAATAGTATTCTTCATAGTATAAAATAATAAAAATTATGCCTAAGCAAATCTTGTCTGCCAAATGAACTAGTGTAGCCCACAGCCATATGGCATAGCCATATCAGTGCCTAACATAAGGACAACTCAGAGTATGCTATTCTGTTCTTCTAAAAATAAACTACATTTTCTTCATATCAGGTTTCTTTAGACCTGTCTCAAATAAATAAATAATGGATTTATTGTGATGGACCTCTGGATGCAAAAGCTAGTTCCATTGCATTTTTTCATTGTTTCCCTCTCATCAGGGACTGATTTAGACCTGGGACACCAGGTGTGTGCAATTAATTACCAAGTAGAACAGAAAACCAGCAGGCTTCGGACCTCGTTGGGTAAGAGTTGAGTACCCCTGGTGTAGGCAAATTTTATGGATTTATTAGACTTTTTACAATGTAGATGTAACGTCTGCTTCCAACTCACACCCTCAAACACGTAGATCCCCTGAACGCAGCTCACTTTCCAGCCCACTTTCCAGCTCACACTCTCAAACACCTAGATCCCATAAATGCAGCTCACTTTCCAGATCCCAATCACCTGAATTCTAATCAGCTGTTCAAACACCTGTATGTCATTATCACACGCTATTTAGTTCAGTTCTTTGCACCCCATCACTGTGAGGTATTGTTTGTTTTGTGTTACACGTCTGTCAGAGCTCTGGTTTCCCCTTGATTTACTCCACCCGTGTATGATAGTTTTTTTCCTGCCTCACTAACGACACCTTTTGCCTATTCCCTGCCTGTACTTTAGCCTATCGGATTTCCTGTTATCTACCTATTGCCTGATCTCCCGGACTACGTTACTAGCCTTTCCATGCCTGTACTGTTGCCCTTTTGCCTGCACCTGGACCCAGCTACCTGCCTCTTCCTGTGGTCCTTTGCAATAAACATCTGCTGCGCCCTGCGCTAGAAACCAGCTCTCTGTCTCCCCTCATGTTCATTACAGTTGATGTTCCAAAGGTCTGCACCAGTGGCTTGTAGGCTATGCATAGAAGTCAGGAGATGCTAAAGGTTATTATGTTAATTAACACTCAATTACCATGAGACCGTTATTTGCTTGACAATCCCCGGCTGACAACATTTCATGACCACCACAGCGCTAGTTGTGCCTTATCTAATTACATAGCCTTTTTATCTTACTTATGTGAACTCTGAACCTCCCTCTCGCTTTGGCCCTCTCATCTTATCGCTTTCTCAAAGCCAAAGGTGAAGATTACCATCAGACCTGAGGTGATACACAGTGAAGCTGGCTGGTGGGAGAGAGCTTACCCCTGGAGCCGTTCATGCACTCATTTAATAATTGTTCTGTCCAGGAGTGCGTCTATCTCGGAGGGGTTTGAGAGAATGAAAGAACATGCCTCATTGAACTTTTTTTCGCAGAAAAAAATCATTCTAGTTAACGATTAGAAGAAAAATGGAAAAGAGACAAAAAGCACAGGAATTAGACATAGGCTAATACACTGTGTATGCTCATTTGTTTATAGAAAAAACTGACAGAAAATCTTGCTCTTCGATAGTCTTCAGCATACTGTATCCATCTGCATATTTTATTAATCCTGTCGACTCATGTTGTGCAATAAATACGCAATCAGGGACACTCAGAAATGAATGGCATATTTAAAGCTCACACACACGAGTTCAAACTAGCATTAATGTCATCCACTTGCATAGGCTGGAACTCAACCCCAGGTCGCTAAGCATCCCCAGTCCCTGCCATCCCGCAGTGTTAGCAGACAAATCATCCACATCAGAGACAGCAAAGGGCCTGGAGTGCCAGGAATCTCAAAGCCACTCCTTCAGCTGCAGAGAGTGAGAGAGAGCTTGATGACAGAGGGAGAGATGCTGCAGCATCTCATCTTCACTGCCTAACAAGTGTGCAGGAAGCATCTCACAGAGAGGGATAATTCGGAAAGTATTCAGACCCCTTCACTTTTAGAACATTTTGTTACGTTACAGCCTTATTTAAAAAAAATATATATCCTCATCAAACTACACTACCATTCAAAAGTTTGGGGTCACTTTATTTTTGTGATGGCCACTCCAATACCTTGACTTTGTTGTCCTTAAGCCATTTTGCCACAAGTATGCTTGGGGTCATTGTCCATTTGGAAGACCCATTTGCGACCAAGCTTTAACTTCCTGACTGATGTCTTGATGTTGCTTCAATATATCCTCATGATGCCAACTATTTTGTGAAGTGCACCAGTCCCTCTGGCAGCAAAGCCCCCCACAACATGATGCTGCCACCCCCATGTTTCACGGTTGGGATGGTGTTCTTCGGCTTGCAAACCTCCCCCTTTTTCCTCCAAACATAACAATGGTCATTATGGCCAAACAGTTCAATTTTTGTTTGATCAGACCAGAGGGTATTTATCCAAAAAGTACGATCTTTGTCCCCATGTGCAGTTGCAAACAGTAGTCTGGCTATTTTATGTTGGTTTTGGAGCAGTGGCTTCTTCCTTGCTGAGCGGCCTTTCAGGTTATGTCGATATAGGACTCGTTTTACTGTGGATATAGAGACTTTTGTATCTGTTTCCTCCAGCATCTTCACAAGGTCCTTTGCTGTTGTTCTGGGATTGATTCACACTTTTCGCACCAAAGTACGTTCATCTCTAGGAGATAGAATGCGTCTCCTTCCTGAGCGGTATGACAGCTGCGTGGTCCCATGTTGTTAAAACTTGCGTACTATTGTTTGCACAGATAAATGTAGTACCTTCAGCCGTTTGGAAATTACTCTCAAGGATGAACCAGACTTGTGGAGGTCAACAATTTTTTTTCTGAGATATTGGCTGATTTCTTTGGATTTTTCCATGATGTCAAGCAAAGAGGCACGAGTTTGAAGATAGGCCTTGAAATACATCCACAGGTACACCTCCAATTGACTCAAATGATGTAATTTAGCCTATCAGAAAATTCTAATGCCATGACATCATTTTCTGGAATTTTCCAAGCTTTTTAACCTTTTACGGGGGCAGCCCGACACCGGTACACTTATGACAACATCCAGCTCAAAGTGCAGGGCGCGAAATTCAAAATCTATTTTTTTTTAATATTTAACTTTCACACATTAACAAGTCCAAGACACCAGATGAAAGGTGCACATCTTGTGAATCAAGCCAACATGTCTGATTTTTAAAATGTTTTACAGGGAAGACAAAATATGTAAATCTATTAGCTAACCACGTTAGCAAAAGACACAACTTTTCTAACTCCATCAGTTTCTTACTCCATCAGGTGCTATCACAAATTCGACCAAATAAAGATATAAATAGCCACTAACCAAGAAACAAATTCATCAGATGACAGTCTGATAACATATTTATTGTATAGCATATGTTTTGTTCGAAAAATTTGCATATTTCATGTATAAACCATAGTTTACATTTCAGCTACAATCCGAAACTGCACCGAAAGCAGCCATAATATTTACAGACACCAACGTCAAATAGCTAATTACTCATCATAAAACATTTCTGAAAAATACATAGTCTGCAGCAATTGAAAGACAGGCATCTTGTGATTCCAAACAATATTTCCGATTTATTAAATGTTTTACAGCGAAAACAAAATGTATCGCTATATTAGCGTAGCTACAATAGACAGAAATAATTGGGCGCCCACGGCCAGTTCACATGCACGACAGATATATGAAATAACATCATAAAATGGGTCTTACTTTTGCTGATCTTTCATCAGAATGTTGAAGAACGTGTCCTCTGTCCAGATGAGTCGTTGTTTCGATTCAGAATGGCAAATTTCCCTCTTCAATTAGCATTGGCACTAGCCGAGTGGCATAAATTTCTCCAACGTAAACACAGTCAGAGGACGGAACACGGCAAAACTCCCGAATAAAGTTTCAATAATCTGATTAAACTATATTGAAAAAACATACATTACGATGATATGGTCACATGTATCAAAAAAAATTCGAGCCGGAGACGTTAGCCGTTAGTTACCAAGGCAAAACAGAAGTGAATCCCACTTCCTTCAGAGTACCGGAAGTGGACCGTCACGTCAAAGAAATAGGTTTTTTTCCACCACAGACCAAGAGGAGCACAAAAATTTATTCTCTGACATCCTCTTTACACCAATAGGAAGGCGTATAGAGTGTCAGCAGACTCCTAAGTGTTAAGACCATGTATAGGCATCAAGTTGAAAAGAGCATCGATTTCTGACATTTCACTTCCTGGTCAGGAAAAGTGCTGCAGAAGGACTTCTGTTTCACTCAGAGAAATAATTCCAACTCTTTTAGAAACTAGAAAGTGTTTTCTATCCAAAAAGAATAATAATATTCATATTGTACGAGCAAGATTTGAGTAGGAGGCCGTTTGAAATGGGCACGATTTCACTGGCTACTCAACACTTTGCCTTGCAGCCATAAGAAGTTAACTTCTCTAGGGTATGTGGGACGGTAGCGTCCCACCTCGTCAACAGCCAGTGAAACTGCAGGGCGCCAAATTCAAAACAGAAATCCCATAATTTAAATTCCTCAAACATACAAGTATTTTACACCATTTTAAAGATACACTTGTTGTAAATCCAGACAAAGTGTCCGATTTCAAAAAGGTTTTACGACGAAAGCACACCAAACGATTGTTAGGTATGAGCCAAGTCACAGAAAAAGACAGCCATTTTTCCAGCCAAAGAGAGGAGTAACAAAAAACAGAAATAGAGATATAATTAATCACTAACCTTTTATGATCTGCATCAGATGACACTCATATGACTTCATGTTACACAATACATGTATGTTTTGTTCGGTAAAGTTCATATTTATATCCAAAAATCAGAGTTTAGGCGGGACGCTACTGTCTCACTTGGCAAAAAGCCTGAGAAAATGCAGAGCGCCAAATTCAAATGAATTACTATAAAACTTTCATTAAATCACACATGAAAGATACCAAATTAAAGCTACACTGGTTGTGAATCCAGCCAACATGTCAGAATTCAAATAGGCTTTTCGGCGAAAGCAAACGATGCTATTATCTGATGATAGCACCATTGTAAACAAAGAGAGATAAGCACATTTCAACCCTGCAGGCGCGACACAAAACGCAGAAATAAAAATATAATTCATGCCTTACCTTTGACAAGCTTCTGTTGTTGGCACTCCAATATGTCCCATAAACATCACAAATGGTCCTTTTGTTCGATTAATTCCGTCGATATATATCCAAAATGTCCATTTATTTGGCGCGTTTGATCCAGAAAAACACCGGTTCCAACTTGCTCAAACGTGACTACAAAATATCTCAAAGGTTACCTGTAAACTTTGGCAAAAAATTTCAAACTACTTTTGTAATACAATTTTAGGTATTTTTTAACGTTAATAATCGATAAAATTGAAGACGGGATGATCTGTGTTCAATACAGGATTAAAACCAACTGTAGCATGCTTTCTGGTCTCGCGCCTCTAACAAACAGGACACGTTGAGTGACTCTCGTTCAAGATGGCCGTACTTCTTCATTACACAAAGGAATAACCTCAACCAATTTCTCAAGACTGTTGACATCCAGTGGAAGCGGTAGGAACTGCAAGCATGTCCCTTAGAAATCTGGTTTCCCAATGAAACCTCATTGAAAAGAGAGTGACCTCAAAAGAGTGACCTCAAAAGAGAGTGACCCCGTTTGTCCTCGGGGTTTCCCCTGCTAAATAAGTTCTGTTATACTCACAGGCATGATTCAAACAGTTTTAGAAACTTCAGAGTGTTTTTTTATCCAAATCTACTAATGATATGCATATCTTATCTTCTGGGGATGAGTAGCTGGCAGTTTAATTTGGGCATGCTTTTCATCCAAAATTCCAAATGCTGCCCCCTACCCTAGAGAAGTTAAAGGCACAGTCAACTTAGTATGTAAACTTCTGATCCACTGGAATTGTGATACAGTGAATTATAAGTGAAATAATCTGTCTGTAAACAATTGTTGGAAAAATTACATGTCATGCACAAAGTATATGTCCTAACCGACTTGCCAAAAGTATAGTTTGTTAACAAGAAATTTGTGGAGCGGTTGAAAAACGAGTTTTAATGACTCCAACCTAAGTGTATGTAATCTTCCGAGTTCAACTGTCTTATAATTTTTTTTTTTTTTTTGCTCATACATTTTTTTTGGGGGGGAGGGGGTATAAAACTACCCACGGTCCAAATTTGGCTCACGGCCACCAGTTGGGGAACCCTGGTATATACCCTTCCAGACCAGAAAAGTGGACAAAAACATCTCTGCAATCTGCACAACAGGATGCTCAGCTATGCCTATAACACTAAAACCACTAAAGCAGTCGTTTTTGACTAATCATTATTTTATTACTCTGCCATTTTGTAAGTAATGACCCCCTCCGTCCTTGACTTTTCCTAAATAAGTATATATAACACACTGTCAATGTTAGAATCGTAATATCACAAACAGAACTGGAGTTATAACCAGTAAGGCCAGCTCTGCTCCTTCTGCTGATAATTGAAAGTTTATTGTCCTGCTTAAAATCACCCCAACAATTGCCTCGAAACATAACCTAAACTACCGAAAATAATTTCACACATACAGTACCATTCAAAGGTTTGGACACACCAACTCATTCCAAGGTTTTTCTTTATTTTACTATTTTTAATGTTAGTGAAGACATCAAAACTATGAAATAACACATTTAGTAACCAAAAAAGTGTTAAGAAAATCGAAATATATTTTACATTTGAGATTCTTCAAAATAACCACCCTTTGCCTTGATGACAGCTTTGCACACTCTTGGCATTGTCTCAACCAGCTTCATGAGGGAGTCACCTGGAATGCATTTCAATTAACAGGTGTGCCTTGTTAAAAGTTAATTTGTGGAATTTCTTTCCTTCCTTAATGCGTTTGAGCCAATCAGTTATGTTGGGATAAGGTAGGGGTGGTATACAGAAGATAGCCCTATTTGGTAAAAGACCAAGTCCATATTATGGCAAGAACAGCTCAAGTAAGCAAAGAGATATGACAGTCCATTACTTTAAAACATGAAGGTCAGTCAATCCGGAAAATTTCAAGAACTTTGAAAGTTTATTAAAGTGCAGTCGCAAAAACCGTCAAGCGCTATGAGGACCGCCACAGGAAAGGAAGACCCGGAGTTATGTCGTGGTAATTTCCTGTATTACTCAATAAAGAGAGAGAGAGAGCCAACCACACACAAGTCAGAGTTAAATTATATATTCCATCTTTAATATATATACAAGCTTCACCAAAGCCCTTTTTTGACTCTCAGATCAATTCAGTGTCTATAAATGAATTCTCTGAGAGTGCTTACAAAACAATTCTTAGTTTCATTTATAGCCAAGATACACCCCTCTCAACTTAAGTATCCTATCGCTAGACAGCATCAGCTATAAATCATCGTTCAGTTTGATCTCCCAAGACAAGGTTTCAATCTTATGCTTGATACTTCACTGTCTACCAAAACATTACCTCATCCAATGGCATATATCAATTGTAATTTCTAGATACTCCCAAACCTGGACAAACTCAAAATCAGACAGTGAGCCTCTTATACTAGGTCAAGATAAGGGCAACCTCAGAGGGGAAATACAATGGTTCCAAACACTGCCAAACTCCTTCCCCCTATGAGAAAAGTAGGGAGTGACTGGCGTACAGACATTGTATGAGATAACTAACTGGTTCCCCATTAATAACGCCATCCCATCACATGGTTTAAGATTATAGTTACAGACACATTCATAAGAAAACAACGTTCCATTCTGTCCTCCTCCCCTTCTGATATTCTACATAGCACCACATGGTTTAACATATACATTGACATATGAAGACAAGCCAGACCTCTCCCCTCTCTGGCCCCAAGTTACTAATCCCTAGCTCAGAAGGGAAAATGCACTGTCAATCCTATAGTCCAAAGAGCACCATTCTAATGACAAGTATCTCACAAGCATATGATGAAAATAACATCTTATCTATCTATGTTACTTAGCTAAATCTGATTCTGCCACGACAGTTACCTCCACTGCAGAGGATACGTTCATTAGTTTTTAGCCTCAGAAATTGCAGCCCAAACCAATGCTTCACAAAGTTCAAGTAACAGACACATCTCAACATCAACTGTTCAGAGGAGACACTGTGAAATCAGGCCTTCATGGTTGAATTGCTGCAAAGAAACCACTAATAAAGTTCACCAATAAGAAGAAGAGACTTGCTTGGGCCAAGAAACATGAGCAATGGACATTAGACCAGTGGACATCTGTCCTTTGGTCTGATGAGTCCAAATTTGAGATTTTTGGTTCCAACCGCCTTGTCTTTGTGAGGCGCAGAGTAGATGAACGGATTATATCCGTATGTGTGGTTCCCACCGTGAAGCATGGAGGAAGAGGTGTGATGGTGTGGGGGTGCTTTGCTGGTGACACTGTCTGTGAATTATTTAGAATTCAAGGCACACTTAAACCACATGGCTACCACAGCATTCTGCAGCGATACGCGATCCCATCTGTTTTGCGCTTCGTGGGACTATCATTTGTTTTTTTCCACAACTCCAGGCTGTGTATGGGCTATTTGACCAAGGAGGAGAGTGCTGCATCAGATGACCTGGCCTCCACAATCACCTGACCTCAAACCAATTGAGATGAGTTGGACCGCAGAGTGATGGAAAAGCAGCCAACAAGTGCTCAGCATATGTGGGAACTTCTTCAAGGCTGTTGGAAAAGCATTCCAGGTGAAGTTGGTTGCGCACTCTTGGAATGCCAAGAGTGTGCAAGCTGTGATTGAACACGTACACTTGTGTTATTAGTGGTATTTAGTTTTTACATACAGTAACATAAACTAATGAAAATGCTATTGTGTTATTTAAAATACAATTCCAACAAATTGTATTCTAATGCTATCCAAGGCCTTCAAAACACCACCAAATTATTATTTTTGTGCTAGCATAGGAAATGTATTAATTTTTACACTGTTAGAATGTTGCAGTCATACATTTGTGAATGGTTTATAGGTTAGCTAGTAGACTTCATTTTGGTTAGTATTATACAGTATATAGACTAACAACAACAGATTAAATTAATTCTGACCAAGGGATCCATAAAAGAAGTTTAGAGGGTATACAATACAAAAGTATATTATAAATCTACAATTTATGTTCTTAACCCTGGGCTGGGAGTCTCAGAGGGATTATGGTATCCACAGTACTCCACAAATTATAAAACTCAATACTTCTTGTAAAAAAAGTATCTTCCTCATGGCAAAATATGTAGAATTGCAGGATAGCTTCAACAACAAAACATCTCTCTTCCCCATGACAACTGCAAAGAGGCAGGCCTTTGAAACGTTTTTTTTCCACCAGGGCCCGAGATTTGGTTTGTCCGGCCATTCACTGCCGATGTCATATTAAAACTCCTTGTATGCTATTTTTATCTCACTCGAGTTGTCTACTGATTAAGAGGGGGTCCCTGATTAATTTGCTGTCTGAAAAGGAAGTCCTGGACCCAAAAAGTTTGAGAACCCCTGATATATAGTCTGCACTTATGTCTACTATATTTATACGTTTGTGTGTGTTTTTAGCCATGTTTTTATTATGCATGTGGATGATGTGACTAATGGATGACAAGGTCTCAAGAACCCCTCCCTTCAAAGAACCTCTCCCTCCCTTTCTGAGATTCCAAGATGGCGTAGCAGTGCAAAAGTTGTTTGTCGTTCTCCCGTGTAAATTTTGTATTTTTCGTCTTTGTTGTATATATTTCAATCTCTTTTTCCATTTTTAAATTAAATATACCTTCTGGCAACCTGCCTCACCCTATGTGATACGGATCTGCTATTTTTAGACCTTATAGCCAGAACCTGTCCTGAGCTACCTCTCTGTCCTGAGCTACCTCTCTGTCCTGAGCTGTCTCCTCTATGTAGGAGGGGCCTTAGTGAAGGTTCCTGGACCATGGTCGGGGGCGAGGGTCGCCACTCAAAGGACGCGAAGGAGAGGGACAAAGACAGTGGTGGAGTGGTGTCCTCGTCCACCGCCGGAGCCGCCACCGCGGACAGATGCCCACCCAGACCCTCCCCTTGAGTTGTAGGGGTGCGCCCGGAGTTCGCACCTTGAGGGGGGGGTTCTGTCACGTTCCTGACCTGTTTTCTGTTGTTTGGTATGTGTTTAATTGGTCAGGGTGTGAGTTTTGGGTGGGTAGTCTATGTTATGTGTTTTCTATGTTGGGTTAATGGGTTGCCTGGTATGGCTCTCAATTAGAGGCAGGTTTTTGGCGTTTCCTCTGATTGAGAGTCATATTAAGGTAGGTTGTTTCACATTGTTTGTTGTGGGTGGTTGTCTTCCGTGTCAGTTCATGTTACCACACGGGACTGTTTCGGTTTGTCTGTTCCTGGTCGTGTGTTCTTCGTTTCATGTAAGTTCGTAAGTTTAGGTCTGTTTAGTTCGTTTTGTTATTTTGTTTTCTAAAGTGTTATTTCGTGTTTCGTTGTTTGTCTAATAAATCATTATGTCCACATACCTCGCTGCGTGTTGGTCTGATCCATGCTCCTCCTCATCCGAGGAGGAGGAATATGACGACGATCGTTACAGATATGCTTAACACCCTGGCAGTCCTACAATCTAAGCTAGATGCCCTCAATCTCACACAAATGATCAAGAATCCACCAGGTACAACCCTAAATCCGTAAACATGGGCACCCTCATAGATATTATCCTGACCAACTTGCCCTCCAAATACACCTCGGCTGTTTTCAATCAGGATCACAGCCTCATTGCCTGCATCCGTTATGGTCCGTGGTCAAACGACCACCCCTCATCACTGTCAAACGCTCCCTAAAACACTTCGGCGAACAGGCCTTTCTAATCAACCTTGTCCGGGTATCCTGGAAGGATATTGACCTCATCCCGTCAGTAGAGGATGCCTAGTCGTTCTTTAAAAGTAATTTCCTCACCAGCTTAAATAAGCATGCCCCTTACAAAAAATGTAGAACTAAGAACAGATATAGCCCTTGGTTCACTCCAGACCTGACTGCCCTCGACCGGCACAAAAATATCCTGTGGCGGACTGCACTAGCATCGAACAGTCCTGCGATATGCAACTTTTCAGGGAAGTCAGGAACCAATTAACTTTAAGGAAATGAACTGCTTGATTGACGAAGTGTTTTGTCCTCTCATGTTTAAAAAAAAAATGCATACCGTATAATTCAAGGACACCCCGAAAAATACAAGAAAGACACCATCTTCCTTCTCACTTCTGAGGCCCAACAGGTAAATTCAGCCTGAACACCAAAGACATGCGCTCAGCCAATGAAACCCCTAAAGCAGCCCTATCGCTGAGTGTTAGACACTGCCAAGATCTATTAAGGGATTTGTTGTAAACACTGCTTGGAGATAACTTAGTCATGTGCCTCCTCTCCCTCCCTCCCTCCTCCTTCTCTCCCTCCCTCCCTACTCATTCTCTCCCTCCCTCATTTTCATTGCAATAGGGCCCTACCAGATTGCAGGAATTTCTTCTTGTGTAAGCCAAACAAATCTGCTTTGTTAAAAACCCCTCGAGTGATTCCTCTTCTTATCTGACTCCTGACCTCAGAACATATCCCTGCTTAATGCCCCCCAAGCAGCTTTCCTCCTTCAGCTTATAGGCTGAGATGAGCGGAAGCATCCTGAAGAAGACAGGTATGCGTCCCAAATGGCACCCTAATGGCTATATAGGGCCCTACTTTTGACCAGGAGCAATAGGGCTCTGGTCAAAACTTCTGCACTATGTAGGGAATAGGGTGCCATTTAGGACACAGATAGGCAGTCTGCTTACTTTTTTGAGGTAAAAGGCACATGACTTCCTCACAGTTAGGCTTGCCCAGCCTCTCTGCTGTAAACATGCTGGCGGCCTCCTGCGACTCCTCAGCCAAGCGTGAACGCAATCACAATAGATTAAAAAGGTTACACCACATGCAGCCCTTCTGCTCTCCTGCCTGCTCCCATCTTTCATGCATAGCAAATACACATTTAGATCATCAAATTTGGTGATATGAATCATTTCCAGGAAGTAATTTTTTATTTTTGTCAGAGTTTTTTTTTCTTATCATCTGTTTGAGTTTGAAGCAAGAAGTAGTGCATTGATTTCTCTCTCTGTCTATTGTATTGTGCCAGCCATAGAGATTTATTGAATAAGAGAGAGATGTACAGTCATTATAGGAGGAATGCATATTGGAACATCTCATTTTGATGGATTTGTGACACATGGAACATCTCAGAGAGCAATGATTTCCTTCTCTGAAATATACTGTAATTTAAAACCTTTCCGCTTTTTGGACACCGAAATGGCCAGTTGCATGTACAGAATCTTTTCAAATGGTGCAGAGTGCATTAGGTGGTTTTTTGTGTTTATATTTATTGCAAAGGACATTTGAGAATTGTTGACTACATGCTTTCAGAGTGATCATGGTTAAATCATGAACTTTTTTAAAAATGTTGCGATAGTCCTGTGGAATGAGAGTCTGCAGCCAGATCCTATTGATCGTAACTAACAAGTAACAGGCCAGTGAGGCTACATACTGTAGTTAGAGTTGATGAAACTACAGCATGTAGCTGCATTGACTGTTATGAATGTATTTGTGAGGACTGCTTCTTTACTTGGATTCAATTCATATCATGTCTGTGACGTGTTTAATTATCAAGCTAGCTAACACAGAAAGACAATACCTGCAACCTAGCTCTTGAATAAGCCCCTAGTTGAGGTAAATAGCTAAATTGTTCCTTTTAACATACAACAAATATATGTAATCATACTAATTCATTTTGAATCTGTAGAAGGAAATAGCATTTAGAAATAATCAATGTGTGAAATTTCATGGAGTCACTTGCCCTCTGCAAGTAAACTACTAATGCAATGTTGTTGTTTTTTCACATCATCACTGTAGCTTACATTCTATTTCTTATGGGAGCATGCTCTGCAGTCTGCAACACTGAGAAACATATTCACCTTTCAGCACGACAATATCCTAACCAAACTACACTGGAGTTGCTTACCAGGACGACAATGAATGTTCCTGTGTGGCCTAGTTACAGTTTTGACTGAAATCGACTTGAAAATCTATGGCAAGACTTGAAACTGGCTGTCTAGAAATGATCAACAATCAACTTGACAGAGCTTGAATCATTTTCAACAATATACTTGACAGAGCTTGAAGAATTTTAAATAAGAAAAATATGCAAATATTGTACAATCCAGGTGTGCAAAGCTCTTAGAGACTTACCCCAAAAGACTGACATCTGTAATTGCCGCCAAAGGACTCAAGGGTGTGACTACTTATGTAAATCAGATATTTCTAGTATATTTCATTTTCAATTTTCAAACCTGTTTTCACTTTGTCATTATGGGGTATTCTGTGTAGATGGGTGAGGAGAAAAATAATGAATTTAATCAATTTTTGATTCAGGCTGTAACACAACAAAATGTGGAATAGATCAAGGGATATGAATACTTTCTGAAGGCTCTGTAGGTTCCCAAAACACAAAATCTGTCTAGTAGTTATAACGTTCAACATTCAATCCTCTATTAGTTCTTACTCTACCAATCTACTTTATATACTGTAAAGTTGGGATGCTTTGACGTTTAATTTCCCTACAAACTTGATTTCATAAAACATGTTCAAATATTGCCTGGCAGATCGCAGTGATGTATACATAGATGTGAATATGTACTAAGACACATAGCCATAGTTTGGATCATAACTTAAGGATTTCTGTACAAAAGGAAATTCACTAGAATCATTAAGATCCTGGTGGCTCAGCAGACTAAGTAGCCCACAGGGCTTGAAGATTGCAGATCGCAGGTTAAAATCTACTTGATTACCATTCTTTAAAAAAAAGCTATAGCTGTGTTTGGACAATACCATAATAAAATGTAAGAAGATTGAAATAACATTTATTTAAAAGTTTACAACTTCATATAATAATGTTATATTATTAGCAGAACATTGCAGCAATGTTTTTAGAATCACCTCTATTATCATTGAAGTATGTTTTATGAACAATTTTGCAACATCATGTCATAACTTTAAAGAATACCTTATATTCGAGTCTCACATTAATGTTTCTGTTTGTTGTTACAGGTGTTAGAAGTAATAGCTCCATCAACAATAACTGAATATTCTGGGAATGTTTTTTAGAACTACTAACCCTAACCCTATTGCTCCAACAATTTATTGCTAAAGTATTTCAGGGAACGTTATTAAACCCTCATGTCATAATGTCACACTATAACTTTATGAAAGCATAGTAGGAATATTCCTTGCTTGTTGGTATGGGTCTTTTGAATAACATATCCATCAACATTAGCAGAACATTCCTGTAATGTTTCCTCAGAACCACTTCTATTGCTTCAATATTTCGTTGTGGCAGTATGTTCTAAGAACATAGCGTTGCATTGTCTTATTACATTTCCTGGAAACCTAATGAGAAAGTTTGGGGAATGTTCTGTGGTGGTTGTTACAGATGTTGTGCACAACATTTTAGTGAACGTTAGGAGAAAATTCCAAGGATATTTCATTTAAAACCTTTTCTGAAGAAAAAATTTACATTTTGTTATCAAAAACATTCTTTGAATATTTTTGGGGTTTTATCATCCTAAATTTAGATAAATCCCTAACTAGAACTTAATGGCAATCTTAGCTAATGTTCTGAGACTGTTCCCGGTTAATTAACTTGGTACACGCCTTTTTGAGGCTATATAACCCTTTTGATGGTTCTATAAAGAACCATGATCATACACTTCTTAACGGACCTTCATAGTGCTGTAAACACCTATTTCCTGTGGTTCTATGAAGGATTATTTAAAAAGGTTCTATATAGCACTGAAAAGGGTCCCACTAATGTTACAACCCTTTTTGGTTCTATATAGAACAATTTGTTATGGTACTCTATATAACCCTATAACCTTTATAGAGAATGGTTCTATAAAGAACCTTTCTCAATCTCCAAAGAACCTTTTGAAGAGGCAAGTGGAACGGGGGAAAAGTAAGGAACTTGTCTCTCGACCCTGCTTTAAAGACCAAAATTGGTTAAATAAAATTGTGATAAATAAAAAAATATACCAGTTTAATTTAAGGACAAAAAATTGACAGCTATGCCAAGTGCACCAAATGTGAAGCAGCTATTAACTAGCTATTAACTAGTATAATTCATAAACCATTTTTAATCCATAATTGTGTGTGTGTAATATTATATTAACTGCAGTGCAATTAAATATTAACCACAGTGTAATAGTGCAACTTAATGTTGTTTTATCCACCCAGCTTTATATCCTATTATGTTGCTGACAGTAGCATGAAACCATGAAAACAATACCTTGCTTTTCTTCTGGCTAGTCTTTCCTCCCTAGCAACTGGATCTGCATTAATCTTTTGTCTGTGCCATGCAGCCCTCTCCTTATTAGACAACGGCATCTACAGTATAAAGATAATGTGCCTTGAAATGCCATAAAATAGTTTAAAATGACAATATTCAGTATTCATACAACAAGTAAATATGAATTGCATGATTAAATGTTGTAAACTAGTGAAAACACAAATAAGAGCTATTGTCATTCTGCATAACGGGTGACTTTCACGGATCCCTCAGGAACTTACATTATGCACACCTGGCCCCTATTCCCAGTAATTAGTAGTTTGCCCTTGGTTTACCAGTGTCCTGTCGATTTATTGTTACAATGTCCGTTGGTTCGTGTGAGTACCTGTGCGGTATGTTTTGGCTATCGTGCCATTACACCCAAATTACGGCGTGCCGTGTAAAGGTACGGGGACGAAGACCAAACTAACACTATACAAAACACAGGGTTTGCGCAGATAATTATGGGTCTCATCCCGTGTGTTAATCATTGTGCGCTTGTGGTATTTATTCGAGGTACTCCTCACTCTTTTGTTTGGGTTTCAACCCTGTGTTTTGTACAGTGTTAGTTTGGTCTTCGTCCCGTGCCTTTACACGGCACGCCGTAATTTGGGTGTAATAAAAACCCTTATTGCGCATTCCTGCGCCTGTCTCCCGAATCATCCAAATCAAATCAAATTTTATTTGTCACATACACATGGTTAGCAGATGTTAATGCGAGTGTAGCGAAATGCTTGTGCTTCTAGTTCCGACAATGCAGTAATAACCAACAAGTAATCTAACCTAACAATTCCACAACTACTACCTTATACACACAAGTGTAAAGGGATAAAGAATATGTACATAAAGATATATGAATGAGTGATGGTACAGAACGGCATAGGCAAGATGCAGTAGATGGTATAGAGTACAGTATATACATATGAGATGAGTAATGTAGGGTATGTAAACATAAAGTGGCATAGTTTAAAGTGGCTAGTGATACATGTATTACATAAAGATGGCAAGATGCAGTAGATGATATAGAGTACAGTATATACATATACATATGAGATGAGTAATGTAGGGTATGTAAACATTATATTAAGTGGCATTGTTTAAAGTGGCTAGTGGTACATTTTTACATAATTTCCATCAATTCCCATTATTAAAGTGGCTGGAGTTGAGTCAGTATGTTGGCAGCGGCCGCTAAATGTTAGTGGTGGCTGTTTAACAGTCTGATGGCCTTGAGATAGAAGCTGTTTTTCAGTCTCTCGGTCCCTGCTTTGATGCACCTGTACTGACCTCGCCTTCTGGATGATAGCGGGGTGAACAGGCAGTGGCTTGGGTGGTTGTTGTCCTTGATGATCTTTATGGCCTTCCTGTGACATCGGGTGGTGTAGGTGTCCTGGAGGGCAGGTAGTTTGCCCTCCAGTAATTTCCTATGCCTCCATGTAACCTATTTTATTCAAACAGTCTATGCAATATTTTACTTTCTTTTCTCAAGAAAATAATATTAAGAACTACCTGGATTGTTGCTAAGATTAACTGAAATATTCATCAACTGTCTGTTCTCCCACTTTTTCATGTTACCCAGTTGTGTGCATCAGACCCTGTGTTTTTTGGGACTTTGTCAGTAAGTACCATTAGTATAGCGTCAAACCTGTCATTTTCCACTATGCATGCTTGAGCTAACTTCATCCCAGCTATTATAACTTTAATGCATAAGGTCACACAAAGTGGCACTGGGTCAGGAGTTCGACCTTGGCTGGCTGGCTGAGTGAGGAGATGTGATTACTTGATGATGAACACTTGGGTGAATTAAAATGGCAGCAAAAGAAACTGTGTGCTTTGTTTTTGATGTGAAAAGGGGTTGAGTGGGGTGAAATCTTTTCAGAAAATATGAATTTCCCCACTTCTAGGGTGTTCATCTCCAATGTGAATTAATAAGTCTTACATTTGGACAAAATCAAACGATCCATACTGTACAGTTCATATAACATAACCTATTTCAAATTCTGACAGCCCTTGGGGTTCTCTATGGTGCAATAGGTCAGAGCGTGACTAGGGGGTGTTCTAGGCTTGAATTTCTATGTTGGTGTGAGTATGGTTCCCATTTGGAGGCAGCTGATGATCGTTGCCTCTAATTGGGGATCATACTTAGTGTGGTCCTTTTCCCACCTGCGTTTGTGGGATATTTTTTCGTTTAGTGCTATGTGCGCTACGAACTTCACGTTCGTTTATTCTTTGTTATTTTTTGAAGGTTCACTTTAATAAATATGTAGAACTCTACTCACGCTACGTCTTGGTCCGTTCATTATGTATACGATGAACGTGACAGAATATCCCAACACTACAGGACCAAGCAGCGTACCATGGAGGTAAAGGAGAGCTGGACATGGGAGGAAATAATGGGTGGATGCGAGACCCTTCCTTGGCGGGAGTCGCAAAGGAGTATAGGAGGACAGCGACGACACCGGGGTCCGCGGCCACAGAAACCCCAAGATTTTTGGGGGGGAGGCACAAGGGGCTGTCGGTCGAGCCGAGGAGAGAGCCAGAGACCGTGGGGGAGTCTGGAGCTGTTGGAGGAGGGAGATCGGAGAGAGATGTTGGTTAGGTGTATTCTGCAGCGCATTCGCACTGAAGAGCGCCTTCTCAGTCCGGTACGTCCTGTGCCGGCTCCCCGCACTCGCCCTGAAGAGCGTGTCATCAGTCCGGTACGTCCTGTGCCTGCTCCCCGCACTCGCCCTGAGGAGCGTGTCATCAGTCCAGTGAAACCTGTGCCGGCTCCACGCAACAGGCATCCAGTGCGCCTCCCCAGCCCGGTAAATCCTGTGCCGGCTCCCCGCACTCGCCCTGAAGAGCGTGTCATCAGTCCGGTGCCACCTGTGCCGGCTCCACGCACCAGGCCTCCAGTGCGCCTCCCCAGCCCGGTACGTCCTGTGCCGGCTCCCCGCACTCGCCCTGAAGAGCGTGTCATCAGTCCGGTACGTCCTGTGCCTGCTCCACGCACCAGGCCTCCAGTGCACCTCCCCAGCCCGGTACGTCCTGTGCCAGCTCCCCGCACTCGTCCACCAGTGCGTGTGTACAGTCCGGAGTCTCCAACGACGGTCTACAGCCCAGAACCTCCAGCGACGGTTCACAGTCCGGAGCTTCCAGCGACGGTTCACAGTCCGGAGCTTCCAGCGACGGTTCACAGTCCGGAGCTTCCAGCGACGGTTCACAGTCCGGAGGTTCACGGTCAACGGTCCGGAGTTTCCAGTGACGGTCCATGGCCCGGAGCCTTCCTCTACGCCGGTGCCCAGTCCAGGCACAGCGTCCAGTCCCGCTCCATGGCTGGAGCCTTCTTCTGCGACGGTGCTCAGTCCGGGCACGGCGTCCAGTCCCGCTCCATGGCCGGAGCAGAGGCCATGCGTTCAGCCAGGCTTCAGGGTCAGATCCGCGGTCTGAGCCGGGGCTACGTCCCGCACCGGGGCCGCCACCGACGCTAGTTGCCCACCCTAACCCTCCCCATCCAGGTTCAGGTTTTGCGGTCGGAGTCTGCACCTTTGGGGGGGGGGGTACTGTCACGCCCTGACTATAGAGAGCCCTTGGGGTTCTCTACGGTGCAATTGGTCAGAGCGTGACTAGGGGGGGGTGTTCTAGGCTTGAATTTCTATGTTGGTGTGAGTATGGTTCCCAATTGGAGGCAGCTGATGATCGTTGCCTCTAATTGGAGATCATACTTAGTGTGGTCCTTTTCCCACCTGCGTTTGTGGGATATTGTTTTGTTTTGTTTTGGTTTAGTGCTATGTGCGCTACGAACTTCACGTTAGTTTATTCTTTGTTGTTTTTTGAAGGTTCACTAATAAATATGTAGAACTCTACTCACGCTGCGCCTTGATCCGCTCATTATGTATACGACGAACGTGACATGTGTAATGCACTGAAATGCATATAAATGTTTTTACAGTTCCTCACATCAGCCCGTTAAGATGTATGCAGGGCTCATAATAATACCTCTTAAGGATCCGCCCCATTGTTTTCAATTTTCGCCTAATCTGACATACCCAAATCTAACTACCTGTAGCTCAGGCCCTGAAGCAAGGATATGCATATTATTGGTACCATTTGAAAGGAAATTCGTGGAAATGTGAAAGGAATGTTGGAAAATATAACACAATAAATCTGATAGAAGATAATACAAATAAAAAAAATAAAAAATAAACATTTTGTATTTTTTGGTACCAACATCTTTGAAATGCAAGAGAAAGGCCATAATGTATTATTCCAGCCAAGGTGCAACTTAGATTTTGGCCACTAGATGGCAGCAGTGTATGTGCAAAGGTTTAGACTGATCCAATGAACCATTGCATTTCTGTTCAAAAGTGCCTCAAATGTGCCTAATTTGCTTATTAATAACTTTTCATGTTCAAAATTGTGCACTCTCCTCAAACAATAGCATGGCATTTTGTCCACTGTAATAGCTACTGTAAACTGCACTGTGCAGTTAGATTAACAAGAATTTAAGCTTTCTGCCAATATCAGATATGTCTTTGTCCTGGGAAATGTTTGTGTTACTTACAACCTCATGCTAATTGCATTAGCTTATGTTAGCTCAACCGTCCTGATCCCAAAGATGTTAAAGTGCCATATTTAGTTAGCAGTATTGAATGTAGGGTGTGTGCTTTGAAGTGCTTCGCAAAGTCAAATTGGTGGGCCTGGTGGTAATTAGAAGGGAGCTCATCTACTCTGGTAACTACTGAGGCTAACAGTCTCTGAGCTCCCTCAACTTCTTTTGCAAATTAACAACCCTGAAGACGGTGGTTGTGGGGTAGCTCAATTTGCAGGGACACTAAGTAATTGACTCTCAGCAGGCCTTGTTTATTTAATGTTCACACAGTTATTTTGAAAAATAACTCAAAAAGGTTGAGTAGGATTGGATTGAAAGTTTTGAAATTGAAGGTCTTAGAATAAATATACAGTATATTTTACGATCATGTTATAGTCTAGGCTAGGGGATAAAAATGTGTTATCCATGTATTTTTCTCTGTATAAACTACGGTCTCATGGATCTATTTGTGGCATCTGGCTTTGTTTCCAGGTAAATTTCTTTATGGTAACAGAATTTCATACCGTTTCCCTCTCACAACCTTTCACAAACATTTACAGTATTTCATCACTAATACAGTATATAATATATCACAAAAATTTGTCAATTTCTCTCAATGCCCTTTTATTGATGAGGTTTAAGAAATGTCCATTGCCTCTTGGAATAACCACAGTTGATCCTTCATTAGTCCTCGGCCTGTTCAAATAAAACATTGCTTACCTGTTTGCAATTCATCAAGGGAATTGAGTCCCAGATATACTGAAAAATTATTTAATTAACTGACACATCTAAGATAATGACACAATTAATTGCTTATTGCCATCTCTTCAATATATATGTTCATGGTGTCATTTTTACAGTTTATTCCATTCAGAGATGCAAAAAGCCACCAACCAAGATTAGTCAGAGTGACATTGATTTCCCATTCCTGATCTGCCTATGCTCACAACGTTAAAATATGGATTTGATGAAGAGGGAACCAACTGGCTTTGGAAAGAATTATATCATAGCACATTGTAGATATTCAGTTGGGACCAAAAAATACTGAAATTAGAGAAATATAGAGACTGGCTCTTATAATCAAAAAGCTGCATTATTACTTTGATAATGTTGAATTGCAGAGAACTTATGCTTTCATAACATTTTAGGAAAACTGAATTTGACCTATAATGAAGTTATAAATCATGACCAACAATGTGCCTTAAAGAGGAGGCGGAGCAGAAGAACTATTTTGAATTATATTTTTCTCTGATAATTGGTTACCTTTTTCAAAGCAGATTAGGATACTCTGATATAGCACTGGAGCGAAATATAATTGTATGATTCAAGCCTTTTGATGTTGAGAGAGAAACCATGCTCATATTTTAATATGAATCATGCAGTTCCTGGTGTCAGTTTCCATATCTAGAGATGTGCAGTGAGCTCATCTCTGCTTCTATCTATATTTACTCCACATAGATATCCATAAAATATTTAAGCAGGTCAATAAAGCTGGGGTGATTCAGTGCCACTGTGAAGAGTGTTTCAGGCGGTGCTGATTTCTCTAATGGAACAGTTGGTGGTTTGTGGGGACATGGAGGCCTGGAAGAGAATAAAATACACAAATAAATAGAAGCTCACTAATTTAAGATGATTTTTATTTTAATCTTTATCCCCTAGGCTAGGGGTAGGCAACCCTGTTCCTGGAGTGTTGCAGGTACTGCAGAATTTTGTCCCAGCTATGCACCACACTGAGCTACTATATTAGTTGATCAGTTCAGTGATTGTCTAAATTCAACATACCTGGTGTTCCAGGTCAGTTAAATCAAAACATGAAGTAACTATGGCACTCCAATGTTGTCTACACCTGCACTAGGCAATGACTTAAAATATAATGTACAAAAATATACAGTATATGTCATG
Source organism: Salvelinus namaycush (assembly GCF_016432855.1). NCBI lineage: Eukaryota > Metazoa > Chordata > Actinopteri > Salmoniformes > Salmonidae > Salvelinus > Salvelinus namaycush. The sequence continues at coordinate 16,349,311 of NC_052334.1, forward strand.
CAAGCCCAAACTGTTTGAACATCCAGCAGTCATTGGAGTTAGTGGTGTTCGGTTAAACAAAACCTTGTCTTTCTGTGTCGTGTTTTTCTGCCAAGGTTGTAAATAGAAGAAATCGTTTGACTTGGATCCAAAGGAAAAAACCAACTAGCATTCCTTCCTGTTCCCTGACACTTTGAGATTAGCCAACATGTTGTCATTACCATCTCCAGCAAGATACAGTTGAAGTCGTAAGTTTACATACACTTAGGTTGGAGTCATTAAAACTCGTTTTAACCTGTCTGGCTCTGGCGTTCCGCTAGAGGAACTCCTCCCACATTCCACTGAAAAGGCAGAGCGCGAAATTCAAAAGATATTTTTTAGAAATATTTAACTTTCACACATTAACAAGTCCAATACAGCAAATGAAAGATACACATCTTGTGAATCCAGTCAACATGTCCGATTTTTAAAATGTTTTACAGCGGAAACACCACATATATTTATGTTAGCTCACCACCAAATACAAAAAAGGACAGACATTTTTCACAGCACAGGTAGCATGCACAAAGCCAACCTAACTAACCAAGAACCAACCAAACTAACCAAGAAACAACTTCATCAGATGACAGTCTTATAACATGTTATACAATAAATCTATATTTTGTTCGAAAAATGTGCATATTTGAGGTATAAATCAGTTTTACATTGCAGCTACCATCACAGCTACCGTCAGAAATAGAACCGAAGCAGCCAGAGTAATTACAGACACTAACGTCAAATACCTAAATACTTATCATAAAACATTTCTGAAAAATCGATGGTGTACAGCAAATTAAAGACAAACATCTTGTGAATCCAGCCAATATTTCCGATTTTTTAAGTGTTTTACAGCGAAAACACAATATAGCATTATATTAGCTTACTACAATAGCCTACCACACTACCGCATTCATTCATCAAGGCACGTTAGCGATAGCAATAGGCACGTTAGCGATAGGGAAAAAAACAGCAAAATATATTAATTTTCACTAACCTTCATAAACCTTCATCAGATGACAGTCCTATAACATCAGGTTATACATACACTTATGTTTTGTTCGAAAATGTGCATATTTAGAGCTGAAATCAGTGGTTATACATTGTGCTAACGTAGCATCTTTTTCCCAGAATGTGCGGATATTTTTATGACACTCCAACTATTCTGACCAAATAACTATTCATAAACGTTACTAGAAAATACATGTTGTATAGGAAATGATAGATACACTAGTTCTTAATGCAATCGCCGTGTTAGAATTCTAAAAATAACTTCATTACGACATCCAGCTTAGGTATAGCGAGAGAGTGCCCAAACTCTGGGCGCAAACGACTATTTCACATGTTCGACAGATATATGAAATAGCATCATAAAATGGGTCCTACTTTTGATGATCTTTCATCAGAATGTTGTACAAGGGGTCCTTTGTCGGGAACAATCGTTGTTTTAGATTTAGAATGTCCTCTTCTCCAGTCAATTAGCACGGAAAGCTAGCAAAGTGGCGCTAAGCTCTCCTTCCTGAACAAAGGCACACAACGCAACACGCCTAACGTCCCGAATAAATTTCAATAATCTAATAAAACTATATTGAAAAAACATACTTTACGATGATATTGTCACATGTATCAAATAAAATCAAAGCCGGAGATATTAGTCGTCCATAACGACAGCTTATCAGAAGGCAAATCCAGGTCCCTTCACGCGCTCTCCAGAAAACAGGAAACTGGTGACACGTCATGCCGAGAGCTATTATTCGACCCCAGATCAAGTTACACACTCCATTTCTTCTCTCACTGCCTGTCGACATGACTCAAATTATGTCAATTAGCATATCAGAAGCTTCTAAAGCCATGACATCATTTCCTGGAATTTTACAAGCTGTCTAAAGGCACAGTCAATTTGGTGTATGTAAACTTCTGACCCACTGGAATTGTGATACAGTGAATTATAAGTGAAATAATCTGTTTGTAAAAAGAAAAGAAATTTGTGTAGTGGTTTTAACCTGTTGAGGACAGAGGGCGCTGTTTTCACTTTGGGGGAAAATCGTGCCCAATTCAAACGGCCTCGTACTCAATTCTTGCTCGTACAATATGCATATTATTATTACTATTGGATAGAAAACACTCTCTAGTTTCTAAAACCGTTTGAATTATATCTGTGAGTAAAACAGAACTCCTTTTGCAGCAAACTTCCTGACCAGGAAGTGGAAAGTCTGAAAACTATGCTCTCTTCTAGGTCCTGCCTATAAATGGGCATGATACGTATTAGTATACATGCACGTCATACACCTTCCCCTGGATGTCAAGAGGCGGTGAGAGAAGAAATGGGGTGTTTATCTTGGTCTGAAGTGGAATAAAAGCTCTTGGAATGACGTGTCACCCATTTCCTGTTTTCAGGAAGGCGCGAGGAGGGACCTGGATTTGCCTTCTGATAAGCTGACGTTATGGACGACTAATATCTCCGGCTTTGATTTTATTTGATACATGTGACCATATCATCGTAAAGTATGTTTTTTCAATATAGTTTAATCAGATTATTGAAATTTTATCGGGAGTTTTGCCGTGTTCCGTTCTCTTCCGTTTGTTGACATGGAGAGATTCGTGCCACTTGGCTAGTGTGCTTGCTAAATCGAGAGGGAAAGAGGCCGTTCTAAATCCAAACAACGATTGTTCTTGACAAAGGACCCCTTGTACAACATTCTGATGGAAGATCAGCAAAAGTAGGAAACATTTTATGATGCTATTTCATATATCTGTCGTACATGTGAACTAGTCGTCGGCGCCCAGCTTTTGGGTACTCTAGCTATACCGAAGCTGTATGTCGTAATGAAGTTATTTTTAGAATTCTAACACGGCGATTTCATTAAGAACTAATGGATCTATCATTTCCTATACAACATGTATTTTTAGTTATGTTTATGAATAGCTATTTGGTCAGAATATGTGTCAGAAAAAGTGTCAGAAAAATATCCGGACGTTGTGGGAAAAAGCTACGTTAGCACAATGTATAACCACTGATTTCAGCTCTAAATATGCACATTTTCGAACAAAACATAAGTGTATGTATAACCTGATGTTATAGGACTGTCATCTGATGAAGAATATCAAGGTTAGTCAAAAATTATATATCTTTTGCTTGTTTGTTACGATCGCTAACTTTTGCTACTGGGAAATGGCTTGTGTTTCTGGCTATTGTGGTAAGCTAATATAACGCTATATTGTGTTTTCGCTGTAAAATATTGGAAATATTGGCTGGAATCACAAGATGCCTGTCTTTCATTTGCTCTACACTATGTATTTTTCAGAAATGTTTTATGATGAGTAATTAGGTATTTGACGTTGGTGTCTGTAATTATTATGGCTGCTTTCGGTGCAATTTCTGATTGTAGCTACAATGTAAACTATGATTTATACCTGAAATATGCAAATTTTTCGAACAAAACATAGATTTATTGAATAACATGTTATAAGACTGTCATCTGATGAAGTTGTTTGTTGGTTAGTTTGGTTGGTTCTTGGTTAGTTAGGTTGGCTTTGTGCATGCTACCTGTGCTGTGAAAAATGTCTGTCCTTTTTTGTATTTGGTGGTGAGCTAACATAAATATACGTGCTGTTTTCGCTGTAAAACATTTTAAAAATCGGACATGTTGGCTGGATTCACAAGATGTGTACCTTTCATTTGCTGTATTGGACTTGTTAATGTGTGAAAGTTAAATATTTCTAAAAAATATATTTTGAATTTCGCGCCCTGCACTTGAAGTGGCTGTTGTCATATTGATCCCGACTTAGGGCTTGCAGCCAGAAGAAGTTAAAGCTTGGTGGCAAATGGGTCTTCCAAATGGACAATGATCCCAAGCATACTTCCAAAGTTGTGGCAAAATGGCTTAAGGACAACAAAGTCAAGGTATTGGAGTGGCCATCACAAAGCCCTGACCTCAATCCTATAGAACATTTGTTGGCAGAACTGAAAAAGTGTATGCGATCAAGGAGGCCTACAAACCTGACTCAGTTACAACAGCTCTGTCAGGAGGAATTGGCCAAAAGTCACCCAACATATTGTAGGAAGCTTGTGGAAGGCTAACCAAAACGTTTGACCCAAGTTAAACAATTTAAAGGCAATGCTACCAAATACTAATTGAGTGTATGTAAACTTCTGACTCACTGGGAATGTGATGAAAGAATTAAAAGCTGAAATAAATCATTCTCTCTACTATTATTCTGACATTTCACATTCTTAAAATAAAGTGGTGATCCTAACTGACCTAAGACAGGGAATTTTACGAGGATAAAATGTCAGGAATTGTGAAAAACTGAGTTTAAATGTATTTGGCGAAGGTGTGTGAAAACTTCAGACTTCAACTGTATCTGTGGGTTACACACAACTGGATTCTGATAAGTGCTCGTTGGAGCACATTGCAAACCAGATAAGCTCATTTCAAGCTCAAAACCAAGCACTTATCCTATTCTCCTCACTGCGTCAAAGCAAATCTGACATTGGTTTATGTCAGGCGGATCATAATGGTTGCTGACTGCTTGAATTGCTTTCAATTACAATTTGGGGAAAAAACGAAGACAAAGCAGCCAAGGGTAATTATTCCTTTGGGGCAAATGCATCACCATCACATTATTCAGCAGTCCATCCTGAATTCGAAATAGGGTTTACCTACCTACCATGCATTTGTCCTTCAAGTCAAATGGTATCGACTTCCTTAGTATTTCTCTGTATTAAAACGTTAATTCTGGATGTTTCATGATAATCTTACTTGCAGGGATTAATTTTAATTCATGGCATTTTAACCTCACCCTTGATGAGAATAGAATGTGACAGTAATGTAATTTTTTTCGTATGTTGACATTGCTTGCCTGTCTAAATCTCATGCTATTCAAAAGTATTCAGCAATAACACCTGTGGCATGCACCGTACATGCTTACTACATGCAGTATAAAACGTTCTTTAAACTAACTTGTACAGCCGGCCATGTCAGACAAAGGTGCCCTGTTTTCTGTAGTCACCTCTGATAATGAGTGCAGCACATTAGCCAAAAGTGGGATATCATGGGGTGTATTACACCGAGTCAGACAGACTGTAAACATGTCCACTATGACGCTGTGAGATCACTGAGGATGATGAGGGAAATAATAGACCACACCATTACTGTAACTGCTTGGTCTGAGAGCTACCTACGAATAAACACAATGGAGTATTTGTTTTTTACAGTGTAATTAAGCCTGTGTTCTTACACACACACACACACACAGGGTCTCAAAGATACTAAGAAGATGTAGCACTATCTCAGAACTGATTGTCCTGCAGTCTAATGCAGTCAAACATCAAACTGGATGCTGGCCTGTATACTGAGGCTACCTGTCTGATCAGACTGGCAGGTGGCTCCATCTAGGACTATCAACTCCTACAGGTTTGCCTTCGGAAGACACCATTTGATAATGGAATGTGTCATACGAATGAGAGAAGTAGACTCAAATGCTCTTGGTAATGGTGGCGTAAAAGCCTCGGGGGATAAAGCAGGAGATGTCAGATTAAAGGAAGCAATGTGATCGGGAATTCTCAGGTAAACTTCCAAAGGGAAACATTTAATATATTGCAGTGGTTTGTCCTCACACGGGTGACCAATACTGTAGGTGCTCGTCCCCACACGGGGCACCAACAATGTAGGGGGTTGTCCTCAGAAACGTGATGGGTTATGATAATTTGATTATTAAATTATGAAATAGGAATTCTAGGCATTATCATATACAATGCCTTCAGAAAATATTCAAACGCCTGGACTTTTTCCACATTTTGTTGTGTTACAGCCTGAAATAAAAATGTCTTAACTTCTTATGGCTGCAGGGGCAGTATTGAGTAGCTTGGATGAAAGGTGCACAGAGGTGCCCATAGTAAACTGCCTGCTCCTCAGTCCCAGTTGCTAATATATGCATATTATTATTCGTATTGGGTAGAAAACACTCTGAAGTTTCTAAAAATGTTTGAATTATGTCTGTGAGTATAACAGAACTCATATGGCAGGCAAAAACCTGAGAAGTTCCACTTCCTGTTTGAATTGTTTCTGAGGTGGCAGATTTTCAACCAAGCTCTCATTGAAATTACAGCGAGATATTGATGAGTTTTCACTTCCTACGGCTTCCACTAGATGTCAACAGTCAATAGAACTTTGTCTGATGACTCTAATGTGAAAGGGGGCCGAAGGAGACAGGAATGAGTAATCACTGCCACGAGTTGACCATGCTTTCACATGCGCATTCACATGAGGAGGACCTCCGTTCCACCGCTCTTTTGAAGTCAATCTAATTCTCCGGTTGGAACGTTATTCAAGATGTATGTTCTACATTCTAAAGATTGATTCAGTACATCGTTTGACATGTTTCTACTGACTGTTACGGAACTTTTGGACATTTCGTCACGTTATAGTGGATGCGCTTTGTGACTTTGGAATTGTTTACCGCTAACGCGCTACCCAAAGTAGCTAATTGGACATAAATAACGGACATTATCGAACAAATCAAGCATTTATTGTGGACCTGGGATTCCTAGGACTGCATTCTGATGAAGTTCATCAAAGGTAAGGAAACATTTATCATGTATTTTCTGGTTTCTGTTGACCCCAACATGGCGGCTAATTTGGCTATTGTTCTGAGCTCCGTCTCAGATTATTGCATGATTTGCTTTTTCCGTAAAGTTTTTTTTAAATCTGACACAACGGTTGCATTAAGGAGAGGTATATCTATAATTCCATGTGTATAACTTGTATTATCATCTACATTTATGATGAGTATTTCTGTTGAAATGATGTGCCTATGCAAAATCACTTGATGTTTTTGGAACTAGTGAATGTAACGCGCCAATGTAAACTCTGATTTTTTGTTATAAATATGAACTTTATCAAACAAAACATGCATGTATTGTGTAACATGAAGTCCTATGAGTGTCATCTGATGAAGATAATCAAAGGTTAGTGATTCATTTTATCTCTATTTCTGCTTTTTGTGAAAGATATCTTTCGCTGGAAAAATGGCTGTGCTTATTGAGGTTTGGTGGTGACCTAACATAATTGTTTGTAGTGCTTTCGCCGAAAAGCATATTTGAAATCGGACACTTTGGTGGGATTAACAATAAGATTACCTTTAAAATGATATAAGAGACATGTATGTTTGAGGAATTTTAATTATGAGATTTCTGTTGTTTGAATTTGGCGCCCTGCACTTTCACTGGCTGCTGTCATATCGATCCCGGTAGCGGGATGCAGCCATAAGAAGTTTTACATTTAGATTTTGTTTTCACTGGCCTACACAATATCCCATAATGTCAAAGTGGAATTACGTTTCTCGATTTTATTTTCAACAGATTAATTAAAAATGAAAAGGTTCAATGTCTTGAGTCAATAAGTATTCAACCCCTTTGTTATTGCATGCCTAAATAAGTTCAGGGTTAAAAATGTGCTTAACAAGTCACAATGAGGTTCATGGATTCAATCTGTGTGCAATAATAGTGTTTAACCTTTTCTCAATAGGGGGTGCTGTTTTCACTTTGTAAAAATTTCGTTCCCAAATTAAACTGCCTCGTACTCAATTCTTGCTCGTACAATATGCATATTATTATTACTATTGGATAGAAAACACTCTCTAGTTTCTAAAACCGTTTGAATTATATCTGTGAGTAAAACAGAACTCAAGTTGGAGCAATTTTCCTGTGAGGAAGTGAGAAATCTGAAATCAGGCAGGCTGTTCTGAGGTCAGTTTATTAATTTGCATGTCTTCTATTGGTCGAGATGCACTGCATACGCCTTCCCCTAGATGTCAGCAAATAGTGAGAATTGGAATGGAGTTGCTAGGCAGATCTGAGGCCATATAAAGGGTCTGGGAACGTGGGGTCCAGTCTTTTCTTCATTCGCCATGACGCAAGACAGACCTCAGGATTGCGTTCTGGAAAGCTCCCGTTATAGGCCTTAGATATATCCGGCTCTGATTTTATTCGATATAGGTGTTAAAGACATCATAATGTTGTTATTTTAAACCGAGTTATATCAGTTTATATCAGTATATTGCGATTTTCGGATATTTCTTAGTGCTGCGTTATAGTGAGTTGGACACGTCTTCGCCACATGGCTAATGTTTAATGCTAATTCCAAAGTTGAAGGCGACAATCTACAACCGAGCAACGATTCCTCTGGACAAAGGACAACTTGCCCAAGATTCTGATGGGAGCTCATCAAAAAGTAAGAAGTATTTATGATGTTAATTCGTTGTTCTGTTGGAAAATGTAAAAATACTATTCCGCCATTAATTTCGGTGCGGTCTCGCTTTAACGCACGCTGTATGTCGTAGTAACGTTAATTTTAAAAATCTAACACAGCGGTTGCATTAAGAACTAATGTATCTTTCATTTGCTGTCCAACCTGTATTTTTTAGTCAAGTTTATGATTAGTTACTGATTAGATTAGGTGCCTCTCCCAAGATTTCTCCCGACATTTTGTTGGCAGCTTGGCTACTATTCTCATTGTATAACCACAATTTGTGCCGCTAAATATGCACATTTTTGAACAAACTCTATATGTATTGTGTAATATGATGTTATAGGACTGTCATCTGAAGAAGTTTGAGAAGGTTAGTGAAAAAATTAATATCTTTTGCTGGTTTATTCGTTATCGCTATTGTTGGCTTGAATCAATGCTGTTGTGTGGTTGGCTATTGTAGTAAGCTAATATAATGCTATATTGTGTTTTCGCTGTAAAACACTTAAAAAATCTGAAACATTGGCTGGATTCACAAGATCTTTGTCTTTCATTTGCTGTATGCTGTGTATTTTTCATAAATGTTTTATGATGAGTATTTAGGTAATTCATGTTGGTCTCTGTAGTTATTCTAGTTGCTTTGGTGAGAGTTGTGATGGTGGCTGCAATGTAAAACTATGATTTATACCTGAAATATGCACATTTTTCTAACAAAACATATGCTATACAATAAATATGTTATCAGACTGTCATCTGATGAAGTTGTTTCTTGGTTAGTGACTATTTATATCTTTATTTGGTTGAAATTGTGATAGCTACCTATGCAGGAAAAAAATGGTGGGAAAAAAAAGTTGTGTCTTTTGCTATCGTGGTTAGCTAATAGAAATACATATTGTGTCTTCCCTGTAAAACATTTTAAAAATCAGAAATGATGGCTGGATTCACAAGATGTGTATCTTTCATCTGGTGTCTTGGACTTGTGATTTAATGATATTTAGATGCTAGTATTTACTTATGCTAGGCTATGCTAGTCAGCTTTTTTACTGATGGGGGTGCTCCCGGATCTGGGATTGTGATGAAGTAGAAGTTAACATGATTTTTGAATGACTACCACATCTCTGTACCCACACATACAGTGCATTTGGGAATAATTCAGACCCCTTGAAGTTTTCCACATTGTGTTACGTTACAGCCTTATTCTAAAATTGATTAAGTTGTTTTTCCCTCTCATCAATCTACACACAATACCCCATAATGACAAAGCAAAAACAGGTTTTTAAAATGTTTGCAAATTTATATAAAACAAATAAACAGATATCACATTTACATAGTTTTACAAGTATTCAGTAGTTTGTTGAAGCACCTTTGGCAGCGAATACAGCCTCGACTAAGAATGCTATTCATTCACTACAGCTCAGCGTTCAACACCATAGTACCCTCAAACCTCACTAAGCTAAGGATCCTGGGACTAAACACCCCCTCTGCAACTGGATCCTGGACTTCCTGACGGGCCGCCCCCAGGTTGTGAGGGTAGGTAGCAACACATCTGCCACGCTGATCCTCAACACAGGTGCTCCACAGTGGTGCGTGCTCAGTCCCCTCCTGTACTCCCTGTTCACCCACGACTGCATGGCCAGGTACGACTCCAACACCATCAAGTTTGCAGACGACACAACAGTGGTAGGCCTGATCACAGACAACGACGAGACAGCCTATAGGGAGGAGGTCAGAGACCTGGCCGTGTGGTGCCAGAATAACAACCTATCCCTCAACGTAACCAAGACTAAGGAAATGATTGTGGACTACAGGAAAAGGAGGACCGAGCACGCCCCCATTCTCATCGACGGGGCTGTAGTGGAGCAGGTTGAGAGCTTCAAGTTCCTTGGTGTCCACATCAACAACAAACTAGAATGGTCCAAACACACCAAGAGAGTCGTGAAGAGGGAACGACAAAGCCTATTCCCCCTCAGGAAAGTTAAAAGATTTGGCATGGGTCCTCAGATCCTCAAAAGGTTTTACAGCTGCAACATCGAGAGCATCGTGACTGGTTGCATCACTGCCGAGTACGGCAATTGCTCTGCCTCTGACCGCAAGGCACTACAGAGGGTAGTGCGTACGGCCCAGTACATCACTGGGGCTAAGCTGCCTGCCATCCAGGACCTCTACACCAGGCGGTGTCAGAGGAAGGCCCTAAAAATTGTCAAAGACCCCAGCCATAGACTGTTCTCTCTACTACCGCATGGCAAGCGGTACCGGAGTGCCAAGTCTAGGACAAAAAGGCTTCTCAACAGTTTTTACCCCCAAGCCATACGACTCCTGAACAGGTAATGAAATGGCTACCCGGACTATTTGCATTGTGTGCCTCCCCCCAACCCTCTTTTTACGCTGCTGCTACTCTCTGTTTATCATATATGCATAGTCACTTTAACTATACATACATGTACATACTACCTCAATTGGGCCGACCAACCAGTGCTGCCGCACATTGGCTAACCGGGCTATCTGTATTGTGTCCCGCCACCCACCACCCGCCAACCTCTCTTTTACGCTACTGCTACTCTCTGTTCATCATATATGCATAGTCACTTTAACCATATCTACATGTACATACTACCTCAATCAGCCTGACTAACCGGTGTCTGTATGTAGCCTCGCTACTTTTATAGCCTTGCTACAGCCTGTTTTTTTACTGTTGTTTACCTAACACCTTTTTTGCACTATTAGTTAGAGCCTGTAAGTAAGCATTTCACTGTAAGGTCTACTACACCTGTTGTATTCGGCGCACATGACAAATAAACTTTGATTTGATTTGAGTCTTCTTGGGTATGACGCTACAAGCTTGGCACACCTGTATTTGGGAGTTTCTCCCATTCTTCTCTGCAGATCCTCTCAAACTCTGTCAGGTTGGATGGGGAGCATCTATTTTCAGGACTCCAGCGATGTTCGATCGGGTTCAAGTCCGGCTCTAGCTGGGCCACTCCAGGACATTCAGAGATTTGTCCCGAAGCCACTCCTGCATTATCTTGGCTGTGTGCTTAGGGTCGTTGTCCTGTTGGAAGGTGAACCTTCGCCCTCTCGGTCCATTGTGCTGAAAAAAATCCTAACAGCATGATGCTGCCACCACCATGCTTCACCGTTGGGATGGTGCCAGGTTTCCTCCAGATGTGACACTTGGCATTCAGGCCAAAGAGTTCAATCTTGGGTTTATCAGACCAGAGAATCTTGTTTCTCATGGTCTGAGAGTCCTTTAACTTCTTGACGCACGGATCCCGTTACCGGGATCATTTATCAACAACAACCGCTAAACTGCAGAGCGCCAAATTCAAAAATAATACAAAAAATATTTATAATCATGAAATCACAAGTGAGATATATCAAAACACAGCTTAGCTGACACCTATCGTGTCAGATTTTGAAAATATGCTTTACAGCGAAAGCAATCCAAGCGTTTGTGAGTTTATCAATCACTAGACAAAACACTAAGAACAGCTAGCCTTAAATTAGCTTGGTCACGAAAGTCAGAAAAGCAATAAAATTAATCGCTTACCTTTGATAATCTTCAGATGTTTGTACTCACGAGACTCCCAGTTACACAATACATTTTATTTTTGTTCGATAAAGATTAGTTTTATAACCAAAAACCGCCATTTAGTTTGCGTGTTATGTTCAGAAAACCACAGGCTCGTTCTTGTCCTGAAGGGCAGACGAAAATTCCAAAAAGTATCCGTAATGTTCGTAGAAACGGTCAAAGGTTTTTTATAATCAATCCTCAGGTTGTTTTTAACATACATAATCAATAATATTTCAACAGGACGGTAACCTATTCAATACTACAGAAAAAGAAAATGTCGAGCTACATCTGTCGCGCGCAGGAACTAATCAAAGGACACCTGACGCGTTTTGAAAAATCTCGCTCATTTTTCAAAATAAAAGCTTGGAACTATGTCTAAAGCCTGGTCACAGCCTGAGGAAGCCATTAGAAAAGGAATCTGGTTGATGGCAACGGAACAGCGATTTTTCCAAATAAAAGGCACTTCCGGGTTGGATTTCCTCAGGTTTTCGCCTGCAAAATCAGTTCTGTTATACTCACAGACAATATTTGACAGTTTTGGAAACTTTAGAGTGTTTTCTATCCTAATCGGTCAATTATATGCATATTCTAGCATCTGCACCTGAGAAATAGTCTGTTTACCTTGGGAATGTTTTTTTTCCAAACATAAAAATTCTGCCCCCTAGCTGAAATAAGTTAAGTGCTTTTTGGCAAACTCCAAGCAGGCTGTCGTGTGCCTTTTACTGAGGAGTGGCCACTCTACCATTAAGTTCTGATTGGTGGGGTGCTGCAGAGATGGTTGTCATTCTGGAAGGATCTCCCATCTCCACAGAGGAACTCTGGAGCTCTGTCAGAATGACCATTGGTGGGTTCTTGGTCACGTTCCTGACCTGGGCCCTTCTCCCCCAATTGCTCAGTTTGGCCAGGTGGCCAGCTCTAGGAAGAGTCTTGGTGTGCCTTGACACAATCTTGTCACGGAGCTCTACGGACAATTCCTTCGAACTCATGGGTTAGTGTTTGCTCTGACATGCACTGTAAACTGTGGGACCTTATATAGACAGATGTGTACATTTCCAAATCATGTCCATTCATTTGAATGTATCATAGGTTGACTCCAATCATATTGTAGAAACATGTTAAGAATGATCAATGGAAACATAATGCACCTGAACTCAATTTCGCGTCTCATAGCATAAAAATACTTACGTAAAAAAGGTATTTCTGTTTTTTAAAAACCTGTATTTGCTTTATCATTATGGGGTACTGTGTGTAGATTGATGAGGGAAAATCCATTTTAGAATAAGGCTGTAACGTAACATAATGTGGAGGGGTCTGAATATTTTCCGAATGCACTATATCATTATCTGTAAGGTCCCTTAGTCAAGCAGTGAATTTCAAACACAGATTCCACCACAAAGACCAGGGAGGTTTTCCAATGCCTCGCAAAGAAGGGCATCTAATTTGTAGATATTGAATATCCCTTTGAGCATGGTGAAATTATTAAATATACTTTGGATTGTGTATCAATACACCCAGTCTCTACAAAGATACAGGAGTCGTTCCTAACTCAGTTGTCGGAGAGAAAATAAACCACTCAGGGATTTCACCATGAGGCCAATGGTGACTTAAAAACAGTTACAGCGTTTAATGGCTGAAAAGAGTGAAAAGAAGGAATCCTGTACCGAATAAAAAATATTCCAAAACATGCATCTTGTTTGCAACAAGGCACTACAGTAATATTGCAAAAAAATGTGACAAAGCAATCAACTTTTTGTCCTGAATACAAAGTATTATGTTTGGGGCAAATTCAATACAACACATTACTGAGTACCACTCTACATATTTTCAAGCATAGTGGTAGCTGCATCATATTATGGGTATTCTTGTAATCGTTAATAAGAACTGGGGAGATTAAAGGCAAAAAAATAAATGGAATGGAACTATGCACAGGCAATATGCTAGAGGAAAACCTGATTGTCTTCTTTCTACCAGACACCGTGAGATTTATTTACCTTTCAGCAGGACAATATTATTATTGTTCCAGAGCAGCCGAGGTACAGTTTTGACTTAAATCTGCTTGAATATCTCGATCAAGACCTGAAAATGGTTGTATATGATCATCAACAAATTTGACAGAGCTTAAATAATTTTGAGAAGAGCAATGGCCCAAAGTTGCAAAATCCAGGTGTGCAAAGCTGTTAAGAGATTTACCCAGAAAGACACAGCTAAAATCGCTGCCTAAGGTGATTCTAAGATGTATTGATTCAGGGGGTTGAATAATTACCTAATCAAGATATTAGTTACATTTTTTATATATAAATGTATATATATTTTTACAAATGTTAGAATTTTTCTTCCACTTTGACATTACAGGGTATTTTGTGTAGATCATTGACATAAAATGACTATTAAATACATTTTAATCCCAGTTTGTAACACAACAAAATGTGGAATAAGTCAAGGGGTGCGAATACTTTCTGAAGGCACTGTATCTTATATTTCAGGCTTATATCAATTTACGTTCCGATTTTTAATGTATAAAATGTGATGATTGCTTGAACTAATTGTCACGTTCGTCGTCCTCCTCACCCGAGGAGGTGTAGTAAGAAGGATCGGAGGACCAATGCGCAGCGTGATATGAATACATTGTTACTTTTATTAACCTTTTCTCAATAGGGGGTGCTGTTTGCACTTTGTAATAATTTTGTTCCCAAATTAAACTGCCTCGTACTCAATTCTTGCTCGTACAATATGCATATTATTATTACTATTGGATAGAAAACACTCTCTAGTTTCTAAAACCGTTTGAATTATATCTGTGAGTAAAACAGAACTCGAGTTGGAGCAATTTTCCTATGAGGAAGTGAGAAATCTGAAATCTGCAGGCTGTTCTGAGGTCGGTTTATTAATTTGCATGTATTCTATTGGTTGAGATGCACTGCATACGCCTTCCCCTGGATGTCAGCAAATAGTGAGAATTGGAATGGAGTTGCTAGGCAGATCTGAAGCCTTGTAAATGGGCTGGCAACGTGGTGTCCTTTCTTTTTTCCCTTCGCCATGACGCAAGACAGACCTCAGGATGGCGTTCTAGAAAGCTCCCGTTATAGCCCTTAGATATATCCGGCTCTGATTTTATTCGATATAGGTGTTAAAGACATCATAATGTTGTTATTTTAAACCGAGTTATATCAGTTTATATCAGTATATTGCGATTTTCGGATATTTATTTGTGCTGCGTTCTAGGGAGTTGGGCACGTCTGGCCCACATGGCTAATGTTTACTGCTAATTCCAAAGTTGAAGGCGACAATCTACAACCGAGCAACGATTCTTTTGGAAAAAGGACAACTTGCCCAAGATTCTGATGGGAGCTCATCAAAAAGTAAGAACTATTTATGATGTTAATTCGTTGTTCTGTTGAAAAATGTAAAACTCATATTCCGCCATTAATTTCAGTGCGGTCTCGCTTTAACGCACGCTGTATGTCGTAGTAACGTTAATTTAAAAAATCTAACACAGCGATTGCATTAAGAACTAATGTATCTTTCATTTGCTGTCCAACCTGTATTTTTTAGTCAAGTTTAGGATTAGTTACTGATTAGATTAGGTGCCTCTCCCAAGATTTCTCCCGACATATTGTTGGCAGCTTGGCTACTATTCTCATTGTATAACCACGATTTGTGCCGCTAAATATGCACATTTTCGAACAAACTCTATATGTATTGTGTAATATGATGTTATAGGACTGTCATCTGAAGAAGTTTGAGAAGGTTAGTGAAAAAATTTATATCTTTTGCTGGTTTATTCGTTATCGCTATTGTTGGCTTGAATCAATGCTGTTGTGTGGTTGGCTATTGTAGTAAGCTAATATAATGCTATATTGTGTTTTCGCTGTAAAACACTTAATAAATCTGAAATATTGGCTGGATTCACAAGATCTTTGTCTTTCATTTGCTGTATGCTGTGTATTTTTCATAAATGTTTTATGATGAGTATTTAGGTAATTCACGTTGGTCTCTGTAGTTATTCTAGTTGCTTTGGTGAGAGTTGTGATGGTGGCTGCAATGGTAAACTATGATTTATACCTGAAATATGCACATTTTTCTAACAAAACATAGGCTATACAATAAATATGTTATCAGACTGTCATCTGATGAAGTTGTTTCTTGGTTAGTGGCTATTTATATCTTTATTTGGTCGAAATTGTGATAGCTACCTATGCAGGAAAAAAATGGTGGGAAAAAAAAGTTGTGTCTTTTGCTATCGTGGTTAGCTAATAGATTTACATATTGTGTCTTCCCTGTAAAACATTTTAAAAAACAGAAATGATGGGTTTATTCACAAGATCTGTATCTTTCATCTGGTGTCTTGGACTTGTGATTTAATGATATTTAGATGCTACTATTTACTTGTGAAGCTATGCTAGCGATGCTAATCAGTGTGGGGGGGGTGGGGGGTGATCCCGGATACGGGGTTGATACTCGTGAAAGGTTAATTCATTCCCCATGGGTTTCTGGTCCTAGACACAGATGGCTTCCACAGCGCTCACCACTGAGGCATGGCTGCTGACCTCTCCCATATCCATCACTGTCTTAGAGCAACATCCTCTGGTCCTCCTGGACCACATTGTTTGCCTTGCAGGAGAAATACTAGCATGGAACCTATGGTAGAATCCTAATGATGGTGACTGGCAGGCAAAGGTCAGCCCATGTTTGTCCTTGTATGTCACCCTTTTTCTTGACTGCCAACTCTGCTGTGGGGTCTTTACTGACCATAACAAATAGCTTTATCTGCATTCATCACAGCTCAACAAAGGATATTTTTCCACACACATCATATACTGGAAAATCTGTGAATGAAGATAGGTCTTTGAATGCTACTATAGGATACCATGTGTAATGCTTCACCTCAATATATGTGTTCATTCAACCATGAATCAGGGCTGGTGTAACGATTGTCGTTGGTGGAATGAGAAGAGGACCAAAGTGCAGCGTGGTACGTATTCATAATAATTTAATAAAGAATGAACAAAAACAACAAACCGACAAACGAACAGTTCTGTAAGGTACAAACAAAAAACACTAAACAGAAAATAACTACCCACAACCCATAGTGGGAAAACAGGCTACCTAAGTATGATTCTCAATCAGAGACAACGATAGACACCTGCCTCTGATTGAGAACCATACTAGGCCAAACACATAGAAATATAACGACTAGAACAAAACATAGAAAAACAACATAGAATGCCCACCCCAACTCACGCCCTGACCAACTAAAATAAAGACATAAAAAAGGAACTAAGGTCAGAACGTGACAGCTGGGTTTAGCCCACCTACACAAGAATGCATGTGATTATAACAACACGGTGCTAAGAACAGGATTCATGAGAGAACTTGAACAGTAATTGTGACTTGAGAGACTCACACAAGTACAAGGTGGTCTGACAAGTACAAGAATGAGCAATATGTGTGCTCTAATATGCACGTTTCTGCTACATATGAAATCTAATTAGGTTTTATTGAACCCATAGTTCACAATGCTCAGTGTTGATAAATAAATGCACAGTATACCTTTACAATAACAAATTATATATCAAGTCTTATTGAAAAGATAGATATCGAGATAGCGTTACGGAAAGCCCTCTGTGATACCTGGAGAACTTTTACAGCTGTGTGAATTAAGAAACTGTGCGGAAATAATCCTGAGAAAGGTGATACATTGCTTATAATTCCCAGGGAGAAAAGTGTAGGTCCTTCCCCAAAGAACAAGCGTTTCATCCTCAGTAGAGGGAGTTTAAGGTCACTAACACTCCCCTTTCTCATTCTCTGAACGCAGCACTGACTTCACAGAAAGCCCGGGTACTGTAGGCAGGAAAAGAGTTAGCTCTGGCACTTTACAAAGGACTTGAGGTGTAAGGTCAGAAAATGTACAGGACGGAGACCTTTATAAACTGACAAGGTTTTAAATGTTTCAGTCAAGGTAAAATCAAGGTTGTGTAGCCATTTAAAGAAAAGTCAAACTAAAATGAAAGAACATTTAGGCAAACATTTCTTTGACTTCACTAAAAGATCAGTTTGGAATATATATATTTTTTGTTGCTTATTTAGAAAGCAATTTTTCTGGCTACGGCTCACAATATACAGAAAATTCAGAATGGCTAAGACCACCTTCAAGATGGTGTGTAAGCAACAAACACATTCATTCATAGAACACCAAGATATTGAAAGACACATTTCAGTTGAATGGATTCAGTTGTACAACTGACTAGGTATCCCACTTTCCCTTAGTTAAATTCTCATGAATCTTAATAAACTTTGACCCATATGCAAATAAGCCTTTGAAATGTTTATATATTTAAAAGAAAAATATATTTTGAGGAGAATCCTTTTTCTAAAAATAACAATAAAAAAACTTTACAGAAATGTATGTGCACTCAGGAATAAATAATTCCCATTGCCTACAGTAGATGGAGCCAATCAGATGCATTATAGGGGTGGGGGGGGAAAAATCAATTAAAGTGAATTAGACAACATTATCCAATCTGGAATACCTATTCTGGTGTCCTGATTCTCATTATACTGTGTATAATGCAGAGCTCAATGAGTATAGTGTTGTCATGTGGGATCATGCAATTCCAGTGTACAATAAGGGTTTTTCATACACTTCCTGTCTAAAGTATTGGGAAATACTGGTGTGCATTTTTAATAAGCCACAAAGTGTTACAGTTTCTTAATAATAGTTTCTTAACTAATGTTCATGGATGAAAAGAAGCCCTATAGCCAAGTCACTCACATACTGTAAGTAACATTCCAACATATAAGCCGACACATTCAGCTGTACAAATGGCACCACCTGTTGAAATAGTACATGTTTTGATGTCAACAACGCCTCTGATTATGTTATAACTCTAAAGTTGTGAATGTAGACTTATACTGTATATTCCCTTGAGCATACGTACATTAACAAAAATAAAGAATAGAGACAGGTGTGTTTTGTCATTCCTCCCATAGTGTTGACTGTGGAAGCTGCTCTGCATGCAGGTTCCTCCATCATATTACCCACAATCATGAATTTTTATTGGCTGTAGATGTCTCTGACAGCCCTATCTCGGTGCCTTTTGCCTGGGTCCACCATCAGAATCCTCAATGAGCAGGTCAAAGGACTCGCCACTCGCCTCTGTACTCTCACCACATAGCCATGAAATCGCTCTGTAACAAGCTGAACTAGTATTGAGGGTGGATGTATATCGGTGTTTGTGTGCCAACACCTACTTCAGAAACTCAGAGACATTTTGTTATTTTATGGTTGAAAAACTTTGTCTGGACAACTGGCCTCTGCTTTAGTCAAGCTAACACAGGGGACCAAAAATGTAGCTAATGTACGTAACCGGAAAGCAGAATATGGGTTGTTTTTGAATACGCATTTGAAGAACATGTCAGAGCAAGAGTAGGCCATATATTGCTATATTTCAAAACATGGTAGTGCTGTCTAGTTGTACTCTTTGTTCCTGGTGCCAGAGCTGTCATCCCCTGACCTTTATGTTTTCAGCGTCTTCCACAGATGTCACTTGCTTCAATACACCCCCCCCCCCCCCCCCCCCCCCCCCCCACACATACACACACACACTCCCTTCAGACACACACACATATCCCTTCCCCTTATCACCCTCTCCTCCCACACACTCAAGGAGCTGTCCTTTACGATTACTTTTAGTGAACAAACCAAGCATCTATCATGATGATGCTTGTCAAAAATGACTTAATGGTAGTAATCAGTTCTGATTTAAAATTTGTTTCTAATTTTAATGCATTGCAACATTAGGGAAGACTAAAGAATAAGTACTTACCCCATTTGGATCCCCACAATGAGACAATCTCAATCACTTATGACATTTCTCTGGCAATTCAATGTAAGACAATCAATATGTATGTTCCCTAATAAACCAGTGAACCACACACAAGCATCTGATCTGGCCAGCCAGCATTACTGTCACACCTGCTTCGTGTGTAAGGAAGTCTCCTCATTCATCTCTGCTATGCTATCGCTTGAGCAAATCAAACTTTATCAATAGAGGAGGGGTTCACTCTCACTTGTCACTGGCCTTCGTCCATCAAAAGGAATTAAAGTTTAGCTGTCCTTCCCAACTATGTGACAGACATTTCAATCTGTCTGTATGGCTAGTCATTTGTGCTCCTGGGAGACTGAGATATTGGTGATTGATAAAACAGTGCCTGACAACTGTTCTCTCTCTCTCTCTCTGTCAGTCAGCAAGGTCGGAAAAGCAGAGTCCACATTACAAACAATTAAGCCAAAGAGTTCCTAGAGATGGGCTGATTGTCTGAGGCTCTGAGACAGGGGTATTGACAGTTCATCGATTCATGAACAGAGCCAGTCAGTCTGCCCCCCTTGGAGGAACGAGCTGTCATGCCCTCAAAGAGAGAGATGGATTATGTTCACGTTGTAGATACAGAATGGCTCCAGGCTCAGTGGACTGACCGACCACACACAGTGACAGACCGGAGAAAACAGAGTAAACTACTCTGCTATGAAGTTTATCACTTCTGTTTCCTCTCAGAAACAGGCATGTATCCCTCCACTCAGATGCAAGCATTTCCTCAGAGAACTCAATGTCTGTCAAGTCTGATTTTCTTAAAAGTATGAAGTTCGCGCTGGCCTTCTCACCACTCAATGGTTTTCTTTTTTCTGTCTCCGGAGAGAAAGGCAGTTCAATCAATCAATCAAATGTATTTATAAAGCCCTTCTTACATCAGCTGATGTCACAAAGTGCTGTACAGAAACCCAGCCTAAAACCCCAAACAGCAAGCAATGCAGGTGTAGAAGCACGGTGGCTAGGAAAAACTCCCTAGAAAGGCCAGAACCTAGGAAGAAACCTAGAAAAGAACCAGGCTATGAGGGGTGGCCAGTCCTCTTCTGGCTGTGCCGGGTGGAGATCATAACAGAACATGGCCAAGATGTTCAAATGTTCATAAATTACCAGCAGGGTCAAATAATAATAATCACAGTGGTTGTCGAAGGTGCAACAGCTCAGCACCTCAGGAGTAAATGTCAGTTGGTTTTTCATAGCCGATCATTCAGAGTATCTCTACCGCTCCTGCTGTCTCTAGAGAGTTGGAAACAGCAGGTCTGGGACAGGTAGCACGTCCAGTGAACAGGTCAGGGTTAGCCGCAGGCAGAACAGTTGAAACTGGAGCAGCAGCACAGCCAGGTGGATGGGGACAGCAAGGAGTCATCAGGCCAGTTAGTGCTGAGGCATGGTCCTAGGGCTCAGGTCCTCCGAGAGAGAGAAAGAATGAAAGAAAAAGGGAAAGAGAGAATTAGAGAGAGCATACTTAAATTCACACAGGACACTGGATAAGACAGGATAAATACTCCAGATATAACAGACTGACCCTAGCCCCCCGACACAAAGTACTGCAGCATAAATACTGGAGGCTGAGACAGGAGGGGTCGGGAGACACTGTGGCCTCATCTGACGATACCCCAGGACAGGGCCAAACAGGCAGCATATAACCCCACCCACTTTGTCAAGCACAGCCCCCACACCACTAGAGGGATATCTTCAACCACCAACTTACCATCCTGAGACAAGGCCGAGTATAGCCCACGAAGATCTCTGCCACGGCACAACTCAAGGGGGGGCGCCAACGCGGACAGGAAGATCACGTCAGTGACTCAACCTACTCAACCTACCCGTCCTAGGGACGGCATGGAAGAGCACCAGCAAGCCAGTGACTCAGCCCCTGTAATAGGGTTAGAGGCAGAGAATCCCAGTGGAGAGAGGGGAACCGGCAAGGCAGAGACAGCAAGGGCGGTTTGTTGCTCCCATGCCTTTCCGTTCACCTTCACACTCCTGGGCCAGACTACACTCAATCATAGGACCTACTGAAGAGATGAGTCTTCAGTAAATACTAAAAGGTTGAGACCAAGTCTGCGTCTCTCACATGGGTAGGCAGACCATTCCATAAAAATGGAGCTCTATAGGAGAAAGCCCTGCAGCCCTCCAGCTGTTTGCTAAGAAATTCTAGGGACAATAAGGAGGCCTGCATCTTGTGACTGTAACGCACGTGTAGGTATGTTCGGCAGGACCAAATCAGTTGATGTTCTGATTGGTGGTGTGGTGCTGTTTGGCATTCAACCTGTTGACGTTTTATGGATCTTTTAGAAATTCCATAAATCTCTCTAGGTGCACCAAGTGTAATTAAAATGTGCAGAAATATAATTAAATATTGTCCGTACCCTGCTGGGAAAGCAACATTGTTGTTGCCTGCCTGGATGCCTGCCTGGATGCCTGCCTGCCTGGAACTCAGCCAAGTCCAAGGAACATGGGCTGTGTCTGAAAACATTAACTTAACATTAACATTCTGATTTTCCTCTCTGACAAACAGATCTCGGACGTTAAAGATAAAAAAAATAACATAATTTAACCAGTCTCCACTCAAACTTAATCAGGGCTCTGATGTGCGACCAATTTGGTCGCGTATGCAACTAAATATTTGCTGCGCGACCTGGAGTTTTATTTTGGGAGCACCAATGCGAATAAAATAAAATCCCCCCCAAAATATTTGCATAACAATATTTAGCCACAAAACTCTTCTCTACATTGCTCAAACAAGACAGGCTGCCTCCCGTGGCAGCTTGCTTCCAGTTCCCAGGCCACACACACCAAGCCCCACCCCCCTGTCACTCAAGCAGCCAGCACACAGTTCCTCCATGCTGTTTATTCTCTCAGCATGCTCTCAATTCATGTGCAAAAGATTCTTCCAAAACAAATTGCTTCTAAATATGAATAAACATGTTTTCTCCTATATACAATTAGTTTGTGTATCTTGCTATATATACAGTCGTGGCCAAAAGTTTTGAGAATGACACAAATGTTAATTTTCACAAAGCCTGTTGCCTCAGTTTGTATGATGGCAATTTGCATATACTCCAGAATGTTATGAAGAGTTGAGTTGAATTGCAATTAATTGCAAAGTCCCTGTTTGCCATGCAAATGAACTGAATCCCCCAAAAACATCTCCACTGCATTTCAGCCCTGCCACAAAAGGACCAGCTGACATCATGTCAGTGATTCTCTCGTTAACACAGGTGTGCGTGTTGACGAGGACAAGTCTGTAGATCACTCGGTCATGCTGATTGAGTTCGAATAACAGACTGGAAGCTTCAAATGGAGGGTGGTGCTTGGAATCATTGTTCTTCCTCTGTCAACCATGGTTCTCTGCAAGGAAACATGTGCTGTCATCATTGCTTTGCACAAAAAGAGCTTCAAAGGCAAGGATATTGCTGCCAGTAAGAATTCACCTACAGTAAATTAACCATTTATCAGATCATCAAGAACTTCAAGGAGAGCGGTTCAATTGTTGTGAAGAAGGCTTCAGGGCACCCAAGGAAGTCCAGCAAGCGCCAGGATCGTCTCAAGTTGATTCAGCTGCGGGATCGGGGCACCACCAGTACAGAGCTTGCTCAGGAATGGCAGCAGGCAGGTGTGAGTGCATCTGCACGCAGAGTGAGGCAAAGACTTTTGGAGGATGGCCTGGTGTCAAGAAGGGCAGCAAAGAAGCTACTTCTATCCAGGAAAAACATCAGGGACAGACTGATATTCTGCAAAAGGTACAGGGATTGAACTGCTGAGGACTGGGGTAAAGTCATTTTCTCTGATGAATCCCCTTTTCGATTGTTTGGGGCATCCGGAAAAAAGCTTGTCCGGAGAAGATAAGGTGAGCGCTACCATCAGTCCTGTGTCATGCCAACGGTAAAGCATCCTGAGACCATTCATGTGTGGGGTTGCTTCTCAGCCAAGGGAGTGGGCTCACTCACAATTTTGCCTAATGACACAGCCATGAATAAAGAATGGTACCTACACATCCTACGAGAGCAACTTCTCCCAACCATCCAGGAACAGTTTGGTGACGAACAATGCCTTTTCCAAAAGTGATAACTAAGTGGCTCGGGGAACAAAACATCGATATTTTGGGTCCATGGCCAGGAAACTCCCCAGACCTTAATCCCATTGAGAACTTGTGGTCAATCCTCAAGAGGCGGGTGGACAAACAAAAACCCACAAATTCTGACAAACTCCAGGCATTGATTATGCAAGAATGGGCTGCCATCAGTCAGGATGTGGCCCAGAAGTTAATTGACAGCATGCCAGGGCGAATTGCAGAGGTCTTGAAAAAGAAGGGTCAACACTGCAAATATTGACTCTTTGTATCAATTTCATGTAATTGTCAATAAAAACCTTTGACACTTATGAAATGCTTGTTATTATACTTCAGTATTCCATAATAACATCTGACAAAAATATCTAAAGACACTGAAGCAGCAAACTTTGTGAAAATGTATATTTGTGTCATTCTCAACTTTTGGCCACGACTGTATACAGAATTTTATACGATGCGTGGGCTCCCTGGTAGTTTTAATGATATAACCCATTTTATAGATAGAAATTGGCATTATAGGTCGTTAACCAATCACAGCCATCCTTTAGGGTTGCACAGTCAGCAAATAACCAGCAGCAGTTCCCTTTGAATCCATTTACAATTCACTTTGTTGGTGGTGCTCTTAAAAAATGCATCAGAAGTTCAGAATTAGCAGAGAGCCCACTCTGGAAATGTGTTGTACTTGTAGGAAATAGGGTAGAACAATTCTGGAAACTTTGAAAAAATTCCCAGGTTTTTCCAGAAATCCTGTGAATCCTCTAAACAGATGCAGCCTTGGTGTCACATAACAGCCTCAGTATCATGTTTTCTCACATGCTTAACCATCCCATCTTAGTATATTGTAGTGCACAGCTATTAATATTCATACAATGAACTGTGACAGGAAGTGTTCAAAGCGCTGATACGGTAAATGTGTTATGACAGTAAAAAAAACTGTCTGAAACACTGCATACATTTGTCAAACCAAATAGAGCTAAATGTGATCATATTAAAGTTCTCATTTCAGAGCCCGTAATTACAAGCTGTTGTCAAGAGAGGGACATTTTTTTACCTTTCTATTTCTTCTTCTTTATTTCCGATGCCAAAGCCAAGTCATTTCTGGGTCTATACCAGCCAATGGGCTCAATAAATAGGCCCAATTTTATTTTGTTATCACAAAAGCGAGTATTATGTATTGTTCATTAAACTTGTGGCCAACTCTCCCCTCTCCCTTGCAAAACAATCCTATCTTCCTGCTAAATCTATAGCAAATCAAATCCAATCAAATTGTATTAGTCACATGCACCGAATACAACAGATGTAGACCTTACAGTGAAATGCTTACTTACGAGCCCCTAAACAACAATAAAGTTTAACATAAAAATACAGATAAAGAATAAGAAATAAAACTAACAAGTAATTAAAGAGCAGCAGTAAAATTACAATAGCGAGACTATATACAGGGGGGTACCGGTACAGAGTCAATGTGCGGGGGCACCGGTTAGTTGAGGTTATATGTACATGTACATAACAACAGAGAGTAGCAGCGGTGCAAAACATGGGGGGGTCAATGCAAATAGTCTGGGTAGCCATTTGATTAGATTTTCAGGAGTCTTATGGCTTGGGGGTAGAAGCTGTTTAGAAGCCTCTTGGACCTAGACTTGGCGCTCCGGTTCCGCTTGCCATGTGGTAGCAGAGAAAACAGTCTATGACTAGGGTGGCTGGAGTTTTTGACAATTTTTAGGGCCTTCCTCTGACACTGCCTGGTATAAAGGTCCTGGGTGGCAGGAAGCTTGGTCCCAGTGATATACTGAGCCGTACGCACTACCCTCTGTAGTGCCTTGCGGTCGGAGTCTGAGCAGTTGCCATACCAGGCAGTGATGCAACCAGTCAGGATGCTCTCGATGGTGCGGCTGCAAACCTTTTGAGGATCTGAGGACCCATGCCAAAACTTTTCAGTCTCCTGAGGGGGAACAGGTTTTGTTGTGCCCTCTTCACGACTCTCTTGGTGTGCGTGGACCATGTTAGTTTGTTGGTGATGTGGACACAAAGGAACTTGAAGCGCTCAACCTGCTCCACTACAGCCTCGTCGATGAGAATGGGGGCGTGCTCTGTCCTCCTTTTCCTGTAGTCCACAATCATCTCCTTTGTCTTGATCATGTTGAGGGAGAGGTTGTTGTCCTGGCACCACACGGCCAGGTCTCTGACCTCCTCTCTATAGGCTGTTTCATCGTTGTCTGTGATCAGGCCTACCACTGTTGTGTCATCGGCACACTTAATGATAGTGCTGGAGTCGTGCCTGGCCGTGCAGTCATGAGTGAACAGGGAGTACAGGAGGGGACTGAGCACGCACCCCTGAGGAGCCACTGTGTTGAGGATCAGCGTGGCGGATGTGTTGTTACCTACCCTTGTCACCTGGGGAAGGCCCGTCAGGAAGTCCAGGATCCAGTTGCAGAGGGAGGTGTTTAGTCCCAGGGTCCTAATCTTATTGATGAGCTTTGAGAGCACTATGGTGTTGAACGCTGAGCTGTAGTCAATGAATAGCATTCTCACATAGGTGTTCCTTTTGTCCAGGTGGGAAAGGGCAGGGTGGAGTGCAGTAGAGATTGCATCATCTGTGGATCTGTTGGGGCAGTATGCAAATTGGAGTGGGTCTAGGGTTTCTGGGATATGAGACATGACCAGCCTTTCAAAAGATTTCATGGCTACAGATGTGAATGCTATGGGGCAATAGTCATTTAGATAGGTTACCTTGGTGTTCTTGGGCACAGGGGCTGTGGTGGTATACTTGAAACATTTAGGTATTACAGACTGGGTCAGGGAGAGGTTGAAAATGTCAGTGAAGACACTTGCCAGCTGGTCAGCGCATGCTCTGAGTATGCGTCATGGTAATCCAACTGGCCCTGCGGCCTTGTGAATGTTAACCTGTTTTAAGGTCTTACTTACATCGGTTACGGAGAGTGTGATCACGCAGTCATCCGGAACAGCTGGTGCTCTCACACATGGTTCAATGTTGCTTGCCTCAAAGCTATTAAACAAGGATTTTAGCTAGTTTGGTAGGCTCGAGTCACTGGGCAGTTCTCGGCTGGGTTTCCCTTTGTAATCCGCGATAGTTTGCAAGCCTTGCCACATCCAACAAGCGTTTTGCGCCGGTGTAGTACGATTCAATCTTCGTGCTGTTTGGACGCTTTGCCTGTTTGTTGGTTTGTTGGAGGGCGTAGAAGGAGTTCTTATAAGCTGACTGATGTGGTAAACTCCTCCATGCCATCGGATGAATCCCGGAACATATTCCAGTCTGTGTTAGCAAAACAGTCCCGCTTCATCGGACCACTTCTGTATTGAGCGTGTCACTGGTACTTCTTGTTAGAGTTTTTGCTTGTAAGCAGGAATCATCAGGATAGAGTTATGGTCAGATTTGTCAAATGGAGGGTGGGGGGGAGCTTTGTATATGTCTTTGTAAGAGGAGTAAAGGTGACCTAGAGTTTTTTTCCCTCTAGTTGCACATTTAACATGCTGGTAGAAATGAGCTAAAACGGATTTCAGTTTTCCTGCATTAAAATCATCAGCCACTAGGTGTGCTGACTCTGGGTGAGTGTTTTCTTGTATGCTTATGGCTTCATGGAGCGGTCTTAGTACCAGCATCAGTTTTTGGTGGTAAATAGAGAGCTACGAAAAATATAGATAAACTCTCTTGGTGAATAGTATGGTATACAGCTTATCATAAGGTATTCTAACTCAGGCAAGCAGAACCCGGAGACTTAACATTACACATTACACATTTGTTGACAGAGACACACCCCACCCCCACAGATCTTACCGGACCCTGCTATTCTGTCCTGCCAATGCATTGAAAACCCAGCTAATTTATCTTCTCCATGTCCTTGTTCAGTCATGACTCCAAATAGCATAGTATATTACAGTTCTTAATGTCCCGTTGATAGGATAGTCTCGAACAAGCTTGTCCGGTATGTTCTACAGCGATTGCACATTCGCCAATAGAACAGATGGTAGGTGCGGTTTATTCACTCGTTGTCGTAGTCTTATCAATGTGCCCCCACGGCGACATCTATAGCGACATCTTTTCGCTATAGTGTCGGGGATTAGGGTCTGGTCCGAGGTGAGCAGCATATCCAAAGATGTCCAGGTCAAGGTGAGTGATTGTTGTTCTGATGTCCAGAAGCTGTTTTCGGTCATAGGAAACAATAGAGGAAACATCACGATTAAAAAAATATAAAAATAGCAGAATTGGTCAGGAGCCTGTAAAACCAGTAGAGAGTGATAGGCTTACAAATGAAATGTGCTTCAGTAAGATTGGCTTTGTAGCATTCATTGCTATGGTTATCAACTGTAATGCAGGTATGGCACTGCAGAGAAGTACTTGGGTTTACTCAATCTTACTGCAGAATAATTACAGTTGATGTTGAGTGGTAGTGTCCCATCCTCACAGTTCGTTGGCCTTGTGTAGGAGCAGATAGGGTTAACGTAGTGGCATGGTGATGGGGGTTTAAATGAGTGTAGGGTTAGTTGGAAGGGGGTTATTCTTTCCCCTTTTTACCTTCTGTTTCACAAAGTGTATTGGATTTACACGCCTGTTCATTTGGGACTGTTTGATTCTGCACACCTTTGCAATCTCCATCAATCTGCAAGCTTCTTATGCCTTTAGTATCATTGTTGGTATGTAACATATTCCCTAACTACTTACCTGATATGGTTATTTTGGTGAACTTTGATACATAGCGTGATAACTTTGTAAATAGTGATGCTAGCTATAGCTAAACATACAGTGGGGAGATCAAGTATTTTACACACTGCCGATTTTGCAGGTTTTCCTACTTACAAAGCATGTAGAGGTCTGTAATTTTTTATCATAGGTACACTTAAACTGTGAGAGACGGAATCTAAAACCAAAATCCAGAAAATCACATTGTATGATTTTTAAGTAATCAATTTGCATTTTATTGCATGACATAAGTATTTGATACATCAGAAAAGCAGAATTTAATATTTGGTACAGAAACCTTTGTTTGCAATTACAGAGATCATACGTTTCCTGTAGTTCTTGACCAGGTTTGCACACACTGCAGCAGGGATTTTGGCCCACTCCTCCATACAGACCTTCTCCAGATCCTTCAGGTTTCGGGGCTGTCGCTGGGCAATATGGACTTTCAGCTCCATCCAAAGATTTTCTATTGGGTTCAGGTCTGGAGACTGGCTAGGCCACTCCAGGACCTTGAGATGCGTCTTCCTTAGTTGCCCTGGCTGTGTGTTTCGGGTCGTTGTCATGCTGGAAGACCCAGCCACGACCCATCTTCAATGCTCTTACTGAGGGAAGGAGGTTGTTGGCCAAGATCTCGCGATACATGGCCCCATCCATCCTCCCCTCAATACGGTGCAGTCGTCCTGTCCCCTTTGCAGAAAAGCATCCCCAAAGAATGATGTTTCCACCTCCATGCTTCACGGTTAGGATGGTGTTCTTGGGGTTGTACTCATCCTTCTTCTTCCTCCAAACACAGCGAGTGGAGTTTAGACCAAAAAGCTCTATTTTTGTCTCATCAGACCACATGACCTTCTCCCATTCCTCCTCTGGATCATCCAGATGGTCATTGGCAAACTTCAGACGGGCCTGGACATGCGCTGGCTTGAGCAGGGGAACCTTGCATGCGCTGCAGGATTTTAATCCATGACGGCGTAGTGTGTTACTAATGGTTTTCTTTGAGACTGTGGTCCCAGCTCTCTTCAGGTCATTGACCAGGTCCTGCCGTGTAGTTCTGGGCTGATCCCTCACCTTCCTCATGATCATTGATGCCCCACGAGGTGAGATCTTGCATGGAGCCCCAGACCGAGGGTGATTGACCGTCATCTTGAACTTCTTCCATTTTCTAATAATTGCGCCAACAGGTGTTGCCTTCTCACCAAGCTGCTTGCCTATTGTCCTGTAGCCCATCACAGCCTCGTGCAAGTCTACAATTTTATCCCTGATGTCCTTACACAGCTCTCTGGTCTTGGCCATTGTGGAGAGGTTGGAGTCTGTTTGATTGAGTGTGTGGACAGGTGTCTTTTATACAGGTAACGAGTTCAAACAGGTGCAGTTAATACAGGTAATGAGTGGAGAACAGGAGGGCTTCTTAAAGAAAAACAAACAGGTCTGTGAGAGCCGGAATTCTTACTGGTTGGTAGGTGATCAAATACTTATGTCATGCAATAAAATGCATATTAATTACTTAAAAATCATACAATGTGATTTTCTGGATTTTTGTTTTAGATTCCGTCTCTTACAGTTGAAGTGTACCTATGATAAAAAATTACAGACCTCTACATGCTTTGTAAGTAGGAAAACCTGCAAAATCAGCAGTGTATCAAATACTTGTTTGGTGTGCAAATGAACTCAATCTTACTGACAATGTCAAATGTGATATAGCGAAGCACCTGAGTTAGTTGGGTGCGCAATTACACAGGTACTTTCCCGAAATGGATGACACAAACAACTGGATTCGTTATCCCTTTCATGCCCTGCCTTCAGTACACTTACCGATATCTGAACAAGAGAGCCTCATCGAAATTGCAACAAGTGGTTCTGGGAAAATTTAATTTAATCAGAAGTCACTGCCAGATTTCTGGATTGGCCTGCGCTCAGAGTATCCTGCCTTGGCGTATTGCGCTGTTAAGAAACTGATGCCCTTTGTAACCACGTACCAATGTGAGAGTGGATTCTCAGCCCTCACTAGCATGAAAACTAAATACAGGCACAGACTGACTCTCTCCAATACAACCCAACATTGCAGAGTTATGTGCATCCTTTCAAGCACACCCTTCTCATTTACCCGTGGTGAACTATTCACAATTTTTGATGAACAAATAAGGTTTTATATGTAAGATGGTTAAATAAAGAGCAAAGTTATTGATTATTATTTGTGCCCTGGTCCTATAAGAGCTCTTTGTCACTTCCCATGAGCCGGGTTGTGACAAAAACTCACACTCATTCTTATGTTTAATAAATGTATCGTATAGTGTTTGTGTGTGGCATGCTTACAATGATGGCAAAAAACAACATTCGAGAGCGCGCTGACCCTGGTGCTAGAGGGGGTACGCAGCTGGATGTTTGAAGGGGTACGGGACTATAAAAAGTTTGGGAACCACTGCACTACAGTACTGTACACTACAATCATGATAAACAAGGCTCTTAAACAGCCTACACACCAGAATATTTCATTAGGAGAATTACTATACTGCAACACACTTTTTGGGGGGCTCTGTAATAGTAAACATTGTATGTTGTTATATCACAACAAAACTCCCACATCTAACTATATAATTTACTCTAGGGTGAAAAGCAGACACAGTGTTTGTTTGGCTGCCCTATCTTCCTTGGGCATTGAGTAGCTGATTCACTACTAAACAATTCTCAGCATTGTTGTCATTGAATGACCGTTCTTTACAGTAAGTGGCATAAATAGTGTGCTAACAAGAAGGATATAAACTGCCTTCTGATGTTGTTGTTTTGACAAAGCCGTTCCCTGAGGACTCACAATGTGTTTTTAATTGCTGCAGGATTTGTTGGGACAGTGATCGGTTTGGCTATTAAGTATCTCTAACTTCACTAAAGTCATTATATTTTCCAATTAAAAGAATTATAGCTCGTTCCTTTCTGCTCTTGACGAGCAATGCCGTTGACATTTGGTAGCTGATTTGAAAACGAAACGTTGTGGGCTATGGAAAAGGAGGATGAAAAGTTTAATTGAATTTGGTACAGGGTCAAGTCAGGTTTTGCAGCCCAGCAAGATAATTTGAGTGTTGGCTGTGTGGCCCTGAGGCCTCATTTATGACTGTTGTGTACATTTCCCACTAAACAAGCATTAAAACTCCGCCTGAAAAACACCCATCATTCACCTTTTCATGGTTACAATAACGCCCTTGTTTGCTGTATATTTTGGAATGATTCGTATTAGGTCGGGGCAGTTTTCTAAAGGAAATAGCAATAACAAACTTGATCAAATGGCTTTGTAGGTGATGGCAGAATGTTAAACTTTTGTAGTGACATTTGCTGTAGGCCAATGCTATCTGACAGGCAAAAAGTTTATGAAAGACAACAACAATTGCAAATTGTTGTGGACCTGTATACAGACCTTTTGAATTTAATAGGGCGTAACGTTTTTCATTTACATTTTCCTTGAACCTACAGTGCCTTGCAAAAATATTCACCCCCCATTGGCATTTTTCATATTTTGATGCATTACAACCTGTAATTTAAATGTATTTTTATTTGGATTTCATGTAATGGACAAACACAAAATAGTCCAAATTGGTGAAGTGAAATTTAAAAAATTACATGTTTAAAATTATAATTTTTTTAAACGGAAAAGTCGTGCGTGCATATGTATTCACCCCCTAAATAAGATCTGGTGCAACCAATTACCTTCAGAAGTCACATAATTAGCTAAATAAAGTCCACCTGTGTGCAATCTAAGTGTCACATGATCTCAGTAGATATACACCTGTTCTGAAAGGCCCCAGAGTCTGCAACACCACTAAGCAAGGGGCACCACCAAACAAGCGGCACCATGAAGACCAAGGAGCTCTCCAAACAGGTCAGGGACAAAGTTGTGGAGAAGTACAGATCAGGGTTGGGTTATAAAAAGATATCAGATGTACTTTGAACATCCCACAGAGCACCATTAAATCCATTACTAAAAAATGGAAAGAATATGGCACAACAACAAACCTGCCACCAAAACTCATGGACCAAGCCAGGAGGGCATTAATCAGAGAGGCAACAAAGAGACCGAAGATAACCCTGAAGGAGCTGCAAAGCTACACAGCGGAGATTGGAGTATCTGTCCATAGGATCGCTTTAAGCCGTACACTCCACAGAGTTTGGGCTTTACGGAAGAGTGGCCAGAAAAAAAAGCCATTGCTTAGAGAAAAAAATAAACAAACACGTTTGGTGTTCGCCAAAAGGCATATGGGAGACTTCCCAAACATATGGAAGAAGGTACTCTGGTTAGATGAGACTAAAATTGAGCTTTTTGGCCATCAAGGAAAACGCTATGTCTGGCCCAAACACAACACCTCTCATCACCCCGAGAACAACATCCCCACAGTGAAACATTATGGTGGCAGCATCATGCTGTGGGGACGTTTTTCATCGGCAGGGACTGGGAAACTGGTCAGAATTGAAGGAATGATGGATGGCGCTAAATACAGGGAAATTCTTTAGGGAACCCTGTTTGTCTTCAAGAGATTTGAGACTTTGACGGAGGTTCACCTTCCAGCAAGACAATGACCCTAAGCATACTGCTAAAGCAACACTCGAGTGGTTTAAGGGGAAACATTTAAATGTCTTGGAATGGCCTAGTCAAAGCCCAGACCTCAATCCAATTGAGAATCTGTGGTATGAATTAAATATTGCTGTACACCAGCGGAACCCATCCAACTTGAAGGAGCTGGAGCAGTTTTGCCTTGAGGAATAGGCAAAAATCCCAGTGGCTAGATGTGCCAAGCTTATAGAGACGTACCCCAAGAGACTTGCAGCTGTAATTGCTGCAGAAGGTGGCTCTACAAAGTATCGGGGGGGTGAATAGTCAAGCTTTCAGTTTCACCCCCAAAATGTATTTGCATCTTCAAAGTGGTAGGCATGTTGTGTAAATCAAATGATACTAACCCTCCAAAAATCCATTTTAATTCCAGGTTGTAAGGCAACAAAATAGGAAAGATGCCAAGGGGGTGAATACTTTCTCAAGCCACTGTATGCTGCACTTCCCGAATTCTCAAACATTGTCTACTCACAGTGGTACCTATACACACGTTAATGCACCTGTTCAATTCAACTGTATGTTATTAACCACACTTCCTTTCTGATGGCAAATTTGGGAAAATTGCATATTTATTAGGTCCAATTAAATGAGATATGC
The DNA here is from genome assembly GCF_016432855.1 of Salvelinus namaycush. NCBI lineage: Eukaryota > Metazoa > Chordata > Actinopteri > Salmoniformes > Salmonidae > Salvelinus > Salvelinus namaycush. The sequence goes on from NC_052334.1 coordinate 16,382,973, forward strand.
GCATGGTAATTTGTTGTAGGCTATGGCTAATTCTGGAGTATAAACCCATCATGGCCAGAAAAGGTGAAGAATTTGTTTTGCAATGGTTATGAAAAGATTGATTATGTCTTAAAATGCAATATTGTTTACTCCAAAAATGTGAAATTACAGTATTCAGACATAAACTACAGAAGTAACCTACAACCGTCTGTTTCATCTAATAAATTGCGTTCCGGATCAGATGTCATATGTTATAAACCACACTTTCTTTCTGATGCATAGAGCAAAATATTTTACAAAATTACATATTTAATAGGACCAATTAAATGAGATATGCGCATGGTAATTTGTTGTAGGCTATGGCTAATTCCGGAATATGAACCCATCATGGCCAGAAAAGGTGAGGAATTTATCATGCAGTGATCATGGAAGTTAAATAAATAATAGACTAGGAAATAGATGCCTATATCTAATCATTTGAAAATGCAAAGATAAACTGAATAGATTTTCTCTCTTCCCACTAACAGCAAATGATTGCATCTTGTTATTAACCTGTTTACTTTTGTGAGTAAGCGTGTCATCATATTCCCCATTTGCACATAATACTAATCTACTTGCCTGCTTGCAATGCAATACTTAACCACTAGAAACTGCGTGTATGCATGATCTAAGGTTTGAGGGAAGGTGAGTACATTTTCACAGTTCTGTTTTTATAAATGCCAACTTTGCCGTGAAAACTGGTGGCCGCATGTTTTGGTGTCTATTTTGTACGTACGCACGGTTTATAAATGAGGCCCCTGGTGTCTAAGGACACCCTTCATACTCCTGACAGTCCTGGTCCCACTCAGTGGCACTCTGGAGCAAGGGATGAGAGGGGGAGGGAGAGGTGGGCTATGACAAAGACTAGAGAGAGAGAGAGAGAGAGACAGAGAGAGAGAGAGAGACAGAGACACGGAGAGAGAGAGAGGGAGAGAGAGACCCTATCAAATCTAAAAATCTCAAATAGAAAACCAAAGAAAATGAACAACAATGACAAATGGTTTGATGAAGAATGCAAAAATCTAAGAAAGAAATTGAGAAACCTGTCCAACCAAAAACATAGAGACCCGGAAGACCGGAGTCTACGCCTTCACTATGGTGAATCACTGAAACAATACAGAAATACACTACGGAAAGAGAAGGAACAGTACGTCAGAAATCAGCTCAATGTAATTGAAGAATCCATAGATTCTAACCACTTCTGGGAAAATTGGAAAACACTAAACAAACAACAACACAAAGAATTATCTACCCAAAATGGAGATGTATGGGTAAAACACTTCTCCAATCTTTTTGGCTTTATAACAAAGAATAAAGAGCAAAAACATATACAGGATCAAATACAAATCTTAGAATCAACAACTAAAGACTACCAGAACACACTGGATTTTACAATTACCTTGAATGAGATACAGGACAAAATAAAAACCCTCCAACCCAAAAAGGCATGTGGTGTTGATGGTATCCTTAATGAAATGATCAAATATACAGACAACAAATTCCAATTGGCTATACTAAAACTCTTTAACATCATCCTTAGCTATGGCATCTTCCCCAATATTTGGAACCAAGGACTGATCACCCCAATCCACAAAAGTGGAGACAAATTTGACCCCAATAACTACTGTGGGATATGCGTCAACAGCAACCTTGGGAAAATCCTCTGCATTGTCATTAACAGCAGACTCGTACATTTCCTCAATGAAAACAATGTACTGAGCAAATGTCAAATTGGCTTTTTACCAAATTACCGTACAACAGACCATGTATTCACCCTGCACACCCTAATTGACAACCAAACAAACCAAAACAAAGGCAAAGTCTTCTCATGCTTTGTTGATTTCAAAAAAGCCTTCGACTCAATACCTACTAATTATCAAAATCCAGAAAAGAGCCGTTAAATTCTACAACCACCTAAAAGGAACCAAACCTACCATAACAAAGCCATCACCTACAGAGAGATGAACCTGGAGAAGAGTCCCCTAAGCAAGCTGGTCCTGGGGCTCTGTTCACAAACACAAACACACCCCACAGAGCCCCAGGACAGCAGCACAATTAGACCCAAGCAAATCATGAGAAAACAAAAAGATAATTACTTGACACATTGGAAAGAATTAACAAAAAAACTGAGCAAACTAGAATGCTATTTGGCACTAAACAGATAGTACACAGTGGCAGAATACCTGACCACTGTGATTGACCCAAACTTAAGGAAAGCTTTGACTATGTACAGACTCAGTGAGCATAGCCTTGCTATTGAAAAAGGCCGCCGTAGGCAGACATGGCTCTCAAGAGAAGACAGGCTATGTGTACACTGCCCACAAAATGAGGTGGAAACTGAGCTGCACTTCCTAACCTCCTGCCCAATGTATGACCATATTAGAGACACATATTTCCCTCAGATTACACAGATCCACAAAGAATTTGAAAACAAGCCCAATTTTGATAAACTCCCATATCTACTGGGTGAAATTCCACAGTGTGCCATCACAACAGCAAGATTTGTGACCTGTTGCCACAAGAAAAGGGCAACCAGTGAAGAACAAACACCATTGTAAATACAACCCATATTTATGCTTATTTATTTTCCCTTGTGTTCTTTAACCATTTGTATATCGTTACAACACTGTCTATACACATAATATGATATTTGTAATGTCTTTATTCTTTTGGAACTTCTGTGAGTGTAATGTTTACTGTTATTTTTTATTGTTTATTTAAATTTTGTATATTATCTACCTCACTTGCTTTGGCAATGTTAACATATGTTTCCCATGCCAATAAAGCCCATTGAATTGAATTGAATTGAGAGAGAGAAAAGAGCTTTGTCAGCAGGAATGTCCCATGCCTGTCAGCCCGACAAGAGTACTCCATCTCCCTCCACCCCCTCTCTTCTCCTCTTGTCCTGTCTCTTTCAACCCCCACTGGAGCATGTTGATTATCACTCCAGTCATCTGTGCTGACTTTTTATATTTACACCCACCACAGGTGTGGGTGACATGCTTTTCACCTGAGTCCCTGTATGAGCAAAGTAAGTGACATTTGTTGAAGACATATTTCATCAAAAAGATTTGGCCCCTGTGGAGGTCTACTCTGTTGGTCTTAGCGTTGTGAAGATAGCGTGTTGTGTGTGGTTGTCTGTGCAAGGGAAGTGATGTGGCAGCTTGGTGGACTGCATCCTGTGAGGAAAAAACTGTCACTGCTCCGGCATCAACTAACTCTCCCCTGGGATAATGGGGGATTCTCTCTCTCTCTCTCTCTCTCTCTCTCTCTCGCACATAGTGTTATAAGTTAAACTGATACAGGTGGCCTGTCTCTCCTCCCCTCCCTTCTTGACACCCCAGATAAAAGTCTTTGTGTGTTGAGGCAACAGAGCATAGTACACGCACGAATGTGCGCACACACACACCCCTCCTACCTGAGGACATATTGTTCACATTCCCTCTGTCTCTCTCTTCGAGCTAGGTTCCATCAGTGTCATCATCGTTATTATTAATATTGTGCTGCCTATTCCAAGCCATGTCTTATCTGAGACTCACACAGCTTACACTGATCACATAAAAATTACCAGGGATTCTCCTGGAGCAGCTGCGTAACAGAGAGAACAAAGATAGTGAGGCGGAGACAGAAGGAGAATGAGAACGATAGAGAGGGGGGGTGGGGGGTGCATGGGGGGGTGTGAGAGAGTGGAGGAGAGGGGGAGAAAGGGAGAGATAGAGAGGAGAGAAGGGGGGGAGACGGCCCTTGAAATGATGTCTCACTTAAAGGTTTGACTTTATGAGGTTTTAATTAAGCATTATCTTTCACTGTTAATTAGCCAGTATCAGCATGGCTGTCTCTCTATTTCCATGGTTACGGCGTTGGCGGTGCTTTTGTAGCAAAGGATTTGAAGAGCTCTAATTAGCAGATAGCTCATTGATCTGAAGTATTTCAATATATAATATGACGTTATTAGTAACCTATCCTCATCCACTGTCCATTCTCCTTATCGCCAGTATGTAGTGGTTAAAGGCATTGGTACATGAACACAACCAGAATGTTATTATTGTGTATGGGAAAGGTGTGTTGGGTGGTCATAATGTCTGATTTCATGTCCAGTATTCACTAAAGGGGTGATTCCACACCAACGGGAGAGGAAAATATTTAGGGTATCTCAGATTATTCTGGCAATTCTCACATAGAAACTATTGGGAGGAAGTATATTTTACATGCTTTTTACATTTGTATCCAGTGGTGAAAGCAGATTTGTTACCGGTACAGAACTTACTATGTGACTTACTAATTATAGAATTTGTCTACGTATAGAATCCCTATTAATTTAGTTTGGTCTCTGTGGGCCTAGTAAAGATTTGTCATATACCCTTTATCGTGTATTACCTTTTACTGTGGCATAAACACAAACATGTCATTATGTTTTCATCTGATTGTCAAACAATCACTTCCAAATGCGCTCCTGTTGGCTACCCACGCACATTTTTCCACTCACAAATAATTCAGTGCACGTGTACCTGCAATTTGTGGAAAGAGTGGAAAGAGACATATGTTACAAAAACACTAAAAGTGTAATGACATTCGGCGATTGTCATTACGCCGACTACACAAATCGTTGTCTACTAGTCAAAACACAATGCAATTTGGAGGGTATACCACCCGTTTCCACCCTTGTTTTATAAAAAAAAATATGAAAATCATGATAAAAGTGGCCATTTTATGTCATTTTAGGTGCGGCAGGTTCAAATCCATGGGCTGACTAAGTGAAAAATCTGCCGATGTGCCCTTGAGTTGGGCACAACCTCTAACGAGTCACAAACCCGGATCCGGGATCCCCCCCCATCAAAAAAGCTGACTAGCATAGCCTAGCCTAAAGCCACAGGGATATCATATAATAAAATGTTCATGAAATCACAAGTCCAAGACACCAAATGAAAGATACACATCTTGTGAATCCAGCCATCATTTCTGATTTTTAAAATGTTTTACAGGGAAGACACATAATGTATTTCTATTAGCTAACCACCATAGCAAAAGACACAACTTTTTTTCCCCACCATTTTTTTCCTGCATAGGTAGCTATCACAAATTCGACCAAATAAAGATATAAATAGTCACTAACCAAGAAACAACTTCATCAGATGACAGTCTGATAACATATTTATTGTATAGCATATGTTTTGTTCGAAAAATGTGCATATTTCAGGTATAACTCATAGTTTTACATTGCAGCCACCATCACAACTCTCAAAGCAACTAGAATAACTACAGAAACCAACGTGAATTACCTAAATACTCATCATAAAACATTTATGAAAAATACACAGCGTACAGCAAATGAAAGACAAAGATCTTGTGAATCCAGCCAATATTTCAGATTCTTTAAGTGTTTTACAGCGAAAACACAATTTAGCATTATATTAGCTTACTACAATAGCCAACCACACAGCAGCATTGATTCATGCACGTTAGCGATAGCGAATAAACCAGCAAAAGATATTAATTTTTCACTAACCTTCTCAAAACTTCATCAGATGACAGTCCTATAACATCATATTACACAATACATATAGAGTTTGTTCGAAAATGTGCATATTTAGCGGCACAAATCGTGGTTATACAATGAGAATAGTAGCCAAGCTGCAAAGAAAATGTCGGGAGAAATCTTGGGAGAGGCACCTAATCTAATCAATAACTAATCATTAACTTGACTAAAAAATACAGGTTGGACAGCAAATGAAAGATACATTAGTTCTTAATGCAACCGCTGTGTTAGATTTTTAAAATGAACGTTATTACGACATACAGCGTGCGTTAAAGCGAGACCGCACCAAAATTAATGGCGGAATAGTAGTTTAACATTTTTCAACAGAACAACGAATTAACATCATAAATAGTTCTTACTTTTTGATGAGCTTCCATCAGAATCTTGGGCAAGTTGTCCTTTGTCCAGAAGAATCGTTGCTCGGTTGTAGATTGTCGCCTTCAACTTTGGAATTAGCAGTAAACATTAGCCATGTGGCGAAGACGTGTCCAACTCACTATAACGCAGCACAAAGAAATATCCGAAAATCGCAATATACTGATATAAACTGATATAACTCGGTTTAAAATAACTACATTATGATGTCTTTAACACCTATATCGAATAAAATCAGAGCCGGATATATCTAAGGCCTATAACGAGAGCTTTTCAGAATGCCATCCTGAGGTCTGTCTTGCGCCATGACAAACGTTGAAAAGAGTGCACCCCACGTTCCAAGACCCTTTATATGGCCTCAGATCTGCCTAGCAACACCATTCCAATTCTCACTGCTTGCTGACATCTAGGGGAAGGCGTATGCAGTGCATGTCGACCAATAGAATACATGCAAATTAATAAACTGACCCTGGAACAGACTGCCTGATTTCAGATTTCTCACTTCCTGACAGGAAAATTGCTCCAACTTGAGTTCTGTTTTACTCACAGATATAATTCAAACGGTTTTAGAAACTAGAGAGTGTTTTCTATCCAATAGTAATAATAATATGCATATTGTACGAGCAAGAATTGATTATGAGGCAGTTTAATTTGGGAACGAATTTTTACAAAGTGAAAACAGCGCCCCCATATTGACAAGAAGTTAACCCTAAGTCCCTGGATAAGAGCATCTGCTGAATGACACATGTTTTTAGACCTATACATGCCTCCTGTAGGACCCTATTATCTGTGAACCGTACATGATACAGACGACATCCTGGTGTCCTTATAGTGTGCTCTAACATATGGAGTATGTCTAAATTCTGAAATAGACATTTTCACATTCCATTTATTCAACATTAAAACTACACTGCTCAAAAAAATAAAGGGAACACTTAAACAACACAATGTAACTCCAAGTCAATCATACTTCTGTGAAATCAAACTGTCCACTTAGGAAGCAACACTGATTGACAATAAATTTCACATGCTGTTGTGCAAATAGACAAAAGGTTTTACAATCTGATGGTCAACACATGCTGTTGTGGAATAGACAAAAGGTGGAAATTATAGGCAATTAGCAAGACACCCCCAATAAAGGAGTGATTCTGCAGGTGGTGACCACAGACCACTTCTCAGTTCCTATGCTTCCTGGCTGATGTTTTGGTCACTTTTGAATGCTGGCGGTGCTCTCACTCTAGTGGTAGCATGAGACGGAGTCTACAACCCACACAAGTGGCTCAGGTAGTGCAGCTCATCCAGGATGGCACATCAATGCGAGCTGTGGCAAGAAGGTTTGCTGTGTCTGTCAGCGTAGTGTCCAGAGCATGGAGGCGCTACCAGGAGACAGGCCAGTACATCAGGAGACGTGGAGGAGGCTGTAGGAGGGCAACAACCCAGCAGCAGGACCGCTACCTCCGCCTTTGTGCAAGGAGGAGCACTGCCAGAGCCCTGCAAAATGACCTCCAGCAGGCCACAAATGTGCATGTGTCAGCATATGGTCTCACAAGGGCTCTGAGGATCTCATCTCGGTACCTAATGGCAGTCAGTGGCGGTCTGCCAAACGCATCACCGGGGAAAACTACCTGCCCTCCAGGACACCTACAGCACCCGATGTCACAGGAAGGCCATAAAGATCATCAAGGACAACAACCACCCGAGCCACTGCCTGTTCACCCCGCTATCATCCAGAAGGCGAGGTCAGTACAGGTGCATCAAAGCTGGGACCGAGACAGAAGCTGTTCTTCAATCTCAAGACCATCAGATTGTAAAACAGCCATCACTAACATAGAGAGGCTGCTGCCAACATACAGACTCAAATCTCTGGCCACTTTAATAAATTGACTTTATAATGGTATCACTAGTCACTTTAAATAACGCCACTTTAATAATGTTTACATATCCTACATTACTCTCATATGTATATACTGTATTCTATACCATCTACTGCATCTTGCCTATGCCGCACAGCCATCGCTCATCCATATATTTATATGTACATATTCTTATTCATCCCTTTACATTTGTGTGTATAAGGTAGTTGTTGTGAATGTGTGAGATTACATGATAGATAGTACTGCATTGTCGGAACTGGAAGCACAAGCATTTCGCTACACTCGCATTAACATCTGCTAACCAAGTGTATGTGACCAATAAAATTTGATTTGATGTAGTCACCTGGAATGCATTTCAATTAACATATGTGCCTTGTTCAAAGTTAATTTGTGGAATTTCTTTCCTTCTTCCTTCTTTCTTTCCTTCTTTCTTTCCTTCTTGAGCCAATCAGTTGTGTTGTGACAAGGTAGGAGTGGTATACAGAAGATAGCCCTATTTGATAAAAGACCAAGTCCATATTATGGCAAGAACCGTTCAAATAAGCAAAGCGAAACAACAGTCCATCATTAATTTAAGACATGAAGGTCAGTCCATCAGGAATATTTCAAGTTTCTTCAAGTGCAGTCGCAAAAACCATCAAGCTCCCTGATAAAACTAGATCTAATGAGGACCGCCACAGGAACGGAAGACCCAGAGTTACCTCAGCTGCAGAGGATAAGTTCATTAGAGTTACCAGACTCAGAAATTGCAGCCCAAATAAATGCTTCACAGAGTTCAAGTAACAGACACATCTCAACGTCAACTGTTCAGAGGAGACAGAGTGAATCAGGCCTTCATGGTCGAATTGCTGCAAAGAAACCACTACTAAAGGAAACCAATAATAAGAAAAGACTTGCTTGAGCCAAAAAACATGAGCAAGGGACATTAGACTGGTGGAAATATGTCCTTTGGTCTGATGAGTCCAAATGAGAGATTTTTGGTTCCAACCGCCTTGTCGTTGTGAGACGCAGAGTAGGTGAACGGATGATCTCCGCATGTGTGGTTCCCACAGTGAAGCATGGAAGAGGAGGTGTGATGGTGCTTTGCTGGTTACACTGTCAGTGATTTATTTAGAATTCAAGTCACACTTAACCAGCATGGCTACCACAGCATTCTGCAGCGATATGCCATCCCATCTGCTTAGTGGGACTATCATTTGTTTTTCAACAGGACAATGACCTAACACACCTCCAGGCTGTGTAAGGACTTTGTGACCAAGAAGGAGAGTGATGGAGTGCTGCATCAGATGACCTGGCCTCCGCAATCACCCGACCTCAACCCAATTGAGATGAGTTGGACCGCAGAGTGAAGGAAAAGCAGCCAACAAGTGCGGGAACTCCTTCAAGACTGTTGGAAAAGCATTCCAGGTGAAGCTGGTTGAAAGAATGCCAAGAGTGTGCAAATCTGTCATTAAGGCAAAGGTTGGCTACTTTGAAGAATCTCAAATATAAAATATATTTTGATTTGTTTAACACTTTTTTGGTTACTACATGATTCCATATGTCTTATTTCATAGTTGTGATGTCTTCACTATTGTACAATGTAGAAAATAGTAAAATAAAGAAAAACCCTTGAATGAGTAGGTGTGTCCAAACTGTTGACTGGTACTGTATGTATTTTAACTCAGGATTAAAGTCCCTTAATGTGATGTCCTTGATTAACCTTTAACGAGTCACCAACCCGGATCCGGGATCACCCCCCACTCCCCCCCCACTGAGTAGCATAGCTAGCATAGCGTCACAAGTAAATTGTAGCATCTAAATATCATTAAATCACAAGTCCAAGACACCAGATGAAAGATACAGATCTTGTGAATAAAGCCACCATTTCAGATTTTTAAAATGTTTTACAGGGAAGACACAATATGTAAATCTATTAGCTAACCACGTTAGCATAAGACACAATTTTTTTACTCCAACAGTTTTTTCCTGCGTCAGTAGCTATCACTAATTCGACTAAATAAAAATATATATAGCCACTAACCAAGAAACAACTTCATAAGATGACAGTCTGATAACATATTTATGGTATAGCATAGTTTTTTTTTGAAAAATGTGCATTTTTCAGGTATAAATCACAGTTCTACATTGCAGCTGCAATCTGAAATAGTGCCGACGCAGCCAGAACAATTACAGAGACCAACGTCATATAACTAATTACTTATCTTAAAACATTTCAGAAAAATACACAGCGTACAGATATTGAAAGCCCAACATCTGGTGAATCCAAACAATATTTCAGATTTATTAAATGTTTTATAGCGAAAACAAAATGTAGCGCTAAATTAGCATAGCCACGCCAGCCAGAACCAGCTGGGCGCCCACGACCAGTTCACATGCACGACAGATATATGAAATAACATCGTAAATTGGGTCTTACTATTACTGATCTTTCATCAGAATGTTGATCAAGGTGTCCTTAGTCCTGATGAGTCGTTCAATCCATTCATAATGGCAACTTTCCCTCTTCATTTAGCATAGGTACTGGTCGACTGGCACGGATCTGTCCAAAGTAAAAAAAGTCACAGAACGGAACACGGCAAAACTCCCGAAAAAATTCAAATAATCTGATTAAACTATATTGAAAAAACATACATTAAGATGATATGGTCACATGTATCAAACAAACTTCGAGACGGAGATAGTTTTCATCCGTAACGGCAGCAAAACAGTAGACAATCGCACCTCCAAATAGCGCGATTCAGAGAACCGGAAGTTGTCGGTCACGCCAAAGAAATAGGTCTTATTTCACGTCAGTACAAGATAAACAAAAAATTTCTCCTCTGACGTCCTCTTGACACCCAGAGGAAGACGAATGAAGTGTGTTTCGGGTCATAGGTGGCGTGACCATATATAGGCAGAGCATTGAAGCGAGCATACACATCTTGCATTCTTCTTCTTGGTCAGGGAAAGTGCTGTCAAATGACTTCTGTTTCACTCAGAGACAAAATTGAAACGGTTTTAGAAACTAGAGATTGTTTTCTATCCAATGGTATTAATTATATGCATATAGTAAGAGCAATAATTGAATAAGAGGCAGTTTAATCTGTAGAGCAAATTATGCTAATGCGAAAAAAAGCACCCCCTGTATTCTCAAGAGGATTCTTGAGATTCTTCACATTTCTCAAGCCCACTTGGCCAGATGAACAGTTATATCCAGTATGCGTGTCGGTTACAGCACCTGCAGTGGGGTAACAGATCTGATAACACCATCTGTATGATGCAAGTGTGCATGTCAAACCGACACCATGCTTCCATAATGTGTCTGTTTTGACCTGAGGGGCCAACTTCTTTCCTGTTACGTGCGCTTCCTCTTTAACTTCTATCTCACCATAGACAAGCTTGGAAATACAGTATCTCCCTATCACACTGATTTACTGTCAAAGAAAGGAGGAACTCAATGAACGCCATACCTTGTTTTCTACGACAAAACCCTTATTCCCCCCCCTGATGCAATACTATATGACTATGTGTATTTTTACTGCAGCAGCTCCTCTCCTCTCCGTGCCATATCATTGGCTTTAGAGCACTTCTGAGGGTAAACTTCACATAGTATCTTCTTCAGGCTCCTTCATTACGCTGCAAGGAGACTTGTTCGCACCCAGAGGTTTCCATTACAGCCTGTGTGCTATCAAATATTGAGAGTGTACGTGATGCTCCACCACTTCTACTGCATGCAAGTGTCTTGGGAGCGCAGGGAGAGCAGGGAGCACTCAAAGCATTCTTTGATAAATTATTTGGTATTCATTACTTTCTTTTTATGTTCACATATCAGTCTCTTTGTTGTTTGTAGGGTACAGTAGCTAGAGTTTAATTTGTTTAATTACCAAAATGAAATGTGTCGTTTGAACTCAGTGAGTAGTCAGTGAGAGACAGTTATGCCTGTCACATGTCTGTGTGCATGTGTAAGAGGATAGAAGACAGGACAATAGGACAGAGGGGTAGGACAAGAGGTTACCTGACAGGAGTTTGTCCGGCACCTGTTTTTAGTTTGAATTTATCATAAGATTAAAGGAACTGCACATTAAACATTGCTTTGAAATATGTTTGGATGTGCATGGGAAAGTGGAGTAATACTCAATGAGAAAAGTGAGTAGTTGGCCATTATACCATTTTCCCATTTCTTTTGACTTTTCAATCCAACCTCAAACGTTTAGCTAAGTTTTCCAACTAAGAAAAGAAAACAACCATATTCAAATTGATTTCTCTCATATGCTTTGCTCTTAGCGTGCATGCTTCTGCTGGGATTGCACTGATTGAGATGGGCTAAAGTGTAACGGTTATATGGTTATCATATAGAAAATCTATACAATAGCTCAGTTAGCAAGAGAAGCACAAACAGACGTTAATATTTTGAGTGAATATTGCTCCACATGTCTTTGTTTCACCCTCAGCAAAATTACCTCTATGTATAAAATGTGGTTTGGACACAGACTGGTTCATAAATACGTCAATTTGTTTTTTCTCCAATGTCGTCATCTGCAGCCTTTTTCATTTTTCATGGAGCTGGCATTTTTCCCGGAGTCGTATTTTAGTCTGTGTTGACCTTCTCCATTTGAATTGCATTGTGCGTTGCCATCTCACTGAATAATTAATTTTCATTTGAACAAGCTGTCACATCACTTTTGAATCATCACATTGTAGTTGAAGTTCAGAGCTACTGTTATATAGTTAAATGGACTGACATGTCGGCCCTGAAAAAGGCCTCGTTTCTTGGTCCAAACAGTTCAAAGGAGGAGTCTAAAGGAGACCCTTATTTCCTCATTAGATTTGACATTTTAGTCATTTAGCAGACAGTTTTATCCAGAGCGACTCACTGGAGGGTTAAGGGTTTAAGTACCTTGCTTAAGGGCACCAACAGATTTTTTTTCACCTAGTCGGCTCCGGGATTCGAACCAGCGACCTTTTGGTTACTAGCCCAAAGCTCTTAAACACTAGCCTACCTGACATTCTCATAACTGTTATTCGTTGGAGTCAGGCAAAAAGATAATAGAATCTCCCTGATGATAAGAACTTCCGTCCAGGTTTGTGTGTGTGTGTGTGCGTGCGTGTGCGTGTGAGAGAGAGACAGAGAGCATTCCTGCAGCACCACATGAGATTTCACCTTGAGAGGACATTGGAGGCTGGTTAAGTGTCAATGTTTTCCCCTGCTCAGACTGTGCATGGTGTCCACAGGCTACAATAAAGAAGTAGAAAGGCTCCCGCCTGATGACGACTATGTGCCTGGAAAAGAGAACTTCCCTAATTTATTGTGCCATGGATCTCACCAGGTGGCATTAGACGTTAATGTTTTTATTTTTTTCTTGAATTATCCTTTGAACTGAAGGAAGATAATTTAGCTGTACAGTAGTCTCATTTTTACTTGCAAGATAGATTGTCATCTGCAGAAGTTGGAGCGAGAGATGGCGAGAGAGAGAGCCATGTATCTGTCAGGGGGAAACTAATAAAAACCGTTGAAAGATGTTGAAGCAGCGATTTTTACCGAGGGGAAAGTGGCTTATCCCAAATCAGCAGGATGTACAGCATGAGGACAAATACCACCGCCACCAATCTGCCTAACAAGAGACTAAACTCATCTGGGCCCAATGAATAATTGAATAATGTGTCCCACTGGCTGTGTCCGATGCAACCAACGCAGCCACCTGCCTCCCAGAGTCATTTTGGGGGGAAATTTAGTGTTTGGTTGGTGGTAGCTCACATTCCAGCACCAGAAGCAAATTGCCAGGCGCTTTCCCACAAGTGTATAATTCAAGAGTCACAGTTGGGAGAAGAGAGAAAAGAGCAAGGTTTGTAAGGGCACCGCAGGGCTGCAGGACAGTGGACTCTCCACTGGTATCTTTACTTAAATGCATTTCAGACCACAAAGGCAAGTCCTGCACTATTCCCTGGAAGAAATAGTCTCCCTACAAAGGTGTGGTAACAAACTGTACCTTGTCCTCTCCCAAAGAAAATTCCCCCTACTTACTGTACATTGCCTTGTTTTGGTATTTTTTTAGTTTTGGTATTTTTCAATATTTTTTATTTATTTATTTATTTTAGAAAATACTTCAACACTTTAAAAAAAACTGCATTGTTGATTAAGGGCTTGTAAGTAAGCATTTCACTGTAAGAAATATACCTGTTGTATTCGGCGCGTGTGACGAATACAATTGTATTAGTATCTTTGAACAGATAGTGGTTGAACTATAGACAGAGGGAAAGAGAAGATGGAGAGCCTATTCATCTATTATTCAGGGTTGTGTTTAACAGGAGGCCACTCCCACTCTTTTTTCTCTTGGTTGATCCCTAAGTGTCAGTGTTGTCTTCACACTTAATGTGTCTGTGTGATTAATTAACCGACAGAGTAGCTTAGCTCCATCAGAATGTGCAGCAGCCCTCTGAAGTACAGAATATTGCAGCTCTTAACTAGTCTTGTTAAATGCATATAGTGCTCATCAACCAACTGGGATTTAATCAATTAGATTCTCAGGGGACAGTAAAATTACCTGTCACCTTTGCTATGTAGTGCATCTCTGAGTATCAATGGGTGTGTATGCACCTTTGCATGTGTGTGTCGGTGTGCGTGTAAGTGTGTGTAAATGCTCAGGCGATTATTCATAGCTGGATGACTCTGCAGTGTGGAGTGCTGCTGCTGTTTTGTCTGTTACACACTCATTAATTAAAATGTGATTAATTAGGGAAGCAGTCTTATGATCCAAACAAACTGGGCCATGTGAACTTGGGCCGGCTAAAATTAACTCTTTAGTGATTCTGTCTTTCCCTTCTCGCTCTCTGGACAACTCTCTCTTCTTTTTCACCATCTTTTTACTTCAGAGGCCTGGCTTGAACCATAAGGATCTTTCTATTCACACGCACACACACAGTGCTTTGCAATTCCCCAGGCCAGGTCCTTGTCTTGTCTGTCTGGGAGCCACAGAGAGGTAGCTGAAGAAGAAACCTTCCGGAGCCTGCAGGCATAACCCAGACCAGAAAGAACCAGAACCAGCCAGAGAGCCATACTAAAGTGGAGAAGCACCACCTTCCCCTTCTCTCTCTCTCTCTCTCTCTCTCATACACCTGGTTGGCCTCTGTGTCTCTGCAGAACCACGGAGCTAATTGAATCAGTCTATGTAGTCGGCGAAGCAACAGTCTGAACTATTTTTAATGATGTTCGGAGAAGCAGCTAACCCTGTGGATCCATGGAGCTGCATGCTGATGAAGCGCTGAGTGCTGAGAGACGATGATCTCTCAGAACAAAGGTCCCGCAGTAATTGAAACAGGAGGTCTATTTGAAAGGACCTAACTGACTATATGCATATGCTGTATATTATTCACCTGACGCACAGAGACTGAACAATTTGCTTGAGATACCGTACGTAGGATTTGTAAGATCGATGGGAGATTTGTGCTATAATTCAAGTTATGTGTGCAAGTTAGGATTCGGAGTACTGTTCTTACATAACCTGTCTTGCACACTGACAAACTGATCTCAGTGAAACTCAGGGAACAGGATCAGGACAGGACAAAGGTTCTCTCTTGTCTAGAATAATACGGATTTAATCAAACACAGCCACTGTTTAAGATTATGATAGATTTGGGTAGACCATTGGAATCCAGAAGGGTTTTGGTTGACCTGAAGAATCCTGACTATGGTTGTTATGTAGTTAGGTTCAATATGAGATGATAATACATTATCACTGAATCATAATGTATAATACCTATCAACTTTGAATTAAGTGACACAATTTTTTTTAATGATTTATTATCTCTAGCTAATAATTCAGCTTGCATGAATCACAGCCGGGAGGTCAATAAGGTGTTAGTTATCTAGCTGACTTTTGGGTTGGTTAAACAGCCTCTGGCCCTATGGGTGACACTTCCTCACCAACATGTCCTCCTGTTTAATTACCCCCCACAGGGAATAAGAGCAGGAACAGCAGGAATAGGACTTCTCAAGGCACAGCACCGTTAGCTGCTTCATAATGAAAATACAATATGCCATTTAGCTAGCTAGTAGTAGGCTAGCATCTGTAGCTAACTAGCTAGCTTACACCAGTCAAATGAGAAGAAAGCTACAAGCAAAGGATGCTATGTAGTTAGCAAAATATACCTTTGTAAGTTTTTTATATTGCTGAAGTCATCTGAGTAAATTTAATCAGAGCACAAACAAATGAGCTAGCTAATGTACTTGGCTGCCATTATAGCCAGTTAGCTAGCCAACTAGCCCTTAGCTACCAGCCAAAATAACTGTACCATAGTTGTATAGATTGTCCACCAACCACAACTCAACGTTGACAATATAGCCTAGCTAGCTATATTCTTCCATAAAACTAAGTAAAGTTCACAGGTAACACCAAACTTTGGGGAACTGCCACGGTGCTAATTTATAATACATGCCATGGGCATTGCTCATCTAGCTAGTATGGCATGATACAGTCAAACTGGCTAGATTAGGGACGTGTGCAGCCAGATGTCAAGTTTCAGCACAAACACTGCTAGCGAGCCTACATTTCCTCAACCAAGACCAGCCTCTCACAACACAAACTGTAGCTGATAAAATTAATTGTCTTGCAAAGAAACAGTTAGCTAAGTAGCGCATTGCCTGTGCATTGCAATGAGTGTAATGTTAGACATGTTAGCTAACTAACTAATTAGCTAGATCAACACACGAGACAGACAAGTCGCTGTTCGAGCATCGAGAACAAATTCCAGCCCTTGCTTTATGATGTACTAATTCAGTACAGCCTCTTCTCTCAATGCAATTTGCACTGACTGATCAACAGTGTCAAGTTACTTTTCAGTGTGTTTCTGTGTCTCTCCAAAAATCGGAACCCTTACCCAGTAAGAAAAATGACATGTATAATCCAGACATTGAAGTTAGGTTCATTTTAGATTCTGAATGAAAGGTGAAAATACGTACTTTCAGGAATTTTAAAATATGTATTTTCCAGACATTGAAATCAGGTCAATTTTTGCTTCTGAAAGAATGTTGAAAATACTTTCTCTACTTTTTTTTTACTGTATTGGAATGTAATGCATTCTGCTGTGCTCTACCACTGGTTCTCAAACCTCTCCTCGGGGACCCCCAGATGTTTCACAATTTAAATGTAGCTCTGAACTAGTTATTCAAGATCTCAAAGATTAGTTGACAACTTGAATCAGGTGTGCTAGCCCTGGAATTACATGGAACGGCCTTGGGTCCACAGGGAGAAGTTTGAGAACCACTACTCTATTGTGCTGTCCAAACTTGTGAAACATAGATGTCTATGCTTGGGCCAAATCTAAACCAAACATAGACTTCTATGATTGGTTTAGATTTGGTCTGGACCAGACCAAAAACCTACGTCCATGGATGAGATTTCCTAAAAAACGTTACTTCGATACAGCTTTTACTTTTTTGTAGCAGGTTAGGATAACTAACCCAGCAGGTTAGGAGGATTAATGTAGCAGGTTAGGAGAATTAGGTTATGGTTAGGAAAAGGGTTAGGGTTAACAAAAATGCTCTCCTAATCTGCTATGAAAGTCACTTGTATTGAAGTAGCATGTTTTTAGGGAGTCCCGTCTGTGGACATTGAAATCAAGGCCGGTCCAGACCGCACAAAACAAAGACGTCCAAAAGACGTTGGCGTAGGTCCCCTTAGTGGGAAGTAGCCATCACCAAGTAAAAAACTGGAAGAGGGTCTGGGGGGACTTCCCCATACTTTTTTTCTTTCCAAATGCTCACTCAGCCAACTTGCGTGCTTTGAGAGTAACTTAAAGAAACTGGTATGTGCTTAATGTAAAGCAGCTGTTGATATTCACCCCTCCCCTCTTTAAGGGAGAATCCTTATGTTTTGCTTGAATGCAAATACCCATGTCTGTGAAGTAATTTCCAGGGCCCGGTTTCCCGATAGCAATGGTATTTAAAGCAATCAGCAGTAGAAACAAAAACAAAGGACACTCCCAAACCCTGTTTCTGTACAAATCTGAGGGATGGAGCTGGAGAAATGTAATCACTATCCAATTCATAGAGCTGTGGATGCAAGGATTGACCATCCATTATATAAAATTATAGTTTTAACCATGTTTTGAGGCAATATCCTGATTGTTTACAATTTTCTTTGTTTACAAGGATTGGAGTAAAACAAGCTTATATTTTGGGTTCTGATGGGGTACGACAGTTGAACTAAGCTCATGAGGCATTTAAGTTACATTGTTCAATAATCAATGTGTACATATCATTATTTCATGAGTTCAAAAATGGATGTAGCAACTGCTAATTGTGTTTAAAATGTTTTAATAATGCATAGTTTCTATAACGGCCGAAGAACTCACATGCGTTTCCCAAAACACCATGTTGGAAGAACTTTCACTTAGTGTGTCGTTAGAGTTAGGCCACTCTAGCATGTGTCGATACTGATAGGATCGAAAGGACAAGGTGGAAAGTTCCTCGGTGTACACATCACAAACAAACTGAAATGGTCCACCCACACAGATAGTGTGGTGAAGAAGGGGCAACCTCAGGAGGCTGAAGAAATGTGGCTTGTCACTTAAAACACTCACAAACTTCTATAGATACACAATTGAGAGCATCCTGTCGGGCTGTATTACCACCTGGTACGGCAACTGCACCGCCCACAACCACAGGGCTCTCCAGAGGGTGGTGAAGTCTGCAGAACACATCACCGGGGGCAAACTACCTGCCCTCCAGGATACCTACAGCACCCAATGTCACAGGAAGGCCAAAAAGATCATCAAGGACAACAACCACCCGAGCCACTGCCTGTTCACCCCGCTACCATCCAGAAGGCGATGTCAGTTAAGCTTTCTGCCAATATCAGATATGTCTATGTCCTGGGAAATGTTCTTGTTACTTACAACCCCATGCTAATCGCATTAGTGCACATTAGCTCAACCGTCCCGTGGTTGGGACACCGATCTGTAGAGATCCACAGAGAGGCTGCTGCCTACATACAGACTTGAAATCATTGGCCACTCTAACAAGTGGATCACTAGTCACTTTATTAATGCCACTTTAATAATGATGTTTACATATCTTGCGCTGCTCATCCCAGATGTATATACTGCATTTTATACCATCAGTCACGGCCCACCATATATTTATATATACATATTCTTATTCCATCCCTTTACTTAGATGTGTGTCTATTAGGTAGTTCTTGTGGAATTGTTAGATTACTTGTTAGATATTGCTGCACTGTCGGAACTAGAAGCACAAGCATTTCACTACACTCGCAATAACACTCACAGCACCATGTGTATGTGATTTGATTTCAAAGAAGGGCAGCACTGCTCTCGAATCAGCGTTCTCCATTCAAATCGTACCTTCAAATTAGATACTGACGACGGATCAGCTCCTAGAAATAAATTATCACCTATGGCTGCAAATATTTTAATGCTTAGGCTATGCACTAAATCTAATAATTGGCACATCATTGCGCCATGTTATTAGGCCTACATATCATGAAATTGAGGCCAAAATTAAAGACAGTAGACTACAAATACCAAATAGAACCAAATTGATTGATCATGAAATTGATTTCAATATGACTGAAATATATAGGCCTCTGTAG
This sequence comes from Salvelinus namaycush, assembly GCF_016432855.1. NCBI lineage: Eukaryota > Metazoa > Chordata > Actinopteri > Salmoniformes > Salmonidae > Salvelinus > Salvelinus namaycush. The sequence goes on from NC_052334.1 coordinate 16,402,367, forward strand.
CCTACTGTATGTATCTTTAAATGAACTCACCTCAGTTTTCATTGAACGCATAGTTTTACCCTTCCACATCAAACTCGACAAACCATTTCTGTATGGACCTCGCTTTGTCCACGGGAGCATTGTCATGCTGAGACAGGAAAGGGCCTTCCTCAAAATGTTGCCTCAAAGTTGGAAGCACAGAATCGTCTAGAATATCATTGTATGCTGTAGCGTTAAGATTTCCCTTCACTGGTACTAAGGGGCCTAGCAAGAACCATGAAATACAGCCCCAGCCCATTATTCCTCTTCCACCAAACTTTACAGTTGGCACTATGCATTGGAGCAGCTATCGTTCTCCTGGCATCTGCCAAACCCAGATTTGTCCATCGTACTCTCAGATGGCAAAGCGTGATTCATCACTCCAGAGAATGATTCCACTGCTCCCGAGTCCAATGGCGAAACGCTTTACACCACTCCAGCCGACGCTTGGCATTGCGCATGGTGATCTTAGGCTTGTATGTGGCTGCTCAGCCATGGAAACCCATTTCATGAAGCTCCCAACGAACAGTTGTTGTGCTGAAGTTGCTTCCAGAGGCAGTTTGGAACTCAGTAGTGACACGGAACCCAAACCGGCTGCGTGCGTGCGCCATCGTGCATAAATGTATTTGTCCCCCCACACCAAACGCGATCACGACACACAGGTTAAAATATCAAAACAAACTCTGAGCCAATTATAGGTCGAAAAGCATTAAACATTTCTGGCAATTTAGCTAGCTAGCTTGCACTTGCTAGCTAATTTGTCCTGGGATATAAACATTGAGGTGTTATTTGACCTGAAATGCACAGGATCCTCTACTCCAGCCAATTAATCCACCCTTAAAACTTCTTGTGAATAGGGGGCGCTGTTTTCACTTTGGGAAAAAATCGTGCCCAATTTAAACGGCCTCGTACTCTATTCTAGATCGTACAATATGCATATTATTATTACTATTGGATTGAAAACACTCAAGTTTCTAAAACTGTTTGAATTATATCTGTGAGTAAAACAGAACTCATTTGGCAGCAAACTTCCAGACAGGAAGTGAAAAATCTGAAAACGATGCTCTGTTCCAGGGCCTGCCTATTCAATTGCTTAATATTTATGGATTTGCATGCACTGCATACGCCTTCCACTAGATGTCAACAGGCAGTGGAAGGTGGAATGGGGTGTCTAGCTTGATCTGAGGTCGAACAAGAGCTCTTGGAATGACGTGACCAGAATTTCCTTTCTCTACCTAGGCGCGCGGGAAGGACATCAGCATTGGCTTCTGAAAAGCGTTCGGTATAGACGGTGGATGTCTCCTGCTCTGATTCTATTTGATAGATGTGATAAAAACATCATAAAGTAGTTTTTTTCAACCGAGTTGTATCAGTTTATTCAACGTTTATTGCGACTTTTGGAATTTTCCGTTCTTTGCGTCTGGAGAAGATGGGCATGTTCGCGCCACATGGCTAGCTAAGGTTGCTAATTCGACAGGAGAGAAGGACATTCTAAAACCAAACAACGATTTATTCTGGACAAAGGACTCCTTGTACAAGATTCTGATGGAAGCTCAGCAAAAGTAGGAACAATTTATGATGTTATTTCGTTATTCTGTGGAAAATGTTGAGTCCTATTTTCCGCCCTTTTTGCGGGCGCTGTCTCACTATAACGTAAGCTGTTTGTTATGGTAAGGTTATTTTAAAAAATCGAACACGGCGGTTGCATTAAGAACTAGTGTATCTTTCATTTGCTGTCCAACATGTATTTTTTAGTAAAGTTTATGATGAGTTCTTTGGTCAGATTAGGTGACTGTCCAAAATATCTCCGGAGATTCTGGTGAATCGATGCTACATATTCACAATGTATAACCACGGTTTGCAGCTCAAAATATGCACATTTTCGAACAAAACATAAGTGTATTGTATAACCTGATGTTATAGGACTGTCATCTGATGAAGTTGGTCAAGGTTAGTGATTAATTTTATATCGTTTGCTGTTTTTTTGCGATCGCTACCTTTTGCTGCTGATAAATGCATTTGTGTGTTTGGCTATTGTGGTAAGCTAATATAATGCTATATTGTGTTTTCGCTGTAAAACACTTAACAATATCTGAAATATTGGCTGGATTCACAAGATGTTTATCTTTCATTTGCTGTACACCATGTATTTTTCATAAATGTTTTATGATGAGTATTTAGGTATTTCACGTTGCTCTCTGTAATTATTCTGGCTGCTTTGGTGATATTTTTGATGGTAGCTGCAATGTAAAACTATGATTTATACCTCATATGCACATTTTCGAACAAAACATACATTTATTGTATAACATGTTATAAGACTGTCATCTGATGAAGTTGTTTCTTGGTTAGTGACTAATTATATCTCTATTTGTCGGTTTTGTGATAGCTACCTATGCGGTAGAAAACTGGTGAAAATATGCGTTGAGTCTTTTGCTATTGTGGTTAGCTAATAGAAATACATATTGTGTTTTCGCTGTAAAACATTTTAAAAATCGGAAATGATGGCTGGATTCACAAGATGTTTATCTTTCATTTGCTGTATTGGACTTGTGATTTCATGAAAATTATATTATATGATATCCCTGTCGCGTTAGGCTAGGCTATGCTAGTCAGCTTTTTTGATGAGGAGGATCCCGGATCCGGGAGAGAGAAGCGGTAGAGGATTTATTAATGGCTGGAGTGGAATGAGTGGAATGGTATCAAATATATCAAACATGGTTTCCATGTGTTTGATGCCATTCCATTTGCTCTGTTCCGGCCATTATTATGAGCCGTTCTCCCCTCAGCAGCCTTCTGTGGTAGACCTCTTCTACTGTAAATATGTATTATGGGGATTACGTAGATTACATTTAGTTACATTTAAATAAGTAACCCTTAAGGTTAATGTATATTGAATCAATTCATCTAACAGACCACCATTGCCATGTCTTACATGTCAGTATACATTGATCAAAATCGTATCATTGTGAGTAACAATATTGAACAATATATTAAATATTTTATATGATATATTTCCTATTCAACAAAACTGTATGAATACAACCTTCCTTATAAGTGTAAAATACATATTTGTAGATTTGCTGTTAAAAGTCTCTCTTGATCAAAATGTCTACCCCCATCGCTGTGAACATCTCACAGAACTCTTCTCATTCAGTGCCTTTATATTCTCCCTCTCCCTCTCTCTCCTTGTCCAATTTTTTTTGAGTGTACAAAACATTAAGAACACCTTCCTAATATTGAGTTCCACCCAATGTTCCCTCAAATGTTATTCGCCACTTGATCATTGTGAAAATTCGGTGCAACTTCCGGCATACGTTTACTGTGAACACTGAGGCTGTACCCGCTTTAAATTACAGTTTTAAAAGTGGCCAAGTTGGCTACTGTGGCTATTTGATCATAATATAGGCCTACCAAAGTGGCCTACCATCAAAAACAATGGAGAAAAATGCATCCCATAACATTTTTACATGGAAATAGCTGTTCTAGCAGCAAATGTCTCGTGTTCAATATAGGCATACATTCCATGAGATTAACAAAAATAAACATGCACGTCTTGACATTAAAGAGGGCGCTATTTACACTATGGGGGAAAAACGTGCCCAATTTAAACGGCCTCGTACTCTATTCTTGCTCGTACAATATGCATATTATTATTACTATTGGATAGAAAACACTCTCTAGTTTCTAAAACCGTTTGAATTTTGTCTGTGAGTAAAACAGAACTCATTTGGCAGCACACTTTCTGACCAGGAAGTGGAAAGTCTGAAAATTATGCTCTGTTCAAGGGCCTGCCTATAAATGGGCATGACACGTATGAGTATACATGCACGTCATACACCTTCCCCTAGATGTCAAGAGGACGTGAGAGAAGAAAGGAAGTGTTTATCTTGGTCTGAGGTGGAATAAATCATCTTGGCACGACGAGTCTTCCATTTTTTTTTCTTCTGGAGAGCGCGCAGATGGACCATTTTATGATGCTATTTCATATATCTGTCGAACTGTGTACTAGTAGTTTTGCGCCCAGGTTTTGGGCACTCGGTCGACATAACGTAAGCCTTATGTGGTAATGAAGTTATTTTTAGAATTCTAACACGGCGATTGCATTAAGAACTAGTGGATCTATCATTTCCTATACAACATGTATTTTTTTGTAATGTTTATGAATAGCTATTTGGTCAGAATAGGTGAGAGTCTAATATAAATATCCGCACATTCTGGGAAAAAGATGCTACGTTAGCATAATGGATAACCACTGATTTCAGCTCTAAATATGCACATTTTCGAACAAAACATAAGTGTATGTATAACCTGATGTTATAGGACTGTCATCTGAGGAAGGTTTATGAAGGTTAGTGAAAATTAATATCTTTTGCTGGTTTATTCGCTAACGCTAACGTGCCTATTGCTATCGCTAACGTGCCTTGATGAATGAATGCGGTTGTGTGTTTGGCTATTGTAGTAAGCTAATATAATGCTATATTGTGTTTTCGCTGTAAAACACTTAAAAAATCTGAAATATTGGCTGGATTCACAAGATGCTTGTCTTTCATTTGCTGTACACGATGCATTTTTCAGAAATGTTTTATGATGAGTTTTAGGTATTCCACGTTGGTCTCTATAATTACTCTGGCTGCTTCGGTGCTATTTTTGACGGTAGCTGTGATGGTAGCTGCAATGTAAAACTGATTTATACCTCAAATATGCACATTTTTCGAACAAAACATAGATTTATTGTGTAACATGTTATAAGACTGTCATCTGATGAAGTTGTTTCTTGGTTAGTTTGGTTGGTTCTTGGTTAGTTAGGTTGGCTTTGTGCATGCTACCTGTGCTGTGAAAAATGTCTGTCCTTCTTTGTATTTGGTGGTGAGCTAACATAAATATACGTGCTGTTTTCGCTGTAAAACATAAAAAAAATCGAACATGTTGACTGGATTCACAAGATGTGTATCTTTCATTTGCTGTATTGGACTTGTTAATGTGTGAAAGTTAAATATTTCTAAAAAATATTTTTTGAATTTCGCGCTCTGCCTTTTCAGTGGAATGTGGGAGGAGTTCCGCTAGCGGAACGCCTGGGCGAGACAGGTTAACCTTTTGTCAATAGGGGGAGCTGTTAGCACTATTTTTTTCTTGACGTTTCCAAATTAAACTGCCTAGTACTCAATTCTTGCTCGTACAATATGCATATTATTATTATTATTGGATAGAAAACACTCTCTAGTTTCTAAAACCGTTGGAATTATGTCTCTGAGTGAAACAGAACTCATTCTACAGCACTTTTCCTGCCAGGGAGTGAGATTTCAGAAATCTTGGCCTCTGTTCCCAGGTCAGTTTATAAGTCCCTGTGAATGCTGTGGGGCTACAAACACTGCCTACGCCTTCCTCTAGATGTCAGTAAGTGGTGACAATTTGAATGGGGTCGATTGCGCAATCTGGGACCTTATATTAGAGCCTGGGGCGGAAGTGCCTTTCTTTTCAGCCGTGCGCTCGACGCAGAGTGGACGTCGGACTGGCCTCCTTCCAAGCTTTGGTTTAGCCACTTCTATATCCCGGGTCATGTTTTTATTCGTTATAGGTGTTAAAGACATCATAAGGTAGTTAATTTAAACCGATTTATAGCAATTTATATCCGTTTATTGCGATTTTCTGGCATTTCTTTGTGACGCACTTTCAAGAGTTGGACACTTTTCCAGTACATGCCGAACGTTAGTGGCCATTTCGACAGGACAAGAGGACATCTTTCGACCAAAAGACGATTAGACCGGAGAAAGGATACATTGCCCAAGATTCTGATGGAAGCTCAGCTAATAGTAAGAACTATTTATGATGATAAATCGTTGTTCTGTTGAAAAATGTTAAACGCATATTCCGCCATTTTTTTGGGGGTAGCTTCGCTTTGGCGCACCCTGTATTGCACAGTAAGGATAATTTTAAAAATGTAATTCAGCGATTGCATTAAGAACTAATTTGTCTTTCAATTGCTGTCCAACTTGTATTTTTTTAGTCAAGTTTATGAATAGTTTTCGATAAAAATAGGTGTCTTTCCAAGATGGCGCCGGGCAGATTGCTTGAGTAGTTGGACAGTATTTCCATTGTGTAAGCACGATTTGTGCCGCTAAATATGCACATTTTCGATCAAACTCTATATGGATTGTGTAATATGATGTTACAGGAGTGTCATCGGAAGAATTCTGAGAAGGTTAGTGAAAAAATTAATATATTTTGGTGGTGATAACGCTATCGCTGTTTTTGCCTTGAATCAATGCTGGGGTAATGTTTGCACATGTGGTATGCTAATATAACGATTTATTGTGTTTTCGCTGTAAAACACTTAGAAAATCTGAAATATTGTCTGGATTCACAGGATCTGTGTCTTTCAATTACTGTACGCTGTGTATTTTTAAGAAATGTTTTATGATTAGTAATTAGGTAATACACGTTGCTCTCTGTATTTATTCTAGTCGAGTTGTGATGGTGGGTGCAATTGTAAACGATGATTTATACCTGAAATATGCACATTTTTCTAACAAAACATATTTATTGTATAGCATAGGTTATCAGACTGTCATCTGATGAAGTTTTTTCTTGGTTAGTGGCTATCAATATCTTTATTTGGTCGAATTGGTGATAGCTACTGGTGGAGAGAAAAAATGGTGGACTAAGAAAAATGGTGTCTTTTGCTAACGTGGTTAGCTAATAGATTTACATATTGTGTCTAACCTGTAAAACATTTTAAAAATCAGAAATGATTGCTGGATTCACAAGAAGTGTATCTTTCATCTGGTGTCTTGGACTTGTGATTTAATGATATTTAGATGATACTATTTACTTGTGACGCTATGCTAGCTATGCTAGTCAGCTTTTTTACTGGTGGGGGTGGTGGGGGGTGCTCCCGGACCCGGGTTTCTGAGGAAGTAGAAGTTAACTTCTTATGGCTGCAAGGGGCAGTATTGAGTAGCCTGATAAAATGTGTCCATTTCAAACGGCCTCGTACTCAATTCTTGCTCGTACAATATGCATATTATTATTACTATTGGATAGAAAACACTCTCTAGTTTCTAAAACCGTTTGAATTATTTCTCTGAGTGAAACAGAACTCATTCTGCAGCACTTTTCCTGACCCGGAAGTTCAAAGTCTGAAATCGATGCTCTCTTCCTCTTCCTGCCTATAAATGGGCACGAGCTATTAGTATACATGCACGTCATACACCTTCCTCTGGGTGTCAAGAAGGCTGTGAGAGAAGAAATGAGGTGATTATCTCGATCTGGGATGGAATAAATCCTCTTGGAATGACATGTACCCCATTTCCGGTACTCTGAAGAACGCGATTTGGACAGTGGGGTTGCCTTTTGTTTTGCTGACGTTATAGGCGACTATTATTTCCGGCTTTGATTTTATTTGATACATGTCACCATATCATCGTAAAGTATGTTTTTTCAATATAGTTTCATCAGATTATTGAAATTTTTTCGGGAGTTTTGCCGTGTTCCGTTCTCTTCCGTTTGTTTACATGGAGAGATCCGTGCAACCCGGCTAGCGCGCTTGCTAAATGGAGAGAGAAAGTTGCCATTCTGAATCCAAACAACGACTCATCTGGACAAAGGACACCTTGTTCAACATTCTGATGAAAGATCAGCAAAAGTAAGACCCATTTTATGATGTTGTTTCATATATCTGTCGTAGTCGCCGGCGCCCAAGTGTTTCTGGCTATTGTGCTAAGCTAATATAACGCTACATTTTGTTTTCACTGTAAAACACTTAATAAATCGGAAATATTGTCTGGCATCACAAGATGCCTGTCTTTCATTTGCTGTACACTATGTATTTTTCAGAAATGTTTTATGATGAGTAATTAGGTATTTGACGTTGGTGTCTGTAAATATTATGGCTGCTTTCGGTGCAATTTCTGAATGTAGCTGCATTGTAAACTATGATTTATACCTGAAATATGCACATTTTTCGAAAAAAACATATGCTATACAATAAATATGTTATCAGACTGTCATCTGATGAGGTTGTTTCTTGGTTAGTGGCTATTTATATCTTTATTTGGCCGAATTTGTGATAGCTACTGATGGAGTCAAAAACTGATGGAGTAATAAAAGTGGAGTCTTTTGCTAACGTGGTTAGCTAATAGATTTACATATTTTGTCTTCCCTGTAAAACATTTAAAAAATCGGACATGTTGGCTGGATTCACGAGATGTGTACCTTTCATATGCTGTATTGGACTTGTTAATGTGTGAAAGTTAAATATTTAAAAAATATATATTTTGAATTTCGCGCCCTGCACTTGAAGTGGCTGTTGTCATAAGTGTACCGACGTCGGGCTTGCACGCCAAACAGGTTAACCTGTCTCCTCCCCTTCATCTACACTGATTTAAGTTCATTTAACAAGTGACATCTATAAGGGATCATCATTATCACCTGGATTCACCTTGTCAGTCTATGTAATTGAAAGAGCAGGTGTTCATAATGTTTTGTAGGCTCTGTGTATGGCTCAAAGGTAGTCTGAGTTCCCGTGCTCTACTGATCTTATTTCAAAGCAACTTTATTTTCCGCTGAGAAAATGATAGAACTCAGTTTTAGCACATAACTTTCATGGCTCCAAACATGGTTTTCACTTACACTTACAGTTTTGTGTACTGAGTACTAGAAATAGTGTCATGACTTCCGCCGAAGTCGGTCCCTCTCCTTGTTCGGGCGGTGTTCGGCGGTCGACGTCACCGGCATTCTAGCCATCGCCGATCCACTTTTCATTTTCCATTTGTTTTGTCTTTGTTTTCTACACACCTGGTTTCTATTCCCCAATTACATGTTCATTATTTAACCTTTTGTCAATAGGGGGTGCTATTTGCACTTTGTAATAATTTCGTTCCCAAATTAAACTGCCTCGTACTCAATTCTTGCTCGTACAATATGCATATTATTATTACTATTGGATAGAAAACACTCTAGTTTCTAAAACCGTTTGAATTATTTCTCTGAGTGAAACGGAACTCATTCTGCAGCACATTTCCTGTCAGGAAGTGAGATTTCTGAAATCGAGGTCCCTGTTCTGAGGTCAGTTTATAAGTCCCCATGTAAGCTATGGGGCTACATGCACTGCATACGCCTTCCTCTAGATGTCAGTAAGCGGTGAGAATTTGAATGGACTGGATTGCGCAATCTGGGACACTATAAAGGCTCATGGAACGGAAGTACCGTTCTTTTCAACGGGGCGCCTGGCGCAAGAGGGACATCACAATGGCGTCCTGCAAAAGCTTTCGTTTTAGCAGTTCTATATCTCCGGTCATGTTTTTATTCGTTATAGGTGTTAAAGACATCATAAGGTAGTTAATTTAAACCGACTTATAACAGTTTATATCAGTTTATTGCGATTTTCTGGGATTTCTTTGTGACGCGCTTTCACGAGTTGGACACCTCTCCAGTGGGTGGCTATCGTTAGCTGCTATTTCTACAGGAGAAGAGGACATCTTTCAACCAAAAGACGATTGTTCTGGAGAAAGGACACCTTGCCCAAGATTCTGATGGAAGCTCAGCAAATAGTAAGCAATCTTTATGTTGTTAATTCGTATTTATGTTGACAAATGTCAAATAATAATTCCGCCATGAAATTCGGTGCGGTCTCGCTTTAGCGCACGCTGTATGTTGAAGTAACGTTAATTTTAAAAATGTAACACAGCGATTGCATTAAGAACTAATTTGTCTTTCATTTGCTGTCCAACCTGTATTTTTTAGTCAAGTTTTGGATTAGTTACTGATTAGAATAGGTGCCTCTCCAAAGATTTCTCCCGACATTTTCTGGGCAGCTTTGCTACTTTTCTCATTGTATAACCACAATTTGTGCCGCTAAATATGCACATTTTCGAACAAACTCTATCTGCATTGTGTAATATGATGTTATAGGACTGTCATCTGAAGAATTCTGAGAAGGTTAGTGAAAAAATTAATATCTTTTGGTGGTTTATACGTTATCGCTATTTTTGGCTTGAATCAATGCTGTTGTGATGTTTGCTATTGTGGTAAGCTAATATAACGCTATATTGTGTTTTCGCTGTAAAACACTTAGAAAATCTGAAATATTGGCTGGATTCACAAGATCTGTGTCTTTCATTTGCTGTACGCTGTATATTTTTAAGAAATGTTTTATGATGAGTAATTAGGTAATACACGATGGTCTCTGTAGTTATTCTAGTTGCTTTGGTGAGAGGTGTGATGGTGGCTGCAATGGTAAACTATGATTTATACCTGAAATATGCACATTTTTCTAACAAAACATATTTATTGTATAGCATATGTTATCAGACTGTCATCTGATGAAAGTGTTTCTTGGTTAGTGGCTATTTATATCTTTATTTGGTCGAATTTGTGATAGCTACTGATGCAGTAAGAAAATGGTGGAGTAAAAAAAGTGGTGTCTTTTGCTATCGTGGTTAGCTAATAGATTTACATATTGTGTCTTCCCTGTAAAACATTTTAAAAATCAGAAATGATGGCTGGATTCACAAGATGTGTATCTTTCATCTGGTGTCTTGGACTTGTGATTTAAGGATATTTAGATGCTACTATTTACTTGTGACGCTATGCTAGGCTATGCTAGTCAGCTTTTTTACTGGTGGGGGTGCTCCCGGACCCGGGATTGGGAGGAAGTAGAAGTTAACCCTCTTTTCCCCCATGTTTGTGTGCGTGTTAGTATATAATGTTCAGGTCGTTACTTGTTGGCTGGTATTGTTTGCCGGGTTCGTTATTACGCCCGTTATTTACAAGTGACCGGTAATTTCACGCACCTTTAGTATTTGTTTTATACTGGTGCTGTTCGTGGAATAAATTACCTTGTCCACTCATCTCTGCTCTCCTGCGCCTGATTCCATGCACCAGTTACCCACAGCCTGACAGAAACACGCACCCAGCAGGAGCAGTTACCCCGGTACTAGGGGTTGAGGAGCGCGTTCAGCAGTATGCGGCGATGCTACAACATCTCGGCACCGCCATGGATCGCGTCCTACAGACGATGGAGCGCTGGGAGAGAAGAGGAGTTCCTCCAGCGCCTCCACCAGCACCACCAAGGACACCACTGATCACCCCTCCTTCACCCGGTTCCAGTGGGATTCGGTTCTCCATTCCGAGGGAGTACGATGGGAAGGCAGCGGGATGTCAGGGTTTGCTACTCCAACTGGAGCTCTACCTGGCGACCGTGCACCCGGCTCCTTCGGGCCGCGATACCGTGTCTGCCCTCATCTCCTGTCTCTCGGGAAAGCTCTGGATTGGGCCAACGCCGTATGGGAGGAAGGAGGAGAAGTGCGGGACCAATTTGAGGATTTCACCTGCCGCTCTGCCCTGAAGCGGTGGGTGAAATCCTCAAACTGGTCCCGCATCCCGCATCCCGTTGTAGCATCGCCTCATGCTGCTGAACGCGCTCCTCAACCCCTTTACCAGGATTTCACCCGCCGCTTCAGGGCACAGAGGCGGGTGAACGTCTCGTGCACCTGAGGCAGGGGACAAGGAGCGCACAGGATTTCGCATTGGACTTCCGGACCCTGGCCGCCGGCGCGGGGTGGAACGACAGGGCCCTGATTGATCACTACCGTTGTAGTTTGCGTGAGGACGTCCATCGGGAGTTGGCCTGTAGGGACACAACTCTGACCTTCGACCGGCTGGTGGACATGTCCATAAGGTTGGATAACCTGCTGGCTACCCACGGATGTCCAGATCGGAGTCTGTCGATTCCATCCCCCAGCACCATCGCTCCGACGCCCATGGAGCTGGGAGGTTCTGCAATTAGGGCGACCGGAGGAGGGGCCGATCCATGCACCATCTGTGGCCGCAGAGGGCACACTGCCGGTCGGTGCTGGGGAGGTTCCTCTAGGAGTCGAGGCAGCAGGCAGGGCACTCTCGTGTCACCCCAGGTGAGTCGGTACCAGGCTCACCTGGGGTCCCCTGTTGCTCACCTGTTTTTGTTTATTAATTTTACTGAGTTTTCCCCACATTCACAGCATAAGGAGCTCGTAGATTCAGGCGCAGCTGGGAATTTTATTGACAGATCATTTGCCCATAGTTTAGGGATCCCCATTGTTCCTGTGGATATACCTTTCCCTGTGCACACCCTAGATAGTCGACCATTAGGGTCAGGGCTAATTAGGGAGGCCACCGCTCCACTGGGCATGGTTATGCAGGAGGGAATCAGTCTCTTCCTTATTGATTCTCTTGCGTTTCCCGTGGTGCTGGGCCTACCCTGGTTGGCCTGTCATGACCCCACTATTTCGTGGCAACAGAGGGCTCTCACGGGGTGGTCATGAAAGTGCTCAGGGAGGTGTTTAGGGGTTGCTGTCTGTGCTACTATGGTGGAAGGTCCAGACCAGGTCTCCACCGTGCGCATCCCCTCTGAATATGCCGATTTGGCTCTCGCCTTCTGTAAAAAGAAGGCGACTCAATTACCAGCCCATCGACGGGGGGATTGTGCGATAAATCTCCTTGTAGACGCAACACTTCCCAGGATTCACGTGTATCCCCTGTCGCAAGAGGAGACGGTGGCTATGGAAACATATGTCTCCGGATCTCTGGGGCAGGGGTACAGCCCTCCACTTCACCTGCCTCCTCGAGTTTCTTTTTTGTGAAAAAGAAGGATGGAGGTCTGCGCCTGTGTATTGACTTTCGATGTACAGTTACCCGCTACGGCTCATCGCCAGTGTGATCGAGTCAATGCACGGGGCGCGCTTCCTCACAAAATTGGATCTCAGGAGCGCTTACAACCTGGTGCGTATCCGGGCGGGAGACGAGTGGAAGACAGCATTTAGTACCACCTCAGGGCACTATGAGTACCTCGTCATGCCGTACGGGTTGATGAATGCTCCATTAGTCTTCCAGGCCTTTGTAGATAAGATTTTCCGGGACCTGCACAGGCAGGGTGTAGTGGTGTATATTGACGACATTCTGATATACTCTGCTACACACACCGAGCATGTGTCCCTGGTGCACAAGGTACTTGGTAGACTGTTGGAGCATGACCTGTACATCAAGGCTGAGAAATGCCTGTTTTTTCAACAGTCCGTCTCTTTCCTAGGGTACCGCATTTCCACTTCAGGGGTGGAGATGGAGAGTGACCGCATTTCAGCCATGCATAATTGACCGACTCCCACCACGGTAAAGGAAGTGCAGCGGTTTTTAGGGTTTGCCAACTACTAACGGAGGTTTATCCGGGGTTTTGGTCAGGTAGCGGCTCCCATTACCTCACTGCTGAAGGGGGGACCGGTGTGTTTGCAGTGGTCGGCTGAGGCGGACAGGGCTTTTGGTCACCTGAGGGCTCTGTTTACCTCGGCTCCGGTGCTGGCTCATCCGGATCCCTCTTTGGCGTTCATAGTGGAGGTGGACGCGTCCGAGGCTGGGATAGGAGCCGTGCTCTCTCAGCGCTCGGGTACGCCACCAAAGCTCCGCCCCTGTGCCTTCTTTTCGAAGAAGCTCAGCCCGGCAGAGCGAAACTATGACATGGGGGACCGGGAGCTGTTGGCTGTCGTCAAGACCTTGAAGGCGTGGAGACATTGGCTTGAGGGGGCTAAACACCCTTTTCTCATCTGGACTGACCACCGCAATCTGGAGTACATCCGGGCGGCGAGGAGACTGAACCCTCGCCAGGCAAGGTGGGCAATGGTCTTTACCCGTTTTGTCTTCACCCTGTCCTACAGACCAGGTTCCCAGAACGCTAAGGCAGACGCACTGTCCCGAATGTATGACACAGAGGAGCGGCCCATGGATCCCATTCCCATACTCCCGGCCTCTTGCCTGGTGGCACCGGTAGTGTGGGAGCTGGATGCGGACATCGAGCGGGCGTTACGTACAGAGCCCACTCCCCCCCAATGTCCAGCTGGGCGTCTGTACGTACCGTCTGCTGTCCGCGACTTTTTGATCTATTGGGCCCATACGTCACCCACCTCTGGTCATCCGGGTATCGGTCGGACAGTGCACTGTCTTAGTGGGAAGTACTGGTGGTCCACTTTAGCTAAGGACGTAAGGGTTTATGTCGCCTCCTGCTCGGTGTGCGCCCAGTGCAAGGCCCCTAGGCACTTACCCAGAAGGAAGTTACAACCCTTACCCGTTACACAACGGCCGTGGTCGCACCTGTCGGTGGATTTCCTAACGGATCTTCCTCCATCACAGGGTAACACCACGATCCTGGTCGTTGTGGATCGGTTTTCTAAGTCCTGTCGTCTCCTCCCTTTGCCCGGTCTCCCTACGGCCCTACAGACTGCGGCGGCCCTGTTTACTCACGTCTTCCGGCACTACGGGGTGCCTGAGGACATAGTATCTGATCGAGGTCCCAAGTTCATGTCAAGTTTCTGGAGGGCGTTCATGGAATGTCTGGGGGTCTCGGTCAGCCTTACCTCAGGTTTTCACCCCGAGAGTAACGGGCAGGTGGAGAGAGTGAACCAGGATGTGGGTAGGTTTCTGTGATCGTATTGCCAGGACCGGCCAGGGGAGTGGGCGGCGTTCATACCCTCGCTCCGCCACTCTTTTACTAACCTCTCCCCCTTCCAGTGCGTACTGGGGTACCAGCCGGTTCTGGCGAGGTTCCTGCGGTGGACGACTGGTTTAGGCGCTCGGAGGAGACATGGGACAGCGCTCATGTGCACCTTCAGCGGGCCGTGAGGCGTCAGAAAGCGAGCGCAGACCGCCACCGCTATGAGGCCCCGGTGTTTGTACGGGGGGACTGGGTCTGGCTCTCAACCCAAAACCGACCTCGGGGACGACCCGGAGGACGAGGCGCAGGGCAATCTGGATGGAGATGGTGGAAATCCCGCAGCGTCATAGGGTCCAATACGTCCTCCACCGGCACCCAGCATCTCTCCTCCGGAGAGACGACCCGAAACCTGCCCCTCCGCCTGCCCTGCCGGAAGATGGGCCCACGGTTTGTGGGGCCATTCAAAGTCCTGAGGAGACTGAACGAGGTTTGCAACAGGTTACAGCCTTCCCCAGATTACCGTATTAACTTCTCTAGGGTATGTGGGACGGTAGCGTCCCACCTCGTCAACAGCCAGTGAAACTGCAGGGCGCCAAATCCAAAACAACAGAAATCCCATAATTTTAAATTCCTCAAGCATTACAAGTATTTTACAGCATTTTAAAGCTACACTTGTTGTAAATCCAGCCAAAGTGTCTGATTTCAAAAAGGTTTTATGACGAATGCACACCAAACGATTATGTTAGGTATGAGCCAAGTCACAGAAAAAGACAGCCATTTTTCCAGCTAAAGAGAGCAGTAACAAAAAGCAGAAATAGAGATAAAATGAATCACTAACCTTTGATGATCTTCATCAGATGACACTCATAGGACTTCATGTTACACAATACATGTATTTTTTGTTTGGTAAAGTTCATATTTATATCCAAAAATCTGAGTTTAGGCAAGACGCTACTGTCTCACTTGGCAGAAAGCCTGAGAAAATGCAGAGCGCCATATTCAAATTAATTACTATAAAATCAAACTTTCATTAAATCACACATGAAAGATAACAAATTAAAGCTACACTGGTTGTGAATCCAGCCAACATGTCAGAATTCAAATAGGCTTTTCGGCAAAAGCATACGATGCTATTATCTGAGTATAGCACAATAGTAAACAAAGAGAGATAAGCATATTTCAAGCCTGCAGGCTCGACACAAAACGCAGATATAAAAATATAATTCATGCCTTACCTTTGACGAGCTTCTGTTGTTGGCACTCCAAAATGTCCCATAAACATTACGAATGGTCCTTTTGTTCGATTAATTCCGTCGATATATGTCCAAAATGTCCATTTATTTGCCGCGTTTGATCCAGAAAAACACAGGTTCCAACTTGCTCAAACTTGACGACAAAATGTCTCAAAGGTTACCTGTAAACTTTGCCAAAAAATTTCAAACTACTTTTGTAATACAACTTTAGGTATTTTTTAACGTTAATAATCGATAAAATTGAAGACGGGATGATCTGTGTTCAATACAGGATTAAAACCAAATGTAGCTAGCCTTCTGGACATGCGCTTCAATCAAACAGGACACCTGGAGTGACTTGACTTCAAGATGGCCGTATTTCTTCATTACACAAAGGAATAACCTCAACCTATTTCTCAGGACTGTTGACATCCAGTGGAAGACGTAGGAACTGCAAGCAATTCGCTTAGAAATCTGGTTTCACATTGAAAAGAGAGTGACCTCAACAACAACAAAAAATCTGAATGGTTTGTCCTTGGGGTTTCGCCTGCTAAATAAGTTCTGTTATACTCATAGACATGATTCAAACAGTTTTAGAAACATCAGTGTTTTCTATCCAAATCTACTATTAATATGCATATCTTATCTCCTGGGGATGAGTAGCTGGCAGTTGAATTTGGGTATGCTTTTCATCCAAACGTGAAAATGCTGCCCCCTACCCTAGAGAAGTTAACACCTCGTTCCATGTGTCTCTCCTCAGGCCGGTGGTGGCTGGTCCCCTCCAGGAGTCTGAGGTGCGGGAGGTTCCTCAGCCCCCTCTGGACATCGATGGGGCCCCGGCGTATGCAGTTTGAGCCATACTGGACTCGAGGCGTCGGGCAAGGTGCCTTCAGTACCTCGTGGAGTGGGAGGAGTACAGTCCAGAGGAGAGATGCTGGGTGCCGGTGGAGGACGTATTGGACCCTTCGATGCTGCGGGATTTCCACCATCTCCATCTAGATCGCCCTGCGCCTCGTCCTCCGGGTCGTCCCCGAGGTCGGTGTCAACGCGCAGCTCCAGTGGGGAGTACTGTCACAACTTCCACCGAAGTCGATCCCTCTCCTTGTTCGGGCGGCGTTCGGCGGTCGACGTCACAGGCTTTCTCGCCATCGCCGATCCACTTTTCATTTTCCATTTGTTTTGTCTTTGTTTTCTACACACCTGGTTTCTATTCCATAATTACATGTTTATTATTTAACCCTCTGTTTCCCCCATGTTTGTGTGCATGTTAGTATATAATGTTCAGGTCCTTACTTGTTGGCTGGTATTGTTTGCCGGGTTCGTTATTACGCCCGTTATTTACGAGTGACCAGTAATCTCACGCACCTTTAGTATTTGTTTTATACTGGTGCTGTTCGTGGAATAAATTACCTTGCACACTCATCTCTGCTCTCCTACGCCTGATTCCATGCACCAGTTACCCACAGCCTGACAAATAGACATGGGAGGGAAAATTAATTCCTTCCCCATCTTGTCCTGTACATTTTTTCCTGCACTGTCCTGATCCTGCAACAGTTCTCTATCCGCAGAACTTTTCTGTCCCTTCCCAATAAAAATCACTCCATCTTGTCCCGTGCTAATTTTTGTGCGAAATATGAAGGTTATTGTATTTGTTTCGGAAATATTTACAATTATTTCAGTAATGCAATATGCGACTGTGATATGTGGTCGTCTTACCTATTTTACTGTAGGCCTAAATCGCTCTGGATAAGAGAGTATTCTAAATCACCTAAATGTACTGTAGATGGATTAAGGCTGGAGGATGAGGACAGAGACCCCAGCAGGATGGTCTTCTCAGCACAGCACCAGCATAAATCTGTAGCCTACAGCTGAGCACAGTGCATTAACATTTACAACATATTAACATTTACAACATGGACATAAAACATACATGAAAAACCTGAGCGTCAGTACTGCGTAAGGCAATCTATTTTTATTTCACTCTTCACCTCAGATTGCACTGGTTTAGTTAAATACCCAAACAATTGGGCTTGACTGTAATGTTTTTTGGGAGTAGAGCAGTTATGCCACTGTCCTACTCACCAGCTTATTTGGTTATTAAACTGCAGCATTTTTTACAAGCCCTGTACTCCGTTCCTTCATTGTCAAAGGCAAATCCATCAAGTTTAGTTATAACATAACTCTTTCCATGGCTCTAATGGTAATGTTAGTGATGGATCCTTGGCTGCATCAAGACATTGCAATTCCTCTACTGAAGGCTTCACCATTTAGCCTACTAACCCAGGTTTGCATCTGGGGTAGCCTAGTGACTGGCTACAATTTGAGTGAGGCGGGAGAGTGAGCCATCTGAAAGGGGAGGGGAAAATTACTTTTTTGTTCATTTATTTTTATTACGCAAACTTTGATAGGCCTACCCTGCACAATTGTTTTTTCATGAAATGCTCCAGACATTAGATAATTTTGACCCCAAAAAATGTTTATAACTATTCCTTTACTGCCCCTTCCTGTAGACTGTTAATCCTGTCCTGTCCCAAACCTGACTCTAGACTCTCATTCCTGCCTTTATTCCATGGGACCCAAGACACACAAAGTCCTGTTCCTGTGCAACCTCTACTGAGTACAGCACCTGTGTGTCACATTTACATTTAGTCAATTAGCAGGCGCTCTAATCGAGAGCGACTTACAGGTAGTGCTTTCATCTTAAGATAGCTAGGTGGGACAACCACATATCTCAGTCATAGTAAGTACACTTGTCCTCAATAAAGTGTACTGAGCAACAACAACAAAAAATGCAACATGTAAAGTGTTGGTCACATGTTTCATGAGGTGAAATAAAGATCCCCAAAATTGTATATACACAAAAAAAGCTTTTTCGGGTTTTGTGCATACATTTGTTTACATCCCTGTTAGTGAGCATTTCTCCTTTGCCAAGATAATCCATCCACAAGACAGTGTGGTTTATCAATAAGATAAGGGTCTTGACCTGACTGCAGTTCAGTGGGCAAATGCTCACCTTCGATGGCCACTGGCACGCTGGAGAAGTGTGCTCTCCGTGGATGAATCCCGGTTACAACTGTACTGGGCAGATGGCAAACAGCAAACATGACGTTGTGTGGGCGAGTGGTTTGCTGATGTCAACATTGTGAACACAGTGCCCCATGGTGGCGGTGGGGTTACAACGAACACAATTGCATTTTATCGATAGCAAATTGAATGAACCCCGTGTCGCAAGGATTTGTACACAATTCCTGGAAGCTGAAAATGTTCCAGTTCATCCATGGCCTGCATACTTAACAGACATGTCACCCATTGAGCATGTTTGGGATGCTCTGGATCAACGTGTAAGACAGAGTGTTCCAGTTCCCGCCAATAACCAGCAACTTCGCACAGCCATTGAAGAAGAGTGAGACACTATTTCACAGGCCACAATCAACAGCCGTATCCCCTCTATGCGAAGGATATGTGTCATGCTGCATGAGGCAAATGGTGGTCACACCAGATACTGACTGGTTTCCTGATCCATGCCCTTACCTTTTTTTAAGGTATTTTTGAGAAACAGATGCATATCTGTATTCCCAGTCATGTGAATCTCATAGGTTAGGGCCTAATGAATTTATTTCAATTGACTGATTTCCTTATATGAATTGTAACTCAGTAAAATCTTTGAAACTGTTGCATGTTGTGTTTATATTTTTGTTCAGTGTAGTGATCAATAGTCAGTGCTAGTAGGGAAACTGCGAGTGTTAGTTCACAAAAGGCAAGTTTTAGCTCTAGTTTTTGTCACAGAAAATGTTGCTTGCTAACTAGCCAGCTATTCAGTAGTAGGACGTGGGTAATTGAATAAAGAAGTAGATCATTATCATTTACATATTATTTGTGTGTCACAGTTAATCTGTTCTGCCTTCCGTCATTATGGACACAGCTGCTATGCTATAACACTCCTTTCATGGCAAATGAGCTGCACTTGACTGTGTGTGTGCGTGTGTGCTCGGAACTTGGAAAGGATCCATCTATGGAAATGTGCTATGGCTGTGTGTGTTGTGTTGTGAGATGCTGTGGCTGTATGACTCACATTTTGCCACCCAGGGGTCGGTGCCCAGCCCGTGGTAGCCCTCCCTCCTCCTTCTGTTGGCTGCTGTTCACTGATTAATGACTATATCAGCGGAGGTCATGCAAAGCATGTGGCGGAATAATTGGTACAATCAAGGAGAGGTCTTGCTTACCTGAAACCAGCAGTTGCAAGATTTTTGCATAATGTCCTTTCACTTGGCAAGTGATCTGAATTAATTGCTCATATGATAAGATAAGGAGCGGGGGGGGGTGATACTGAGAGCTTCCTTCTTGACAGGACTGTTGTTTACCGTCATTACCTCATGTAATTATTAAGTTGATTTTTTGCTAAATGCTTAATGTATGAAAATGTTATTCTCTGAAAGGAAACATGCTGTAAAGGGCTCTCCTGTCTTCATCGTGATTGACACTTGAAAATACTTCCTAAAGAATACATCCAATAAAGGACTCCCCTCCACTACCGTTTGTGATGAAAGGGTTCATTCAGAATTGAAAGTGGAGAGAGAAGTACACAAGATAAATAGCTCTATCTGGACTATTGTAAGTAGTCAAATTAATTCTGCTCATTTAAATACATCTTATTTAACTGAAGGAAGTATGAATTCCTATGTTTCAAGACGTCCTCTGTGAGGAATGACCAAACCTTCGATAGAAGAGTAGTCTCAAATACTTGCGTTCAACGATCACCAGCAATCACCAAAGAGAGAAGCTTTATTTACAATCATGTTCAGTGAAATGCATGTCAGTGGAACTTACCATTTATGTAAACATGTGCATATGCTTTACATTTACTGTTCAGTCTGTTTTCATTTGATTGCCTTAGCATGTCAATCATATAATAGGCTAATCAATGAGAGATCAACTCACTATTCTAAAATACATTTAAAGGACAATTCCACCATTTTATAACCAGTTATTATGCTGTTAGCATATATGCACTACTGTAAGATTTGATACACATTTTGATGTTTTATTATTTTTGTTAGTCATACTGCACGATTCCTAGTTTTGTCATTTTGTAAGTTTCTGCATTTCCCTAGACTACAGTATACTAAAGTATACTTCCTGTCCGGGTTGGCGCCCCCCCCCCCTTGGGTTGTGCCGTGGCGGAGATCTTTGTGGGCTATACTCTGCCTTTTCTCAGGATGGTAAGTTGGTGGTTGAAGATATCCCTCTAGTGGTGTGGGGGCTGTGCTTTGGCAAAGTGGGTGGGGTTATATCCTGCCTGTTTGGCCCTGCCCGGGGGTATCGTCGGACGGGGCCACAGTGTCTCCCGACCCCTCCTGTCTCAGCCTCCAGTATTTATGCTGCAGTAGTTTGTGTCGGGGGGCTAGGGTCAGTTTGTAATATATGGAGTATTTCTCCTGTCTTATCCGGTGTCCTGTGTGAATTTAAATATGCTCGCTCTAATTCTCTCTTTCTTTCTCTCTCTCGGAGGACCTGAGCCCTAGGACCATGCCTCAGGACTAACTGGCCTGATGACTCCTTGCTGTCCCCAGTCCACCTGGCCGTGCTGCTGCTCCAGTTTCAACTGTTCTGCCTGCGGCTATGGAACCCTGACCTGTTCACCGGACGTGCTACCTGTCCCAGACCTGCTATTTTCAACTCTCTAGAGACAGCAGGAGCGGTAGAGATATTCTGAATGATCGGCTATGAAAAGCCAACTGACATTTACTCCTGAGGTGCTGACCTGTTGCACCCTCGACAACCACTGTGATTATTATTATTTGACCCTGCTGGTCATTTATGAACATTTGAACATCTTGGCCATGTTCTGTTATAATCTCCACCCAGCACAGCCAGAAGAGGACTGGTCAACCCTCATAGCCTGGTTCCTCTCTAGGTTCTGGCCTTTCTAGGGAGTTTTTCCTAGCCACCGTGCTTCTACACCTGCATTGCTTGCTGTTTGGGGTTTTAGGCTGGGTTTCTGTGCAGCACTTTGTGACATCAGCTGATGTAAGAAGGGCTATATAAATACATTTGATTGATTGATTGACTACGAACCCCAGGTTCCATTTCACCTCCCAGGATGCAATGCTCCACCCAGTCTGCAGTTAGCTTAGCATTCTAGCAAGCCCAGACAAAGCTTGTGTCATAAATTATGAGTGCATTTCACCTTACTTTTGGGTTGTAATCATTTTGTAATGCTTGCATGAATATCATGCTGAATATATGTTAATGTCAGTAACCACGTTTCCATCAATCCATTAGATGTGGATGAATTACCTTACCCATTAAAACAGTCACGACCAGGCTGAAAGAAACGGCCGTGGAATTTTATAAGTTCTGCCGACAGACAATTTGTTTGTTCGACATGGTGGAATCTTTTTGAGTCTGTAAAACTAATTATGCGAGAAATGACGATGGAAACGCCTTTATGTGCAAATATTGATATAATAACCATCATATCGAAGTAAACTTGGAGTTATGCAATGATATGTTGTGTGGTCCTCCCACTGCGACTGGGAAAAGCATGCAGTTTATTATGCTACAGATTAAATAAGTTACGATGAACTTCACAGGGTGGTGAATGTGTAAGGTGATCAGCTTGATGCTCCTTTCCAATAAGCTATGGAATTGTTTTAAGAAGGTCATACCAAGGATAATTTTGCTATTTGATTTTACATTTTAAGACCCCTTGAAGAATAAAAAATATATACACTGCTCAAAAAATAAAGGGAACACTAAAATAACACATCCTAGATCTGAATGAATGAAATATTCTTATTAAATACTTTTTTCTTTACATAGTTGAATGTGCTGACAACAAAATCACACAAAAATTATCAATGGAAATCAAATTTATCAACCCATGGAGGTCTGGATTTGGAGTCACACTCAAAATTAAAGTGGAAAACCACACTACAGGCTGATCCAACTTTGATGTAATGTCCTTAAAACAAGTCAAAATGAGGCTCAGTAGTGTGTGTGGCCTCCACGTGCCTGTATGACCTCCCTACAATGCCTGGGCATGCTCCTGATGAGGTGGCGGATGGTCTCCTGAGGGATCTCCTCCCAGACCTGGACTAAAGCATCTGCCAACTCCTGGACAGTCTGTGGTGCAACGTGGCGTTGGTGGATGGAGCGAGACATGATGTCCCAGATGTGCTCAATTGGATTCAGGTCTGGGGAACGGGCGGGCCAGTCCATAGCATCAATGCCTTCCTCTTGCAGGAACTGCTGACACACTCCAGCCACATGAGGTCTAGCATTGTCTTGCATTAGGAGGAACCCAGGGCCAACCGCACCAGCATATGGTCTCACAAGGGGTCTGAGGATCTCATCTCGGTACCTAATGGCAGTCAGGCTACCTCTGGCGAGCACATGGAGGGCTGTGCGGCCCCCCAAAGAAATGCCACCCCACACCATGACTGACCCACCGCCAAACCGGTCATGCTGGAGGATGTTGCAGGCAGCAGAACGTTCTCCACGGCGTCTCCAGAATCTGTCACGTCTGTCACGTGCTCAGTGTGAACCTGCTTTCATCTGTGAAGAGCACAGGGCGCCAGTGGCGAATTTGCCAATCTTGGTGTTCTCTGGCAAATGCCAAACGTCCTGCACGGTGTTGGGCTGTAAGCACAACCCCCACCTGTGGACGTCGGGCCCTCATACCACCCTCATGGAGTCTGTTTCTGACCGTTTGAGCAGACACATGCACATTTGTGGCCTGCTGGAGGTAATTTTGCAGGGCTCTGGCAGTGCTCCTCCTGCTCCTCCTTGCACAAAGGTGGAGGTAGCGGTCCTGCTGCTGGGTTGTTGCCCTCCTACGGCCTCCTCCACGTCTCCTGATGTACTGGCCTGTCTCCTGGTAGCGCCTCCATGCTCTGGACACTACGCTGACAGACACAGCAAACCTTCTTGCCACAGCTCGCATTAATGTGCCATCCTGGATGAGCTGCACTACCTGAGCCACTTGTGTGGGTTGTAGACTCCGTCTCATGCTAACACTAGAGTGAAAGCACCGCCAGCATTCAAAAGTGACCAAAACAGGAAGCATAGGAACTGAGAAGTGGTCTGTGGTCACCACCTGCAGAACCACTCTTTTATTGGGGGTGTCTTGCTAATTGCCTATAATTTCCACCTTTTGTCTATTCCATTTGCACAACAGCATGTGAAATTTATTGTCAATCAGTGTTGCTTCCTAAGTGGACAGTTTGATTTCACAGAAGTGTGATTGACTTGGAGTTACATTGTGTTGTTTAAGTGTTCCCTTCAGTGTTCCCATTTTTCTGAGCAGTGTATAAAACAATTATTTGATGAACATTTTTGGGGAGCCTTACTGCTATTAGCCCATATAAGAAAGATCAGGAAACATTTGCTGTTGTCTTTTACATGTATTTAACCAGATATATACTTCCATAAAAAATTGAATGGTACCGGGGGACCTTCAGACTAGTCTTGTGAAGACAGTGGGCGTCCTAAAGCAAAAACAACTGACATGTACGCACACATTCGTGAGAATCTCACCTTTCCACAGAGGGGTCAAATTAGTGTGTAGCCCAAACTGTTCGGACCTACAGAAGTTGGTCGATCGGCTATACCGACTTCAGACTAGTCCCAAGACACTTGTGGGGGTCGTAGAGCAAAACGGAGAAGCCCATTTTGTTCGCGAGAGTCTCATCTTTCCATTGAGGGTAACATAATAGTTTATATGCCAAACCGTTTGGATGCTACAGATGATTTTGTGAAAAGTGATTTCGGGATGTCTAATGGTCTGGCAAACACTGCTCTAGCTCTTTCACCTTTCACCCCATATGCAGAAGTGCGACATCAGCGGATGCAGTGGGGATGCGGTGGATTGACACATATCAAATGCAAATAAACAGATATGTCTAGCATAAAATTACAGATTTTTATGGCCATTTTTGTATTATGCTAATTTGATCTCCTCGTGGGGTGGACATCGACTCTAGGTGGTAACTTGTATTTTTCTTTTGGTACATACGAATTTAACGGCAAAAGTAATTTTTATGTGCACTACAACATCACACCCAGCCTTTTCTGCGCAAAAAGTATGTTTGATGAAAACACAGCTCTGGTGGGAAAATGTGCATATTGTTTTATGCAGAATTTAGAATATTAGCATGAAAATCTGTTGCAAATTGGATGGAAACCTAGCTAGTGTCACCAATCAACTGCATTACACCAAAACAAGTATTTAGATACTAACGAATGCTAACCATAAGTTACTGTATCTGATAGTTAGCTAGCTTCTTGAGCCTAGGGGGGCGCCATTTCGACTTTGTAATAATTAGTTCCCAAATTAAACTGCCTCGTACTCAATTCTTGCTCGTACAATATGCATATTATTATTACTATTGGATAGAAAACACTCTCTAGTTTCAAAAACCGTTTGAATTATTTCTCTGAGTGAAACAGAACTCATTCTGCAGCACATGTCCTGTCAGGGAGTGAGATTTCAGAAATCGAGGTCCCTGTTCTGAGGCCAGTTTATAAGTCCCCATGTAAGCCATCGGGCTACATGCACTGCATACGTCTTCCTCTAGATGTCAGTAAGCGGGGAGAATTTGAATGGAGTGGATTGCGCAATCTGGGGCCCTTTATAAGACCGTGGAACGGAAGTACCGTCCTTTTCAACGGTGCGCCTGACGCAAGAAGACATCACAATGGCGTCCTGCAAACGCTTTCGTTTTAGTAGTTCTATATCTCCGGTCATGTTTTTATTCGTTATAGGTGTTAAAGACATCATAAGGTAGTTAATTTAAACCGACTTATAGCAGTTTATAGCAGTTTATTGCGATTTTCTGGGATTTCTTTGTCATGCGCTTTCACGAGTTGGACACCTCTCCAGTTGGTGGCTAACATTAGCGGCTATTTCGACCGGACAAGAGGACATCTTTCAACCCAAAGACGATTGTTCTGGAGAAAGGACACCTTGCCCAAGATTCTGATGGAAGCTCAGCTAATAGTAAGCAGTCTTTATGCTGTTAATTCGTACTTATGTTGACAAATGTCTAATAATAATTCCGCCATGAATTTCGGTGCGTCTCGCTTTAGCGCACGCTGTATGCTTGAAGTAACGTTAATTTTAAAAATGTAACCCAGCGATTGCATTAAGAACTAATTTGTCTTTCAATTGCTGTCCAACCTGTATTTTTTAGTCAAGTTTTGGAATAGTTACTGATTAGAATAGGTGCCTCTTCAAAGATTTCTCCTGACATTTTCTGGGCAGCTTTGCTACTTTTCTCATTGTATAACCACGATTTGTGCCGCTAAATATGCACATTTTCGAACAAACTCTCTGCATTGTGTAATATGATGTTATAGGACTGTCATCTGAAGAATTCTGAGAAGGTTAGTGAAAAAATTAATATCTTTTGGTGGTTTATACGTTCAAGCTATTTTTGCCTTGAATCAATGCTGTTGTGATGTTTGCTATTGTGGTATGCTAATATAACGCTATATTGTGTTTTCGCTGTAAAACACTTAGAAAATCTGAAATATTGTCTGGATTCACAAGATCTGTGTCTTTCAATTGCTGTACGCTGTGTATTTTTAAGAAATGTTTTATGATGAGTAATTAGGTAATACACGTTGCTCTCTGTAGTTATTTTAGTCGCTTTGGTGATGGTGGCTGCAATGGTAAACTATGATTTATACCTTAAATATGCACATTTTTCTAACAAAACATATGCTATACAATAAATATGTTATCAGACTGTCATCTGATGAAGTTGTTTCTTGGTTAGTGGCTATTTATATCTTTATTTGGTCGAATTTGTGATAGCTTACTGATGGAGTAAAAAACTGGTGGAGTAAAAAAAGTGGTGTCTTTTGCTAACGTGGTTAGCTAATAGATTTACATATTGTGTCTTCCCTGTAAAACAT
Organism: Salvelinus namaycush; assembly: GCF_016432855.1. Taxonomy (NCBI): domain Eukaryota; kingdom Metazoa; phylum Chordata; class Actinopteri; order Salmoniformes; family Salmonidae; genus Salvelinus; species Salvelinus namaycush. The sequence continues at coordinate 16,428,995 of NC_052334.1, forward strand.
TTTAAAAATCAGAAATGATGGCTGGATTCACAAGATGTGTATCTTTCATCTGGTGTCTTGGACTTGTGATTTAATGATATTTAGATGCTAGTATTTACTTATGACGCTATGCTAGGCTATGCTAGTAGCTTTTCTACTGATGGGGGTCCTCCCGGATCCGGGTTTGGGAGGTGTTAGAGGCTAGCATGCTTGATAGCCTGACTACTACATCCAGTTTAATCTTAGTGACTGTTTTAAAAAATTGTCCAAACAATGGTCATGGCTCACATCAACACCATCATCCCGGAAACCCTAGACCCACTCCAATTCCCATACAGATCCACAGATGATGCAATCTCAATCGCACTCCACACAGCCCTTTCCCAACAGGATAAAGGAACACTTATGTGAGAATGCTGTTCATTAACAACAGCTCAGCGTTCAACACCATAGTGCCTCAAAGCTCATGACTATGCTAAGGACCCTGGGACTAAACACCTGTCACGCTCTGACCATAGAGAGCACTCGGGGTTCTCTATGGTGTAATACGTCAAGGCGTGACTAGGGGGGTTTCTAGATATTATATTTCTATGTTGGTGTGTGTGTATGGTTCCCAATTGGAGGCAGCTGATAATCGTTACCTCTAATTGGGGATCACACTTAGTGTGTCCTTTTTCCCACCTGCTATGGGGGATATTGTTTTGTATGAGTGCCTATGTGCGCTATGTATTTCACGGTCGGTATATCTTTGTTGTTTTGGAAGTTTCACTATCATTAAAATGTGGAACTCTACTCACGCTGCGCCTTGGTCCAATTATTCATACAACGGTCGTGACAACACCTCCCTCTGCAACTGGATCCTGGACTTCAAGATGGGTAGGAAACAACACATCTGCCATGCTGATCCTAAACACTGGGGCCCTTCAGGGGTGCGTGCTTAGTCCCCTCCTGTACTCCCTGTTCACTCACCACTGCGGCCAAGCACAACTCCAACAACATCATCATTAAGTTTGCTGACGACACAATGGTGGTAGGCCTGATCACCAGCAACGATGAGACAGCCTATAGGGAGGAGGTCAGAGACCTGGCAGTGTGGTGCCAGGACAACAACCTCTCCCTGAACATGAGCAAGACAATGGAGATTATCGTGGACTACAGGACAATTAGGGCGAAACACGCCGCCATTCACATGGACAAGGCTGTAGTGGAGCGGGTCGACAGTTTCAACTTCCTTGGTGTCGACATCACCAATAAACTATAATGGTCCAGACACACCAAGAAAGTTGTGTAGAGGGCACGACAACGCCTTTTCCCCCTCAGGAGACTGAAAAGATTTGGCAAGGGTCCCCAGATCCTCAAAGTTATACAGCTGCACCATCAAGAGCATCCTGACCAGTTGCATCACCGCCTGTTATGTCAACTGCTCGGCATCTGATCGTAAGGCGCTACAGAGGGTGGTGCGTACTGCCCAGTACATCACTGGGGCCAAGCTTCCTGCCATCCAGAACCTATATACTAGGCGGTGTCAAAGAAAAAAACTGTCAAAGACTCCAGTCACCCAAGCCGTAGACTGTTCTCTCTTTTACCGCACAGCAAGCGGTACCGGAGCGTCAAGTCTAGGTCCAAAAGGCTCCTTAACAGCTTCTACCCCCAAGCCATAAGATTGCTGAACAATTAATCAAATGGCCACCCGGACCATTTGCATTGACACCCCCCCCCCCCCCCCCCCTCACCTTAGTTTTTACGCTGTTTGTTATCCATGCATAGTCACTTTACCCCTACATACAGTTGAAGTCGGGAGTTTACACAATTCCTGACATTTAATACCAGTAAAAAATCCCTGTCTTAAGATCACCACTTTATTTTAAGAATGAGAAATGTCAGAATAATAGTTGAGAAAATGATTTATTTCAGCTTTTATTTCTTTCATCACATTCCCAGTAGGTCAGAAGTTTACATGCACTCAATTAGTATTTGGTAGCATTGCCTATAAATTGTTTAACTTGGGTCAAACGTTTCTTCCCACTGTCACGCCCTGACTTTAGTTATATTTGCTTTCTTAATTATTTGGTTAGGGCAGGGTGTGACAAGGGGTGCTTTGTTTAGTTTTTGTATTGTCTAGGGGGTTTTGTCTTGTCTAGGGTTTTTTGTTATCTATGGGGATTTTGTATTGTCTAGGGGTTGTAGGTTTATGGTGGCCTGAGTGGGTTCCCAATCAGAGACAGCTGTTTATCGTTGTCTCTGATTGGGGAGCCTATTTAGGTTGCCATTTTCCATGTTGGTTTGGTGGGTAGTTGTCCATGTTAAGTTGCCTGTGAGCACTACGTTGGCTTCACGTGTTCGTTTGATGGTTATTGTTTTGGTGGCGAATTCTTATATTAAACAAGTATGTACGCTCAAAACGCTGCGCCTTGGTCCACTCCTTTAAACGGCCGTGACACCCACAATAAGTTGGGTGAATTTTGGCCCATTCCTCCTGACAGAACTGGTGTAACTGTGTCAGGTTTGTAGGCCTCCTTGCTCGCACACGCTTTTTCAGTTCTGCGCACAAATGTTCTATAGGATTGAGGTCAGGGCTTTGTGATGGCCACTCCAATACCTTGACTTTGCTGTACTTAAGCCATTTTGCCACAACTTTGGACGTATGCTTAGGGTCATTGTTCATTTGGAAGACCTATTTGCGACCAAGCTTTAACTTCCTGACTGATGTCTTGAGATGTTGCTTCAATATATCCACATCATTTTCCTCCCTCATGATTCCATCTATTTTTTGAAGTGCATCAGTCCCTCCTGCAGTAAAGCACCCCAACAACATGATGCTGCCACCCCTGTGCTTCACGGTTGAGACAGCGTTCTTCGACTTGCAAGCCTCCCCCTTTTTCCTCCAAACATAACGATGGTCATTATGGATAACCAGTTCTATTTTTGTTTCATCAGACCAGAGGACATTTCTCCAAAATGGTTTTGGAGCAGTGGCTTCTTCCTTGCTGAGTGGCCTTTAAGGTTATGTTGATATAGGACTCGTTTTACTGTGGATATAGATACTTTTGTACCTGTTTCCTCCAGAATCTTCAGAAGGTAATTTGCTGTTGTTCTGGGATTGATTTGCACTTTTCGCACCAAAGTACGTTCATCTCTAGGAGACAGAACGCTTCTCCTTCCTGAGCGGAATGACAGCTGCGTGGTCCCATGGTGTTTATACTTGCGTACTATTGTTTGTACAGATGAACGTGGTACCTTCAGGTGTTTGGAAATTGCTCCCAAGGATGAACCAGACTTGTGGAGGTCTACAATTTATTTTCTGAGGTCTTGGCTGATTTATTTTGATTTTCCCAATATGTCAAGCAAAGAGGCACTGAGTTTGAAGGTAGGCCTTGAAATACATCCACAGGTACACCTCCAATTGACTCAAATGATGTCATTTAGCCTATCAGAAGCTTCTAAAGCCATGACATAATTTTCTGGAATTTTCCAAGCTGTTTAAATGCACAATCAACTTTGTGTATGTTAACCTCTGCCCCACTGGAATTGTGATACAGTGAAATAACCTGTCTGTAAACAATTGTTGGAAAAATTACTTGTGTCATCCACAAAGTAGATGTCCTAACCAACTTGCCAAAAGTATATCAAATCAAGTTTATTTTATATAGCCCTTCGTACATCAGCTAATATCTCGAAGTGCTGTACAGAAACCCAGCCTAAAACCCCAAACAGCAAGCAATGCAAAAACTCCCTAGAAAGGCCAAAACCTAGGAAGAAACCTAGAGAGGAACCAGGCTATGAGGGGTGGCCAGTCCTCTTCTGGCTGTGCCGGGTGGAGATTATAACAGAACATGGCCAAGATGTTCAAAATGTTCATAAGTGACAAGCATGGTCAAATAATAATCAGGAATAAATGTCAGTTGGCTTTTCATAGCCGATCATTAAGAGTTGAAAACAGCAGGTCTGGGACAGGTAGGGGTTCCATAACCGCAGGCAGAACAGTTGAAACTGGAATAGCAGCAAGGCCAGGTGGACTGGGGACAGCAAGGAGTCATCATGCCCGGTAGTCCTGACGTATGGTCCTAGGGCTCAGGTCCTCCGAGAGAGAGAAAGAAAGAGAAGGAGAGAATTAGAGAGAGCCAAGATTTTCAAAATGTTCATAAATGACAAGCATGGTCAAATAATAATCAGGAATAAATGTCAGTTGGCTTTTCATAGCCGATCATTAAGAGTTGAAAGCAGCAGGTCTGGGACAGGTAGGGGTTCCATAACCGCAGGCAGAACAGTTGAAACTGGAACAGCAGCAAGGCCAGGTGGACTGGGGACAGCAAGGAGTCATCATGCCCGGTAGTCCTGACGTATGGTCCTAGGGCTCAGGTTCTCCGAGAGAGAGAAAGAAAGAGAGAAGGAGAGAATTAGAGAGAGCATACTTAAATTCACACAGGACACTGGATAAGACAGGAGAAGTACTCCAGATATAACCAACTGACCCTAGCCCCCCGACACAAACTACTGCAGCATAAATACTGGAGGCTGAGACAGGAGGGGTCAGGAGACACTGTGGCCCCATCCGATGATACCCCCGGACAGGGCCAAACAGGAAGGATATAACCCCACCCACTTTGCCAAAGCACAGCCCCCGCACCACTAGAGGGATATCTTCAACCACCAACTTACAATCCTGAGACAAGGCCGAGTATAGCCCACAAAGATCTCCACCACAGCACAAACCAAGGGGGGGCGCCAACCCAGACAGGAAGATCACGTCAGTAACTCAACCCACTCAAGTGACACACCCCTCCTAGGGACGGCATGAAAGAGCACCAGTAAGCCAGTGACTCAGCCCCTGTAATAGGGTTAGAGGCAGAGAATCCCAGTGGAGAGAGGGGAACCGGCCAGGCAGAGACAGCAAGGGCGGTTCGTTGCTCCAGAGCCTTTCCGTTCACCTTCACACTCCTGGGCCAGACTACACTCAATCATATGACCTACTGAAGAGATAGGTCTTCAGTAAAGACTTAAAGGTTGAGACCGAGTCTGCGTCTCTCACATGGGTAGGCAGACCGTTCCATAAAAATGGAGATCTATAGGAGAAAGCCCTGCCTCCAGCTGTTTGCTTAGAAATTCTAGGGACAATTAGGAGGCCTGCGTCTTGTGACCGTAGCGTACGTGTAGGTATGTACGGCAGGACCAACTCGGAAAGATAGGTAGGAGCAAACCCATGTAACGCTTTATAGGTTAACAGTAAAACCTTGAAATCAGCCCTTGCCTTAACAGGAAGCCAGTGTAGGGAAGCTAGCACTGGAGTAATATGATCAAATTTCTTGGTTCTAGTCAGGATTCTAGCAGCCGTATTTAGCACTAACTGAAGTTTATTTAGTGCTTTATCCGGGTAGCCGGAAAGTAGAGCATTGCAGTAGTCTAACCTAGAAGTAACAAATGCATGGATTAATTTTTCTGCATCATTTTTGGACAGAAAATTTCTGATTTTTGCAATGTTACGTAGATGGAAAAAAGCTGTCCTTGAAACAGTCTTGATATGTTCGTCAAAAGAGAGATCAGGGTCAAGAGTAACGCGGAGGTCCTTCACAGTTTTATTTGAGACGACTTTACAACCATCAAGATTAATTGTCAGATTTAACAGAAGATCTCTTTGTTTCTTGGGACCTAGAACAAGCATCTCTGTTTTGTCCGAGTTTAAAAGTAGAAAGTTTTCAGCCATCCACTTTCTTATGTCTGAAACACAGGCTTCTAGCGAGGGCAATTTTGGGGCTTCACCATGTTTCATTGAAATGTACAGCTGTGTGTCATCCGCATAGCAGTGAAAGTTAACATTATGTTTTCAAATAACATCCCCAAGAGGTAAAATATATAGTGAAAACAATAGTGGTCCTAAAACGGAACCTTGAGGAACACCGAAATGTACAGTTGATTTGTCAGAGGTGTAGGAGTAAATGAGACACATAGATAACACATAAAGGCATAGGACAGCTGAACATTAAAAAAAACAGACCACACGAAGAGAAGAGACACATAGTCTGCTGATTCCATTAAGAGACACACATACCAGAGAAATATGCACCTAGGGCAACTGGACACACTAGACATATAGTCTGCTGATTCCACTAAGTGCACACATACCAGAGAAATAGGCACCTAGGGCAACTGGACACACTAATGATAGAAGAGACACATAGTCTGCCGATTCCAATAAGGGCACACATACCAGAGAACATACTGAGGCACTGAGCTAAATACAGGGCTAAGGCATAGGCCTATAGGATAGATGGACATATATTATTTTTAGGACAAGCACGGGTCTGGACACTATTATAATCTAACTGAAAGCAGATATGGGCGTTAGTAGGCATGAACAAGCAGGAAGCCTGAACTAAAAAGATAATGGTGGCAGGAAGGATTAGGGGAGGTATGCTTATTTGCATATGGGTTGGACCCATATGCTATATGTGTATAAAGACTGGAGCTGGGGCTGGGAAGCGGGGTGTGTTCCGCGGACCATTCCGGCTTTGATATACTTTGTATTAAAAGCCAAATTGATTTCACAAGTTCTTGTCAGCGTTATATTTGAACCGAATGTCCACGACAGAGGACAAACCATTCACAGAGACAAACTGATATCTTTCCGACAGATAAGATCTAAACCAGGCCAGAACTTGTCCGTGTAGGCCAATTTGGGTTTCCAGTCTCTCCAAAAGAATGTGGTGATCGATGGTGTAGTTTGTTAACAAGAAATTTGTGGAGTGGTTGAAAATGTGTTTTAATGACTCCAACCTAAGTGTATGTAACCTTCCGACTTCAACTGTACATATACAAATAACCTTTTTTCTTTTTTACTTTAGTTTATTTAGTAAATATTTTCTTAACTCTATTTTCTTACAATTGCGTTGTTTAAAGGCTTGTAAGTAAGCATTTCACGGTAAGGTCTACACCTGTTGTATTCGGCGCATGTGAAAATTAACATTTGATTTGATTTGAATGCAACCAGTCTAACATATATCAGGGAGTTCCAATGTGATCAGAAAACTACAGTCATATGCTGAAAATGACTGTCCTTCATTTTTTTATTAGTCATCTCAGGGATCGTACTGAAAACGTCACGGAGAAGCAATTTCTGGTTTTGCTCATCACGCAAGTCAATTGACATGAAATCATAAAATTACAATAAAACTATGTAGGAGTAGGACAACGCTAAATACTTGCCCTTTAACAGTTTCATGACCTAGAATGTCTTTGTCTGTGGCTTGGTTCTGTCATTGCTTCTGAACTTTCCTCAGCACTGATGAAGTAGGCAGTTTAGCGAGCTAGCACTGGCTGGATAATTAGTGCTAATAGCCAAGTGCTATCTTTCCAGACTTCGGACCGAAGATGCAATCTGGCTATGGTAATATGGCACAGATGCTTGACACAAGCAGCACAAATCAGAGTTAGGGCAGACATAAAATGTGTGATTACTCTCTGGCAGGATGATTTAAAGGTAAAGGAGAGGAGGCTGAAGGTTCCAGGCTTGTGATACTGTAGGAGACTGTATTTCTGTCATTCAGGGCTTATCTATAAAAGTTACCTTTGTCTCAGTTTGATTCCCTAATAAAAAAAGGTTAAATAAAAAGGTTACACTGGGAAGATTACATGAAATTATTGTTTAAAGCAAATGGTCTGTTTAATTAAAGCAATAATACACATGATAAGCATTTGACCGCAGCACAGCCATAGCAATGGTAAACGTGTTACATAACCTAGAACAGTTTGAGAAATTGGTGACAAAGAGGATTGGGAACAAAACGGTGGTGTCTAAACATAACAGTACAACGGAGGATAAGTGGTAGGCTACAAACAGTCTGGTTGTTACAATAGGAGCATTAAGAAATATGATTTACAAAAGATGGTGTACAGAGGAATAATACAGGTCCAGAGTCCAGGATGATTCTGCATTATAAAGATGGTAGAAATGGAAAAGCATGGATAATAGAAGTAGATCAAAATAGCAGAATGAATAGAGTGATGAATAGATTATTGTGCTGCAGGTTGTGATGGATAGCAGTAATATGTGGATGAGGCAGTAGAAGCAGTATTAGTACAGATGACAATAGGCTGGGTAAAATGAGATATCAAAGTATTGACAGGAACACGTGTTTGGGTGGTGTCTGTAAGGGGTATTGTATTGATTGAATTTTCCAAGGAGGCATGAATGGAAAGTTTGCCAATTTTCTTACTTTTGATCTCTATTCTTACTTCAATCTTCAATCTGTTTCAGTGACAGCATCAGCCTGTAGTACTCACCCACTCCTCCAAAGAAATCACACTAAATAACAGGGTTGTGGACTCAAGTCACATGACTTCAACTCTAGTCAAATCTGATGACTTGAGACTTGACTTGGACTTCGAGTCTCAAGACCCGGGACTCGACTTTGACTTGAGACTGATTACTTGAAATTATCTGGCCAGGTTTTTTAACATTTTGTCACTCATTTTGTGCCACAGAGTCTCCGTGGATTACTAATTTCTTCACAAAATATCTTATTGTGACTTGCAGGTCTGATGTGATCCTTGAGCCAATAACTCCCTAGAGTCGATTGATGCACCTGTGTGTCAATCTGAGTAACATAACGCAAAACTTCCCATAAAAAAATGTCAAAGCTAGAGATATGTTTTTTTTTGCATTGGATGCGTCTCAATTCACTGCATCCGCCTATGTTGCACTTCTGCAGAGTTAGATCTTGATTGTCAGACCATGAGGCATCCCAACAATCGCTCTTCTCACAAAAACTTCTGACCTACAAACTATTATGAGACTCTCACGAAGAAGATGGTGGTCTCCATTTTGCTCTACGACACCCACAAGTGTCAGGGGACTCGTCTGAAATCGGTACAATCGATTTGCCAACTTCTGTTTGTAGCATCCAAACCCTTTGGGCTACAAACTAATGTGACCCCACTGTGGAAATCTCAGTTTTGCTCTAAGGCCCCACAAGTGTCACAGGACTTGTCTGAAGGTAACCGGTACCGGTTTTAAAAAATTAATGGAAGTATGAAGGTGTATATATATAGTTCCTGAGCTTTTTTTTATATCTCCTAGATATAGGACAGACACTTCAGAACTTTGTTTATTATGATTTATTTTTTTACTGTATTTCCTGCCGTTGGGCTATAATAGTAAAGGCCAAATTCAATATTTTTTTTTTTTAAAGTTCATATTTATTCATACCTAAATGGGTCCTAAAATTCTAAATTAAATAAAATGATCCCTCAGATAAATTTTCTAAGAAAGTGCTCAATTTAACAGTGTGGTCGTTCAAATTCTGATCTTAAATTTGCTATGCAGCGCAAACATAACATTTTAAGGAGAAAGGATTGCCATAATAAATAAATATGCTGCTCCAAAAATGGTTTGGTTATCAAGAATATGAATTGTTTACTTTGCAAGCTCACCAGCAATAGGGCATCAAGCTACATTTACTAGCATAGCCATACTTGTCTTTTGATATGTCAAAATTTGCTTGAAATTCATAATTTACCTATGAAGCTTGCATTTGGAATTTGTTGTTCAAATTAATTATTATTTTGGCGAAGACGAACCATTGGCACACTCTCCACTTGCTCTCTCCAAACTCCTGCCAGTGGATAGTGCTTTGTTCTCTTGTTGTCACGCCCTGGTCTTAGAGAGCCGTTTTATTTCTCTATTTGGTTAGGTCAGGGTGTGATGTGGGGTGGGCATTCTATGTTTTGTGATTCTATGTTTTGGCCGGGTATGGTTCTCAATCAGGGACAGCTGTTTATCGTTGTCTCTGATTGGGAATCATACTTAGGCAGCCTGTTTTGCCACCTTAGGTTGTGGGATGTTGTTTTTTGTTAGCTCTGAGAAGCCTTCAGAACTTGACGTTCGTTATTCTTTTGTTGTTTTGTTTGGGTGTTCTGAGTAAATAAAGTATCATGAACACGTACCACGCTGCACCTTGGTCTACTTCATACGACGAGCGTTACATTGTTGATGTTTGTTGTTGCTTTCACACGTTTAAATGCATAAGTGCAGTGGTGGAAAAAGTATCCAGTTTTCATACTTGAGAGAGTAAAAGTCACCCAGTAAAATACTACTTGAGTAAAAATCTAAAAGTATTTGGTCTTAAATATACTTAAGTATATTTTAGCAATTACATTTACTTTTGATACTTAAGTATCAAAAGTAAAAGTATAGATCATTTCAAATTCCTTATATTGAGCAAATCAGACGGCACAATTTTCTCGTTCTTTTAATTTACGGAAAGCCAGGGGCACAATCCAATACTCAGACATAATTAAAAAAGGAAGCATGTGTGTTTAGTGAGTCCGCCAGATCTGTGGCAGTAGGGATGACCAGGGATGTTCTCTTGATAAGTGCATGAATTGGACCATTTTCCTGTCCTGCTAACCATTCATAATGTAACGATTACTTTGGGGTTTCAGGGAAAATGTATGGAGTAAAAAATACATTATTTTCTTTAGGAATGTAGTAAAAGTAAAAGTTGTCAAAAATATAAATAGTAAAGTACAGATACCCACAAAAAGTACTTAAGTAGTACTTTACACCACTGCATAAGTGGTACATCTATATTCCATATAATCCTACAATAACTACTATTCCATCTCTGTACCGTTTATTGCAACACTGTTTCATGTTTGATATGAAACATTTTAATTGACCATTTCTCACCCTGTGAGTGGGTGTGATGTTTTTTGTGCACATGAACGTTCACAAGACTCATGAAGTAGAACTTCTGTTTATTTAACTCAATGTTTGGTTTCCTTTGTACATATTTCCCGGGTTATGTTGGAGTTCCATGTGTCTGTGTCCTATGTCTCTGTCATTCTGGTTAGCGCACGCGCCTCAGTGCGAATATAAATAGGCTATGTGGCCTGCGCGTCACGCTTTGGAGTACGTTAAATAAGAGAAAATGTGTTCCATGTATGAATAGTGATTAAATATAATTAATAATCATTAAGTCTGATTAAGATGAATGTGGAAATGACCTTTTACATTGTAGAACCCCTTTATTGGTTGTAATTGCCAGTGGCGAAGGTGCCTAAAGATGGTGGCCCCCATCTACTCAACACACGCCTCATTTGCTAAGTTATTTATATATTTCTTATTTTCATTCTTTTACTTTTACATTCGTGTGTGTTGTTTTGAATTGTTAAATATTACTGCACTGTTAGAGCTAGGAACACAAACATTTCGCTACACCCGCAATAACATCTGCTAAATATGTGTTTGTGACCAATAAAATTTGATTTGCTTTGATTTGTTCGCTGTATTGTACAGTACCCTCTGTTACTCTTTTTTGTATGGTCATTATTAGAGTATACATGATCCCAATTTTTGCTTCAAGTTGCTAGCATTTTTTTTAAACGACGTAGTTTAAAAACTCAGTGGATAGTGCTCAAATGATGACCTCATATCTGAATTCTGGCATCTTTATGCACCTTCGCCATTGGGTAGTTGTATGGTCCTGGAAGGGGCAAGTGCTTATATGTACCTGTTTGAGATCCTGTTAGACAAATTCCATTTGGTTTCTCAAGGAGAGGCTGTACAGTCTTGCCCTTTACCTGTGTCCATTCAGATAGGACAGGTTAAACCTGATACAGAGGCTATTTGTTTTGGGCTATTGCCTGTGTATATTTTGTAAATCTACTTGTATATTTTGTATGATATAGCACTTTCACCATTGGATTAGTAAATAAATGCATTAATGTTGCCTGAGTCTATCCATTTTGCCTCAAAAGCAGGTGTACGGTCTCATTATGAACAAAGGCGTATTGATACATGTAGTCTAGTGCACAGTGATTAGGCTAGGTATTCTGCAATTATTAGCACAGCTTGAATGCAAGTTGACCAATGAAATTGCACAGCCGGAACTAAATGTTTTATAATCCGTAGCAATCCATTGTCGGGTATAAATTCTCCATAATATAAACTTCTCCATAATGAGGTTTCCGCTCGGCTCACTCTAGTTATAACTACCTATAATACACTGGGGAAATTCCAGGCACGTGCTCCTTCATTGCAACTACATCGCGCTCTGACATAAAAGGCCTGGCAAGAAAAAGGATGTTATTCAATAAAAGTCCCATCATTACAATTTTACTACTGGAATCACTGCCTCAAGGTGAAATACACTCATTTACATGTGATTGTGTCCCAAATAACGCCCTATTTCCTATACAGTGCACTACTTTTGACCAGGGCCAATAGGTAAAAGCAGTGCAATATATACAGTGCCATAAGAAAGTATTTATTCCCCTTGACTTTTTCAAAATGTTGTTGTGTTACAGCCTGAATTCAAAATCTAATGAATATAAAAAAATGTCTCACCCATCTACACACAATTACCCCATAATGACAAAATAAAAGCATGTTTTTAGGAATTTTAGCCAATGTTTTGAAAATTAAATACAGGAATATCTCATTTACATTAGTATTCACATCTCTGTGTCAACACATGTTAGAATCACCTTTGGCAGAGATTACAGCTGTGACTCTTTCTGAGTCTCCAAGAGCTTTGCACACCTGGATTGTACAATATTTGCCTATTATTCTTGAAAGAATTCTTCAAGCTCTTTCAAATTGGTTGTTGATCATTGCTAGAAAACCTGTTTCAAGTCTTGCCATAGATTTTCATGCAGATTTAAGTCGAAACTGTAACTCGGCCACATAGGAAGATTCATTGTCTTCTTGGTAAACAACTCCGGTGTAGATTTGGCCTTGTGTTTTAGGTTATTGTCTTGCTGAAAGGTGAATTCTTCTCGCGGTGTCTGGTGGAAAGCAGACTGAACCAGGTTTTCCTCTAGGATTTTCCTGTGCTTAGCACCATTATGTTAAATTTGTATTCTGAAAAACTCCCCAGTCCTTCACGATTACAAGCATACCCATAACATGATGCAGCCACCACTATGCTTGAAAATATGGAGTGATGGGTTGTATTGAATTTGCCCCAAACTTAACACTTTGTATTCAGGACAAAAAGTAAATTGCTTTGACATTTTTTGCAGTATTACTTTAGTGCATTGTTGCAAACAGGATAAATGTTTTGGAATATTTTTATTCTGTACAGGCTTCCTTCTTTTCACTCTGTCAATTAGGTCAGTATTGTGGAGTAACTACAATGTTGTTGAACCATCCTCAGTTTTCTCCTATCACAGCCATTAAACTATGGAGCTGTTTTAAAGTCACCATTGGTCTCGTGGTGAAATCCCTGAGCTGTTTCGTTCCTCCCCAACAACTGAGTTAGGATGGACACCTGTATCTTTTTAGTGACAGGGTGTATTGATGCGTCATCTGAAGTGTAATTAATTACTTCACCATGCTCAAAGGGATATTCAATGTCTGTTTTGTTTTTTACCCATCTACCAATAGGTGCCCTTTGTGAGGCATTGGAAAACCTCCCTGGTCTTTGTGCTTGAATCTGTGTTTGAAACTCGCTGCTTGACTGAGGGACCTTACAGATAATTGTATGTGTGGGGTACAGAGATAAGGTAGTCATTCAAAAATCATGTAAAACACTATTATTGCACATAGAGTGAGTCCATGCAACTTATTATGTGCCTTGTTAAGCACATTTTTACTCCTGAACTTATTTAAGCTTGCCATAACAAAGGGATTGAATACTTATTGAAATTTTGAAAAACATAATTCTACTCTTTAGAGTCTAAGACATTGGGGGAGGGGGGGCATGCTAAGCTGACATATGGAATTGTTTTAAGATGGTCATACTATGGATCATTTAGCAATACGATTTTTAATATTGGGGGGGGATAAAATATGTGACCGACCGGCTCGATCCGGTCTTATGTAGCAAACTTAGAAATTGTGTTTTTTCCTTTGGATAAAAGTAGAGACTCAGAGCTAGAAAATGGTATATCATACACTACAGTTGAGGACCAATGGGAAAGTAATTCTGCTTTGAAAGTTGATAAACTGGCCTTTGAATGTTTTGGTACACCCGCTGGAGAATTCTTCTTTGTCTACACCCATTCAGCATCGTTCACACCCTCTTAAACTATAACCCCTCCTGTAAACTCAGAGTGTTGTCAGATTGTCAGTTCGTAAATTCAGAGCGTTTCACTCTCGGGGGGGTTGGACGCTCTGGCCGAGGAGCAGGGTTGATCTGAGCGTTCTGTCCTAACAACAACAGTCAAGCACCCAAGCTAACTGGCTAACTTACTTCCAGACACAAATGAGAGAACAGCTCACTCTGACCATTTTAATCGCCCTAGAAGAGCTGGTTAGGTTGTTTTTATGTTATCCAGAGCTTTGGTGACTGCAACTGTGCTGCTGGAAACAATGTAATTACGTTTACTGACACCGGGCACACTCAGACGAGAGCGCTCTGAAATCCAAGTAGATAGCCAGAGCGAATTTACCAGCTACGTCTATCAACAGTTGTCGCAGTGACATCATGAACATTCTATTGAAATGGTTACTTGCATAGTGGAGTCTTTTGTTAAGACATAGCTAAACAATGAACCATAATCCCAATTTATGAAGTTACTACCCCGCATGAATCTGCATGTAGCTAACCAACCAGGTTCAATGTTAGCTAGCTAACATTAGGCTATAACTAGCAAAGCAAATGGCTCTGAGAGACGAATAATATTACTACACAGATCATACACTTAACGTTAGCTAGTGAGCCAGCCAGCTAATGTTCACTAGCTAGCTAACAATACACTAACTTGTACTGTTCTGAAAAAAATTGAAACGTGTAATATCTGAAAATGTAGCTAGCTATACTATCTTACCTGTATACATGGATGGACTCTTCTCCCTCTCTGTCACGGATGCCATGATTGGATTACATCTTCAAACTAAGGGCAGAGACAGTTGTTTTCTCCATCTCCTTAGCTATCATACTCTAATTCCACTGATATCAAAACTCGATCTCTCGGCATGTCCAGCCCACTCATTATCTCAAAACTACCTTCATACTACCATTTTTTTTTTTTAACTGGTACTGTTTACCTTCAGACGAGTCCCATGACACTTGTGGGTGTCGAATCTCCCCTTTCCACAGTGGGATCCAATTAGTTTGTAGCCCAAACAGTTCGGACACTACCAAACAGAAGTTGGCACATTGACTTGTTATGTAACTTAGATTGACAAACCGGTGCATTGGTCGAATGTAGGGGGTTATGGGGTATTGTGTGTAAGCCAGTGACAAAAAAAATCTCAATTTAATCAATTTTAAATTCAGGCTTTAACAAAATGTGGAAACAATCCAGGAGTGTGAATACTTTCTGAAGGCCCTGTAGGGAATAGGGTGCTATTAGGCGTTCAGACGGTACATTTCCATTTACTGAGAAAGTGGGAGGACCATACAGGAGTTCCATGGGAGTGAGAACTTTTATTCATCCCTACACAAGGTAGTAAAGGAAATCTTTCCATAAGAGAGATAATAGCAGGAGAGTTTAACATGTGCGCCCCAAAGTCAACGGCTTTATAGATATGTAATAATAATGCAAATAGTATTTTATCTTTAACCTGTTTCCAAATATCTCACTATACAGTACCATGAATGTATTCATCCTGAGGTATTCATAATCAAATAAATGCATACCAGACATTAAGTCATTATGGTTAGCTTGTTCTTAAAATCACACTCAATCTCAGTTTCAATTATCCATAATGACCCGCAATGGACATTTGTTAGTTTTTAAACTAAGGTGTGGGTGTTAGCTAACCTCATATAACCATCCTTATCTCGCAAGCTTACAATGTGTCAGGATGGTTATACAATGCTAGGTGTAAGCACTAACTGCTAATTATTTATTTTAATTCTGTGGTAACTGCCCCCCAAACCAAAGATGAAGACTTTTGTTCCAGAGCAACACTAGGCCATCTCTCCAATCATCAGTGATGTATTCACTGGGATACATTATCGTTAACTTGTCAGCTATAGGAACGCATTCTTTACAAGCTGTCCTATAAGGAAATGGATGCATCAACCATGAGAGGTCTCCTCAATTTTCTTCACACTGGAAACTAATGCATGTCAGTCATGCAAGCAACACTCCAGGGGATTTTACCCAGAAGCTGCTTTTCAATAATGTATTTGTTCCCCCCAAAAAATCATTAGCACTCCAGTGCCAAAACAAGTGGAATTTAAGACTTGATTATTGGTTATTTGACTATTACTACAGGCTCTGTAGAAATGCTGAGTTAGATCTATAAACAGGCCTGTTGGAGGGACCCTGAAGACCACCTGGATGGGGCTTCAGCTCCAGGATTATTCACTAACCAGTTGAGGAATGAACTGGCATCAATTCACATGACGCTGACATCTGACGGCACTATAGAAAACAGGCATTTATGTCAGTTTAAGGATAATGTCGTTCATAAATGCTGAGTTGGCATGTAGTTATACTACAGCTGTCAGGACAGTCTGTCCTTGTAGATATGACTAATCTAGACTATTTCCTAAGGGTAGTAGGATAAATAGGGGAAATGTATGGGCATAGTAGTCGATAAAGCCAAATTAACACAGTTTTCATCTAGAGACCCGAGGAGTGTTGAATTGGCTTTCATTTTGGGTTTGATTCAAAAGAAATAAGAGATGCATAATTATCCCTCTTTGCATACTATAATACAGCATGCTAGGTCGTCTGCTGCATGGACAAGTACGGTATCCATATTAGGACAGAGTCACACATCCTTGGAAGTTGTCAGTCACTTAGAGTTTGGAGTTGGTGTCGCTAGAAAGTGTGACTCGTAATATGGACATGATTACTCTAGCCTGGTTTCCTCCTCAGGTCAATTTGACTCGCTTCTCCTCAGGCGGCCATCTTTGCCAGACGAGCTCGGTAAGCTTGTTGAAATGTATTTGATTGAAACCGTTCCCTACTGTTCACTGAAAATGTATTGTTTCATTTTACATCAATCAGGCAGCAACATTCGACTACAGATTTTTTACCACCAAGTTGTTCAGTTTCTTAAGACAAGGGAAGATCTTGCTTGATTGTTTGACTTTGAATTTGTATGTCATTTCTATCAACAGATGAAAGACATGACCTGCAGGGCGTTGGTAAAAGAGGTGGCCAAACAGTAAATGTTTTTTGTTTGATTTATTAAAGGAACACACACCCACACTGTTGTTCATTCTCATGAATAGCCAATCAAGGCACTGAGTATTAAGTTGCTACTAACATGTACTGTTGGATGTTTTGTAGAATCTACATTGTACACGATGAAGTGAAAGACAAATACTTTGAGTTTGAACTCAGCAGGATTGGAGAAGGTAATGCCACTTTCTCTAATACACATGTATTTTTAAGTTGGGTATTGTCTCCCTTTGTACATCTGAATATGACAAATGTAACAAAGGCAGAGTTTTGTACCCCCGTATAAGCCACCACCAGTGCACAGTGTTATCAGACCTTGCGTTGGTTTTGTAACAAACCTGTCCCTGGGTGTAAACAGAATGTCACACTCAACACTGACAGTTAACCCAGCTCAAAACAAAGTGATGTATGGCACGCATGTGCAGTGTCGTGACGTTGTATTAGTTGTGACGACTGTTGCTCATCGAATGATTACAAGTTTCTAATTACGTGATTAACTGAATCAAGCAATTATTAACTCATTAACCTGGGGCACCATGGGAAAACTAGTTTTTATTGAGTTTATTTCCCAAATTAACTCAAAGAATATCGATTTTACCACAGCCGCTAATTAACCAGTTGCCTCTAACAATCTCGTTCTGAACGTCGTATAGCCCGGGATTCTGCACGGACCCGGGTCTCACTAATGAATTCGCACCACACCAATCTTAGTTGAATGTTTATTTACTAAAAAGCTAAAATGATGATAAAAGATACACATACACAAAAACACATTCTAGGCTATTGATTAGAACTTAGTATAATGGGCCAACACACTAGGGCGCGTGTTACCCAAAATGGGGATTTAAAAGAGAGAGAAAGAGAGAAAGTACACGAGAGGAATATACATTTGGGTGAAATTGTCAGCTATGCTCATTCTAACCCTAGCCTTGCCCCAAACTGCCGCTGTTATGAGTCAGAATATAATGATGTAATTACTTGTGGAAGGTCTCCGTGGATTTTCCCGCGTGGACCGTTCAAGCTGCTCAATGACGCACTTCTCCTGCGCACCTCTCTAGGTGTCCTCACGATGTCCGTGTCCTTTGGCTTACTGGCCTGTTTTCTTGTCCTTGCTCTGGAAGGGGTCTTCGGAGGACAGATAGCTCTGTAGCTCAGAGCTCACAGCGTAAAGATGAAAGAGTGTAGATACCACGATTCGATGGGGAGTGGAGGCTAGGTGGTTCGGCTTGAATTCACCCGCTTAGACACCTCTACTCATCCGTAGCTTGGGTAGAAAAATATTTCTTTGTCTTCAAACTTGTTGCGTTTTGGGTTCGTTGACCTTTTAGACCTTTGGCTGCAGCTCGGGTCACTTAGTCTAATCTGTTAATTCTGCACTCACAGGTTTTATACCCTCGGGTCAGAAGTGGGCGTAACCGCCTTCAGGGCAATTCTCTGGGCGTACCAAGTTTAAGGGGCAAGGTATAGATTTTACTGGAATCCAATTGTAGACAACTAACTTCACATTTCATCTTTACCGAAACATTCTTTGATTTGGACATTTTCCACACAACGTACAATGTATAAACATCAAGCATATACGAAGAAAACTCTTAACGTTACAATGTTTTCATAATAACGTCATCTATTAACCTTTAATAACAAAACAAAAATGACATACATTTTCATATTCCATCTATCGTCATGACCACCATTGTAGTTGACGGAAACCATTGTTCCAAAGTCCCTTTATTGCACGTTTACAGTTCTGAGGCTGGTTCTCCATAGTGAGAGGGAAGGGACAAAGGAATGTTGTCCGTGGTCTCAGAATTACCATGGGTGTGAGGGGTCATAAAACCCCCACATCTTCAGACCCCTAGATCTCTCCTCCTCTGTTGGGGTTGAGAGATAATCTGTAGGGTTGTGGTCTCCTGTAACCTGACCTGATCAGGACAGTCATGACAGCAGTAATGGGTTAGGATTCTGTTGGATACTCCACCCTCACCGGTTTTGACCAGCTATGTGATGGGCCATTACCTAGTCCAGTCAAAACGACCACAGCTGATGTTATGATTGAACTGAGTGGTGTGGGATTATTTAAGATACTATTTGAAGATGTAGGGTTTCAGATGTTTTCAGAAGATGGGCAGGGTCTCTGCTGTCCTAGCTTCAGGGGGAAGATGGTTCCATCATTGGGGTGCCAGAACAGAGAAGGGCTTTTACTGGGCTGAGTGGGAGCTGTCCTCCCAAAGGGATGGTTGGGCCAGGAGACCAGAGGTGGCGGAGTACTCGTGTTGGGGTGTAGGGTTTTAACATAGCCTGAAAGTAGGGAGGGGCAGTTCCTCTTGCTGCCCCGTAGGCAAGTACCATGGTCTTGTAGTGGATGCGAGCTTAAACTGGAAGCCATTGGAGTGTGCAGAGGACTGGGGTGACATGGAAGAACTTGGAATGGTTGAAAACCAGGCGGGCTGCAGCGTTCTGGATAATTTGCAGGGGTTTGATGGCACAAGCAGGGAGCCGTGCCAACAGCGAGTTGCAGTTGTCCAGACAAGAGATGACAAGAGTCTGGATTAGGACCTGCGCTGCTTCCTGTGTGAGGTAGTGTCGTACTCTACGGATGTTGTAGAGCATGAACCTGCAGGAGTGAATCACTGCTTTGATGTATGCAGAAAAAGGACAGCGTGTTTTCCAGGGTCACGCTAAGGTTCTTTGCACTCCGGGAGGGGGATATCTCCACAGTGTCCATCGTCCACACAGAGAGACACCAACATCTCTGGGATTAGTGAGGCTTGTCAGGAATGAGGATGTGGTGTCATTAGTCAGTCAGTGAAATGGGAGAGGGACATAACAGCTGGATATGAGAGACTGCCTGCTGGCATTGTCCCTAATGACAGATCCATGCCTAGTCAGGCATGTCTCTGTTACCCCAACACACTCCCACCCTCTGATACAGCGGCTGGGGCTGACACTCCTCCCTTATTGACCAGAGACTTAGAGGGCAATTCTGCCACTTTTCAACCACATTTTCATAATCTCCAGCACCAACCCAATGTCTACATAGGGGAGAGTGGGGTAAGTTGAGCCAAATTTGTACAATCAGCATCACTCAGTCAAGGGAAATACACTGCTCAAAAAAATGAAGGGAACAATTAAACAACACAATGTAACTCCAAGTCAATCACACTGTCCACTTAGGAAGCAACACTGATTGACAATAAATTTCACATGCTGTGAAATGGAATAGACAAAAGGAAATAGACAAAAGGAATAGACAAAAGGTGGAAATTATAGACAATTAGCAAGACACCCCCAATAAAGGAGTGGTTCTGCAGGTTGTGACCACAGACCACTTCAGTTCCTATGCTTCCTGGCTGATGTTTTGGTCACTTTTGAATGCTGGCGGTGCTTTCACTCTAGTGGTAGCATGAGACGGAGTCTACAACCCACACAAGTGGCTCAGGTAGTGCAGCTCATCCAGGATGGCACATCAATGCGAGCTGTGGCAAGAAGGTTTGCTGTGTCTGTCAGCGTAGTGTCCAGAGTATGGAGGCGCTACCAGGAGACAGGCCAGTACATCAGGAGACGTGGAGGAGGCCGTAGGAGGGCAACAACCCAGCAGCAGGACCGCTACCTCCGCCTTTGTGCAAGGAGGAGCACTGCCAGAGCCCTGCAAAATGACCTCCAGCAGGCCACAAATGTGCATGTGTCTGCTCAAGCGGTCAGAAACAGACTCCATGAGGGTGGTATGAGGGCCCGACGGAGGGGCAAGTTTCGGGTCGAGAGCCAGACCCGGTCCCTCGGTGCAAACACCGGGGCCTCACTGCAGTGACGGTCCACCCTGGTTTTTTGGTGCAGCGCTGCCCGCTGGAGGTGCACATGGGCGGCTTCCCAGACGTTCCATGAACGCCCTCCAGACTCTCGAAGTGAAGTGATCAGACACTATATCCTCAGGCACCCCGTAGTGCCGAAGACGTGTGTAAACAGGGCATTCACAGTCTGTAGGGCCGTAGGGAGACTGGGCAGAGGGGGGAGACGACAGGACTTCGACAAATGATCCACAACGACCAGGATCGTGGTGTTTCCCTGTGAGGGCGGAAGATCGGTGTGACCAAGGCGGTTGTGGAACGGGTAAGGGATGTAGCTTACCTCTGGGCAGGTGTCTAGGGGCCGGCTCTGTACGTAATGCCTGCTCAATGTCCGCGTCCAGCTCCCACACGACCGGCGCTACCAGGCAGGGAGTATGGGAGTCTGATCCATGGGCTGCTCCTCTGTGTCATAGAGCCGGGACTGTGCGTTTGCCTTCATATTTTGGGAAACTGGTCTTTAGGACAGGGTAAACACAAAACGGGTAAAAAACATGGCCCACCTTGCCTGACGAGGGTTCAGTCTCCTCGCTGCCCGGATGTACTCCAGTTTGCGGTGGTCAGTCCAGATGAGAAAAGGGTGTTTAGCCCCCTCAAGCCAATGTCTCCACGCCTTCAAAGCCTTAACCACAGCCAACAACACCCGGTCCACCACATCATAGTTCCGCTCCGCCCGGCTGAGCTTCTTCAAGAAGAAGGCACAGGGGCGGAGCTTCGGTGGCGTGCCCGAGCGCTGAGAAAGCACGGCTCTTATCCCAGCCTCGGACGCGTCTACCTCCACTATGAATGCCAAAGGGGGATCCGGATGGGCCAGCACGGGAGCCGAGGTAAACGGAGCCCTTAGGTGCCTAAAAGCCCTGGCCGCCTCAGCCGACCACTGCAAACGTACAGGACCCCCCTTCAGAGACATATGTCTCCATAGCCGCCGTCTGCTCTTGCAAAAGGGGATACACGTGACTCCTGGGAAGTGCAGCTTCTACAAGGAGATTTATCGCACAGTCCCCCCCGTCGATGGGGTGGTAATTAAGTCGCCTTCTTTTTGGAGAAGGCGAGAGCCAAATCAGCATATTCTGGGGGGATGCGTACGGTGGAGACTTTCCACCGTGGTCGCACCAACGGAAACCCCTACACACCTCCCCGAGCACTCTCGCGACCACCCCGTTAGAGCCCTCTGTTGCCATGAAATGGCGGGGTCATGACGAGCCAACCAGGGAAAGCCTAGTACCATGAGAAACGCAGGAGAGTCAATGAGGAAGAGACTGATTCTCTCCTCGTGAATCCCCTGCGTCACCATGCAAGGGAGATGGTGGCTTCCCTAATTAACCCGGACCCTAATGGTCGACTATCCAGAGCGTGTACCGGGAAAGGTTTAACCACAGGAACAATGGGAATCCCTAAACTAAGGGCAAACGCTCTGTCGATAAAATTCCCAGCCGTGCCTGAATCGACGAGCGCCTTTGGCTGGGAATGCAGGGAAAACTCAGGAAAACAAACAAGTGGTCAACAGAGGGATCTGGATGAGAGTGGTGCAGACTCACCTGGGGTGACGCCAGAGAGCCCTGCCTGCTGCCTCGACTCCCAGAGGGACCAACCCGGCACCGACCGGCCACAGATGGTGCACGTGAAGGCCCCTCCTCCAGCCTCTGTAAGCGCAGCCCCTCCCAGCACCGATAGAGCCCTCTCTGGACGTCCGCGGGTGACCAGCAGGTTATCCAACCGGATGGACAGATCCACCAGTTGGTCAAAGGTGATGGTGGCATCCCTGCAGGCCAACTCCCGCCGGACATTCTCGCGCAGGCTGCATCGGTAGTGGTCGATAAGGGCCCTGTTTTTCCATCCTGCTCCGGCGGCCAAGGTCCGGAATTTCTGGACGAATTCCTGGATGTTCCTCGTCCCCTGCCTCAAATGGAAGAGCCTTTCCCGGCGGATGGTCAAAGACTGCCCGGAAGTGGCGGGTGAACTCTTCGAAGTGGTCCAACGACGCATCTCCTTCTCCCCACAAAAGGGGGAAAAAAGACCTCTTGAAAAACGAGAAATTGCGGCAATAGTACTGTTTGTCCATTTTGAGACCCTGTAGCCAGTATAAACTTCCTCAAAATAGTCAGAATTAATCTCCAGAAATGTTGACGTTTTTGCCGAGGAGATCTTAGTTGCGCAATTTAACATCTAACTAAGATGTTTGGTGCAGTATTTCTCTATGACAAAATGTGCATGAAAATGATTTATCTCTCGTTGAATGACAACAAAGACTTTATTGAAGAATCCCTACTGTTGACCAATCATCGATGAAGGCGCATTGACTTCGGCTATCGACTTTGACCTGCCTCAAGAAAATGTTTGATGTGCCCGAACAGCCGAAAAAACCCTTACCAAAGTCCAAAACAAACAGAAACGTCACATAATGTGGTCATAATATATGCACAAACTCTTCCGAACTGTTCCGGGTGGGAAGCATGCGGACGCCTTAACAACATGAATGATATATGCTAACAATATTATGGACTGTGTAGAATAGGAATTTGAATGATTGACCATGTTTCCGACATGTTAATTAATCAGGGAATGTCCATACCATTAAGCACTGTTGTAACGTCCTGACCAGAGTTCTTATGTGTTTTGCTTGTTTAGTGTTGGTCAGGACGTGAGCTGGGTGGGAATTCTATGTTGTGTGTCTAGTTCGTCTGTTTCTGTGTCCAGCCTAATATGGTTCTCAATCAGAGGCAGCTGTCAATCGTTGTCCCTGATTGAGAATCATATATAGGTGGCTTGTTTTGTGTTGGGGATTGTGGGTGGTTGTTTCCTGTCTCTGTGTTTGTGTTCTGCACCAGATAGGACTGTCTCGGTTTTCACGTTTGTTGTTTTGTATTGTTGTAAGTGTTCACAGTTCGTTATATTAAACATGTTGAACACTAACTGCGCTGCATTTTGGTCCTCTCCTTCATCCCAGGAAGAAAGCCGTTACAACTGTACAAACAGATGGTCCCGAGCAAGATGTTTAAAGAAAGTGTTTTTATACAGTCTATGTTGCGTATATCTATGGAATCTCCCCGATGTGACTTATTAATTAAGCTATCCCGTTGGCTTTTAGAACACTATTTGAAAACGAATTATTGCACACACTGTCCAATTAGGACGATCAAGATTAGGGCACTAGCGCAAATGAAAAGAGAAATCCAAATTGAACCTAGGATTATACTAACAAGGATTTCTATTAGAAAGGTTTATATATAAACTCAGCAACAACAAAAAACGTCCCTTTTTCAGGACCCTGTCTTTTCAAAAATAATTCGTAAAATTAAAATAACTTCACAGATCTTCATTGTAAAGGGTTTAAACACTGTTTCCCATGCTTGTGTTACGAATCCCTTTGGCCCGACAGTCTAGGGGGGATGGTAATGGGACCCGTAACATAACTCATGCAAATTATAGTAGTGACAAAGTAAGAGTGAGAACGAAATAACCACGACAACTAATATCTACCGTCAAACACTCAGGGTTTATTTACAAACACACGGTAATGGGGGGAGCAGGAAAAGGGGCTGAGCTGGACCCAAGGAAAGAAATAATAAGTATCCACAAACACCCCTAAGCTAGACTAGCCTACTTAACCAACAGCTAACTAATTAACCAAAAATACAGGGGGTGTTCCGCCCAGTTCTAACTAGTGTTTATATACAAAGTATTCCTACGGGTAATGTATGCCCATGGGCGACCTGTCTGGTTACCCCCTTTTCCCACCATCAAACAAACACCATAACAAAACCAATACTCACAGGTGGGGACAAAGTGACATGTAGTTGCAAACCAAACAAGAGATCTATAGACAGATGGCATTGACAGAGAGATTGAGCTCCAGAGAAAACAACTGACAGGGTTTTTAAGAACTTTCATTGGTCCTCTCACTGTGTGACCAAACACTAGTTCAGCCGGGCTGAAACCTAGGGACTCCTGCACAGTTTCACGAGCAGCAAACAAAACTAGAGGAACTCCCTCATCCCAATCTTTCTCAGATTCCAAACAATATTTACGTAGCATAGACTTCAATGTCTGATGCCATCTTTCAAGCACACCCTGAGACTCTGGGTGATAGGCGCTTGACACACGGTGCGTAATTGATACGGATTTTAACACCTGCTTGAAGAGCTTGGATAGGAAATTGGTACCTTGATCACTTTGTACCACCTTAGGTAATCCGAATGTCGTGAAGAATTTTATTAAGGCTTTACTCACTACCGGGGCTGTAATCCTTCGCAGAGGAATGGCCTCGGGGTATCTTGTTGCCATACACATAATTGTCAACAGAAACTGGTTACCCGATTTTGTCTTCGGTAACGGTCCAACACAATCAACCACCACATGTTCAAATGGTTCACCAATGACTAGTATTGGACAAAGAGGAGCGAGAGGAATAACCTGATTTGGTTTTCCTGTTGTGTGGCATGTCCGACAGTACTGAGCCACATCTTGTTTTAAACCCGGCCAAAATAAATGGCGATGGTTCCGATCATAAGTTTTTGTGATTCCTAAATGACCAGACCACTGGTGATCATGAGCAAGGGATAACACATTTTGTCGAAAGGCTGTAGGAATCACTATTTGGTAAACAGCATTCCAATCTCCGCCCGCGTCATCATGGGATGTCCATTTACGCATGAGGAGATGACCATCAATGAAGTAAGCCACGTTCTTCTTCTTTACATCTTCCAATGAGATAACACTTGAAAAACATTTAGCAAGCTTGTTGTCAACCTTTTGGTTAGCAATCAGCTGCTCACAAGTGACTGGTAACTGTATTGCATCAGCAATAAGTTCAACATTCTTCGCTTCTTTCCTGGGCTGTTTGTCAGAGGTGATCAGCTTCCCAGAGGTAGCACACAACCCATCCTCTTGATCAACCTCTTTGAACAGAACAGTGTTCAACAAATCTATCACGTCACCCTCTTGTCGTGCCTGAGCACGAGTGACAGCACAAGCGGGGAACACATGTGGATAACTCTGTGCCAGCTCATTGGAGAGAGAGTGGTCACTTTTATCCAATACTTCTAATACGGGTACTACCTTTCCTCCGGCAATATCGTTACCCATTATAAAGGTCACACCTTTTACTGGCAACATAGGACGCACCCGCACTCTGAATATTCCACTGATTAACTCAGAGTGTACTTTCACCAAGTGCAATGGCACAAAACCCATTTCAATACCCTGAACTAACACACTGGAACCACAGTATGTATCGTCGGATAAGGGCAACACATCAGACAATATAAACGACTGCGCCGCACCAGTATCTCTAAGGATTTTAACCGGACGCTGAGACGCTTCGTCATTCGCTAGGGACACAAACCCCTCAAATGAACGGTTCATAACTACGGCCGGGGACTAGGTCTTTCAAAATACATTTACCCTGAGGCATCTGTTTCGTTTCAGACCTCACAACCGTACGAATTAGACCAACACCTGTTGGTGGCTTGGCACGAAGAGGCATCCCTTGTTTGCGTTTTAGCAGGAAGCAATCATTAATAATATGTCCCACCTTATGACAATAGAAACAGGAACGCTAATTTTTCTGGCGTGCTTGATATACTACTGCTGGCCGACTAGGGCTAAAAGTAGGCATTTCAGTAGCTCTACTCTCAGTATGAGCCGAAAACACGCTCTTGTGCGTCAACACAAACTCGTCTGCCAACACAGACGCTTCTGACAGGGAGGATACTTTCTGTTCGTTTAGGTACACTACAATGCGTTCGGGTAAGCAATTTTTAAACTCTTCCAACAAGATTAACTCCGGGAGAGAAATATTCTGTGTATCCTGTGTATTTCTTTTCTCTCCTTCTCCCCTACTCACAGGTGATCATCATCAACCCCCAATCAGTCATCAATCAGTCGCTAATCAGAAGACACCTGCTCCTTTTCTCCTACCCAATCACAGTTCCTTTCCCTTGGTTTAAAAACCCTGTCAGTTGTTTTCTCTGTAGCTCAATCTCTCTGTCAATGCCATCTGTCCGTAGATCTCTTGTTTGGTTTGCAACTACATGTCACTTTGTCCCCACCTGTGAGTATTGTTTTGGTTATGGTGTTTGAGTGTTTGTTTGATGGTGGGAAAAGGGGGTAACCAGACAAGTCGCCCATGGGCATACACTACCCGTAGGTAAACTTTGTTAAAAACACTAGTTAGAACTGGGCGGACCACCCACTGTATTTTTGGTTAGTTAGCTGTTGGTGAAGTAGGCTAGTCTAACTTAGGGATATTTTTGGATGCTTATTATTTCTTTCCTTGGGTCCAGCTCAGCCCCTTTTCCTGCCCCCCTTTACCGTCTGTTTAGAAATAAACCCTGAGTGTTTGACGGTAATTAAGTTGTCTGTGTTATTTCGTTCTCACCGTTACTTTGTCACTGTTACACTTTGCATGAGTTATGTTACGGGTCTCGTTACCATCCCCCCTAGACTGTCGGGCCAAAGGGATTCGTAACAAATGAACCATAAACAATTAATGAACATGCACCTGTGGAACAGTCGTTAAGACACTAACAGCTTACAGATAGTAGGCAATTAAGGTCACAGTTATGAAAACTTAGGACACTAAAGAGGCCATTCTACTGACTCTGAAAAACACCAAAAGAAAGATGCCCATGGTCCCTGCTCATCTGCGTTAACGTGCCTTAGGCATGCTGCAAGGCGGCATGAGGTCTGTAGATGTGGTCAGGGCAATACATTTCAATGTCCGTACTGTGAGATGCCTAAGACAGCGCTACAGGGAGATAGGATGGACAGCTGATCATCCTCGCAGTGGCAGACCACGTGTAACAACACCTGCACAGGATTGGTACATCCGAACATCACACCTGCGGGACAGGTACAGGATGGCAACAACAACTGCCCGAGTTACACCAGGAACGCACAATCCCTTCATCAGTACTCAGACTGAGCGAGAGAGGCTGGACTGAGGGCTTGTAGGCCTGTTGTAAGGCAGGTCCTCACCAGACATCACCGGCAACAACGTTGCCTATGGGCACAAACCCACCGTCGCTGGACCAGACGGGACTGGCAAAAAGTGCTCTTCACTGACGAGTCGCGGTTTTGTCTCACCAGGGGTGATGGTCGGATTCGCGTTTATCGTCGAAGGAATGAGCATTACACCGAGGCCTGTACTCTGGAGTGGGATCGATTTGGAGGTGGAGGGTCATTCATGGTCTGGGCCAGTGTGTCACAGCATCATCAGACTGAGCTTGTTGTCATTGCAGGAAATCTTAACGCTGTGCGTTACAGGGAAGAGATCCTCCTCCCTAAATGTGGTACCCTTCCTGCAGGCTCATCCTGACATGACCCTCCAGCATGACAATGCCATACTGCTCGTTCTGTGCGCGATTTTCTACAAGACAGGAATGTCAGTGTTCTGCCATGGCCAGCGAAGAGCCCGGATCTCAATCCCATTGAGCACATCTGGGACCTGTTGGATCAGAGGGTGAGGGCTAGGGCCATTCCCCCCAGAAATGTCCGGGAACTTGCAGGTGCCTTGGTGGAAGAGTGGGTTAACATCTCAGAGCAAGAGCTGGCGCAGTCCATGAGGAGGAGATGCACTGCAGTACTTAATGCAGCTGGTGGCCATACCAGATACTGACTGTTACTTTTGATTGTGACCCCCCCTTTGTTCAGGGACACATTATTCCATTTCTGTTAGTCACATGTCTGTGAAACTTGTTCATACAAATATTTACACATTTGCTGAAAATAAACCCAGTTGACAGTGAGAGGACATTTATTTTTTGGCCTTTCGGCATACTGTATTCCCAAAAAATAAACTTTGGATTGAAGGAGCACTGTACTCACAATGCTAAAAATTACAATACAAGGAATATGTGGCACATCATACCTTTTAGATAACAGCACTACACAAATGCATTTAATTGCTCATATTTACCATATAAAGTGCCTTTAGAAAGCATTCACATGCCCTGACTTTTTCCCCATTTTGTTATTTCAGTCTGCAATTAAAATGCATTAAATATATACTTTTTTTGTCACTTGTCTACACACAATATTCCATAATGTCTAAGTGGAATAATGTTTTCTGAGATAAAAAAAAAGATGAATAAAGAAAAGCTTAAATGTCTTTAGTCAATACATATTCAACCCCTTTTTTATGGTAAGCCTAAATGTGTAAATGTGCTTAATAACAAGGCACATAAGTTGTATGGACTCACTCTGTGTGCAATAATAGTGTTTATCATGATTTTTTAATGACTACTTCCTATCTGTAAGGTTCCCAAGTTGAGCAGTGAATTTCAAACACAGATTCAACCACAATGATCAGGGAGGTTTTCCAATGCCTTGCAAAGAAGGGAACCTATTGGTAGATGTCACGTATACTCCCTCTCTGGCCTCTAGGTCATCAGGCTGCTGATTATCCCACACACCTGTCACCATCGTCTTGCGCACCTGTGCCTCATGACACTCATCTGGACTACCCTTGGGTCTCTCCTCAGGTTTTATTGACTTTGTTTCCATGTCAGTGCATTGTTTGTGTTTTGTGTTCATTATTTCTTAAAACACTCACTCCCTGAACTTGCTTCCCGACTCTCAGTGCACTTGTTACAGTAGATGGGTAAAAATAATAAAAGCAGACATTGAGTATCCATTTGAGCATGGAGAAGTTAATAATTACACTTTGGATGGTGTATTAAAACACCCAGTCACTACAAAGACACAGGGGTCCTTCCTAATTCAGTTGCCGGAGAGGAAACCAATCAAGGATTTCACCATGAGGCCAATGCTGACTTTAAAACCGTTACAGAGTGTAATGGCTGTGATAGGAGAAAACTGAGGATGGATCAACAACATTGTAGTTACCCCAAAATACTACCCTAATTGACAGAGTGAAAAAGGAGGCCTGTACAGAATAAAAATATTCCAAAACATTTATTCTGTTTGCAACAAGGCACTAAAGTAATACTGCAAAAAATGTGGGAAAGCAATTCACTTTTTGTCCTGAATACAAAGTGTTATGTTTGAGGCAAATCCAATACAACAAGTACTACTTTCCATATTTTCAAGCATAGTGGTGGCTACATCATGTTATGGGTCTGCTTGTAATCATTAAGGACTGGGGAGTTTTTCAGGGTAAAAAAGAAACGTAATGGAGCTAAGGAGAGGCAAAATCATAGAGAAAAACCTGGTTTAGTCTACTTTCTACCAGAAACTGGGAGATTAATTCCCCTTTCAGCAGTACAATAACCTTAAACACAAGGCCAAATGTACACTGGAGTTGCTTAAAAGAAGACAGTGAATGTTGCTGAGTGGCCATGTTATAGTTTTGACTTAAATCTATTTGAAGACCTGAAAATTGTTGTCTAAATCAAATCGCCGAATACAACAGGTAGACCTTACAGTGTAATGCTTACTTACAAGCCCTTAACCAATAATGCAGTTTTAAGAAAAAATATAAAAAAAAAAGAAATCAAAGTAACAAATAATTAAAGAGCAGCAGTAAAAGAACAATAGCGAGGCTATATACAGGGGGTACTGGTACAGAGTCAATGTGCGGGGGCATCGGTTCGTCAAGGTAATTGAGGTAATATGTACATGTAGGTAGAGTTATTTAAGTGACTATGCATATATAATAAATAGATGTTCAGGAGTCTTATGGCTTGGGGGTAGAAGCTGTTTAGGAGCCTCTTGGACCTAGACTTGGCGCTGCGGTAGCACTCTGCGGTAGCAGAGAGAACAGTCCATGACTAGGGTGGCTGGAGTCTTTGACAATTTTTAGGGCCTTCCTCTGACACCGCCTGGTATAAAGGTCCATGATGGCAGGAAGCTTGGCCCCAGTGATGTACTGAGCCTGAGCAGTTGCCATACCAGGCAGTGATGCAACCAGTCAGGATGCTCTTGATGGTGCAGCTGTAGAACCATTTGAGGATCTGAGGACCCATGCCAAATCTTTTCAGTCTCCTGAGGTGGAATAGGTTTTGTCGTGCCCTCTTTACAGCTCTCTTGGTGTGCTTGGACCATGTTAGTTTGTTGGTGATGTGGACACAAAGGAACTTGAAGCTCTCAACCTGCTTCACTACAGCCTCGTCGATGAGAATGGGGACGTGCTCTGTCCTCCTTTTCCTGTAGTCCACAATCATCTCCTTTATCTTGATCATGTTGAGGGAGAGGTTGTTGTCCTGGCATCACACGGCCAGGTCTCTGACGTCCTCACCATAGGCTGTCTCGTCGTTATCGGTGATCAGGCCTACCACTGTTGTGTCATCGGCAAACTTAATGATGGTGTTGGAGTTGTGCCTGGCCATGCAGCCATGAGTGAGTGAACAGGGAGTACAGGAGGGGACTGAGCAAGAAGTCCAGGATCCAGTTGCAGAGGGAGGTGTTTAGTTCCAAGGTCCTTAGCTAAGTGATGAGCTTTGAGGGCACTATGATGTTGAATGCTGAGCTGTAGTCAATGAATAGCATTCTCACATAGGTGTTCCATTTGTCCAGTTGTGAAAGGGCATTGTGGAGTGCAATAGAGATTGCATCATCTGTGGATCTATTGGGGCAGTATGCAAATTGGAGTGGGTCTAGGGCTTCTGGGATAATGGTGTTGATGTGAGCCATGACCAGCCTTTCAAAGCACTTAATTTACTACAGATGTGAGTTTTACAGGTCGGTAGCAATGATCAACAACTCATTTGACAGCGCTTGAAAAATCTTGAAAAGAATAGTGTGCAAATGTTGCACAATCCAGGTGTGGAAAGCTCTTAGAGACTTACCCAGAAAGACGCACAGTTCTAATCACTGCCAAAGGTGCTTCTACAAAGTTTTGATTCAGGGGTGTGAGTAGTTACTGTATGTAAATTAGATATTTTGGCAAACATTTCTAAAAACATTTTTTTACTTTGTCATTATGGGGTATTGTGTGAGAATGGGTGAGAATTCAGGCTGTAACACAACAAAATATGTAATAAGTCAGGGGGTATGAAAACTTTTTGAAGCCACTGTAGCTTGCTATGAGGCAGGCTAGAACAGACTTGCAATATGGTCCCTTGCTTGCCAAGCTGAATCTGCATTTTATTTACACTTAGTGAGGGTTATCGGGTCACAGGCATCTCAGACAGGCTAATGGAGAATTTCCACCATTACAAATCGCACTTTGTGGTGCAGAGCTCATTAAGGCTTTGTGGTGGGTAAAATTTCCTCGACTGCTTAACGGCTTAACTGTAGCACTGCCTCGCTCCTCACCATTTTAATTTTTCCTTCATTACCCATGATGTGATCTTGTGTTCGCCTCTGATATTTCACAGCCGGACAGGCGACGTGCTTGCAGCAAGCAGCTTGTATGCAGGCAGGCGAGGTGATGGGGAAGCTCCCTATGGAGAAACCACTCTAGATCTCCTGTCTGTATTTAAAGGCAAAGAGACAGCTGGGAAGAAACAAGCAGCCAGCTATGAACAGCAGAAAGACTGAAGACGGAGACTGTCCACCTCTTACAGCCTCGCAGCAGGAGATCTAGAGTGGTGTACCCTAAGGCCATCCACCATCCACCTCTCACAGCAGGACAAGCACAACAAGGGAGTCATGGTCTGGTCTTACATCTTATCAAATATTTTCCAGTTAGGCCTTCTTCTTCCATTAGGCCCTGGCCACTACCGAACAATGATATGACATTAATAATTTCCAGTGTATGACCAAAAATTTTACCCAAAAATTATCATAATTGGGGTTTTATATGCAATGAAACAAGACCTCAATCTAAAAACAAATGTGTAACATAAATTGCACTACTAGTGCTCGGACAAAAATGCTAATAACAAATCATCTTTGTCATCTAATGATCATCCATGGTGTACCACCTACGAAATATTAGCATTCATCCTGTGTGTTTGTTTACATCCCCTCTGTGGCTTCCACACCTCTCATAGACGTTGTATTCAAAGGTAATCCATACAGGCTCAGTAAACTGAATGATGCTTTATATCTTTCCCTCTAGTCCAGCCTGACAGCCAGCCCCAGCCTCATCCATTTCAAAGGCTCTGGGGTCAGCAGGTGAGCATGGAGGCTGCAGTTTGTGTGTGGAAAGGAGTCTTCCTTCTCAAAGGTGATGGTGCCGGTGCCATGCTATGTGTCTGGAGAGAAGGAGCAGGGAAGAGGAAAGGAGAGGACAGAGCTGGATGAAGAGAGAAAGAGAGGGAGGTGAAATCAGCCTGGGAGAACAGAACAATTAATCAGAGAGCAGGCAATCACAAGGCTTCTGTGAGAGAGCAGCAGCTAGGTAAGGTAAGGCCATCAAAAGTTGAGACATTCACAGGTTCTCCTGGAGGGTAAGGGATAGATAGCATCATCAATCATCATAATGTATTCCATTCACTGGTGTATGATAATGATGGATATTTTGTATGGTAAGAAGAACCTCTGGTTTGACGGCATGAGAATTCCTAGAGGGGCAAAATTATCTACAACCAGACAACATCCACTTCTGGTTTAAAATGAGTTGTAAACTGATTGTAATGACATCATTTAAATTGGCCACTTTGTGTGTGTGATACTGGTGAGGTAGATACTTTCACAGTGCTGGATGAGCCGAACGTCATCGACTGTGACTATAGCTATATCCATGGAGACTATAGCTAAATCCATGGAGACTATAGCTATATCCATGGAGACTATAGCTATATCCATGGAGACTATTATAGCTATATCCATGGAGACGTTATTATTTTCTTAGCTGTGTTAGGTGATGGGAAATGACAACCATTTGACCACCTGCGGTATAGCGTGGCAACCTCATGGCAGCTTCATGCCGTTTTGATTTAATCCATTCTTTAGTTAACTATACCAAACTGACTGTGTACGGTATATGGTATCGACAGGAAAAAAATATAGAGCATTTGCGAAATTATTAAAGGTGGAGCTAATAATATATATATTTAATTGTACTTGTTTATTTACATAGAAACAGATATAAAAACATTGTATCCATGGGAGCTATTTTTCAAAATATATTGTTAATATTGTTAATATTTACCAGAATGCTCTGTCCTCGCCCCAACCTACCCCACCAATATCAGCGTTACACAAATATTAACCGATGTAGCTAGCAGTCCCTCATTAATTACATTTCAGTGTGTAGACTTTGTCTCCTCTGTCCCGATAATGGTTCCCAGGGTCTGAGTTAATCTCCCCTAAATTACCTGCCAGCAAGTGGCAAGGTGGGAAAAGTCATTATTTCTCCTCATATTATGATTATCTTAAAGATCAGCAGCGCCAGGTTGTACCTGTTCGTAGATGGCAACGGCAATGGCCTTCGTTCCCTTACCCCCGATGAGTGACAGCCAGCGTTCCATTATGAGCCTCTCTTCCTTTAATCATAACTGCGCATTTTGCAGTGCTAGCTGGCTGGGATTAGAAAATGATTTATGGGAGTTGGGCAGAGAAAGGTTAGAAACTAGACAACCAAAGTTACTCTTGACATGCGCTAATAAAGGAAGCTAGTGCTTATATACTGATTTCAAGTGGTTTAATAAAGCCTGGTCTAGAGGGAAAGAGGTCTATAGGTATGCAACACCCAACACTAATCATACTGGATCAGCTCTGACACAAACTGTAGCTACTGTAGAACACAGAGGACTGTTAGTAGATGGAGGAGTTGTTATGGCCACATTATTCATTACTCATGGAAGGAAAACAAAATTAATATATCTTTCCTTTTTTCATTTAGTTTTGTTTCAGGTCAATTGTGTTTGTACTTCGTCTCATCGAACAAACAACTATTGTATGAGAATTTAATGTTAACATCTTTTCAACAAGGGAGAGAGTGACAAAGACAACTTTGCCGTCAGTGATCTCCGTAACATGTGCGTAATACATGAATGGTATACTGTATATGTTTTCATCTTTTTTAATTGGGGAAGAGGGTGAAAGAAACACCTGTGCGGTGATCTCAGTTGTATGTGTGAAATGCAGGCATAATTAGAACAGGAACAGCAAGTGGAGATGACGTGCAACACTTCTCAACTTAGCAACCATATGCCCATATCAATGCAATGCCCCCTCTCACAAACACACACATACACGCACACACACATACACACAAGACAGGCCCCCCCAGCTGAGTCACTGCCATAAGATTGACCAGATTTCTCCAGCCATTGCGGCTGTCTGTCGCCCAGCACTGCACTCCATTACAACACCAAAACTCTGTGGTTTGAGGAGAGGAGAGGAGAAAATTACTGGCAGTGACTGGAAGCATGCAGTGACTGGAAGCATGCAGAGCCCCTGATTATTGCAAGATTTAATTATGAATTTTAATGCGGTTAGAACGTCTAATAAACTCACTCTGTATTTTATGAATCCCTTCGGAGATGCTTATAGCACCAAGCCTAGATATAATGATGAAGTCTGTTAACCCTTTGGTGACTGTGACTAGGCTGGACTCCATTCCCTTTGTAGGCAAGAGATTTGAAACGGATCCCTGCAGGACCGCAATCAGGATTAATGCAGGGGCTTACCGGAGCTGAAGTCCCTGGGCCCAGGCCTGTGGGGGGGCCAAAGAGACAAAAAAAAAAAAAATGTTTAAAAAAAAATATATATATATACTGTATAAGGAAATATATACAGTATATATTTATTTTTTTACTGCAACTGCCACCCACAGGAGGATTCGGGAGCCCGCTCTCAATGAGTGTAGACAGTCTGCTGCTAACTGCTGCCTCTCTGCTAATCGTCAGATGAGGAGAGTAGGTAGATGGCCCAAGTGGTTAACTGGAGAGACCTGCCTTGATTGGGTAACTGATTAATATAAAACATTAAAATAAACTGCTATATAAATAAATGTGACTGGTCAATTGTGTGAGACAGGGGCTGTACCCAAGCCCATAGGGGGCCCAAGAGGCAAAATAAATCAATCAATAAAATAATGTTATTTTTTTTATTTTATCCAACCACAAAAGCCCACTCTCAGTGTTCAAAATATACCAGAGAGCATAATTTAGCCATAGAGGATCAATAGTTTCAAAAAATAACTGGATTATATTTTATCACAAGCACATACAGGTAACAGGTAACTGCCAAGTAAACGAAACACCAACATAGTGTCTTAAAAGGGCCAGATTCAATGCATCTTGGCATTGACTCTACTAGTGGACCTAAACCATGCCAGGAGATTGGACACCATAACATATTATTTGTATCCCTCAAGTGTTTCCTTTAGTTTGGCAGTTACCCGTTACCTACAGTCGCAAATGCCGCAATTTGGGCAGCATGTGCCCCAAATATAAAGCTTGTTACGTTGTGGCCATCAGTGGTGTAAATTACATAAGTAAAAGTACTTTAAAGCACTACTTAAGTAGTTTTTTGGTGTATCTGTACTTTACTATTTATATATTTTTTACTTTCACTTCACTACATTCCTAAAGAAAATAATGTACTTTTTACTCCATACATTTCCCTGACACCCAAAAGTACTCGTTACATTTTGATTGCTTAGCAGGACAGAAAATGGTCCAATTTGCACACATATAAAGAGAACATCCCTGGTCATTCTTACTGCCTCTCATCTGGAGGACTCACTAAACACAAATGCTTGTTTTTAAATGATGTCTGAGTGTTGGAGTGTGACCCTGGCAGTTAGGAAATGTAAAAAGAAAAAGAAGTGTCCCGTCTGGTTTGCTTAATATAAGGAATTTGTATTATTCTTACTTTTAATTTTGATACTTAAGTATATTTAAAGCCAAATACTTTTAGCCTTTTACACAAGTATTATTTTACTGGGTGACTTTCACTTTTTTCATTTTCTATGAAGGTATCTTTACTTTTACTCAAGTATGAGCATTTAGTACTTTTCCCACCACTGGTGGCCATAGACAAATAATCTATAGAAGGGTTTTGGAACCTCTTACTCTGGCAATTTGACTGTTAAACTTTTGAGTACAATAGAATGGTTGCTAGTACTAACTGGAATGGAAACTGCAATCTATGTATTATATTTCAAATCACATTTTTATTTGTCACGTGCGCCGAATACAACAAATGTAGACTTTACATTGAAATGCTTGCTTACTTACTTACATTCTTTCCCAACAATGCAGTTAAAAAGTAAGAAAATTAGCAAATAGATAAAAATAAAAACGCCATAAAATAATAATAATGAGGCTATATACAGGCTATATACAAGAAGTACCGGTACAGAGTCAGTATACTAAAGTACGAGGTAGTTGGGGTGATTGATTGAGGAAATAATGTACATGTAAGTTTGGTTAAGTGATTGACTGAAGTACTATGTACAAGTAGGTAGGGGTGAAAAGCAGAAAGTCCGGGTAGCCATTTGATGAACTGTTCAGCAGTCTTATGGTTTTGGGGTAGAAGCTGTTCAGGAGCCTTTTGTTCCCAGACTTGGTGCTTCAATACCGCTTGCCGTGCGGTAGCAGAGAGAACAGACTGTGACTTGGTTGGCTGGAGTCTTTGACAACTTTTAGGGCCTTCCTCTGATACCACCTGGTTTAGAGGTCCTGGATGACAGGGAGCTCAGCCCCAGTGATGTACTGGGCTGCACGCACTGCCCTCTGCAGCGCCTTGCGGCCGGATGCCAAGCAGATGCCATACTAAGTGGTGATTCAGCCAGTCAAGATGCTCTCAATGGTGCAGCTGTATAACTTTTTGAGGATCTGAGGGCCCATGCCAAATCTTTTCAGCCTCCTGAGGGGGAAGAGGCATAGTTGTGCCCTCTTCACAATTGTGTTGGTGTGTTAGGACAATGATATTGTCATGGTTCCACCAGTCACCAGAGGGTGGCAGAGACAGTCCTAGAGACATTAACGACACTCAGGTGTGTCCTATTTACTCGTTATGATTTCCCTGTTAAAAGGTGTGTTTTCTGTTGTCATTTGCAGAAGCTCGAAGTGTGTGTGTGTGTGTGTGTGTGTGTGTGTGTGTGTGTGTGTGTGTGTGTGTGTGTGTGTGTGTGTGTGTGTGTGTGTCCTGTGTGAGTTTGTGAGACTTAGTGTTTTTTGAAGTGTACTGCTGTTTCTCAGTAAAGTATTATGTTCATCCTTAACCACTGATTCCTCGTCTGGTCTCTTCTCTGCACCTGGGTCCAACCCCAGAATAGTCTCGAATGGAGCTCATCCATTTTATTCTCCAGTGAATTTGCACATTTTCCAGTAGAACGGAGGGTAAAGGCGGATTATCCATTCTCCAATCTAGAATCATGGCTGGATGAGGTGGTTAAGGTACATTTACGGTTTATATTATGTATCAGTTGATTAACAGAAATATTCCTTGTAGCATTGATGCTACGATGTACAACACAGGCGTGAATTGGAAAAATCTGTACATTTTTATTTAGGGCTTCTGATCAATTGGAGAAACCCTAAGTAACAATCTTAATTTCACTACAACCATTAAAATTAATGTACTGATGTGTATCCTTACTCTCAAGTGGCTCCCAGTGGTGTAAAAATACTTTAAAATACTACTTAAGTATTTTTGGGGGGGTATCTGTACTTTGCTTTACTATTTATATTTTTAACAACTTTTACTTTTACTTCACTACATTTCTAAAGAAAACAATGTACTTTTTACTCCATAGATTTTCCCTGACACCCAAAAGTACACATTACATTATGAATGGTTATGGACAGAAAATTGCCAAATTCACTCACTTATCATGAGAACATCTCAGGTCATCCTTACTGCTTCTGATCTGGCGGACTCACTAAACACGCTTCGTTATTAAATTATGTCTGAGTATTGGAGTGTGCCCCTGGCTATCTGTAAAGTAAAAAAATAAAATGGTGCTGTCTGGTTTGCTTAATATAAGGAATTTGAAATGATTCATAATTGTACTTTTAATACTTAAGTATATTTAAAACTAAATATTACTAAAAACTAAAAACTAAATATTTTTAGACCTTCACTCTAAGTATTTTACTGGGTGAATTTCACTTTTACTTGAGTCATTTTCTATTAAGTTATCTTTACTTTTACTCAAGTCTGACAATTGGGTACTTTTTCCACCACTGGTGACTCCATAGCATAAGTTATGACTGCATAGTAAACTTCATATTTTTTGCTTCCCAACAATGCAAGCATTTCAAGAAATAACGTATTCTATTAGCCTTGTTTTTAGATTGGAAAACTAAAAACGTCCTCTTGTGTATTGTGATGAGCACAATAGTCTGGACTAATTTACAAGGCCTTGCAGCAAACAGAACACTTCAACGTATTTTAAGTTGAAATGGATTGACTGGAGTTTCTCCAACAGTATATTCGCTGGTCCGAAAATCATAACCTCTCCTATAAAAGCAAAACAAAAAGGCATTTCAGTTTCGCGTAACAGCATGAAAAGTCTGTTTGACTGCATAATAGTTTTGTCTATCAATAAATCAAGGGCAATCTTTAAGTTTACAGCTTTGTGTGTTTTTACATGTGGGTCTACATTACAATTGACTTTATTGTGGACCCAAGTAAACAATCCTGAAACATGTTTTTTTCCCCTCAGGGTAAGATGGTGAAGGGAATGGAGAGGCTCATGGATCTGGTGGCCAGCGCTGGATCAAAGGTGGTCTTCAACATGGAGCTGTCACGGCCGTCAACAGAAGTAGACCAAGGTGCAGCGTGGTGAGCGTACATATTCCTTTATTATTATGACGCCGACAAAAACAATAAACAATCAAAAAACAACCGTGAAGCTAAAGGGCTATCTGCCACAAACAAAGTTAACTTCCCACCAAGACAGGTGGGAAAAAGGGCTACCTAAGTATGGTTCTCAATCAGAGACAACGATAGAGAGCTGTCTCTGATTGAGAACCCTACCCGGCCAAAACATAGAAATACAAATAATAGAACATAGAATACCCACCCTAAATCACACCCTGACCAAACCAA
Organism: Salvelinus namaycush; assembly: GCF_016432855.1. Taxonomy (NCBI): domain Eukaryota; kingdom Metazoa; phylum Chordata; class Actinopteri; order Salmoniformes; family Salmonidae; genus Salvelinus; species Salvelinus namaycush. The sequence continues at coordinate 16,468,759 of NC_052334.1, forward strand.
ATAGAGACATAAAAAGGATCTCTAAGGTCAGGGCGTGACAGGAGCACTCAGCTAAGGTAAGAATGATGACCTAGTAGGTTGTGTTTGTGTTAGAGAGAGAGTCAAATTCATTAATATCAATATGAATTAAAACCTTTTTGCCCACTGCCATCTGGGCCTTCAACAAGACCAGGTCGCAGTCAACACACTACACTACCCAGTCACTTTATTTTCTTTTGTACACTAGTACTGTACTATTTTACTTGCCTCTCTACAGTTCTGTTTATGTTTTGTGTGATTGTCTTGTAATGTTGTGAGTATTTGTATTGTTTATACATTGCCTGTATGATAAACTCATTGAATCTCATCTCTCAGCAGCTGAGATTGTTCCTCCTGGTCATGGAGATGTCGGCAACTCGTTCCAGCATCTCAATTATTATCATTATTTTTGCCATCTTTCATGCCATCCACTGTTTTTATTTTTAAGGATCTGATGTTGACGGTTCACTCCAGTGTCTGTAGCACTCCAGGGTAATGTGATGGGCTGTCACTGTTAAGTAAGCACAACACAGGGATGCTTGGGCTAATTCACTGAAAACTTTGTGGCTTTGGTTTGCTTATATAGAGCGGGTGCTACCTTTTTGCTGAAATGGGTGCAAGAGGGAAGTTTGTAATATGGTTTGAACACTATCATAAGGTGCTGAAACCCTCTATTCTCAACCACTGTAAATGGGCGCATATCCGAGGCTATGAAACAAAGACTGTAAAAAAGCCTACCTATTGCTCCAGTCAGAATCAGCTGCAATGGGCTGCTTCATTGTTTTGTTTTTTTGGGGTAAATCAGCTTTATTATTGCAGATAGATTGTAGCTTCCATCAATGTAATTGTCTGCATCATTTCCAATCCCCCACATATATATATATACAGTGCTCAAAAAAATAAAGGGAACACTTAAACAACACAATGTAACTCCAAGTCAATCACACTTCTGTGAAATCAAACTGTCCACTTAGGAAGCAACACTGATTGACAATAAATTTCACATGCTGTTGTGTAAATGGAATAGACAACAGGTGGAAATTATAGGCAATTAGCAAGACACCCCCAATCATGTCTCGCTCCATCCACCAACGCCACGTTGCACCACAGACTGTCCAGGAGTTGGCGGATGCTTTAGTCCAGGTCTGGGAGGAGATCCCTCAGGAGACCATCCTCCACCTCATCAGGAGCATGCCCAGGCATTGTAGGGAGGTCATACAGGCACGTGGAGGCCACACACACTACTGAGCCTCATTTTGACTTGTTTTAAGGACATTACATCAAAGTTGGATCAGCCTGTAGTGTGGTTTTCCACTTTAATTTTGAGTGTGACTCCAAATCCAGACCTCCATGGGTTGATAAATTTGATTTCCATTGATAATTTTTGTGTGATTTTGTTGTCAGCACATTCAACTATGTAAAGAAAAAAGTATTTAATAAGAATGTTTCATTCATTCAGATCTAAGATGTGTTATTTTAGTGTTCCGTTTATTTTTTGAGCAGTGTATATACACTAAAGCATCCGCCAACTCCTGGACAGTCTGTGGTGCAACGTGGCGTTGGTGGATGGAGCGAGACATGTTGTCCCAGATGTGATCAATTGGATTCAGGTCTGGGGAACGGGCGGGCCAGTCCATAGCATCAATGCCTTCCTCTTGCAGGAACTGCTGACACACTCCAGCCACATGAGGTCTAGCATTGTCTTGCATTAGAAAGAACCCAGGGCCAACCGCACCAGCATATGGTCTCACAAGGGGTCTGAGGATCTCATCTCGGTACCTAATGGCAGTCAGGCTACCTCTGGCGAGCACATGGAGGGCTGTGCGGCCCCCCAAAGAAATGCCACCCCACACCATGACTGACCCACCGCCAAACCGGTCATGCTGGAGGATGTTGCAGGCAGCAGAACGTTCTCCACGGCGTCTCCAGAATCTGTCACGTCTGTCACATGTGCGTGTGAACCTGCTTTCATCTGTGAAGAGCACAGGGCGCCAGTGGCGAATTTGCCAATCTTGGTGTTCTCTGGCAAATGCCAAACGTCCTGCACGGTGGTGGGCTGTAAGCACAACCCCCACCTGTGGACGTCGGGCCCTCATACCACCCTCATGGAGTCTGTTTCTGACCGTTTGAGCAGACACATGCACATTTGTGGCCTGCTGGAGGTCATTTTGCAGGGCTCTGGCAGTGCTCCTCCTAATCCTCCTTGCACAAAGGCGGAGGTAGCGGTCCTGCTGCTGGGTTGTTGCCCTCCTACGGCCTCCTCCACGTCTCCTGATGTACTGGCCTGTCTCCTGGTAGCACCTCCATGCTCTGGACACTACGCTGACAGACACAGCAAACCTTCTTGCCACAGCTCGCATTGATGTGCCATCCTGGATGAGCTGCACTACCTGAGCCACTTGTGTGGGTTGTAGACTCCGTCTCATGCTACCACTAGAGTGAAAGCACCGCCAGCATTCAAAAGTGACCAAAACATCAGCCAGGAAGCATAGGAACTGAGAAGTGGTCTGTGGTCACCACCTGCAGAACCACTCCTTTATTGGGGGTGTCTTGCTAATTGCCTATAATTTCCACCTTTTGTCTATTCCATTTGCACAACAGCATGTGAAATTTATTGTCAATCAGTGTTGCTTCCTAAGTGGACAGTTTGATTTCACAGAAGTGTGATTGACTTGGAGTTACATTGTGTTGTTTAAGTGTTGCCTTTATTTTTTTGAGCAGTGTATATATACACACACACATACTGCATATAATATATACAGTGCATTAGGGAAAATATTCAGGCCCCTTGACATTTTGTTAGGTTAGTCTTATTCTAAAATGTATTAAATCGTTTTTTTCCACTCATCAATCTACAAACAATATCCCATAATGACAAAGCAAAAACAGGTTTTTAGAAAGTTTTGGAAATGTATATATCACATTTAGATAAGTATTCAGACCCTTTGGAGCGATTACAGCCTCGAGTCTTCTCGGGTATGACGCTACAAGCTTGGCACACATTTATTTGGGGAGTTTCTCCCATTCTTCTCTGCAGATCCTCTCAATCTCTGTCAGGTTGGATGGGGAGCGTCGATGCAACAGCTATCTTCAGGTCTCTTCAGAGATGTTTGATTGAGTTCAAGTCCGGGCTCTGGCTGGGCCACTCAAGGACATTGAGAGACTTGTCCCGAAGCCACTCCTGCGTTGTCTTGGCTGTGTGCTTAGGGTTGTTGTCCTGTTGGAAGGTGAACATCCACCCCAGTCTGAGGTCCTAAGCGCTCTGGAGCAGGTTTTCATCAAGTTTCTCTCTGTACTTTGCTCCATTCATCTTTCCCTCGAACCTGACTAGTCTCCCAGTCCCTGCTGCTGAAAAATATCCCCACAGCATGATGCTGCCACCACCATGATTCAACGCAGGGATGGTGCCAGGATCCTTCCAGACGTTAAGCTTGGCATTCAGCACAAAGGGTTCAATCTTGGTTTCATCAGACCAGAGAAATCTTGTTTCTAATGGTCTGGGATCCTTTAAGTACCTTTTGGCAAACTGCAAGCGGGTTGTCATGTGCCTTTTACTGAGGAGTGGCTTCTGTCTAGCCACTCTACCATAAAGGCCTGTTTGGTGGAGTACTGCAGAGATGGTTGTCCTTCTGGAAGTTTCTCCCACCTTCACAGTGGAACTCTGTAGCTCTGTCAGAGTGACCATCAGGTTCTTGGTCACCTCCCTGACCAAAGAGGGGTGGTCTGCACAGTGCAGTGGACCACCATCACAAAAGCAGTTCAATAACGAGTCAAATCTTTCCCTAATGCTCTTCTTCCCATCCTGTCTAGTCCCATGTTCAATCCACAATTGAGATGGTTTGGGATGAGTTGGACCAAAGAGTGAAGGAAAAGCAACCAACAAGTGTTCAGCATATGTGGGAATTCCATCAAGACTATTGGAAAAACATTCCAGGTGAAGCTGGTTGAGAGAATGCCAAGAGTGTGCAAAACTGTGTATCAAGGCAAAGGATGGCTACTATGAAGAATATAAAATATATTTTATTTGTTTAAAACTTTTTTGGTTACTACATGATTCCATATATGTTAGTTCATAGTTGATGTCTTCACTATTATTTTACAATGTTGAAAATAGTAAAAATAAAGAAAAACCCTTGAATGAGTAGGCGTATGTACAAACTTGACTGATACTATATATGTATCTACTTTACACTTTTTTGGTTTCAGGTAGAACCCTTTTGGGTTCCATGTAAATTCAGCAAAAAAAGAAACGTCCTCTCACTGTCAGCTGCGTTTATTTTCAGCAAACTTTACATGTGTAAATATGTGTATGAACGTAACAAGATTCAACAACTGAGACATAAACTGAACAAGTTTCACAGACATGTGACTAACAGAAATTGAATAATGTGTCCCTGAACAAAGGGGGGGGTCAAAATCAAAAGTAACAGTCAGTATCTGGTGTGGCCACCAGCTGCATTAAGTACTGCAATGCATCTCCTCCTCATGAACTGCACCAGATTTGCCAGTTCTTGCTGTGAGATGTTACCCCATTCTTCCACCAAGGCACCTGCAAGTTCTCTGACATTTCTGGGGGGAATGGCCCCAGCCCTCACCATCTGATCCAACAGGTCAAAGACGTGCTAAGATCCGGGCTCTTCGCTGGCCATGGCAGAACACTGACATTCCTGTCTGGTAGGAAATCACGCACAGAATGAGCAGTATGGCTGGTGGCATTGTCATGCTGGAGGGTCATGTCAGGATGAGCCTGCAGGAAGGGTAACACATTTAGGGAGGAGGATGTCTTCCCTGTAACGAACAGTGTTGAAATTGCCTGCAATGACAACAAGCTCAGTTCGATGATGCTGTGACACACCGCCCCAGACCATGACGGACCCTGCACCTCCAAATCGATCTCACTCCAGAGTATAGGCCTCAGTGTAACGCTCATCCCTTCGACGATAAACGTAAATCCGACCATCACTCCTGGTGAGACAAAACCGCGACTTGTCAGTGAAGAGCACTTTTTGCCAGTCCTGTCTGGTCCAGCGATGGTGGGTTTGTGCCCATAGGCGACGTTGTTGCCGGTGATGTCTGGTGAGGACCTGCCTTACAACAGGCCTACAAGCCCTCAGTCCAGCCTCTCTCAGCCTATTGCTGACAGTCTGAGCACTGATGGAGGGATTGTGCATTCCTGGTGTAACTCAGGCAGTTGTTGTGGCCATCCTGTACCTGTCCCGTAGGTGTGATGTCCAGATGTACCGATCCTGTGCAGGTGTTGTTACACGTGGTGTGCCATTGCGAGGATGATCAGCTGTCCGTCCTGTCTCCCTGTAGTGCTGTCTTAGGCGTCTCACATACAGACATTGCAATTTATTGCCCTGGCCACATCTGCAGTCCTCATGCCTCCTTGCAGCATGCCTAAGGCACGTTAACGCAGATGAGCAGGGACCCCGGGCATCTTTCTTTTGGTGTTTTTGAGTCAGTAGAATGGCCTCTTTAGTGTCCTAAGTTTTCATAACTGTGACCTTAGTTGCCTACTATCTGTAAGCTGTTAGTTCCACAGGTGCATGTTCATTAAACCCTTTACAATGAAGAGCTGTGAAGTTATTTGGGTTTTTGCGAATTATCTTTGAAAGACAGGGTCCTGAAAAAGGGACGTTTCTTTTCTTGAGAGAAAGAAACACGTTTGTTCCTGCATGGCACCACTCTTAGCGAGTATTGGCGCAACAAGCGCATTCCAAGAAGACTGAGAATACAGAAGGAGCCTACAATAGGGAAAAACGACAAAACTTTCATTCAGCAATGGGGTGAAATACTCAACAAATGCTCATTAGATTTAATGCTATTATTCGTGTGTCGAAGGAAGTGAAAGAAGTTGAAGTTAAGATTAGTGAACATGAGGCTATAATGAAGGAGATTCTAGGCCCTAATTTTACAGCCATAGACGACACTATCAAGCAGTCCATTGGGAAATACAGAGACTCTCTACAAGCAACAAAGATCAAGAAATACCAGCGAGACACAGAGGACTACCAGCTCAACCAGGTGTACGCATGGGAAGGCCCAAGGACAGGAGCACGGAGAGGCCGACGGAGGGACACACCGCTGATAGGGGGACGCAGATACGCAGCAGCGGGAGGACATGGAAACTTGGACACAGAGGCATCCACCGTGAGCGAATTCCCTACAGACAGTGACTCCAGCTACCATGGCACACAGTCCGTTTTTTTAGCCCGGAAGCAACAGAGGGCTCCATGAAAGAAAAGAAACGAAAGTAGATCTGTTTAAATTCTTTCGCAAGATTAAACTTAAGCATGTGTTTTCGCTAAACATTGATTCGGGCCTAGTAACACATCAAAGAACTGGTACCCATTTTAAGCCCAAAAGCAAATTCTGTCCCATGGTTAACAACTCCTCGATTAATACCTATTGTAGGTTAGTCGAACAAGAAGCCATGTCAGTATATACGAGACAAACAAACCATATTCAGAAGAATCTCACTAGAACAGAAGAACTGGCACTCAATGAATTAATGAAAGATTCATCTTTGGTTATAAAACCTGCAGACAAGGGGGGTGCTGTGGTTGTTTTAGACTATGAAAAATATAAAGAAGAAATTCAGAGACAACTCAGCAATGAACATTTCTATAGAAAACTGAGTGTTGATCCCACACAGGTGTTCCAAAGGGATATATTCTCGAATCTGGAGCAAGCCCTATTAAACAACCGTATCTCAAAACCTGAATATGAATATCTTTGCTGCAAATGTGCCATACGTCCATGCCTGTACATGTTGCCGAAATTACACAAACCTAAAACACAAGGCAGACCAGTGGTTGCAGGAATAGGCTCAATGCTAGAGCCATTGTCGAACTTTGTAGACTCTTTTATTAAATCTCATGTGCAATCATTGCCATCATATGTAAAAGACTCTATAGACTTCATAAACAAGATCTCCCCAATAACGGCTTTAAAAGAAGACTGTATTTTGGTCACATTAGATGTCGAGAGTCTATATACCAGCATTCCCCATGTGGGGGGGCTGGCAGCACTAGCTCACTATTTGGGAGACAGAGATACTAATGAATATCCACCAACACACTTCATTCTAGAGTTGGCTGAATATGTTTTGACGTACAACTATTTCAGGTTTGATGACGAATACTACCTCCAAACGAATGGAACATCGATGGGCTCTACATTTGCTCCGAGCTATGCTAACCTCTATATGGGTCTTTTTGAAGAACGTTTTGTTAATAATGAAAATGAGAATCCATTTTTGAATAAAGTCCTGAAGTGGTATCGATATATTGATGACATTTTTTGTATATGGGAAGGAACTGAAGAAGAACTGTCAGATTTTATGGCACTACTCAATGACATTGACCCTAATCTCAAATTCACTATTGAACGTGACACTCAACGTGTTCATTATCTCTATGTGTGGATTGAGAAATCAAATGGAACCCTGTTTACAACTCTGTATAGAAAAGAAACGGACAGAAATACTCTATTACAGGGTGACAGCTTCCACCCTGAGCCATTAAAAAGAGGACTTCCAAGAAGCCAATTTTTTAGACTGCGCCATATATGCCACTCCACAGAGGATTATCTAGAAAAAGCAGCGGAGATGCACGTGAGGTTTCTAAGAAGAGGCTATTCGTCACAATGTGTGGATGAAGCTCATAATTTGGCATTGAAAAAACACGAGATGAACTGCTAAAAAAAAGGACCCGCTAAAGCCAAAGAACACTCCGTACGGTTCACAACTACATATACTTTGAATTCGCGAAAAGTGGGAGGTGTGGTCAAGAAACACTGGCATATTTTATCATCGGACCCAGCTTTGCCGGCTGAATTTAAATATCCAGCACTTATTGTGTATAGGAGAGGTCGCAATTTACGCGATAAATTGGTTCATGCCAACTGCCAGCCACAAAATAAAATTTTACACCCTCTACCAAATGGTAGCTATAAATGCAGAGGATGCGCACAGTGCAACAATATGATGAAGTGTGAATATTTCTGCCACCCACACACAGGAAAACGGGTCCAAATAAATGACATTATTACGTGTTCCACCACCCATGTTATTTACATTATTAAATGTCCATGTGGGCTCTGTTATGTCGGTAAAACCACCCGCTCTCTCAAACAGAGAATTAGTGAACATAAAAGTTAAATCAGGAGAAACGACAGGGATTACCCAGTCGCTGTACATTTCAATGACCTGAAGCATGATATTTCCACCTTTTAGATTTTGTGGCATAGAGAAAGTTAAGATATCAGACAGGGGAGGAGATATCAATAATACTCTGAGTAAAAGAGAATGTTTTGGGATTTTCACCCTTCAGACATTATTTCCGAAAGGACTTAATGATGAAATGCCTATGTATGTTATGTTGTGAATTTGAACATGAAATATGTGTCTCTTGTAGATTATTCTGATGTTTTTCGTAATGATGTACCCAGTGACTAATGAAAACTTGCTATGTCCTCATTGAGGTTATACAGACGTGTTGAATACTCCTTATTTATACACTTTTGTAATATTTATGAAATGCATATTGTTATATTTGGTAGCACTTATTTGTTTTTCCTTTGCCTCCAACCCCCTTCGATGTGTAGAACGGATGTGGGTGGGGCCAGGTCAACATAAAAAAATCCCAAAAGCTCTGACGAAGGCCGTGTGGCCGATACGTAAGCTTATTAAATATCGGTGATACTATCAAGAGCAGTGTGCGGTTTCCTTTTTCCTTCATCAGGTTCTAGATGGTACCCATCATTTTTTGGAAATGCATATATTTGCCTCGAACATAGAGCACTCTATATACCAGCTATCATATTGAACACCTTGGCAACGGGCTGTACTACTGATCAATATGTCATGTTTTTCCAATATTGAAGGCCAGAAACTTCAGCCTAGTACAAGGAATGTCTCTCATACAACAGTCTCAACGTTCTGTGTTCTAATGTCTCATAGATCTCAGTCTTTATTCTAAAGGAAGTACAAAAAGAATGAGAATGAATGTTTTACCACAGACAGCAGTCAGAAATATTGTGGGTGTCTCCCTGTAGACATCATTATCCTCTGTTCTTGGGGATGTGAAAGGGTCTGCATTTCAAAACCTTCCACAACTGGCTGCTCCTTACAACTCACTAATATTGGAAGAAGAAGAAGACAAATGGCAAAAAGTGGAACAAATATCACACGGACTACGCCCCAATTATCTCTCCTTCCTCCCAAAGTGTGCACTTGTTCACTTCCCTTCACTGATTTGAAAGGAAATTACTTGTATGAGGAATATGGTGTAAACTCCCTTTATCCCATGCCTCCAACAATCCAAATGCTTTTTTTTGTGAACAAGTGTACACTTCAGGAGATATTATTGGAACACACCCAGAGAAACTTCTTCGTTGTATTGAAGAATTTACATCTACACTTGTCTCCTGAGAAGAAAGGAAAATAATCGGAGGGTAGATGGAGAGAATGTTTGAGGAAAAATTCTAACATTGATTGAATGTCATGAGCTCATGACAGCCTGTTTCACAAAACCGAATGGACCTGTCAAGGAAAAGACTTATCTCTTGTCGATAATGTCACTGGTCGTACCATCATGTATCCATTGAAAGAGATGAGTTGCAAGTTTTCAGTCTTTACAAGTCTCTGCCAAAGATCTCTGTCAAGCAGAAAGCAGCTCAGAAGACGATTTCCTGTAATGATTGAATGACAAGTTTGATGGGTGCTTCCCTGAGAGAGGGTACAATTTACAACACTGCTAGTTGACTGAGAGAACAATGAGAGGGGTGGAGAGGGGTGGTCTGCACAGTGCAGTGGACCACCATCACAAAAGCAGTTCAATAACGAGTCAAATCTTTCCCTAATGCCCTTCTTCCCATCCTGTCTAGTCCCATGTTCAATCCACACCTGCCTGGTCTCATACATCAGAGCTGCAACCTCCACAGAGACTGTTACCTTAAATCAGTGGTTCCCAACAGAATTTTGCTCTGCCCGGAGTACCACTGAAGTAGCCCCTCATCTGCATTTCACCAGTATGGTCTGGTGAGTCCTATGGTCTCATCAGTCTTCTATCCACAGTGGGTACTTGAGGCCATGTACCCCCAGGGGTCCTGTACCCCTGGTTGGGAACCACTGCTTTAAATGAGTAGTGAAAGATCAGGACCCAGGCAGGAAGCAACCCAGTAAGGTTGCCACCCCTCCCTTGCTCCACCTCAGGGCAGCAGTGCTAGTTCAGCAATGCTCACAACACAGGTCATTTCCCTAAACAAGGTTCTCACTCCTGCTAAAAGTTTGAGAAATGTTATTATTACATTTTTTGTCCTGAAGATTTTCATTTTGCAATAAGAGTTTAAAGAGCAAGTGTTCCTCAGGCATTTCAGGCCCTTCTCTAGTGTATGTACTCTATTTCATTTTTGCAGTACTTTTTGGCAAGACCCCAAAGGTAGTTAGCCAGATATTTGTTGCACAGTTTTTGGGAAGTCACAGAGGAGAAGCTCCAGCGGATGCTTTGGTAGCCTCTCTAAACCCACAGAACATGTAATATTCTCTGTTTGATTAAAGGAAAACTTGCAATAAAGATTGCTGCGGGTAATCGAAACATGTCCACAGCAATTACTCTGGTCCTTCTATCACTTGCCAAGAAACCTTGACCTAAATCCCAACACTGATGAGAGCTGATGCACCATAAAGGAGAGAGACAGACCTTATCTAATTCTCTTATGGAAAATGTAATATAGGTTTACTGCCATGAAAGGTTATGAACATTTATGGAAATGGAAGTCACCTTACTGCAGAAGAACTGTCATTGAAAATTAAAATGTGAGAAATCCATTGGCTTGAAAAAAAAATGTGACAACAATCAGAACACTTCTCTGTGACAGGTGTAAAGGTTTTATTTATATTGCAAATGTTAATTTATGCACACCGGTATCAAAACAATGGAGAAGAATTGCATTGGTGATTTGTCATAGTCATACAAATCTGACTATACATTCTCAAAGCCATTATGTCATACTTCTCAATAATAATAGCTGTACCTGCCATTATGTAATATAGCCAAAACAGAAAAACAACCCTCCTGGACTGAGGTCTGTGTGAAGCCAACAGCTGTGCTGTGCATGTGAGTCAGTGTCACTATGAGAAGTCATTCCACTGTAATGCCGCATCCATTCACTAATGAAAACACAACGACGATGGTGTGATTCTGACAATGACCACCTGCTGCTCATTATTAAAAGTGCTTATCCGCGAGGACATAGTGGTTCATTGTTCCCACATCGGGAGCAGATTATGTCCCTACGGGACTTCCCCGTACATGGTCATGGGTGTAGAAGGGAGGACACATTGTTGAAGTCAGTTGGATGCTCTCTGTCTGCATAATCAATACAATCAGGGTTGTAATAGCTGTCAAGCCTCTCAAGGACGTGATCATTTTTTAATGACCCCCCCCAGTTAACTAGAGTTCCATTCAGTTGAATAAAGTACTTCCATTTAATAATGGGGAAGCTCTTCGACAAGTGATGATTCATCACTTTAGACTGCCATTTTATGTTTACATCGTCTTTCATTTGCTTGTTTCACTGATGACAAAAGAGATGGATTGACACACAGTTGAACTCCTCAGGAGATTGACCCTTGTTGACGAATGTACCTTACATACACACATTGGACAGCTGAAGTATAGAGTTACTTAAAAGACCTATATTGAATAAAAATAACCTTTTCTCAATAGGGGGTGCTGTTTTCACTTTGTAAAAATTTCGTTCCCAAATTAAACTGCCTCGTACTCAATTCTTGCTCGTACAATATGCATATTATTATTACTATTGGATAGAAAACACTCTCTAGTTTCTAAAACCGTTTGAATTATATCTGTGAGTAAAACAGAACTCAAGTTGGAGCAAACTTCCTGTCAGGAAGTGAGAAATCTGAAATCAGGCAGTCTGTTCTAGGGTCAGTTTATTAATTTGCATGTCTTCTATTGGTCGACATGCACTGCATACGCCTTCCCCTAGATGTCAGCAAGCAGTGAGAATTGGAATGGTGTTGCTAGGCAGATCTGAGGCCATATAAAGGGTTTTGGAACGTGGGGTACACTCTTTTCAACATTCGCCATGACGCAAGACAGACCTCAGGATGGCGTTCTGGAAAGCTCTCGTTATAGGCCTTAGATATATCCGGCTCTGATTTTATTCGATATAGGTGTTAAAGACATCATAATGTAGTTATTTTAAACCGAGTTATATCAGTTTATAGCGATTTTCGGATATTTCTTTGTGCTGCGTTATAGTGAGTTGGGCACGTCTTCGCCACATGGCTAATGTTTACTGCTAATTCCAAAGTTGAAGGCGACAATCTACAACCGAGCAACGATTCTTCTGGACAAAGGACAACTTGCCCAAGATTCTGATGGAAGCTCATCAAAAAGTAAGAACTATTTATGATGTTAATTCGTTGTTCTGTTGAAAAATGTGAAACTACTATTCCGCCATTAATTTCAGTGCGGTCTCGCTTTAACGCACGCTGTATGTCGTAGTAACATTAATTTTAAAAATCTAACACAGCGGTTGCATTAAGAACTAATGTATCTTTCATTTGCTGTCCAACCTGTATTTTTTAGTCAAGTTTATGATTAGTTACTGATTAGATTAGGTGCCTCTCCCAAGATTTCTCCCGACATTTTGTTGGCAGCTTGGCTACTATTCTCATTGTATAACCACGATTTGTGCCGCTAAATATGCACATTTTCGAACAAACTCTATATGTATTGTGTAATATGATGTTATAGGACTGTCATCTGATGAAGTTTTGAGAAGGTTAGTGAAAAATTTAATATCTTTTGCTGGTTTATTCGTTATCGCTATTGTTGGCTTGAATCAATGCTGTTGTGTGGTTGGCTATTGTAGTAAGCTAATATAATGCTATATTGTGTTTTCGCTGTAAAACACTTAAAAAATCTGAAATATTGGCTGGATTCACAAGATCTTTGTCTTTCATTTGCTGTACGCTGTGTATTTTTCATAAATGTTTTATGATGAGTATTTAGGTAATTCACGTTGGTCTCTGTAGTTATTCTAGTTGCTTTGGTGAGTTGTGATGGTGGCTGCAATGTAAAACTATGATTTATACCTGAAATATGCACATTTTTCTAACAAAACATATGCTATACAATAAATGTTATCAGACTGTCATCTGATGAAGTTGTTTCTTGGTTAGTGACTATTTATATCTTTATTTGGTCGAATTTGTGATAGCTACCTATGCAGGAAAAAAATGGTGGGAAAAAAAAGTTGTGTCTTTTGCTATCGTGGTTAGCTAATAGAAATACATAGTGTCTTCCCTGTAAAACATTTTAAAAATCAGAAATGATGGCTGGATTCACAAGATGTGTATCTTTCATCTGGTGTCTTGGACTTGTGATTTAATGATATTTAGATGCTAGTATTTACTTGTGGCGCTATGCTAGGCTATGCTAGTCAGCTTTTTTACTGATGAGGGTGCTCCCGGATCCAGGATTGTGTGCAAGTAGAAGTTAACCTTGTTAATTAAAGTTATTTTGAGTTATCACTTGATATTGTGGGAATTTTCCAGTACCTATACTGTTTTCTTTGAAGTAGTAAGTAGAATCAATATAAGGTTAACCATTAGACATGTGTAAACAGAATGTAAGCATAATCCATGTGATTGTGCAAAACTGGATCAATACAGGCCTAGTCATTTTGGGTCAGGCTTAGTCTTATGAAGGCCTTTGGACAGGAACATTAGTTAATCAGTTATAGGCACCATTAGACATACACCTGCAGTAGGAGTGTGCATGTCTGTTTATTTTTGTGCCATTGCTATGATCAGGCCACCAATAGAATATATGCCCTAATGTCTGAGCCAATAAGAGAATGGAAAGTAAGCAAGGCAAAAAGGGTAGCCAAGGTTAAAAGGTATTACTTATTTACATAAGGTGGAGTGACTATGTTATGTAAGGGTAAAACTGTATAATAGGAGAGTGCTGAGACTGGAAAGATCAGTTGCTTCATGAACCAGTTCAGCTTTTGTTACTTTGTAAAGAATTCTATTTGATCTCACAAGCTCCGGTATTTGAGAAATATTGTTGACTGAATATGTCCACGACATAAATGGCGAGCTTGCCAGGAGTGGTGAAAAGGGACCAGAGACGGTGAAAATCTACAGCTGCGCATGGGCCTCTTGGACGAACTACACAAACGAGTGACCACTTTTAACTTCTTATGGCTGAGATCCCGTTAACGAGATCGACTTGACAACAGCCAGTGGAAGTGCAGGGCGCCAAATTCAAACAACAGAAATCTCATAATTAAAATTCCTCAAACATACAAGTAAGTAACAAAATTAGACAGGTGCATAAATTTGGGCACCCCAATAGAAAAATCACATCAATATTTGGTAGAGCCTCCTTTTGCTAAAATAACAGCCTCTAGACGCTTCCCATAGCCTCTAATGAGTGTCTGGATTCTGGATGAAGGTATTTTGGACCATTTCTCCTTACAAAACATCTCCAGTTCAGTTAGGTTTGATGGTTGCCGAGCATGGACAGCCCGCTTCAAATCATCCCACAGATTCTCAATGATATTCAGGTCTGGGGACTGGGATGGCCATTCTAGAACATTGTACTTGTTCCTCTGCATAAATGCCCGGGTAGATTTTGAGCAGTGTTTTGGGTCGTTGTCTTGTTGAAATATCCAGCGCCGGCGTAACTTCAACTTTGTGACTGATTATTCAACATTATTCCCAAGAATCTGCTGATATTGAGTGGAATCCATGCGACCCTCAACTTTAACAAGATTCCCAGTACCGGCACTGGCCACACAGCCACACAGCATGATGGAACCCCCACCAAATTGTACTGTGGGTAGCAAGTGTTTTTCTTGGAACGCTGTGTTCTTTTGCCGCCATGCATAACGTCCCTTGTTATGACCAAATAACTCAATCTTTGTTTCATCAGTCCACAGCACCTTATTCCAAAATGAAGCTGGCTTGTCCAAATGTGCGTTTGCATACCTCAAGCGACTCTGTTTGTGGCGTGTGTGCAGAAAAGGCTTCTTCCGCATCACTCTCCCATACAGCTTCTCCTTGTGCAAAGTGCGCTGAATTGTTGAACGATGCACAGTGACACCATCTGCAGCAAGATGATGTTGTAGGTCTTTGGAGGTGGTCTGTGGGCTGTTTTTGACCGTTCTCACCATCCTTCGCCTTTGCCTCTCCGATATTTTACTTGGCCTGCCACTTCTGGCCTTAACAAGAACTGTGCCTGTGGTCTTCCATTTCCTCACTATGTTCCTCACAGTGGACACTGACAGCTTAAATCTCTGCGATAGCTTTTTGTAGCCTTCCTCTAAACCATAATGTTGAACAATCTTTGTTTTCAGGTCATTTGAGAGTTGTTTTGAGGCCCCCATGTTGCCACTCTTCAGAGGAGAGTCAAAGAGAACAACAACTTGCAATTGGCCACCTTAAATACCTTTTCTCATGATTGGATGCACTTGTCTATGAAGTTCAAGGCTTAATGAGCTCACCAAACCAATTGTGTGTTCCAATTAATCAGTGCTAAGTAGTTACAGGTATTCAAATCAACAGAATGACAAGGGTGCCCACATTTTTGCATAGCCTATTTTTCACATCTGATTTAATTTCATACAACTTAATATTGCTACACTAAAAATGTTTGTCTGGACAATACCCCAGTGCTCAGCTTTTATTAGAAAATGAATGGCATGCCACTGTGATCATTTTCTGTGACGACAAAGTAAATTATTATGCAGCCTCAGAGGGGTGCCCAAACTTTTTCATACAACTGTATGTTTTGTTCGATAAAGTTCATATTTATATCCAAAAATCTTAGTGTACATTGGCGCGTTATGTTCAGTAATGTTTTGCCTCCAAAACATCCGGTGATTTAGCAGAGAGCCACATCAATTTACAAAAATACTCATAATAAACATTGATAAAAGATACAGGTATTATACATGGAACTTTAGATAAACTTCTCCTTAATGCAACCGCTGTATCTGATTTCAAAAAAACTTTACGGAAAAAGCACACCATGCTATAATCTGAGTATTGCGCTCAGAGCCCAAACAAGCCATACAGATATCCGCCATGTTGTGGGGTCAACAGGAGTCAGAAATAGTATTATAAATATTCACTTACCTTTGATGATCTTCATCAGAATGCACTCCCAGGATTCCCAGTTCCACAATAAATGTTTGTTTTGTTCGATAACGTCCATAACTTATGTCCAAATACCTCCTTTTTGTTCGCGTTTAGTTCCAAAATCCAAATTGATGACGCGCAGGTCAGACGAAAAGTAAAAAAAAATCCATTACAGTTCGTAGAAACATGTCAAACGATGTATAGAATCAATCTTTAGGATGTTTTTAACATAAATCTTCAATAATGTTTCAACCGGAGAATTCCTTTGTCTACAGAAATGCGATGGAACGCAGGTCGCTCTCACCGGAGAGTGCGTGGTCAGCTCATGCCAGACACCTGACTGAAAGAGCTCTCCTTCCCTCATTCTTCATAGTAGAAGCATAAAACAAGGTTCTAAAGACTGTTGACATCTAGTGGAAGCCTTAGGAAGTGCAATATGACCCCAAAGACATTGTATATTGGATAGGCAAACCTACAAACCTCAGATTTCCCACTTCCTGGTTGGATTATTTCTCAGGTTTTTGCCTGCCATATGAGTTCTGTTATACTCACAGACATCATTCAAACCGTTTTAGAAGCTTCAGAGTGTTTCTATCCAAATCTACTAAGAACATGCATATCTTAGCTTCTGGGACTGAGTTGCAGGCAGTTTACTCTGGGAACCTTATTCATCCAAGCTACTCAATACTGCCTCCAGCCATAAGAAGTTAGAGGTAAGCTAAGTTCTTATTTATAAATAGAGTTTGTGTAGTTTGCTCCGGAAACCTGCCTCAGCGATAGGTCATCAAGTGGGTCACTCCAAATTTGACGAACCAAAGAAATATTGGGAGCTTTTGGGTTCAATGAAATGCATGCAAAATAATGAGGGGATAAAAAGCTTTGAGGGTTGTAACAGTGAAAATAGAGAATAGTAATTGGTGTTTGACCACTGCAGAGGGGGAATTGTGTGCTTCATCTGTCTTGATTGGCTCAGTTGAGTAGGGTTATTCACCTGGTTCGTTCAGGCGGTTCATCTGACCAGTTTGTTCAGTCTGTTTGAGTTGTGATTGTGTTGTCTGATTCAGTTTGGCCGGATTTGTTTGTTTAGACCTGTTTGAGTTTGCGCGTGAACACAGCCCATTCATCTTATTCAATCAGTCCGAGTCGGGCGGGTCATTCATTTCATCCGGCTCCCTCAGTTGCTCATCTGGGGTGGGTGTTCAGTCTTGTTCAGGTTATCTGTCTGCCCTGTTGACTGTTCTGTTCGATCCAGTTTGGAGTGGCAACTGTCCATCTGAATGGTCAAATAAAATGAAATAGAAATCCTATGATACCGCTTATTGTGGCGAGGAAGTGAATCAATAAGGACTGCTTGGATAGGTAATCCTATGATACCGCCTATTGTGTTGAGGAAGTGAATCAATAAGGACTGCTTGGATAGGTAAAAATCCTATGATACCGCCTATTGTGTTGAGGAAGTGGATCAATAGGGACTGCTTGGATAGGTAAAAATCCTATGATACCGCCTATTGTGTTGAGGAAGTGGATCAATAGGGACTGCTTGGATAGGTAAAAATCCTATGATACCGCCTATTGTGTTGAGGAAGTGGATCAATAGGGACTGCTTGGATAGATACAAATCCTATGATACCGCCTATTGTGTTGAGGAAGTGGATCAATAGGGACTGCTTGGATAGGTAAAAATCCTATGATAACGCTTACTGTGATGAGGAAGTGAATCAATAAGGTCTGCTTGGATAGGTAAAAATCCTATGATAACGCTTACTGTGATGAGGAAGTGAATCAATAAGGTCTGCTTGGATAGGTAAAAATCCTATGATAACGCTTACTGTGATGAGGAAGTGAATCAATAAGGTCTGCTTGGATAGGTAAAAATCCTATGATAACGCTTACTGTGATGAGGAAGTGAATCAATAAGGTCTGCTTGGATAGGATTTTTACCTATGATAACGCTTACTGTGATGAGGAAGTGAATCAATAAGGTCTGCTTGGATAGGTAAAAATCCTATGATAACGCTTACTGTGATGAGGAAGTGAATCAATAAGGACTGCTTGGATAGGTAAAAATCCTATGATACCGCCTATTGTTTTGAAGAAGTGGATCAATAGGGACTGCTTGGATAGGCAAAAATCCTGTATAATACTGCTTTTCCGTGTCGAGGAAGTGAATCAGAGAAAGGGATGAATTTGCAGGTCGCTTAGGAAACCGCAAGAGGCAAAAATCCTGTATAATACTGCTTTTTCGTGTCGAGGAAGTGAATCAGAGAAAGGGATGAATTTGCGGGTTGCTTAGGAAAGCGTGAGAGAGTGTGAAAGCTTTCTGTCCTTGGGTTGTGCGCCTCTCCTGAACCGTCACTTGAGTGTGACCTGGCAGAGGGGATGCATCTCGTCCTGCGCTAGGAGAGGGGAGTGTAAATGGCATGAGAGACTGTTGAAGTAATATAATACTAGAAGTTTGAACAGTCAGGAGAAATTAAAAATATATGAACATTATAAAATAAAATAGTAGATAAATGTCAAAATGATATCAGCGATTGCCTGGTAAGGCCAATAAAAATTGCCTGTAAATTGCCTGTATATTGTTCTGCAAGGTAGAACAATATACAGTACAGAGGAACATATAAATAATAACATTTGAAGTAAGCATATACTCGGAAAGAGAGAACAATTATAAAAACCAAGAGACAGGGACAATAACCAATAGACCGAGTGCAATAATCAGAGAAAGGAAAATAACATGGATATCAATAGGAGGGAACAGGGTGTGGTCAAGCCATCCAGGGCTTAACGGACCGTTATGAAGATTTAGCCCTCTATCAGTAGGGAGATATCTAAGAATAAAAGAAAGAGAGTGGTTTTAAAACTTCTTATGGCTGAAGTCCCGGTAACGGTGTAGCGGTATTAATTAGAGAAAGGTAAAGAAGATTTTGTTCGGGCGCCAGGCAGGTATTAACCCTGCCGAAAGGAAAATAGTAGAACAGCAAGAGTACCACTACCAGACCCACACACATCAACAGAAGAGACTGCCTAGAGTGTAGCCTGTTGACCAGATAGCCAGCGGATAGAAAAAAAGAATACACACCCTATAGATCCCACATCACATCAGTCCTTCCACAATTCTTGGTAACCCCACCAAGCATACCTCATATAACAATAATGGCAGAGCAAATAAACAGCAACTTCATACAATAACGAATGAAACCAGTCATCACACAGAGGATTTGCAAGAGTTTGTATTCTCTTCCAGGGAAGGAGTGCAGAGGGTATGAATGTGTGGTGTTCATATACACACTAGTCCAGCTCCAATGAAACTTCAATGCATTTATGAAAATAGAGTCGGTTGCAGTGTAAAGCACTGGACCATAGCGGGAAGAGAAAGAGAGAAAGGGAACAAGAGAGGTCTTAGCTGTGGTCTTGAGGTTGCAGGTGTACAGTCTGACTGTCCGAATGGAGTGTTGGGTTGTAGTTGAACGCTTCGCAACAATGTTGCTACTAATCCCTTTGATCCATAACCGTCGCGGTCCCACATGAGAACAACCACGTCGTCGAGCGATCACACCGAGGATTGTTCCAAACACTGTACAACCACATACGCTGAAGATAAACAAACAAACTCTGCAGCATAACACACACAACCAAAACTGTCACGCCAATCAATAGCTCCTCCCCAATAGAGCTTAACGAGCTCTTTTATCTCCTCCTTCCTACTGCTCATGCGCTCTTAAAGTGGCAGCGCACTTAAGTGCAGGATTTCGCCACAACGGGACCGATATGACAACAGCCAGTCGAAGTGCAGGGCGCCAAATTCAAAAAACAGAAATCTCATAATTAAAATTCCTGACATTCATGTGTCTTATATCATTTTAAAGGTAATCTTGTTGTTAATCCCACCAAAGTGTCCGATTTCAAATAGGCTTTTCAGCGAAAGCACTACAAACGATTATGTTAGGTCACCACAAAACCACAATAATCACAGCCATTTTTTCCAGCTAAAGGTAGCTTCACAAAAAACAGAATAGAGATAAAATTAATCACTAACCTTCGATTATTTTCATCAGATGACACTCATAGGACTTCATGTTACACAATACATGCATGTTTTGTTTGATTAAATTCATATTTATATCAAAAAATCTGAGTTTACATTGAGGCGACTAGATTCACTAGTTGCAAAAACATCAAGTGACTTTGCATGGCCACATCGTTTCAACGAAATACTCATCATAAATATAGATGATAATACAAGTTATACACATTGAATTATAGATATACCTCTCCTTAACTTCTAGTTCCTCCCAAACCCGGATCCGGGAGCACCCCCACCAGTAAAAAAGCTGACTAGCATAGCCTAGCATAGCGTCACAAGTAAATACTAGCATCTAAATATCATTAAATCACAAGTCCAAGACACCAGATGAAAGATACACTTCTTGTGAATCCAGCAATCATTTCTGATTTTTAAAATGTTTTACAGGGAAGACACAATATGTAAATCTATTAGCTAACCACGTTAGCAAAAGACACCATTTTTCTTAGTCCACCATTTTTTCTCTCCACCAGTAGCTATCACCAATTCGACCAAATAAAGATATTGATAGCCACTAACCAAGAAAAAACTTCATCAGATGACAGTCTGATAACATATTTATTGTATAGCATAGGTTTTGTTAGAAAAATGTGCATATTTCAGGTATAAATCATAGTTTACAATTGCACCCACCATCACAACTCGACTAGAATAACTACAGAGAGAAACGTGTATTAGCTAATTACTCATCATAAAACATTTCTTAAAAATACACAGCCTACAGCAATTGAAAGACACAGATCTTGTGAATCCAGACAATATTTCAGATGTTCTAAGTGTTTTACAGCGAAAACACAATATATCGTTATATTAGCTTACCACAATAGCAAACCAGACAACAGCATTGATTCCAGCCAAACACAGCGATAACGTATTCACCACCAAAATACATTAATTTTTCACTAACCTTCTCAGAATTCTTCAGATGACAGTCCTGTAACATCATATTACACAATCCATACAGTTTTTTTTCGAAAATGTGCATATTTAGCAGCACAATTCGTGGTTATACAATGTGATCAGTGGCAACAGGGCATGCATTCTGGCCGGCGCCATCTTGGAAAGGCACCTAATCTAATGTATAAATAATCGTAAACTTGACAAAAAAATACAGGTTGGACATGAAATGAAAGATGCATTAGTTATTAATGCAACCGCTGAGTTAGATTTTTAAAATTAACGTTACTAGACATACAGTGTGCGTTACAGCCAGACTAGTGCCGCAATAATGGCGGACAAATCCGTTTACATTTTTCCACATAAATACGGAATAACATCATAAATAGCTCTTACTTTTGGACGAGCTTCCATCAGAATCTTGGCCAAGTGGTCCTTTGTCCAAAAGAATTGTTGCTTGGTTGTAAAACGTCGTGTTCAACTTCGGAAGTAGCAGCTAACTAGTAGCTATGTGGCCACAGCATTCCCAAATCCTCAAACTCAATACTAAGGAAATTCCGAAAATAGCAATATACTCGCATAAACTGATATAACTCGGTTTAAAATAACTTCGTTATGATGTTTCTAACACCTATATCGAATTAAATTACAGACGGATATATCTAAGGTCGATAACTGAGCGTTTCAAAACGCCATCCTGAGGTCTTGCTTTGCGTAATGGCGAGCGTTGAAAAGAGAGGTCCCCTCGTTCCTTGGCCTTTTATAAACTCTGAGAGCTACGTAGAAAGTCCATTCCACTTCTCATTGGTTACTGACATCCAGGGGAAGGCGGGTGCAGTTCATGTCGACCCATAGGATACATACAGAGCTTTAAACTGATCTGAGAGCAGAGCCTAGTTTTCAGACCTTCGCAGTTCCTGTCATGGATTTCGCTGTAGAAAGAGTTCTGTTTCACCCACAGACATAATTCGAACGGTTTTAGGAACTAGAGAGTGTTTTCTATCCAATAGTAAGAATAATATGCATATTGTACGAGCAAGAATTGAGTACGAGGCAGTTTAATTTGGAGACCAATTTTTCCAAGATCGAAATAGCACCCCCCATAGGCTCAAGAGGTTAATGCAACCGCTGTGTCAGATTTCAAAAAAACTTTACGGAAAAAGGAACCCACGCTATAAATTGAGACGGCGCTCAAAAGTAAAATGCCACAGCTGCAAAGATGGCGTCAACATAAACACGAAAATACATGATAAATATTCCCTTACCTTTGATGATCTACATCAGAAAGCACACCAGGAATCCCAGGTCCACAATAAATGTTTGTTTTGTTCGCAAAAAATCCGTTATTTATGTCCAAAAACCTTCTTTTGTTAGCGCGTCTGGTTTACATATCCAAACGCTAATTCTGGTCAGCGTTATATCGGACAAAAACTTCAAAAAGTGATATTACCGGTCGAAGAAACATCAATCATTAGGATGTTTTTAACATATAGCTTCAATAAAGTTCCAACCAGAGTATTCCTTCTTGTCTTCGTGAGCCATGGAACGCAAGTGACTTCCACGAGGAAAAAGCATGATCAGAAAATGGCTGCTTGATGGACACCTGACTGATTCTGCTCTCATTCTCTCCCACAACATCATAGAATTCTCATTATAATTTCTATTGATGCTTCATTAAGGATTCTGGTGAATACATACAAACTCAGATTTCTGACTTCCTGTTTTGATTTCAACTCAGGATTTTGCCTGCCAATATGAGTTCTGTTAATCTCACAGACATAATTCAAACAGTTTTAGAAACTTTAGAGTGTTTTCTATCCAATACTAATAATAATATGCAAATATTAGCAACTATGATTGAGGAGCAGGCCGTTTGATATGGGCACCTTTCATCCAAGCTACTCAATACTGCCCCTTCAGCCATAAGAAGTTAATAAAGTGAATGATACAATGAAAGGAAAATAGGAAGCAAAGAATATTACAGGAAGCTATAGGAATAACCAGATAAAAAATAGAACACTAAGAATACTAAAACCATAGACAGTACACAGGTTGAACATTAAGAAAATACTATTAATTAGAAAACCTAACATAGAAAAAGGGTTAGACTGAAGGTTGGCAGTAAGAAGAATATATGCAGCAGAAACGAATAAGACAGCGGTAGAAATTGTAAGTGCCAGATATCCTCTGTGCAAAGAAGAATTGAGGAGAATCTCAACAAAAAAAAATGGGAACAACGCACTAAGAAAATGGGCACTAAATGGACGAAGGGAGGAACATTTGATGTCTCCGTGTGTGAGGAAATGGGGACACTGATAAAAAATTATAAAATAAATGACACAAGAAAAATGGCTGGTATAAGTAGGCTCAGTATATGGCCCAAAAACATAGAATGGACAATTGTATACTGTGTAGCAAATCCCCCATGACAGGTATATTAATAACCTTTGCTCCACTTTCTTCTCATTCATATATATATAAGAAGAAGAATAAAAACAATAAACTAAACATCATAAACCCTTATAATGTCATTCTCAATATGATACCTAAACATTTTTGCCCTCCTTCGCAGACACCTCTCTAACAACTATTTTTGACATAAGTGAAAAATCTGTTGTAACCAGAAAACCCTATGTCACATATGTCGTGTTTTTGGCTATGCCGGACTAATTGCTATGACATGCTATTCTATAAAATACTTTCTCCGTAATTAATATCACCTGATTGAGCTAATCGGGTAAATGTAATTAACTAGAGAGTCGGGCACCACGAAAGAATATTTATAGAGCTGTTATCTTCCGAATAAACTCTTAAAGATTTAGCAATATTTTACATCAATAGCAATCAATATTAGTCGTCATCTTATTCAGTCTCATCTGAAAGTTGTAAATTCTTGGTTATCTTCACGAACCCTGGCTAACAAGTTGAATCAGCAATACAACATTGGGTTTAATTATTTATTTACTAAATACCTAACTAATCACACAGAATCACACATACACAATTAAATCATAACTTGATTACAAATTGCCGTCATAAAGGAAAACGTCCCTAGCGGGCGGAACAGATATGACAGCTTGTTACACAAAGGAAAAGGGGCTGGGTTTTAGTGAAAGAGCGGGAGACTGGAACAGAGGCGAAGCTGTGCTATCGTAAATACAGTATCTTATGCATTCTAAATTACCGCCCATTTGGAAAAGGAAAATGCAATAAATATTTACTCTGAGCTGCGCTTCAGTAGGTTGGTGGTAGATGGAAGACCGTGTTGCCAAACCGAGTCCACTGTCCTTTGAAGAATGTCTCTGGTGGTCACTGGATACGTTGTAGTAACGTCGTTGTGTAGTAGACGGGATACTCTGACTGTCCTTCCTAACCTGTAGCAGCTGTTGCTAACTCAACGGCTAGGAGGTATCACTTCTGTAGTGAATACGAGTTCAAAGTTCATACCATTCACAACCAAAGCTCATGCTGATGTTGGCTTAGTTCTGTAGTTATTATCTGAACCATTCTGACATAGGACCGTCCTCCTCATCCTCGGAACAGAAGGTTATATTTTCGTCAATGGCTTATATAGTGGAGGGAGAGGGGTGTGTCTGAAAAGTTTATAACCCATTATAACCCATGTCTCTTCACAGGGGTTGAGCAGAGGCCCAAACTTATGAAAACCCAAATCTCTCATTTGGAAGCTAAAATTACATTTAATCTCT
This sequence comes from Salvelinus namaycush, assembly GCF_016432855.1. Lineage (NCBI taxonomy): Eukaryota > Metazoa > Chordata > Actinopteri > Salmoniformes > Salmonidae > Salvelinus > Salvelinus namaycush. The sequence continues at coordinate 16,493,654 of NC_052334.1, forward strand.
TCACAAATAATTTCATATTCAAACATTTGAATTAAACAACAATTCCATGTGAATCCGATACCTCTGATGTTTAGACTTTCCACAGTAGAGTTTGTCATTCTATCATTGATGAGAATGTGTCAGAGGGCAACCGAACTGACATAATATACCTTAAGTACCACCGCATATGTTCAGTTGGTCGGATTACCAGAATATAGTTCATTTCCCCCCAACTTCTGATGTTCCCAGAATCTCTATGTTAACCAAAGGGGCTTTCTAATGTCACATCAGTAGAGTAGGGAGAGGAACGGGGGAGGGGGGAAAGAGGTATTTATGACTGTCATAAACCTACCCCCAGGCCAACGTCATGACACATACATGTCTTGGCGAACAGATATTCAGAAGGTCTAACATCATTTATAGTATCATTCAACAATTGATATACTGAATATATGTATATTCACTAAACAAACTCTTCATCCCAACACAATGGGCAATCACCTATTTGACACACAGCACAGAAAATTGGGTCAACATGATGAAAATGTCCAAGTTTCACATAATCTAGTTTGCACCATTTGCACAAACCTCAAATGTCGCAGGTTCAGGTACTATTAACTTCTTGTCAATATGGGGGCGCTGTTTTCACTTTGTAAAAATTCGTTCCCAAATTAAACTGCCTCGTACTATTGGCTAGAAAACACTCTCTAGTTTCTAAAACCGTTTGAATTATATCTGTGAGTAAAACAGAACTCAAGTTGCAGCTAACTTCCTGTCAGGAAGTGAGAAATCTGAAATCGGGCACTCTGTTCCAGGGTCAGTTTATTAATTTGCATGTAATCTATGAGTCGACATGCACTGCATACGATTTCCCCTAGATGTCAGTAAGCAGTGAGAATTGGAATGGTGTTGCTAGGCAGATCTGAGGCCATATAAAGGGTCTTGGAACGTGGGGTGCACTCTTTTCAACGTTCGTCATGGCGCAAGACAGATCTCAGGATGGCATTCTGAAAAGCTCTCGTTATAGGCCTTAGATATATCCGGCTCTGATTTTATTCGATATAGGTGTTAAAGACATCATAATGTAGTTAATTTAAACCGAGTTATATCAGTTTATATCAGTATATTGCGATTTTCGGTATTTCATGTGTGCTGCGTTATAGTGAGTTGGACACGTCTTCGTCACATGGCTAACGTTTGCTGCTAATTCCAAAGTTGAAGACGACAATCTACAACCGAGCAACGATTCTTCTGGACAAAGGACAACTTGCACAAGATTCTGATGGAAGCTCATCAAAAAGTAAGAAGTATTTATGATGTTAATTCGTTGTTCTGTTGAAAAATGTTACACTACTATTCCGCCATTAATTTCGGTGCGGTCTCGCTTTAACGCACGCTGTATGTCGTAGTAACGTTCATTTTAAAAATCTAACACAGCGGTTGCATTAAGAACTAATGTATCTTTCATTTGCTGTCCAACCTATATTTTTTAGTCAAGTTTATGATTAGTTATTGATTAGATTAGGTGCCTCTCCCAAGATTTCTCCCGACATTTTGTTGGCAGCTTGGCTACTATTCTCATTGTATAACCACGATTTGTGCCGCTAAATATGCACATTTTCGAACAAACAATATATGTATTGTGTAATATGATGTTATAGGACTGTCATCTGATGAAGTTTTGAGAAGGTTAGTGAAAAATGTAATATCTTTTGCTGGTTTATTCGCTATCGCTAACGTGCATGAATCAATGCTGCTGTGTGGTTGGCTATTGTAGTAAGCTAATATAATGCTAAATTGTGTTTTCGCTGTAAAACACTTAAAGAATCTGAAATATTGGCTGGATTCACAAGATCTTTGTCTTTCATTTGCTGTACGCTGTGTATTTTTCATAAATGTTTTTTGATGAGTATTTAGGTAATTCACGTTGCTCTCTGTAGTTATTCTAGCTGCTTTGGTGAGAGTTGTGATGGTGGCTGCAATGTAAAACTATGATTTATACCTGAAATATGCACATTTTTCGAACAAAACATATGCTATACAATAAATATGTTATCAGACTGTCATCTGATGAAGTTGTTTCTTGGTTAGTGACTATTTATATCTTTATTTGGTCGAATTTGTGATAGCTACCTATGCAGGAAAAAACTGGTGGGAAAAAAAAGTTGTGTCTTTTGCTATGGTGGTTAGCTAATAGAAATACATATTGTGTCTTCCCTGTAAAACATTTTAAAAATCAGAAATGATGGCTGGATTCACAAGATGTGTATCTTTCATCTGGTGTCTTGGACTTGTGATTTCATGATATTTAGATGCTAGTATTTACTTGTGGCGCTATGCTAGGCTATGCTAGTCAGCTTTTTTACTGATGAGGGTGCTGATGAGGGTGCTCCCGATTGTGTGCAACTAGAAGTTAAGGTGAAAGAGAGGTAGATTGCCTCCATAGCATTACGGAAGGTGCTCCTCTTCTCACTTATATTGGAACATTTTAAGGTGTGGGACTTTGAAAGTCTGTGGGAATGTGGGAATTTTCCAGTACCTATACTGTTTTCTTAGAAGTAGTAAGCAGAATCAATATAGGGTTAACCATTAGGCATGTGTAAACAGAATGTAAGCAGAATCCATGTGATTTTGCAAAACTGGACCAACACAGGCCTAGTCATTTTGGTTCAGGCTTGGTCTTATGAATGCCTTTGGACAGGAACATTAGTTAATCAGTTATAGGCACTACTAGACATACACCTGCAGTAGAGGTGTGCATGTGTAACGTCTCTCATCGGAAGGCATGGACCAAAGCGCAGCGTGGTAAGTGTTCATGATATTTTATTGATCAAAGAACACTCGAACAAAATAACAAAGTGAAAAACAGAAACTAACTACCCACCAAAACCCAACGGAAAAGGACAACTTATATATGATCCCCAATCAGAGACAACGATAGACAGCTGCCTCTGATTGGGAACCACACAAACATAGAAATAAAGAAACTAGAATGCCCACCCTAGTCACACCCTGGCCTATCCAAAATAGAGAATAAAAGCCTCTCTATGGCCAGGGCGTGACAGCATGTCTGTTCATTTTTGTGTCATTGCTATGGTCACGCCACCAATATAATCTATGCCCTAATGTCTGAGCCAATAAGAGAATGGAAACTAAGCAAGGCAAAAAGATAAGGGTGGCCAAGGCTAAAGGGTATTAATCATTTACATAAAGTGGAGTGACTATGTTATGTATGGGTAAAACTGTATAATAGGAGAGTGCTGAGACTGGAAAGATCAGTTGCTTCATGAACTGGCTCGGCTTTGTTACTTTGTAATGAAGTCTATTTGATCTCACAAGCTCCGGTATTTGAGAAATATTATTGACTGAATATTTCCACAACAATATACAGTGCCTTCGGAAAGCATTCAGACTCCTTGACTTTTTCCACATTTTGTTACCTTACAGCCTTATTCTAAATGTGATTAGAAAAAATGTCCTCATCACAATAGCTTGTTGTTAATCCACCTATCGTGTCAGATTTTGAAAATATGCTTTACAGTGAAAGCAATCCAAGCGTCCGTGAGTGTATCAATCACTGCTAGAACAGCTATCCTTAAATTAGCTTGGTCACGAAAGTCAGAAAAGCAATCAAATTAATCGCTTACCTTTGATAATCTTCGGATGTTTGCACTCACGAGACTCCCAGTTACACAATAAATGTTCTTTTTGTTCGATAAAGATTAGTTTTATAACCAAAAACCGCCATTTGGTTTGCGCGTTATGTTCAGAAAACCACAAGCTCGTTCCGGTCCTGAAGGGCAGACGAAAATTCCCAAAAGTATCCGTAGAAACATGTCAAATGTTTTTTATAATATACATAATCGATCATATTTCAACCAGACGGTAAACTGTTCAATACTACAGAGAAAGAAAATGTCGAGCCACATCTCTCCTGCGCAGGAACTAATCAAAGGACACCTGATAAATCTCGCTCATTTTTCAAAATAAAAGCTTGAAACTATGTCTAAAGCCTGGTCACAGCCTGAGGAAGCCATTGGAAAAGGAATCTGGTTGATACCCCTTTAAATGGAGGATGGGCAAGCAATGGAACAGGAATAAAAAAATGCACTTCCGGGTTGGAGTTCCTCAGGTTTTCGCCTGCAAAATCAGTTCTGTTATATTCACAGACAATATTTTGACAGTTTTGGAAACTTTAGAGTGTTTTCTATCCTAATCCGTCAATTATATGCATATTCTAATATCTGATCCTGAGAAATAGTCCGTTTACCTTGGGAACGTTATTTTTCCAAACATAAAAATTCTGCCCCCTAGCTGAAAGAAGCTAACCACTAGGCTACCTGCCGCCCCAAACAAACAAACCAAAAGCAGTCTTATAATGCTTTGCTGATTTCAAACAAGATTTTAACTCAATTTGGCATGAGTGTCTGCTATATAAATTGGTGTAAAATTAATGTACACAAAGAAAAAGTGTGCAGTTAAAATTGTCCAAAAACACACCAATATCTTTTCAGAGAGCCATGGGGTGAGACAGGGATGCAGCTTGAGCCCCACCCTCTTCGACATATACAGTAACTTTAGAATGTATTCATACTCCTTGACGTTTTCCACACATTGTTGTGTTATAGCCTGAATTTAAAATTGATTAAATTGAGTTGTGTCACTGGCCTACACACAATATCCCATAATGACCAAAGCAGAATCATGTTTTTAGAATGTTAGCAATTTATAAAAAATGAAAAGCTGAAATGTCTTGAGTCAATAAGTATTCAACCCCTTTGTTATGGCAAGCCTAAATAAGTTCAGGAGTAAAGATTTGCTTAACAAGTCACATACGTTGCATGGACTCACTGTGTGCATTAATAGTGTTGAACATGATTTGATGGGGTATTGTGTGTTGTAAAGTTATTAATTGCAATGTGGATTGTGTATCAATACACCCAGTTACTACAAAGCTACAGGCGTCCTTCCTAACTCAGTTTCCGGAGTGGAAGGTAACTACTCAGGGATTTTACCATGAGGCCAATGGTGACTTCAAAATAGTGATGAGCTGTGATAGGAGACAATTGAGGATGGATCAACAACATTGTAGTTATTCCACAATACAAACCTAAATAAGAGTGAAAAGAAGGAAGCCTTTACAGAATACAAATATTTCAAAATAAGCAATAAGGTACCAAAGTAAAACTGCAAAAAATGTGACAAAGAAATGAACTTTATGTCCTGAATACAAAGTGTTATTTTTGGGCAACTCCAACACATTACCGAGTACAACTCTTCACATTTTCAAGCATTGTGGTGGCTACATCGTGTTATGGATATGCTTGTCATCAGCAAGGACTAGGGAGTTTTTTTTAGGATAAAAAGAAACGGAATAGAGCTAAGCCCAGGCAAAATCCTATAGGAAAACCTGGTTCAGTCTGCTTTCCAGACACTGGGAGAGAAATTCACCTTTCAGCACTACAATAACCTAAAACACAAGGCCAAATATACACTGGAGTTTTGAATGTTCCTGAGTGGCCAAGTTACAGTTTTGACTTAGATCAACTTGAAAATCTATGGCAACAACCAACTTGACAAAGCTTGAAGAATAAAAAAAATTATTATGTGCAAATATTGTACAATTCAGGTGTCTTTGAGATTTACCCATAAAGACCCACAGCTGTAATCGCTACCAACGGTGCTTCTGCAAAGTATTGCCTCAGGAGTGTGAATACATCTGTAAATGAGGTATTTCAATTCAATAAATTAGCAAAAATTCATAAAAACATGTTTTCACTTTGTCATTATGGGGTATGGTGTCTTGATGGGTGAGGAAAAATTTATATTTAATCCATTTTGAATTCAGACTGTAACACAACAAAATGTGGAATAAGGGTATGTATCAGGAATCAAGGTAAGACCCAGATGCAGACACGTCGATTTGACAATGGTTTAATATTCCAACAGGGGCAGGCAATAGACAGGTCAAGGCAGGCAGGGGTCAGAAAATCAGAGGTGTGGCAAAGGTACAGGTCGGCAGGCAGGCTCAGTGTCGGGGGCAGGCAGAGTGGTCAGGCAGGCGGGCTCAGAGTCAGGACAGGCAAGGGTCAAAACCAGGATCAGGGTGTGACAGGTATGAATACTTTCTGAAGGCACTGTACAGTATATCAACAAATTGGCAAGGGCACTAGAACCGTCTGCAGCACCCGGCCTCACCCTGCTAGAATCTGAAGTCAAATATGACCCAATTCAGGCGTATGTCGCACATCACTACTTCACCGGAGAGGCATTTGAACATACATTTTTTTTTATGCATTTTGCAGAAATGCCTTCTGGGATATGTGAATGTTAATGTGCCTTAAATTAAAACCTTGCATGCCATCTGTAAGTATGAATAAAATTGTTAAATTATGAGCCTAGTTGGTTTAGCCACGGGAAAAGACAGGAACCTTCCCGCTGGCCATGATTGGCTGAGATAATGGGTGGGTTGGACATGCCGAGAGATGCGTTCGGATTGGTTTGCCATGTAGCTTGCTTCTGTCTATAACATGAGCAGCTCTGTATGTGTAGATAATCCTTGCTACTGCGTCTTTTTTTGAAAGATATAACGTTAGCCATGGGGAACTGCTAAAGTGTTGCTACTGCTCTCAACAACATTGCTGCCCTGAATTTAGCAGGCGCTATCGACAAAGATCAGCGGGGAAAAGTTGTTATGGACTACTTTCTGCACATGGTCAGTGTGAACCGGAATGACTTGACACGAGCCAAACAAGCTGTACAAACAAAATGGAAATGACACAGGACGTCACAGGATAGTTAAATGGGTTCAAGTCTGTCGTGAGGAGCTCATCCATGTATACGGGTAATAGTTGAGCTATATTTTCAGATAATATACGTTTCTAATTTTGTCAGAAATTTGTTTTCATTGCAAGTTAAAGCGTACTGTTCGCTAGCTAACGTTACTTGTATGATCTGTGTAGTAATATTACTAGTATTTCAGAAAGTCATTTTCATTGCTAGTTATAGCCTAGCTAGTTAACATTGAACCTAGTTGGTTAGCTTTAGCTACTTGCAGATTCATACATGGCGGCTAGCTATGACAATCTGTTTGTATTTCTAGTACTGTATGGGTTGGGATTATGGTTCATTGTTTAGCTAGCTAGCATGTGTACATGTCTAGACAATAGTGACCCATCCACTTAGCTAGATGTGGCTGGGGAGTGGTTATAGCATTTCTTTCACATGACCCATCAAGTTAGACAAGTGTGTCTGGGTAAGCATCATCTAATAATTATTACATATTTATACAATATTTTTATCTGGGCACTTTATCTTTTTATATTGCTATTAAGGCAAATATGCAAGTACCCACTTCAATGTAAACATTACACCTTCTGCATCTTGTGCATGTCACAAATACACTTTTTTAAATTTGATATAGTGTGTGTTTAACAGAGACAGTAATGTGAAGAACAACATGACCTGCACCAAAGTCAGATTAGGATATAGGCAAGGACTAGATAAAGTGTATTTTTACCAGGAGTTTTCCTTATTGTAGGCTACTACTTTCACCACTTTTAGTCGTTTACTATACTACCTTACTCACTCTGTTTAGCACATGGCATCACATGTGAATCCTTAAAGAGATGGCTGGGGCTAAATCTTAAGAGGGTGTGAACGATGCTGAATAGGTGTAGACAAAGAGCAGCTCTCCCGTAGGTGTACCAAAATATGTAAGGGACATTTTCTCAAAAGTGGGGTTACAAGTTTATCAACTTTCAAAGCAGAATTACTTCCCCATTGTTCCTCAATTGCAGTGTATTATATACAAATTTGCAGCTCTGAGTCTTTTATCCAATGTAAAAAAAAAAACACAATTTCAAAATTTGCACCAAAAGACTGAATAGAGGTGGTCGGTCACAGATGTCTACTGCTTGCTGATGATCTGGTGCTTCTGTTCCCAACCAAGGAGGGCCTACAGTAGCACCTAGATCTTCTGCAGAGATTTGGTCAGACCTGGGCTCTAACAGTGAATCTCAGTAAGACAAAAATAATGGTGTTCCAAAAAAGGTCCAGTTGCCAGGAGCACAAATACAAATTCCATTTAGACACCGTTGCCCAAGAGCAGGGATCATCAACTAGATTCAGCCACGCTGATTTTTTTCCTTAAGCAGTTGGTCGGGGGTCATAATTACAAATCATTTGTAGACTGCAAATTGACCGCAAGAAGCCCAACAGATATAATACTTGACAAAAAAATTATAATTTCAAGTCTTGCTTACATTTGTTTACGATCACGCGTGTTTCTATTATGCGTGGGAATACTTGTGAACAGATTTCCAAAATTAAAATCACTTTGAGCTGATTTCCTGGTGTTTTTACAGTCTTTCTGTCCAACAAAAAAAAATGTATTTGGTTTTAGTTGCTTTTGTTCAGAAAACTTGGGGGGCAAATAAAACCACCCACTTGCTGCCAGTTGGGGAACCCTGCCCTATACTTACCTCTGCCTAAATGTCAGGGATAGGGGATACCAAGTCAGTTTCACAACTGAATGCATTCAACCAAAATGTGTCTTTCCGCATTTAATTTAACCCCTCTGAATCAGAGAGGTGCGGGGGATAGCCTAATTTGATGTCATCAGTGCCAGGGTAGTAGTTGTTGGGTGTTAGCTGCATTGCTCAAGGGCAGAACGGCTGATATTTCCACCTTGCTGGCTCAGGGATTCAAAACGAGCAACCTTTCAGTTACTGGCCCAACGCTCTTAACTGCTAGGCGACCTGCCTCCCAGGACCACAGGTAATTTCCAAAAAGCTCTGAACGATCTGAGAGACAAAGCAAGAAGTGCCTTCTACGCCATCAAAAGGAACATAAAATTCGATATCTCAATTAGGAACTGGCAAAAAAAATGTGGACAAACACCAAATTGAGACTCTCCATGCAGAATTCTGCAAAAACATCCTCTTTGTACAACATAAAACACCACATAATGCACTCAGAGCAGAATTAGGACGATATCCGCTATTTATCAAAATCCATAAAAGAGCCGTTAAATTCTACAACCACCTTAAAGGAATCGATTCCCAAACCTTCCATAACAAAGCCATCACCTACAAAGAAATTAACCTAGATAACAGTCCCCTCAGCAAGTTGGTCCTGGGGCTCTGTTCACAAACAGACCCGAAGAGCCCCGGGACGACAACACGATTAGACCCAAACAAATCATGAGAAAACAAAAGATAATTACTTGACACAATGGAAAGAACTAACCAAAAAAGCAAAGCAAACTGGAACGCTATTTGGCCCTAAACAGAGAGTACGCTGTGGCAGAATACCTGACCACTGTGACTGACCCAAAAGTAAGGAAAGCTTTGACTATGTACAGACTCAGTAAGCATACCCTTGATATGAGAGGCCGCCATAGATAGACCAGGCTCTCTCGAAAACAGGCTATCTGCCCACTGCAAATGAGGTGGAAACTAAACTGCACTTCCTAACTTGCCAAATGTATCACCATATTAGATATACATATTTCCCTCAAATTACACAGACCCATAAAGACTTTGAAAATAAATCACATTTTGATCAACTCCAATTTCTATTAGATGAAATACCACAATGTGCCATCACAGCAGCAAGATTTGTGACCCGTTGCCACAAGAAAAGGGCAACCAGTGAAGCACAAACACCATTGTAAATACAAAGATATTTATCTGTCCATTTATTTTCCCTTTCATACGTCAACTATTTGCACATTGTTACAATGCCAGTGATATAACATTTGAAAAATGTCTTCTTTTGAAACTTTTGTATGTAATGTTTACTGGTTATTGGTGATTGTTTTTCACTTTTGTTTGTCTATTCCACTTGCTTTGGCAATGTAAAGATATTTTTCCCGTGCCAATAAAGCCGATTGAACTGAGAGAAAGAGCAAATGGCAGACAGAGACTAGCTCAGGAGCTCTGAGGTACTCCAGGAGTGTGCAGACAGACAATGGAAGCGATATTTACACGGTCCAGTTGAAGGTTCACAGGAGCAGTGGGATATCTGCTTGTGACTGTAATTTCATCTGATGATTGCAGACTAGACAGGACAAGCTCTGTTATGGTTCATGGCACGCTGTGTGAGGGGGATCGAATCTTCCCGTAGTGTTGTCTCTGAGAGCAGAAGGCAAAAGCCTGATCATGTGGGGGGCTTCGGAGAGAGTCGAGGAAAAATATTAAAAATTTCCCTCAGGTCCACATGTCTCGAAGGGATGAAGCCCCTATAGCCATTGAAAGTACTAAAGGAATATTGTGGAGTTCGTTCTTGTGTACAACACAAAGAGATGGCCTCAGAGAGAAGGTAACCACTGTGTGCATAATAACCTCTACCACTTCTCTCTCCCAGATCCGGGATCCTCCTCATCAAAAAAGCTGACTAGCATAGCCTAGCCTAACGGGACAGGGATATCATATAATATAATTTTCATGACATCACAAGTCCAATACAGCAAATGAAAGATAAACATCTTGTGAATCCAGCCATCATTTCCGATTTTTAAAATGTTTTACAGCGAAAACACAATATGTATTTCTATTAGCTAACCACAATAGCCAAACACACAACCGCATATTTTCACCATGTTTCCACCGCATAGGTAGCTTTCACAAAACCGACAAAATAGAGATAAAATTAGTCACTAACCAAGAAACAACTTCATCAGATGACAGTCTTATAACATGTTATACAATACATTTATGTTTTGTTCGAAAATGTGCATATTTGAGGTATAAATCATAGTTTTACATTGCAGCTACCATCAAAAATAGCACCAAAGCAGCCAGAATAATTACAGAGAGCAACGTGAAATACATAAATACTCATCATAAAACATTTATGAAAAATACATGGTGTACAGCAAATGAAAGATAAACATCTTGTGAATCCAGCCAATATTTCCGATTTTTTAAGTGTTTTACAGCGAAAACACAATATAGAATTATATTTGCTTACCACAATAGCCAAACACACAAACGCATTTATTCACCGCAAAGGTAGCTTTCGCAAAAACCAGCAAAAGATATAAAATGAATCACTAACCTTGAACAAATTCATCAGATGACAGTCTTATAACATCATGTTATACAATACAATTATGTTTTGTTCGAAAATGTGCATATTTATAGCTACAAATCCTGGTTATAAATTGTGAATACGTAGCATCGATTCACCAGAATCTCCGGAGATATTTTGGACACTCACCTAATCTGACCAAAGAACTCATCATAAACTTCACATAAAAATACTTGTTGTATGGCAAATGAAAGATACACTGGTTCTTAATGCAACCGCTGTGTTAGATTTTTTTAAATAACTTTACCATAAGATACAGCTTGCGTTATTGTGAGACAGCGCTCACCAAAACGGCGGAGAATAGGAGTCAACATTTTACACAGAAATACGAAATAACATCATAAATGTTTTCTTACTTTTGCTGAGCTTCCATCAGAATGTTGTACAAGGAGTCCTTGGTCCAGAATAAATCGTTGTTTGGTTTTAGAATGTCCTTTTCTTCTGTCGAATTCGCGCCACAATGCTAGCCAAGGTTGCTAACATTCCCATCCTCTCTTGACGCAAAGAACGGAAAACTCCAAAAGTCCCAATAAACGTTGAATAAACTGATAAAACTCGGTTGAAAAAACCTACTTTATGATGTTATTATCATATGTATCAAACAAAATCAGAGCCGGAGATATTCGCCGTGTATACCGAACGCTTTTCAGAACACAATGTCGAGCTCCGCCGCGCGCCTTCGAAGACAAAGAAAATTCCGGACCTGTCACTCCAAAAGCTCTTGTTCGGCCTCAGATCAAGCTAGACACCCCATTCCACCTTCCACTGCCTGTTGACATCTAGTGGAAGGCGTATGAAGTGCATGCATATCGATAAATAAAAGCCAGTTGAATAGGCAGGCCCTGAAACAGAGCCTCGTTTTCAGATTTTTCACTTCCTGTATGGAAGTTTGCTGCAAAATGAGTTCTGTTTTACTCACAGATATAATTCAAACAGTTTTAGAAACTTCTGAGTGTTTTCTATCCAATAGTAATAATAATATGCATATTGTATGATCTAGAAAAGAGTACGAGGCCGTTTCATTTGGGCACGATTTTTTCCAAAGTGAAAACAGCGCCCCCCTATTGACAAGAAGTTTAAGAAGTATATTACTCAGTACTGGTAGGCTCCTTCTCCTCTCCTCCCTCCACGAACCCAGGGAACTTGTTGGAACTCACTTGTCTTCATCCTGAAATTTCACGGGGCAAAAATAGGACGACGTTCGGTCAGCGGCTCCAGGTTCTGATTTAGAGAGATGAGTTTAGTGTATGGATTAAACTAGCCGTCAGTCAATTACATGATACTGTCTGCTGCGTGACCCCCTATTATCTGGCAATCTTTAGAGGGTTTGAAGGATGGTAATTGGACTTTGTTTGGGGGAGTGTGCTAGTCATACCTTCCTCAACATCTCAGACAGAGGATCCCTCATTAGCATTATTCCAGAGGAAGCTGGTGGGCGGAGCTATAGGAGGATGGACTCATTGTAATGGCTGGAGAGGAACAAAGTCAAATGCAGTGTCGAACCGGGACTATTGGAGCTAGGCCTTCAGTTGCGGAAAAAGACGTCATACATATAGATTGAGAACTGAGATGCCTGTGTATACAGAGCATGACTTGAGACCTTTCTTTTGCATACCTATGTAGGAGAATAAATTCTTTGATGACAGAGGTAAACAGTCATTGTGTGCTACTCACAGAAGTAGCACACGTACACAACAGTTGCAAATATCGATAGCAGGAACCACGTTAGAAGAAAATACGGTTGCGTCGTGTCAAAGAAACATTTGCCAATACAAACAGTCCCTCAAATAGTGGTGGAATAAATTCAACCACACAACTACTCATATTGTTTCAAGACCACGTATTCGACCCTGTATTCGATGTTCTATCTCCAGCATGCAACAATTTAAAAAAAATGCACCACAACACGAAATGTCATGTACCCAGTACTTCCAATTGCAAAGTCATTACCTTTGTTTTTACCACACAACCAGTGATCTAAAGTTGAAGTAATATTTTACACATTGTATTCAAAATTATATGAACGAGATAGCAACAAAAAGCAAGCTGTAGATGATTATCATTTAAAAATGAAGTCCATTCTCCTGTCCTTGATTATGATATGGGCAATGGCAGTTTTATATACACTGCTCAAAAAAATAAAGGGAACACTTAAACAACACAATGTAACTCCAAGTCAATCACACTTCTGTGAAATCAAACTGTCCACTTAGGAAGCAACACTGATTGACAATAAATTTCACATGCTGTTGTGCAAATGGAATAGACAAAAGGTGGAAATTATAGGCAATTAGCAAGACACCCCCAAAAAAGGAGTGATTCTGCAGGTGGTGACCACAGACCACTTCTCAGTTCCTATGCTTCCTGGCTGACGTTTTGGTCACTTTTGAATGCTGGCGGTGCTCTCACTCTAGTGGTAGCATGAGACGGAGTCTACAACCCACACAAGTGGCTGAGGTAGTGCAGTTCATCCAGGATGGCACATCAATGCGAGCTGTGGCAAAAAGGTTTGCTGTGTCTGTCAGCGTAGTGTCCAGAGCATGGAGGCGCTACCAGGAGACAGGCCAGTACATCAGGAGACGTGGAGGAGGCCGTAGGAGGGCAACAACCCAGCAGCAGGACCGCTACCTCCGCCTTTGTGCAAGGAGGTGCACTGCCAGAGCCCTGCAAAATCACCTCCAGCAGGCCACAAATGTGCATGTGTCTGCTCAAACGGTCAGAAACAGACTCCATGAGGGTGGTATGAGGGCCCGACGTCCCGACGTCTGTGGTCACCACCTGCAGAATCACTCCATTTTTGGGGGTGTCTTGCTAATTGCCTATAATTTCCACCTTTTGTCTATTCCATTTGCACAACAGCATGTGAAATTTATTGTCAATCAGGGTTGCTTCCTAAGTGGACAGTTTGATTTCACAGAAGTGTGATTGACTTGGAGTTACATTGTGTTGTTTAAGTGTTCCCTTTATTTTTTTGAGCAGTGTAGCTTGTCTTTTGATTTTAAATCCGTAAGAAGTTATTTTTTGATTGAGATTAACTGCCAGGACTGACAAATCCAGTGGTGTTCATGTAATATGTCTTGATCCTTTTTAGTGCAGAAAAATGTTCTTTCTGGTGCAGTGGACACTGGAATGGTCAAAACTAGACAGGTAAGCAGATGCAATTGGTGCATACCATCAATTTGTCTCTTCTGCTGGAGAAAGTGGAGCAGATCAGCCGGGCTCTTACCCTCGAAGTCAGACATTGAGTACATAACGGTGAGTTCTGTTTTAAGCCGCGGCAAATCAAAATTAGAGCCATAGCTTTCCTCGAGACTTGAGAAAGCAACATTTGGAAAGTTTGGTGTTTCCATATATACAGACGAAAATGTAACACTTTCAGTGTTAAATTGACACACTGCATAGTGTAAAGCCTTATTTGTATATTTCCCAGCCTTTTGAGAGTATATATATATATACTATATACTGTATATATATAGGAACTTTTGTGGGTCAAGGAGGGAAAGGAACATGATCCTTTCATGGTCATTGAACCTGTTTCTTTGCTGAGTGACAATGTTGTTGATGATTGCACTGTGTAGCTGTTGGTACTGCCTGCGAACGTCTCCTCCTTTGGAACTCTGGTCTCACTCAGTGTTCTCAGATGGAATCGAATATCCTTTTTCCCTCTCTGTGGTGTTGCAGAAGCCGTCCACCCTGGACAAGCTGAACTGCATGTCAAACTCCCTGTTCTGCAATATTCCAAACAGCACGTCGGAGTATGCAAATATGGAGTAGAACGCGGATAGCAGGAAGCAGAGCTCGAAGCTTGTCAGGTGCATCATGTATCGATCTGCGCTGTGATTGGTGTCTTCAGAGTCATCGTGATGGTCCACTAGGTATTCAAAGAGTTCAATGAGTTCCGCCTTTTTTTTCATACACAGCGCAAACTAAGGGTGAGTTCCATCTTGTTGGCGCCACTCTGGATAGTCTTCGCTGGCATATTTTACAAAGTAGTTTTGTTCATTTGACAGATCTTCAGAAAAACGCTGCTAGGCCACCAAGATACTAACAAATACAGTCATGGGTGTTAACTTTACAATTCACTCAAAAGGCTGGGAAATATGCAAATAAGGCTTTACACTATGCAGTGTGTCAATTTAACACTGAAAAGTGTGGACCGATATGGACACTGGACCAGTGTTAAATTTCACACTGTCAGTGTTGATTTAACAGTGGAGAATTTGCTGTGTACTGTTCAGCCACTTATTCTCAGTGAGAGCCAATGGACCATTAAAGCTGAGGGCTGTCGGCTCATCTTTTTTTCTTGAAATTAGATCAAATCCAGGACACTTGGCTCCTCCGGCATATCTGTCCGTCACTGTCAGTTCCTCAGGCAAAGCAAACGCTGACTTCATGCTTCAAGCACATATGTCTACCCAGTTATATCACCATATGATATGTAAAAAAAATGTTGTTGAAAATAAGCACAAATATAGCCTGTTTGGATTTAACCTTTTTCCATCGTTTTCAAATGGATGAATTATAGCTTTTGGAGATATCTAATATAAAGGAGTACATAAGAAATATACAGTATATATATACTTTTTAACACCAAATCTCAAGAAGCACAGAATCACAAGGACATCTTTCTATGAAGCCCTGGTTTATGAAAAAACTAATTATCCACATTTCCAGAGATCAATCAGCACGCTTATACATACAGCTCAACTGGCTACAGGATACTGACGGCTATAGTACCGTCTAGTGATAAACTAGGGAGACATTTGTCTGAGATTAATGTGTATGGGAACAATGCATAGGACGCTTGTGGGAGGACGTGCTCATTGTAAAGACTAGAGTAGTATAAATGGAACGGTATCAAACACATCAAATGTATGGAAAGTTTGACTAGTGGGGAACCGTCAGGGCCCTCTACACCCTCAGAGAGGGCCTAAGGATAGATACAAATCTGTATATATTTTTATATATTATAATTTGTAATTTTGTTTTCATTGATTTAATATTTTTTTGTCTTAATTGTAATGATGTTCCTATTGAATTTCTTCAGTTTGTGTTGGGAGAGGAAGGGGTAATATCCAAGAGAAAAAAATATCTAATCAGAATTTTTCTTTGGTAGTCTCTTGGTAGAAATATTCTAGTAAGCTCAACGCTCATTGGCTAGGCCCTCAGAATTTGAATAAAGGCACCAGCCAACGTCATTGACATTGCCTTCAATTAGAGCAGAATTTTGGAATGACAGTAGAATCAACCAATCACAAATTGTCTGGTAATAGGTGGACAATTGTATGATGCCTCAAGGCCCTCTAGAGGCCTAAGTATACGTCACTAATTCAGAGCCAATAGCGAGCCTCATCTTGTTTTCTCACGCTTGAGCCTAGCTAGCTGGCTAGCTTTTTGCAGTGAGTGAATGTAACGATGGTGGTGGCTGCAGAGAGAGTAATCAAGGACAATGTGGTGGCTAAATTGTTAGCATCGCCCTTTTCAAGACTAACTTTTAATGAAAAGTGAAATCTTGTACAGACCGGGACACCGGTCTGATTTGGTGGAACGAGGAAAGAGTTTTGAAAGGCATTTTCAAGTTAATAATTATGAGCACTATCCGTGGTAACCGGCTGTGAGCTGACAAAAAAGCTTTACTGTTGGAATTGCCTATTCTTCAGCACCGATAATAGCTCAACCTGGACAACTGGTTTCAAAGATTTAGGCTGTTTGACAAAGTAAGCACTTCGACACCAAAACTCAACTTCACACCTGCGAGCTACAGTGAGTTTAAAAACATTTGGGGAAACAGGAGTAGACCTTCTTCTTAACGAGCAGTGGCACAATGAGACACTTGCTCACAATGATGAAGTCAGGCACAACAGGGAGAAAGCGCCTTATTCATACGGTTGTGTTTTTAGGCAAGCAAGAATTAGCATTCAGAGGACATGATGAGGGTAAAGAATCAGCTAATAAGAGAAATATTACGTTCCCCAGTTTCTATGTTGTGGGTTTGTGTATATGTATGTGTGTATTTCAGGAAGTTCCTGGATTCCCCCAAGCAGCTGATTGGTCGGCCCCATCGATGATTGGAGGTCTGATCCCTCCCTCTCGTTATGGCATACAGCTGTCGGCAATTACCGACTCTTTCTCCAGCTGGATAAAAGCCACTGTTCCTTTGTTCGGAAAGAGAGAGCCTCTTGGTATGTCCTGTGTTTTGTTGTTGGTCTGTATAATTGTTGTAAAGTATTTAGTAGCCGATCCTGCAGATCTATGTCAAAAGGACTGCGTTTGTGATTATTGAAATTGTTAATTTTACGTTAGTAATTATTCTGTTTTTGTTCCCAGGAGGGAAGGGGAAGGCACCGTGGGAGTGTTTAGGCAAGAGGCCTGTGGGATTACATATACCCATAGTATGTACTCTGTCTATGCACACTAGGTAAGACCTGGGCGGACCACCCCCTGTATTGTTATTCCTATTGGAATCCTGCCAGAGTGGGGATATCCAACATTTTGAATTTTTATTCACCCGCAACCTGCATTCAGAATGACTGCCGGGTTAAGAAGACTAAGATATGAGACTACCTAAACCATCTACACTGGGAACAAACATTTTAGTTATGGGTCCAATAAGTCCAAGTAACAGATCGGACTAGTTTAGAAAAATGTATGCTATTTATTTGAGTAGCATAAGATGAATTAATCAATGTACATGAAAATCAATCAACTGTGTCCGCCCAAAGCTATTGCTATAGCGAACTTGCAACATTGCATCAACTATGACGTTTCAACTGGATATATGGGATCATCAGAGCATGACATTTTGTTTCTTAACACTGAGGCCTGGTGATTATCGAGGGAGAGAGTGTTGGAAAGGTTTTTAAAATGTGAGGAACTATTATCATTCGCAATGGATGTACGAAAAAATATACTTTTTGAAATTACTGTATAAGGTGAAGAAAAAATGACTGAGAAGCTCATCTTATTAGTGGTGGTGACTAGACAATCAAAAATCAGACATCCCCAATTGAGCACTTTCCTACATTTGTATGCGTGCTCAGGCGCGCAGTCTCCGTCAACATTAACAGGCCATAGAAACCAGACACATGTTTATTGCTCAGATGAAGGGCTCCAAACAAAACAATGTACAATAGTCGTAAATGTTTCTCACAAGTGTAGCAGGTTGTGAACTCTAACAACAACATCTCCACGCCAAGAATGAGAAAGGTAATTATTGTAATTAATACATGCATTAACAGAAATGTATGTAACCAAATGAAGGGGATAAACGGTAAATGTACTACTGGTGACATACAGTACCAGTCAAAAGTTTGGACACACCTACTTATTAAACGTTTTTTCTTTCTTTTTACTATTTTCTACATTGTAGAATAATATTGAAGACATCAAAACTATGAAATAACACATGGAATAATGTAGTAACCAAAAAAGTGTTAATCAAATCAAAATAGATTTGAGATTCTTTAAAGGTAGCCAGCCTTTGCCTTGATGACAGCATTGCATTCTCTCAACCAGCTTCATGAGGTAGTCACCTGGAATGCATTTCAATTAACAGGTGTGCCTTGTTAAAAGTTCATTTGTGGAATTTATTTCCTTAACTTACGGCTAGTGGTTCCGCTGAAAAGGCAGAGCGCGAAAGTTTTGTTGTTGAAATACTCAACTTTCATACATTCACAAGTGCAATACACCAAATTAAAGCTTAACTTCTTGTTAATCTACCCATTGTGTCCAATTTCAAAAAGGCTTTACAGCGAAAGCACACCATATGATTATGTTAGGTCAGAGCCTAGTCACAAAAAACATACAGCCATTTTCCAGCCAAAGAGAGGAGTCACAAAAAGCAGAAATTGAGAAAATGAATCACTAACCTTTGATGATCTTCATCAGATGGCACTCATAGGACTTCATGTTACACAATACATTTATGTTTTGTTCGATAAATTTCATATTTATAACCAAAAATCTCAGTTTACATTGGCGCGTTATGGTCAGTAATGCTGTGCCTCGAAAACATCCGGCGAATTTTCAGAGAGCCACATCAATTTACAGAAATACTCATAAACTTTGATAAAAGATACAAGTGTTATAAACAGAATTAAAGATGTCAGATTGTGTCAGATTTCAAAAAAACTTTACGGAAATAGCACACCATGCAATAATCTGAGTACGGCACTCAGACACAAAAACAAGCCATACAGGTACCCGCTATGTTGTGGAGTCAACAGATGTCAGAAATAGCATTATAAATATTCACTTACCTTTGATGATCTTCATCAGAATGCACTCCCAGGAATCCCAGTTCCACAATAAATGTTTGTTTTGTTTGATAAAGTCCATCATTTATGTCCAAATACCTCCTTTTTGTTAGCGCGTTTAGTTCACAATCCAAACTCACGATGCGCGGGCAAGTCCAGGCGAAAGTTCAGACGAAAAGTCAAAAAAGTCATATAACAGTTTGTAGAAACATGTCAAACGATGTATAGAATCAATCTTTAGGATGTTTTTAACATGAATCTTCAATAATGTTTCAACCGGAGAATTCCTTTGTCTTTAGAAATGCAATGGAACAAAGGTCGCTCTCAAGGCCACGCGCGTGACCAGCTCATGGCATTCTGCCAGACCTCTGGTTGAAACAGCTCTCATTCTCTCCCCCTTCACAGTAGAAGCCTCAAACAAGGTTCTAAAGACTGTTGACATCTAGTGGAAGCCTTAGGAAGTGCAATATGACCCCATAGCCACTGTATATTAGAAAGGCAATGAGTTGAAAAACTACAAACCTCAGATTTCCCACTTCCTGGTTGGATTTTTCTCAGGTTTTCGCCTGCCATATGAGTTCTGTTATACTCACAGACATCATTCAAACAGTTTTAGAAACTTTTGAGTGTTTTCTATCCAAATCCACTAATAATATGCATATAGTAGCTTCTGGGCCTGAGTAGCAGGAAGTTTACTCTGGGAACGCTTTTCATCCGAACGTGAAAATGTTGCCCCCTATCCCAAACAGGTTAATGCGCTCAATCTAATCAGTTGTGTTGTGACAAGGTAGCGGTGGTATACAGAAGATAGCCCTCTTTGGTAAAATACCAAGTTCATATTATGGCAAGAACAGCTCAACTAAGAAAAGAGAAACGACAGTCCATCATTACTTTAAGACAAGAAGGTCAGTCAATGCTGAAAATTAAGAACTTTGAAAGTTTCTTCAAGTGCAAAAATCATCAAGCGCTATTATGAAAGTGGCTCTCATGAGGGTGGCCACAGGAAAGGAAGATCCAGAGGCTGCAGAGGATAAGTTCGTTAGAGTTCCGGATGCAGAAATTGGAATTTAACTGCACCTCACAGAGTTTAAGTAACAGACACATCTCAACATCAACTGTTCAGAGGAGACTGCGTGAATGAGGCTTTCATGGTCGAGTTGCTGCAAAGAAATCACTACCAAAGGACACCAATAAGGAGAAAAGACTTCCTTGGGCCAAGAAACACGAGCAATGGACATTAGACTGGTGGAAATCTGTCCTTTGGTCTGATGAGTACAAATTTGAGATTTTTGGTTACAACTGCCATGTCTTTGTGAGACGCCGAGTAGGTGAACGGATGATCTCCGGCATGTGTGGTTCCCACCGTGAAGCATGGAGGAGGAGGTGTAATGGTGTGGAGGTGCTTTGCTGGTGACACTGTCTGTGATTTATTTAGAATTCAAGGCACACTTAACCAGCATGGCTACCACAGCATTCTGCAGCGATACACGTGCTCAGCCAACAAGTACTCAGCATATGTGGGAACTCCTTCAAGACTGTTGGAAAAACATTCCTCATGAAGCTGGTTGAGAGAATGCCAAGAGTGTGCAAAGCTGTCATCAAGGCAAAGGGTGGCTATTTTGAATATTATAAAATATATTTTGATTTATTTAACACTTTTTTGGTTACTATAGTCATGGCCAAAAGTTTTGAGAATGACACAAATATACATTTTCACAAAGTTTGCTGCTTCAGTGTCTTTAGATATTTTTGTCAGATGTTACTATGGAATACTGAAGTATAATTACAAGCATTTCATACGTGTCAGGCTTTTATTGACAATTACACGAAGTTGATACAAAGAGTCAATTTTTGCAGTGTTGACCCTTCTTTTTCAAGACCTCTGCAATCCGCCCTGGCATGCTGTCAATTAATTTCTGGGCCACATCCTGACTGATGGCAGCCCATTCTTGCATAATCAATGCTTGGAGTTTGTCAGAATTTGTGGGTTTTTGTTTGTCCACCCGCCTCTTGAGGATTGACCACAAGTTCTCAATGGGATTAAGGTCTGGGGAGTTTCCTGGCCATGGACCCAAAATATCGATGTTTTGTTCCCCGAGGCACTTAGTTATCACTTTTGCCTTATGGCAAGGTGCTCCATCATGTTGGAAAAGGCATTGTTCGTCACCAAACTGTTCCTGGATGGTTGGGAGAAGTTGCTCTCGTAGGATGTGTTGGTACCATTCTTTATTCATGGCTGTGTTCTTAGGCAAAATTGTGAGTGAGCCCACTCCCTTGGCTGAGAAGCAACCCCACACATGAATGGTCTCAGGATGCTTTACTGTATGCATGACACAGGACTGATGGTAGCGCTCACCTTGTCTTCTCCGGACAAGCTTTTTTCCGGATGACCCAAACAATCGGAAAGGGGATTCATCGGAGAAAATGACTTTATCCCAGTCCTCAGCAGTCAATCCCTGTACCTTTTGCAGAATATCAGTCTGTCCCTCATGTTTTTCCTGGAGAGAAGTGGCTTCTTTGCTCCCCTTCTTGACACTAGGCCATCCTCCAAAAGTATTTGCCTCACTGTGCGTGCAGATGCACTCACACCTGCCTGCTGCCATTCCTGAGCAAGCTCTGTACTGGTGGTGCCCCGATCCCGCAGCTGAATCAACTTTAGGAGATGGTCCTGGCGCTTGCTGGACTTTCTTGGGCGCCCTGAAGCCTTCTTCACAACAATTGAACCGCTCTCTTTGAAGTTCTTGATGATCCGATAAATGGTTGATTTAGGTGCAATCTTACTGGCAGCAATATCCTTGCCTGTGAAGCCCTTTTTGTGCAAAGCGATGATGACGGCACGTGTTTCCATGCAGATAACCATGGTTGACAGAGGAAGAACAATGATTCCAAGCACCACCCTCCTTTTGAAGCTTCCAGTCTGTTATTCGAACTCAATCAGCATGACAGAGTGATCTCCAGCCTTGTCCTCGTCAACACTCACACCTGTGTTAACGATAGAATCACTGACATGATGTCAGCTGGTCCTTTTGTGGCAGGGCTGAAATTTAGTGGAAAACAGTTTTTGGGGGATTCAGTTCATTTGCATGGCAAAGAGGGACTTTGAAATTAATTGCAATTCATCTGATCACTCTTCATAATATTCTGGAGTATATGCAAATTACCATCATACAAACTGAGGCAGCAGACGTTGTGAAAATTAATATTTGTGTCATTCTCAAAACTTTTGGCCACGACTGTACATGATTCCATATCTGTTATTTCATAGTTTTGATGTCTTCACTATTATTCTACAATGTAGAAAATAGTAAAAATAAAGAAAAACCCTTAAGTAGGTGTGTCTAAACTTTTGACTGGTACTGTATGTAATGGTGAGTTGATCAAAATAAACAATCTAAGAACAAACAATTCACACAATGAAACAATGAATGTGCAATAATTGGCAGGAGACAACTGAGTGCATTCTGGAGAGCTGAGTACATTCTGGAGAGAGACATGCCTATATCTTTGCCACACACCCCTCCCCTTCTTCTTGACTCAACATTTCAAATGATTGTTAACCTATAAAGCGTTACATGGGCTTGCTCCTACCTATCTTTCCGAGTTGGTCCTGCCGTACATACCTACACGTAC
Source organism: Salvelinus namaycush (assembly GCF_016432855.1). NCBI lineage: Eukaryota > Metazoa > Chordata > Actinopteri > Salmoniformes > Salmonidae > Salvelinus > Salvelinus namaycush. The sequence goes on from NC_052334.1 coordinate 16,516,612, forward strand.
GCTACGGTCACAAGACGCAGGCCTCCTAATTGTCCCTAGAATTTCTAAGCAAACAGCTGGAGGCAGGGCTTTCTCCTATAGATCTCCATTTTTATGGAATGGTCTGCCTACCCATGTGAGAGACGCAGACTCGGTCTCAACCTTTAAGTCTTTACTGAAGACTCATCTCTTCAGTAGGTCATATGATTGAGTGTAGTCTGGCCCAGGAGTGTGAAGGTGAACGGAAAGGCTCTGGAGCAACGAACCGCCCTTGCTGTCTCTGCCTGGCCGGTTCCCCTCCACTGGGATTCTCAACCTCTAACCCTATTACAGGGGCTGAGTCACTGGCTTACTGGTGCTCTTTCATGCCGTCCCTAGGAGGGGTGCGTCACTTGAGTGGGTTGAGTTACTGACGTGATCTTCCTGTCTGGGTTGGCGCCCCCCCTTGGTTTGTGCTGTGGTGGAGATCTTTGTGGGCTATACTCGGCCTTGTCTCAGGATTGTAAGTTGGTGGCTGAAGATATCCCTCTAGTGGTGCGGGGGCTGTGCTTTGGCAAAGTGGGTGGGGTTATATCCTTCCTGTTTGGCCCTGTCCGGGGGTATCATCGGATGGGGCCACAGTGTCTCCTGACCCCTCCTGTCTCAGCCTCCAGTATTTATGCTGCAGTAGTTTGTGTCGGGGGGCTAGGGCCAGTTGGTTATATCTGGAGTACTTCTCCTGTTTTATCCCTTGTCCTGTGTGAATTTAAGTATGCTCTCTCTAATTCTCTCCTTCTCTCTTTCTTTCTCTCTCTCGGAGGACCTGAGCCCTAGGACCATACGTCAGGACTACTGGGCATGATGACTCCTTGCTGTACCCAGTCCACCTGGCCTTGCTGCTGTTCCAGTTTCAACTGTTCTGCCTGCAGTTATGGAACCCCTACCTGTCCCAGACCTGCTGTTTTCAACTCTTAACCTGTTGAGGACAGAGGGCGCTGTTTTCACTTTGGGGGAAAATCGTGCCCAATTTAAACGGCCTCGTACTCAATTCTTGCTCGTACAATATGCATATTATTATTACAATTGGATAGAAAACACTCTCTAGTTTCTAAAACCGTTTGAATTATATCTGTGAGTAAAACAGAACTCCTTTTGCAGCAAACTTCCTGACAGGAAGTGGAAAATCTGAAATCCATGCTCTGTTCTAGGGCCTGCCTATTAATGTCCTTGATATTTATTAGTATAGATGCACTTCATACGTCTTCCACTAGATGTCGACAGGCAGTGAGAGAAGAAATGGAGTGTGTAACTTGATCTGGGGTCGAATAAAAGCTCTCGGCATGACGTGTCACCAGTTTCCTGTTTTCTGGAAAGCGCGTGAAGGGACCTGGATTTGCCTTCTGATAAGCTGTCGTTATGGACGACTAATATCTCCGGCTTTGATTTTATTTGATACATGTGACAATATCATCGTAAAGTATGTTTTTTCAATATAGTTTTATTAGATTATTGAAATTTATTCGGGACGTTAGGCGTGTTGCGTTGTGTGCCTTTGTTCAGGAAGGAGAGCTTAGCGCCACTTTGCTAGCTTTCCGTGCTAATTGACTGGAGAAGAGAACATTCTAAATCCAAACAACGATTGTTCCCGACAAAGGACCCCTTGTACAACATTCTGATGAAAGATCATCAAAAGTAGGACCCATTTTATGATGCTATTTCATATATCTGTCGAACATGTGAAATAGTCGTTTGCGCCCAGATTTTGGGTACTCTCTCGCTATACCTAAGCTGGATGTCGTAATGAAGTTATTTTTAGAATTCTAACACGGCGATTGCATTAAGAACTAGTGTATCTATCATTTCCTATACAACATGTATTTTCTAGTAACGTTTATGAATAGTTTTTTGGTCAGAATAGTTGGTGTCATAAAAATATCCGCACATTCTGGGAAAAAGATGCTACGTTAGCACAATGTATAACCACTGATTTCAGCTCTAAATATGCACATTTTCGAACAAAACATAAGTGTATGTATAACCTGATGTTATAGGACTGTCATCTGATGAAGGTTTATGAAGGTTAGTGAAAATTAATATCTTTTGCTGGTTTATTCCCTATTGCTAACGTGCCTATTGCTAACGTGCCTTGATGAATGAATGCGGTAGTGTGGTAGGCTATTGTAGTAAGCTAATATAATGCTATATTGTGTTTTCGCTGTAAAACACTTAAAAAATCGGAAATATTGGCTGGATTCACAAGATATTTGTCTTTAATTTGCTGTACACCATCGATTTTTCAGAAATGTTTTATGATGAGTATTTAGGTATTTGACGTTGGTGTCTGTAATTACTCTGGCTGCTTCGGTTCTATTTCTGACGGTAGCTGTGATGGTAGCTGCAATATAAAACTGATTTATACCTCAAATATGCAAATTTTTCGAACAAAACATAGATTTATTGTATAACATGTTATAAGACTGTCATCTGATGAAGTTGTTTCTTGGTTAGTTTGGTTGGTTCTTGGTTAGTTAGGTTGGCTTTGCATGCTACCTGTGCTGTGAAAAATGTCTGTCCTTTTTTGTATTTGGTGGTGAGCTAACATAAATATGTGGTGTTTTCGCTGTAAAACATTTTAAAAATCGGACATGTTGACTGGATTCACAAGATGTGTATCTTTCATTTGCTGTATTGGACTTGTTAATGTGTGAAAGTTAAATATTTCTAAAAAATATCTTTTGAATTTCGCGCTCTGCCTTTTCAGTGGAATGTGGGAGGAGTTCCGCTAGCGGAACGCCAGAGCCAGACAGGTTAACCTGTTTGGCGTGCAAGCCCGACGTCGGTACACTTATGACAACAGCCAGCTCAAAGTGCAGGGCGCGAAATTCAAAAGATATTTTTTTTAAATATTTTACTTTCACACATTAACAAGTCCAATACAGCATATGAAAGGTACACATCTTGTGAATCAAGCCAACATGTCCGATTTTTTAAATGTTTTACAGGGAAGACACAATATGTAAATCTATTAGCTAACCACGTTAGCAAAAGAAACCACTTTTCTTACTCCATCAGTTTTTTACTCCATCAGTAGCTATCACAAATTCGACCAAATAAAGATATAAATAGCCACTAACCAAGAAACAACTTCATCAGATGACAGTCTGATAACATATTTATTGTATAGCATATGTTTTGTTAGAAAAATGTGCATATTTCAGGTATAAATCATAGTTTACATTGCAGCTACAGTCAGAAATTGCACCGAAAGCAGACAGAAAAATTACAGACACCAACGCCAAATAACTAAATACTCATCATAAAACATTTCTGAAAAATACATAGTGTACAGCAATTGAAAGACAGGCATCTTGTGATTCCAGACAATATTTCCGATTTATCAAGTGTTTTACAGCGAAAACACAATATAGCGTTATATTAGCGTAGCCACAATAGCCAGAAACACTTGGGCGCCGACGACCAGTTCACATGCACGACAGATATTAGAAATAGCATCATAAAATGTTTCTTACTTTTGGTGATCTTCCGTCAGAATGTTGGACAAGGTGTCCTTTGTTCAGAACAGTCGTTGTTTGGATCTGGAACGGCAAATTTCCCTCTTGATTTAGCATGGGCACTTGCCAAGTGGCACGGATCTCTCCAACGTCAACAAAGTCAGAGAACGGAACACGGCAAAACTCCAGAAAAAATTTCAATAATCTAATTAAACTATATTGAAAAAACATACTTTACGATGATATGGTCACATGTATCAAATAAAATCTAAACCGGAGATGTTAGTTGTCCATAACGACAGCTAAACAGAAGGCAAATCCATGTCCCCTTTCACGCGCTCCAGAAACAGGAAATGGACGGTCACGTCATACAAAGAGCTTTAATTCCACCTCAGACCAAGATAAACACGAAATTTCTTCTCTCACCGCCTCTTGACAACCAGGGGAAGGTGTATGAAGTGTACGTAGACTCTTACGTATCATGCCCATGTATAGGCAGGAAGTTGAACAGAGCATTGATTTCTGACATTCCACTTCCTGGTCAGGAAATGTGCTGCAGAATGAGTTCTGTTTCACTCAGAGAAATAATTCAAACGGTTTTAGAAACTAGAGTGTTTTCTATCCAATAGTAATAATAATATGCATATTGTACGAGCAAGAATTGAGTACGAGGCCGTTTGAAATGGGCACGATTTAACTGGCTACTCAATACTGCCCCTTGCAGCCATAAGAAGTTAATGATCGGCTATGAAAAGCCAACTGACATGTATTCCTGATTATTATTTGACCATGCTTGTCATTTATGAACATTTTGAACATCTTGGCTCTCTCTAATTCTCTCCTTCTCTCTTTCTTTCTCTCTCTCGGAGGAACTGAGCCCTAGGACCATACGTCAGGACTACCGGGCATGATGACTCCTTGCTGTCCCCAGTCCACCTGGCCTTGCTGCTGTCCCAGTTTCAACTGTTTTGCCTGCGGTTATGGAACCCCTACCTGTCCCAGACCTGCTGTTTTCAACTCTTAATTATCGGCTATGAAAAGCCAACTGACATTTATTCCTGATTATTATTTGACCATGCTTGTCATTTATGAACATTTTGAACATTTTGGCCATGTTCTGTTATAATCTCCACCCGGCACAGCCAGAAGAGGACTGGCCACCCCTCATAGCCTGGTTCCTCTCTAGGTTTCTTCCTAGGTTTTGGCCTTTCTAGGGAGTTTTTCCTAGCCACCGTGCTTCTACACCTGCATTGCTTGCTGTTTGGGGTTTTAGGCTGGGTTTCTGTACAGCACTTCGAGATATTAGCTGATGTACGAAGGGCTATATAAAATAAACTTGATTGATTGATTGATTATACTCAAGGCACATCATCTTCACACATATTTTAGATGCTTTTCACTGACAGCCGTAACTCAATAATCAGCTAGGCCTATTGACACACTCGCTGCCCAAATTGCCTGCTTCCCATAGGCCTACACGCTTATGATTGGAAACTGTACACAACTATTTTTTAGAGTAAGCTAATGAGTCATGCTCTCTGGTGAAGTATTTTTTATTTCTTTCTGTATAGACAGGAGTAATTATATTATTTTGGCAGATTTATTTCAATGTACTTTAGGGGAAGCTTAGCTTAGTACCGACTAATTGATATTCATAGCCTGAATAGCCTAAATGATTAGTCTTAAGTCTTAGTCAGATATCATGACTGTAAAGCCAATGCAACTGAAACTGCCTGTTTTATAAACGGTAGGCTACAACATGGATGGGCATTCATAAAAGTGCATTACGGGCCGACACTGTATAGCCTAGGCTACTATTCTACTTTGCAGGGATAGGAGAAGGGCGGCAATCTTCTTTTGTCTCGCCTAGTGCGACATATCGGCCAGGACCGGGCCTGCAAACGTGTGTACACACCAACACCCCCACCAATACCACACAGATCACAGATGGCCCCAATGTACCGAAGTGAGAAGTTGCCATAATAGATGGACAGCAATTTGCAGTGAAGTGTATCATAGGATTTTAATGACTAGCCTTTTCTCCTTTTTCTCTGGAACATGGGAACGTTTGCATATGGATCGCTGGTCTGACATTTTATCTGGCGTGTCTCAGACTGACAGAAGGGCCTTGACTAGGCTATGTTTGGGGTTTATGCCAATGCGACGGGGTTGATCTCAATGCGACGTAATGTGAGGAAACATAATAGATTCAGGCACTTTTCAAGTTAGTTTGTTAGTTTTTCTGGCCGTTTAGCTTTAGAGGTCGGTCTTTTACGGCTCAGTGGTGTAAAGTGCTCGAGGCTCCGTTTGAGGCGTGTGCGTGTGCGTGTGCGTGTGTGTGTGTGTGTGTGTGTGTGTGTGTGTGTGCGTGCATGCATGCAAAAGTAGCGGTCCATGAAATACTGCATGCCTTATTTAGCCAGCTGATAGGACTACTTTCTATTACAACCAGGAAGACATTTTGACCTCTGGCAATCTGAAGCTGCAATCACCACTGATTCTTTATGAAAACACATTCAGCTTGACGTAGTTCCCTATTCTTAGCCTGAGACAGATCAACTGAAACAGTAGCCTAGTTACACAACCATTGTTATATTTGACTTCACATGGAAATGAGGAGATTAGCACCTGCAGCAGACTGGGCCAGACAAGAACACATTCCCTGCGAATGTTTCTGTCCTTTGATCATGTTGTCTCTGTATCCGCTGCTATATCTTAGTATAGCTGCACAGAGCCTTGGTGTCTCTACTCTGTCAATAGGCATCAATGTGATGCCCTAAGGAACATGTTCTTAGAAGATGAATCATCTTTTGGACAATTGTTACCATGTTACATCGGATATGTTTTATACATCTCATCAATACGTGATTTGGTTGAGTAAGTGATAGTCAGCATCAAAATGATTCTGACCTTGAGGTATTGGTAATATAGCTACCACACAGAAATAGATATTTCTGCTAGCATCACATCACATAAATGTCCCAGAACAAGGAAATACAGAAACCATAAAGAGGACAAGATTATCCTGCTGCTCTTCACATTATAACATTGATTCTGTCACACAAGACATGGCACAAACTGAGTAGTAGACCACATAGCACAGCAAGCTCAAAACAAGCTGCTGTCTTGCTCTTACTTGTTTTCTGTTGCAGGTGAACGCGTAAATTGATCGCATCCCATTGTTGCTCTCGTTGATCAGGTTTTGTTTGTAAACATTTTGTATTTACCGTTTAATCACTATTCTGCACTCTACTCAAGGGGGTTGCAAATTCAATGTAGCATCTCTATAGCCTTGCTATGCATGATGTAAAGTTCTATGATGCATTGCATTGTATAGATTGACATAGTAATACCAGTATGTGGCATAATTGAATAAATCTTGTTACACTAGTTGCACACTTACCTGTTGAAAAAAAACATTTACGTTTTTATTAAATGTTAAATTCGAATGTTATGGTAGGCACTGATAGCAGGTATAAAGTAGTCACCCAGTGTTCCCCTCCTGTTTCTCTCCCTTCACGGTCATTTGTCTCAGTTATATTTGCCATAACTGAAGATGGACTATGGATCTGACATTAATTATTTTCCGGTTTCCTATTTTCCCCTTTTTCTTATTCCGGACATATTTTGCATATAAAACCATCTAGCGAGCCTAACAAATGACATGGGTGGAATCAGAAAGAGGGAGGAATGGTGATATTAGAAGGTGTATTAACCCCACAGGACATATGAACACTTCTTCAGGAACCTTTGATCAACTGTATTGGATCAGACAAGCAAACCTCCATTCTATTAGTTGGTATTAATGAAATCAACTCAAAAGAACCTCCTCTATCTAGTGAGTCTATTGACCTAAAACGTCTCAACCTCGCTATCTAGTCAGTCCACGGAACAAAAACGTCTCAACCTCGCTATCTAGTGAGTCCACTGAACAAAAACGTCTCAATCTCGCTATCTAGTCAGTCCACGGAACAAAAACGTCTCAACCTCGCTATCTAGTGAGTCCACTGAACAAAAACGTCTCAACCTCGCTATCTAGTGGGTCTACTGGAGAACAAAAAAACGTCTCATGTCCCTGCAAGATTGGCTGGCATTGTTCAGGGGAGGAGAAAGAGAGTAGAGAAAGAGATAAAACACAAATAGTGCCCACAGAGAACCAGGATAGCAACACAATTAGACCCAAACAAATATTGAGAAAACAAAAAGATAATTACTTGACACGTTGGAAAGAATTAACAAAAAAACAGAGCAAACTAGAATGCTATTTGGCCCTAAACAGAGAGTACACAGTGGCAAAATACCTGACCACTGTGACTGACCCAAAATTAAGGAAAGCTTTTACTATGTACAGTCTCAGTGAGCATAGCCTTGCTATTGAGGAAGGCCACCGAAGGCAGACTGTCACGCCCTGGCCTTAGTATTCTTTGTTTTCTTTATGTTTTTTAGTTAGGTCAGGGTGTGACATGGGGAATGTATGTGTTTTTGTAGTGTCTAGTGTAGTTGTCTAGTTATGTCTATGGCTGCCTAGATTGGTTCTCAATTAGAGGCAGCTGTGGTTCATTGTCTCTGATTGAGAGCCATATTTAAGGCAGTCATAGGCATTGGGGTTTTGTGGGTAATTGTCTGTGTCTATGTTCTATGTTGCATGTGTGCACTTAGTTCATTTATATAGCTTCACGGTCGTCTATTTGTTGTTTTGTTTCATTTTTCTTCTTAATAATAAAGAGAAGATGTATTTTTCACACGCTGCGCCTTGGTCCACTCTCTCACCCTTAGACAGCCGTGACAGAATTACCCACCTAAATCGAACCAAGCGGCGTGTCAAGCGGCAACAGGACCCACCTACACAGGATTTCTGGACATGGGAGGACGAATTGGATGGTAAGGGACCTTGGGCTCAACCAGGAGAATATCGCCGCCCCAAAGCTGAGCTGGAGGCAGCGAAAGCCGAGAGGAGGCGATATGAGGAGGCAGCACGGAGGCAAGGCTGGAAGCCCGTGAGTACTACCCAAAAATTTATTGGGGGGGGGCTTAAAGGGAGTGTGGCGAAGTCAGGTAGGAGACCTGCGCATACTCCCTGTACTTACCGTGGAGAGCGAGAGTACGGGCAGACACCGTGTTACGCAGTAGAGCGCATGGTGTCTCCTGTACGCGTGCATAGCCCGGTTCGGTACATTCCAGCTCCACGTATCGGCCGGGCTAGATTGAGCGTTGAGCCGGATGTCATGAAGCCGGCCCAACGCATCTGGCCACCAGTGCGTCTCCTCGGGCCGGCTTACATGGCACCAGCCTTACGCATGGTGTCCCCGGTTCGCCTACATAGGCCGGTGCGGGTTATTCCACCTCCCCGCACTGGTCGGGCGACGGGGAGCATACAACCAGGTAAGGTTGGGCAGGCTCAATGCTCAAGGGAGCCAGTATGCCTGCACGGTCCGGTATTTCCGGCGCCACCTCCCCGCTCCAGCCCAGTACCACCAGTGCCTACACCACGCACCAGGCTTCCAGTGCGTCTCCAGAGCCCTGTTCCTCCTCCACGCACTCTCCCTGTGGTGTGTGTCTCCAGCCCAGTGCCTCCAGTCCCGGCACCACGCACCAAGCCTCCTGTGTGTCCCCAGAGTCCTGTGCGTCCTGTTGTTGTTCCCCGCACTAGCCTGAAGGTGCGTGTCCTTAACCCGGTACCTCCAGTTCCGGCACCACGCACCAGGCCTACAGTGCGTCTCAGCCGGCCAGAGTCTGCCGTCTGCCCAGCGGTGCCTGAACTGCCCGTCTGCCCAGCGGCGCCTGAACTGCCCGTCTGCCCAGCGGCGCCTGAACTGCCCGTCTGCCCAGCGGCGCCTGAACTGCCCGTCTGCCCAACGGCGCCTGAACTGCCCGTCTGCCCAACGGCGCCTGAACTGCCCGTCTGCCCAACGGCGCCTGAACTGCCCGTCTGCCCAACGCCGTCTGAACTGTCCGTCTGCCAAGCGCCGCATGAACTGCCCGTCTGGACTGAGCCTTCAGAGCCGTCCGCCAGACAGGAGCAGCCAAAGCCTTCCGCCAGACAGGATCAGCCAGAGCCTTCCGCCAGACAGGATCAGCCAGAGCCTTCCGCCAGACAGGATCAGCCAGAGCCTTCCGCCAGACAGGAGCAGCCAAAGCCTTCCGCCAGACAGGAGCAGCCAGAGCCTTCCGCCAGACAGGAGCAGCCAGAGCCTTCCGCCAGACAGGATCAGCCAGAGCCTTCCGCCAGACAGGATCAGCCCGAGCCTTCCGCCAGACAGGATCAGCCCGAGCCTTCCGCCAGACAGGATCAGCCCGAGCCTTCCGCCAGACAGGATCAGCCCGAGCCTTCCGCCAGACAGGATCAGCCCGAGCCGTCCGTCAGCCATGACCAGCCCGAGCCGTCCGCCAGCCATGACCAGCCAGAGCCGTCCGCCAGCCATGACCAGCCAGAGCCGTCCGCCAGCCATGACCAGCCAGAGCCGTCCGCCAGCCATGACCAGCCAGAGCCGTCCGCCAGCCATGACCAGCCAGAGCCGTCCGCCAGCCATGACCAGCCAGAGCCGTCAGCCAGCCATGACCAGCCAGAGCCGTCAGCCAGCCATGACCAGCCAGAGCCGTCCCTCAGTCCGGAGCTGCCGTCCCTCAGTCCGGAGCTGCCGCCCCTCAGTCCGGAGCTGCCCCTCATTCCGGTGTTGCCCCTCAGTCCGGTGCTGCCCCCTAATCCAGTGGGGTTAATTTGGAGGGTGGCCATTTGGAGGAGGCTACCAAAGCGGGTATTGACAATGGTGGAGTGGGGGCCACGTCCCGCACCCGAGCCGCCGCCATGATGGGGCCCACCCCGGACCCTCCCCTTTCTATGTCAGTTTGTGCGGTCGGAGTCCGCACCTTTGGGGGGGGGGGGGTACTGTCACGCCCTGGCCTTAGTATTCTTTGTTTTCTTTATGTTTTTTAGTTAGGTCAGGGTGTGACATGGGGAATGTATGTGTTTTTGTAGTGTCTAGTGTAGTTGTCTAGTTATGTCTATGGCTGCCTAGATTGGTTCTCAATTAGAGGCAGCTGTGGTTCATTGTCTCTGATTGAGAGCCATATTTAAGGCAGTCATAGGCATTGGGGTTTTGTGGGTAATTGTCTGTGTCTATGTTCTATGTTGCATGTGTGCACTTAGTTCATTTATATAGCTTCACGGTCGTCTATTTGTTGTTTTGTTTCATTTTTCTTCTTAATAATAAAGAGAAGATGTATTTTTCACACGCTGCGCCTTGGTCCACTCTCTCACCCTTAGACAGCCGTGACACAGACCTGGCTCTCAAGAGAAGACAGGCTATGTGCATACTGCCCAAAAAATTAGGTGGAAACTGAGCTGCACTTCCTAACCTCCTGACAAATGTATGACCATATTAGAGACACGTATTTCTCTCAGATTACACAGACCGACGAAGAATTTGAAAACAAACCAAATTTTGATAAACTCCCATAACTATTGGGTGAAATACCACAGTGTGCAATCACAGCAGGAAGATTTGTGACCTGTTAATTGAAATGATAGACGGGGGGGGTCAGAAGAGCCAGAGATGCTTTTCACTTCATTACAGTATAAGAAGGGCCTTATGACAAAAAGCCATGCAGTACTGTAGGAACTGTGTCTGTCTGTATCGCTGTAGCCTTCAGCCCTGGCCTACAGGCTGTGGAAGCCAAGTCAGAATTTACCACAGGACAATGTGGTGTATTTTGTGTATTGTGGCTCATGCTTTGTACAGATTGAGTCATCCTTGATACAAGGCACAATGTGGTGTTGATTGTGAGGGGGATGAAGACGAAAACACCACCCACCATCTCACTTGTGACTTAAGAAACACGCACACACAGTGGAGGTACAGTCTATCTTTGGAAGTATAGCATCACATTTGTGAGTAAATACAGACTCCCTGAGCGATCACAGCTTCCCAAGTAGCTCACACCTCATGAATATAAATAGAATCTGCATAATTAAAATGTCTCTGCAGGTAAAATAGTTTCATGAGGAAAGTTAAGTAAATTCTAATGATTTCAGTAGACCTGAATACAGAAAGCATACAAAGTATAACAAATACAAAATGCTGGAATAAAGAAAGTGGTCTCTATTATTAAAGTAGTCTTCACATAATACTTTCTTTCTGTGTTTTTCTTCCGCTAACCATGATTTACCAAAGATATCTGAGAGAAAGTGAGACAGAGACACAGAGAGAGAGAGAAACAGAGAGAGAGACAGAGAGAGAGAGACAGAGAGATGAAAGGGAATGAAATTACATTTTGTAGAGAAAAGGAGCAGGAACAATAGAAGTGGAGAAACTTTGGTGAGACAGAGCGGGAGACTGCAGTGGGTAATTATATCAAATTAATATTTACACTTGGTTAACAATCCTCTGCTGGAAGCCGGAGTGGCAGCCTGCTTCTCCCTGAGCATGACGGAAATAAATAGGTTTTAGCGCTTTAACATTTTGAAGTACATTGAAATCTACTTTGTGCATCTGAAAAATATTAGTATGCTCCTTTCAACCATGAAAGATATCCCCTGCTGAAATCATGAAGTGTGGGGCAGGCAGGGTTTGGCTGTTAGGCTTTACTAACCACCAGATTAGGTAGATAGATTAGACAGTGCCTTTGGAAAGTATTCAGACCCATTGACTTTTTCCACATTTTGTTACATTAGTCTTATTCTAAAATGGATCAAAAATTAAAAAATGTCCTGAGAAATCTACACACAATACCCCATATGACAACGCAAAATGGGTAAATTTACCTCTGGTAAATTCAATTGGTTGGACATTATTTGGAAAGGCACACACCTGTCTATATAAGGTCCCACAGTTGACAGTGCATGTCAGAGCAAAAACCAAACCATGAGTACTGTACGCAGCCAGGAAGCACCCAGCAAAATCTCATTTTTAAGTCCTTACTCCATTTTTAATCTGTTTGTTTTCATCTTATACACATGGTGGTTCACAGTAACTTTTTGTCACCCTATTGATGTTTTTATCTAATGTATTACTTGGCACTGTACAAAGAGGTTTGCTGGATTTAGCTTTATACTCAAATACACCCAAATGTTTTCCTCAAGTAATTAGTATTATTTTTAATGAGTTAAGGAGCTCTGGGCCTTCTGTTTTTATCAATGGGGAAGTTGAGGTTAATGAGTACCAGGCCATTAGTATGTTAGTTTACTACCATGAGATACTTCAGTAGGTTTTATATTTCCACCCACGGCATTGTGAGCCTCTTCTGTGTGTGGTGGGAGGAGAGCGGTAATAATGGCAGGAAACAATGGCTCTCTACAGTGACATGTTCAAGTTAAATAAACACAGAGATGGAGCGAGAGAGAGGGAGAGCCACCTGTTCAGTGATGGATAGTCCTGTGAACAACAACACACTGCCCGAGGTCAACACCCTCTCTCTCCTTCTTTCTCTTTCCCCATCTCTCTCTCTCTTCATGTGTTCCTTTGTTCCTCATCCAGATCCTCATCCATGATGTATCATCTCCCAGTTTCCAAACCCAACTCCCATAGTTTCCCTGCCTCCCTTCCTCCGTCTTTCCTACAGCCTCCATCTCCTTTCCTCCCTACTCCCCTTCCTGCCTGCCTCCCAAAGCTTTCCTTCTCTCCCTCTGTCTTTCTCCCTCCCTCACTCCCTCCCTCCCTGCCTGCCTGGCGCTCTCCTCTCAAAGCTGTCGTCTCTGCTCTGCTCTGACACTGTCACACATGTTCTTGTGTGTTTGTCTCCGTCTCTGAGGGGAAAGATTCAGAATCTAATTACCAGGTTGTTTTGTAATTAATTTGCAGTAAACACCTAACTCAATTAGGCAGCAAGTGTGATTCTCCTCTCTCTCCTTCACACACCAAGATGGTGATGATGTTTGGAGCACTCCAACGACTTTCTCACCAGTCAAACTGTAAGGGTGAGGACCCTGGTCTTTTTCCTCTCCCTGCACAATTAATGCTTCGTATTAATTGATGTTTCTGTTTAGTTATGAGTGAATACAATTATGTAAAGATACTGTAGGACCTACTCTAATGATAACAGCATTTATATTTCATTGTGAATAGGGAGATTGAAGCCACATTGTATTCAAGCATGTTGTTTTCTAATGAACACCCTCAAAGATTTTACCAGTGAAATACTTTTGCTATGCTGTGAAACTGACTATGTTGGAATTATGGAAATAATTGCTCACAACAAGAAATCCCTAAAAATCTTTCAGTGTACGATAACAGACTTTTCGGGACCTAGTAGAACATATAAATGTCATAAGAGACATGTCAAGTATTCTGTAAGGCGCTAGTACATAAGGGGCATCTGCCAAGAGATAGCAGTGAATATGCCATCTCATGTCACATGATCCTAGTGGAGATGTAAATCTGCCATGGGTTTCGAGGGAAAATCCCTTATAATCTTCCTCTCACTGTGTGAATGTCACTAATACTGCAAATGCTAATACTGCACAATTTAAACACTTGCTCCCCAATCCCCCTTCCCTGATACATGTATAAATATTGGACTATAAATTATGCCTTCTTGTATTAGACTTATGTGAAAATGTTTATTCTATTCTACTGAGCCATCTATTTTATGTTCATATTCTTATCTTTTGTTATTTCTTATTGTTGTTGCATTGTCGAGAAGGAACCTGCAAGTAAGCATTTCATTGGACGATGTATACCATATGTATCTAGTACTTACAACCATAAAACCTGAAACTTGGCATGTTGTTTAATGGCAAGATATGACATAGACAATTCAGACAGTTGTACCTCCAGGAGTTCCACGCACAGCGTCTTGAGACTCGTCTGAAGTCGGTACAGCCCATCTGCCAACTTCTGTCTGTAGCGTCCGAACCATTTGGGCTACACACTAATAGGACCCATCTGTGTAAAGGTGAGACGAACACGTACATTTGGTTGTTGTGTTCTAAGATGCCCTCAAGCATCACAAGACTCGTCTGAAGGTCCCCAGGTACCAGTTGAAAAAATTTATGGAAGTACAATATATATGGAGTTAAATACATGTCAAAAGAATAAACAAATGTTTCCTGATCTTTCCTATATCTTTCAGATATAGGACAGAGAATTCAGAAGAAACTTATTTTAGATTTTTGGGGGGACTATCTGTTGTTCCATGTAGTGAATCTGTTATCCAATTCATTTGCATGGGCTAATAGCAGTAAGACCAAAAATACAGTGCATTTGGAAAGTATTACGACCCCTTCACTTTTTTCACATTTTGTTATGTTACAGTCTAATTATAAAATGTATTTTAAAAAAATCTCATCAATCTACACACAATAACCCATAATGACAAAGCGAAAACAGGTTTTTAGAAATTAATTACAAATAAAAAACAGATACCTTATTTACATAATTGTTCAGACCCTTTGCTATGAGACTCGAAATTTAGTTCAGGTGCATCCTGTTTCCATTGATCATCCTTGACGTTTTTACTACCTGATTGGAGTCCACCTGAGGAAATTTCAATTGATTGGACATGATTTGGAAAGGCACACACCTGTCTATATAAGGTCCAACAGTTGACAGTGCATGTCAGAGCAAAAACCAAGCCATGAGGTCGAATGAACTGTCCATAGAGCTCTGAGACAGAATTGTGACAGGATTGTGTCGAGGTAAAGATCTGGGGAAGGGTAATAAAACATTTATGCAGCATTGAAGTTCCCCAAGAAAACAGTGGCCTCCATCATTCTTAAATAGAAGAAGTTTGGAACCACCAACACTTTGTCTAGAGCTGGCCGCCCGACCAAACTGAGCAATTGGGGAGAAAACATATCCACAGCATGATGTTGCCACCACCATGCTTCACCACAGGAATGGTGCAATGTTTTCTCCAGATGTGACACTTGGCATTCAGGCTAAAGAGTTCAGTTTCATCAGACCAGAGAATATTGTTTCTCATGGTTTGAGTCTTTAGGTGCCTTCTGGCAAACTCCAAGCGGGCTGTCATCTTCCTTTTACTGAGGAGTGGCTTCTGTCTGGCCACTCTACCATAAAGGCCTGATTGGTGGAGTGCTGCAGAGATGGTTGTCCTTCTGGAAGGTTCTCCCAACTCCACAGAAGAACTCTAGGGCTCTGAAAGAGTGACAATGGGGTTCTTGGTCACCTCCCTGCCCAAGGCCCTTCTCCCCATCTGCTCAGTTTGGCCAGGCGGTCAGCTCTAGGAAGAGTCTTGGTGGTTCCTAACTTCTTCCATTTAACAATGATGGAGGCAACTGTGTTCTTAGGGACCTTCAATGCTTCAGAAATTATTTGGTACCCTTCCCCAGATCTGTTCCTCGACACAATCCTTTCTTAGAGCTCTACAGAGAATTCCTTCGACCTCATGGCTTGGTTTTTCCTCTGACATGCACTGTCAACTGTGGGACCTTTATATAGACACGTGTATGTATGCCTTTCCAAATCATGTCCAATCAATTTAATTTACCACAGGTGGACTCCAAGTTGTAGAAACATCTCAAGGATGATCAATGGAAACAGGATGCACCTGACCTCAATTTCTTGTCTCATAGCAAAGGGTCTGAATACTTATGTAAATAAGGTATTTTTGTTTATTCAATGTAATACATTTCTCAAAACCTGTTTTTGCTTTGTCATTATAGGGTATTATGTGTAGATTGCTGAGGATTTTTTATTACATTTTATAAGGATGTTTCGTAACAAAATGTCAGGGGGTCTGAATACTTTCTGAAGGCACAGTATATATATTTAAAATTGATACTTCAAGGGGTCTTAAATTTCAAAATATCTAAATGATCCTTGGTATGATCTTCTTAAAACAATTGCATATAACATAGTATAACCCCCCACTACCACCTCCCCCGGCTTAGACAGGACTTAGACTGTTATGGGTCAACACACAACTCATCGACTGGCAGCTGCTGATTTATTTAGGACGGACATTAAAATAAAAAAGAACAAAGTGGACTTCATCTTCTTCAAAATCTTGTTTTCGTATAGAGCACCAACCATTTGCTTATGGCATATTTAACTTATGATGTTTTCATGTTCTAAGGTCGTCTGGTGTGTGTTGAATTGGACGAGGCCCCAGTGGGATAAATTAGTTGAAGTAAATTAGTGTGTTTTCATTAGGAACCTCTTCTGTCAGCATGCCCTTGCTCTGGAGGGACACTGTGGGAAATAAAACAAAAACTCTCTCACTCTTCCAGTTCTGCCAACTCTGCTTGCTACCATGATTTGCCATGATAGTCAAAGACTCCATCCACCCAAGCCATAGACTGTTTTCTCTGCACCACATGGTAAGGCCAAATTGAGCTCAGGTCCATCCTGTATCAATTGGTAAATTCAATTGATTGGACATGATTTGGAAAGGCACACAACTGTCTATACAAGGTCCCACAGTTGACAGTGCATGTCAGAGCAAAAACCATGCCAAGAGATCGAAGGAATTGTCCGTAGAGTCCCGAGACAGGATTGTGTCGAGGCACAGATCTGGGGAAGGGTACCAAAACATTTCTGCAGCAATGAAGGTTCCCAAGAACACAGTGGCCTCCGGCATTCTTAAATGAAGTTTCAAACCACCAAGACTCTTCCTAGAGCTGGCTGCCCGGCTAAACTGAGCAATCGGGGGAGAAGGGCCGTGGTCAGGGAGCTGACCAACAACCCAATGGTCACTCTGACATAGCTCTAGAGTTCCTCTGTGGAAATGGGAGAACCTTCCAGAAGGACAAAAATCTCTGCAATAATCCACCAATCAAGCCTTTATGGTAACGTGGCCAGATGGAAGCCACTCCTCAGTAAAAGGCACATCTGGAAACACCCTGAAAGCCACACTCCCCGTGTGTTCCCCCCCAAAAAATTTTTTGGGGGGCTGCCTCTCGTGCCTGTCGCACTGCCGTGCTACCTCGTCATATCGCCGCCGCTCAGCTTTCGCTGCCTCCAGTTCTTCCTTGGGGCGGCGATATTCCCCAGCCTGTGACCAGGGTCCCTTGCCTTCCAGTATCTCCTCCCAAGTCCAGGAGTCCAGAACCCTCTGCTCCTGGTTACCACGCTGCTTGGTCCTTTTTTGGTGGGTGATTCTGTCACGTTCGTCATACGAAGGAGACCAAAGCGCAGCGTGATGTGAATACATCTTCTTTAATGATAACGAAGAACAATTAACAAACTAATACAAAATAACAAAACGAACGTGAAGCTAAATATAACGAGTGCAGACATGCAACATCACATAGACAATCACCCACAAACCAAACTGGAAAATGGCAACCTAAATAGGATCCCCAATCAGAGACAACGATAAACAGCTGCCTCTGATTGGGAACCAATCTAGGCCACCATAGACCTACATAATGCCTAGACTACACACACACACACCGAGACATACACAAAACCCTAGACAAGAAAAAAACACACATACCACCCTCGTCACACCCTGACCTAACCAAAATAATAAACAAAAAAAGATAACTAAGGTCAGGGCGTGACACGGATGGAATATCTACATAGGTAGAGTTGCAAAGAAAAAGCCATATCTCAGACTGGACAATAAAAATAAAAGATTAAGATGGGCAAAAGAACACAGATACTAGACAGAGGAACTCTGCCTAGAAGGCCAGCATCCAGGAGTCGCCTCTTCACTGTTGACGTTGAGACTGGTGTTTTGTGGGTACTATTTAATGAAGCTGCCAGTTGAGGACTTGTGAGGCATCTGTTTCTCAAACTAGACACTCTAATGTACTTGTCCTCTTGTTCAGTTGTGCACCGGGGCCTACCACTCCTCTTTCTATTCTGGTTAGAGCCAGTGTGAGCTGTTCTGTGAGGGGAGTAGTACAAAGCTTTGTACGAGATCTTCAGTTTCTTGGCCATTTCTCGCATGAATAGCCGTCATTTCTCAGAACAAGAATAGATTGACAAGTTTCAGAAGAAAGTTATTTGTTTCTGGCCATTTTATGCCTGCAATCGAACCCACAAATGCTGATGCTCCAGATACTCAACTAGTCTAAAGAAGGCCAGTTGTATTGCTTCGTTAATCAGAACAACAGTGTTCAGCTTTGCTAACATAATTGCAAAATAGTTTTCTAATGATCAATTAGCCTTTTAAAATTATAAACTTGGATTAGTTTACACAACAACGTGCCAATGGAACACATGAGTGATGGTTGCTGATAATGGGCCTTTGTAGATATTCCCTTAAAAATCAGCCGTTTCCAGCTACAATAGTCTTTTACAACATTAACATTGTCTACACTGTATTTCTGATAAATTTGATATTTTAATGGACAAAAAATGTGCTTTTCTTTCAAAAACAAGGACATTTCTAAATGACCCCAAACTTTTGAACGATAGTGTATATAGTATGTATAAGCTGGAAGTAGAAGCTTAAGCGTTGTTGTTCACCAGTGTACTCCAATTAGGGAAGTGGTGGTAGGGTTAGAAAGTAATAAAGGAAACATTTTTTTTTTAAGTGTATGTATGTATGTATGTATAATGTACAGTACCAGTAAAAAGTTTGGACACACCTACTCATTCCAGGGTTTTTCTTTACTTTTACTATTTTCTACATTGTAGAATAATAGTGAAACATCAAAACTATGAAATAACACATATGGAATCATGTAGTAACCAAAAAAGTGTTAAACAAATCAAAATATATTTTAGAGCCACCCTTGGCCTTGATGACAGCTTTGCTGGATCAGAATCACCATTATAATCATTGGCCAGTATGGTGAATTAAGTATCCATGGCTAATTTAGGGAAGGGCCAATTTTACCTAGCTGGCTAGCTAGCCACCGGAGGACAAGAACACAACGAGATGCAATAATTCAAGTTTTTCTGTCAAGGACATATGTTCTCAATGGGATTTGATAGGAGTGATGCCAAATCCAAGCTGGCTTTCATTTACACTTTTTTTTGGTGCGCCAGGACCATTCACAGTCGTTTGGTCCAGACAGAATCAGATAGATGGCCGACACGTAGAGAGACAGAGGGGCGCTGTTCCGCTCGCTCGAATGCTTTCTCCTGTGAGATACATTCAGCCTCTTGCGAATTTAACCTGTTTGGGATAGAGGGCAGCATTTTCAAGTTCGGATGAAAAGCGTGCCCAGAGTATACTTCCTGCTACTCAGGCCCAGAAGCTAATATATGCATATTATTAGTAGTATTGGATAGAAAACACTCTGAAGTTTCTAAAACTGTTTGAATGATGTATGTGAGTATAATAGAACTCAAATCCAACTAGGAAGAGGGAAATCTGAGGTTTGTAGTTTTTCAACTCATTGCCTTTCGAATATACAGTGTCTATGGGGTCATATTGCACTGCTTAAGGCTTCCACTAGATGTCAACAGTCTTTAGAACCTTGTTTGAGGCTTCTACTGTAAAGTTGGGGCGAATGAGAGCTGAATCAACCAGAGGCCTGCCAGAGTGCCATGAGCTGATCAGGTGCACACGTGAGAGCGACCTGCGTTCCATTGCAATTCTAAAGACAAGGGAATTCTCCGATTGGAACATTATTGAAGATTAATATTAAAAACATCCTAAAGATTGATTCTATACATCGTTTGACATGTTTCTACGAACTGTAATATAACTTTTTGAACTTTTCGTCTGAACTTTCGCCTGGACTTGCCGCGCCTCGTGAGTTTGGATTTGTTTACCAAATGCGCTAACAAAAGGAGGTATTTGGACATAAATGACGGACTTTATCAAACAAAACAAACATTTATTGTGGAACTGGGATTCCTGGGAGTGCATTCTGATGAAGATCATCAAAGGTAAGTGAATATTTATAACGCTATTTCTGACTTTTACTGACTCCACAACATGGCGGGTACCTGTATGGCTTGTTTTTGTGTCTGAGTGCCGTACTCAGATTATTGCATGGTGTGCTTTTTCCGTAAAGTTTTTTTGAAATCTGACACAGCGGTTGCATTAACTTCTTGCGACTACAGGGGGTGCTGTTCCGAATTAGCATTTTGTCGTCTCCAAATTAAACTGCCTAGTACTCAATTCTTGCTCGTACAATATGCATATTATTAATTCTATTGGATAGAAAACACTTTCTAGTTTCATACAACGTTGAAATTATGTCTGTGGGTGACCCAGAACTCTTTCTACAGCGAAATCCATGACAGACAGTGAAAGGTCTGAGAGCGAAGCTCTGGTTTCAGATCAGTTTTTAAGGTCTCTGTCTATCCTATGGAACGACACGAACTGCACCCGCCTTCCCCTGGATGTCAGTAACCAATGAGAAGTGGAATGGGCCTTCTAGGTAGCTCTCAGAGGTTATAAAAGACCAAGGAGTGAGAGTAGCCCCCCTTTCGACGCTCGCCCTTACGCAGGAAGGGACCTCCGGATGCCATTTTCACAGGCTCGGTTATCAACGTGAAATGTATCCGTCTGTAATTTAATTCGATATAGGACTTAGAAACATCATAAGGTAGTTAATTTAAACCGTTTTATAGCAATTTATATCCGTTTAGTGCGATTTTGATGCATTTCTATGTGAAGCACCGGGCACATTTCGGGGTCCCGGTCGAACGTTAGCGGGCATTTAGACGGACAAAGGACATCTTTCGACCAAAAGAAGATTAGACCCAAGAAAGAATACATTGCCCAAGAATCTGATGGAAAATCACCTCATAGTAAGTAATATTTAATATGATAAATCGTTGTTCTGTCGAAATATTTTAAACGCATATTTCGCCATTTTGTTTTCTATCCCTTCGCTTGGCGAACCCTGTATTGCACAGTAAGGATAATTTTAGAAATGTAAATCAGCGATTGCATTAAGAACTAATTTGTCTTTCGATTCCTGTCAACCCTGTATTTTTTAGTCAAGTATATGATTAGCTATTGATTAAACTAGATCACTCTGAAAGATGGCGACCGACTTTTCCATGCTGGTTTTGCTACCATCTTCATTGTATAACCACGGTTTTTTATGGCTAAATATGCACATTTTCGAACAAACAATATATGTATGTTGTAATATGATGTTACAGGAGTGTCAACGGAAGAATTCTGAGAAGGTTAGTGAAAAAATTAATATCTTTTGGCGATGATTACGTTATCGCTATTTGGCTTGAATTGATGCTCTGGTATTGTTTGCATATGTGGTATGCTAACTTATCGATTTATTGTGTTTTCGCTGTAAAACGCTTAGAAAATCTGAAATATTGTCTGAAATCACAAGATCTGTGTCTTTCCATTGCTATGCTTTGTCTATTTTTATGAAATGTTTTATGATGAGTAAATTGGTCATACACGTTGCTCTCTCTAGTAATTCTAGTCCAGTTGTGACTGTGGGTGCAATTGTAAACTGTGATTTCTACCTGAAATATGCACATTTGTCTAACAAAACCTATCCTATACCATAAATATGTTATCAGACTGTCATCTGAGGAGGTTTTTTCTTGGTTAGTGGCTATCAATATCTTAGTTTAGCCGAATTGGTGATAGCTACTGGTGGAGAGAGAAAATGGTGGACAAAGGAAAAATGGTGTATTTTGCTAACGTGGTTAGCTAATAGATTTACATATTGTGTCTTCCCTGTATAACATTTTAAAAAACAGAAATGATGGGGTTATTCACAAGATCTGTATCTTTCATCTGGTGTCTTGGACTTGTGATTTAATGATATTTAGATGCTACTATTTAATTGTGACGCTATGCTAGCTATGCTAATCAGTGTGGGGGGGGTGGGGGGTGATCCCGGATCCGGGATTGATACTCGTGAAAGGTTAACCTGTCTGGCACTGGCGTTCCGCTAGCGGAACTCCTCCCACATTCCACTGAAAAGGCAGAGCGCAAAATTCAAAAGATATTTTTTAGAAATATTTAACTTTCACACATTAACAAGTCCAATACAGCAAATGAAAGATACACATCTTGTGAATCCAGTCAACATGTCCGATTTTTTAAATGTTTTACAGCGAAAACACCATATATATTTATGTTAGCTCACCACCAAATACAAAAAAGGACAGACATTTTTCACAGCACAGGTAGCATGCACAAAGCCAACCTAACTAACCAAGAAACAACTTCATCAGATGACAGTCTTATAACATGTTATACAATAAATCTGTTTTGTTCGAAAAATTTGCATATTTGAGGTATAAATCAGTTTTACATTGCAGCTACCATCACAGCTACCGTCAGAAATAGAACCGAAGCAGCCAGAGTAATTACAGACACCAACGTCAAATACCTAAATACTCATCATAAAACATTTCTGAAAAATCGATGGTGTACAGCAAATTAAAGACAAACATCTTGTGAATCCAGCCAATATTTCCGATTTTTTAAGTGTTTTACAGCGAAAACACAATATAGCATTATATTAGCTTACTACAATAGCCTACCACACTACCGCATTCATTCATCAAGGCACGTTAGCAATAGCAATAGGCACGTTAGCGATAGGGAATAAACCAGCAAAAGATATTAATTTTCACTAACCTTCATAAACCTTCATCAGATGACAGTCCTATAACATCAGGTTATACATACTTATGTTTTGTTCGAAAATGTGCATATTTAGAGCTGAAATCAGTGGTTATACATTGTGCTAACGTAGCATCTTTTTCCCAGAATGTGCGGATATTTTTATGACACTCAACTATTCTGACCAAATAACTATTCATAAACGTTACTAGAAAATACATGTTGTATAGGAAATGATAGATACACTAGTTCTTAATGCAATCGCCGTGTTAGAATTCTAAAAATAACTTCATTACGACATACAGCTTAGTTATAGCGAGAGAGTACCCAAAATCTGGGCGCAAACGACTTTCACATGTTCGACAGATATATGAAATAGCATCATAAAATGGGTCCTACTTTTGATGATCTTTCATCAGAATGTTGTACAAGGGGTCCTTTGTCGGGAACAATCGTTGTTTGTTTTTAGAATGTCCTCTTCTCCAGTCAATTAGCACGGAAAGCTAGCAAAGTAGCGCAAAGCTCTCATTCCTGAACAAAGGCACACAACGCAACACGCCTAACGTCCCGAAAAATTTCAATAATCTAATAAAACTATATTGAAAAAACATACTTTACGATGATAGTCACATGTATCAAATAAAATCAAAGCCGGAGATATTAGTCGTCTATAACGGCAGCTTTTCAGAAGGCAAAACCAGGTCCCTTCACGCGCTCTCCAGAAAACAGGAAACTGGTGACACGTCATGCCGAGAGCTTTTATTTGACCCCAGATCAAGTTATACACTCCATTTCTTCTCTCACTGCCTGTCGACATCTAGTGGAAGACGTATGAAGTGCATGTATTCTAATAAATATCAAGGACATTTATAGGCAGGCCCTAGAACAGAGCATCGATTTCAGATTTTCCACTTCCTGTCAGGAAGTTTGCTGCAAAATGAGTTCTGTTTTACTCACAGATATAATTCAAACGGTTTTAGAAACTAGAGAGTGTTTTCTATCCAATAGTAATAATAATATGCATATTGTAGGAGCAAGAATTGAGTACGAGGCCGTTTAAATTGGGCACGATTTTCCCCCAAAGTGAAAACAGCGCCCTCTGTCCTCAACAGGTTAAACAGCTTGGAAATTTCCAGAAAATGATGTCATGGCTTTAGAAGCTTCTGATAGGCTAATTGACATAATTTGAGTCAATTGGAGGTGTACCTGTGGATGTATTTCAAGGCCTACCTTCAAACTCAGTGCCTCTTTGCTTGACATCATGGGAAAATCAAAAGAAATCAGCCAAGACTTCAGAAAAAAAAATTGTAGACCTCCACAAGTCTAGTTCATCCTAGGGAGCAATTTCCAAACGCCTGAAGGTACCACGTTCATCTGTACAAACAATAGTACGCAAGTATAAACACCATGGGACCACGCAGCCGTCATACCGCTCAGGAAGGAGACGTGTTCTGTCTCCTAGAAATGAACGTACTTTTGTGTGAAAAGTGCGAATCAATCCCAGAACAACAGCAAAGGACCTTGTGAAGATGCTGGAGGAAATGGGTACAAAAGTATCTATATCCACAGGAAAACAAGTCCTATATCGACATAACCTGAAAGGCCGCTCAGCAAGGAAGAAGACACTCCAAAACCTCAAGAAAAAAGCCAGACTGCACTTCACAAAATAGATGGCATCATGAGGCAGGAAAATTATGTGGATATATTGAAGCAACAGCTCAATACATCAGTCAGGAAATTAAATCTTGGTCGCAAATGGGTCTTCCAAAAGGACAATGACCCCAAGCATACTTCCAAAGTTGTGGCAAAATGGCTTAAGGACAACAAGGCAGGGAGCGAGAGGAGGTACGGATAGCCATATTCAAACACTCTGTCACAGTAATACAGTATTTTGATCAAACTGAAATAATAAAAGGAATAAAGAGACTACAGCATTTCCATCATCACTATGACAAGAACAATAAAGCCTGAATCCAAGAGGAACCCAGGTGTTAGCCAAAGTGATCTTATCATTTTAAGGTTAAGCCAGGGCAGTTCAGGACCCACAATGGTGAGTCCTCCAATCACTGTGAACTCAATGGGATACAAGCAGGGACCATGTCATCTGGCTCCCTCACACATGCAGGTGCTGGTGGACATTGAGCTGCCCGTCTGTCCAGCGCCGCCTGAGCCGCCCGTCTGTCCAGCGCCGCCTGAGCCGCCCGTCTGTCCAGCGCCGCCTGAGCAACCCGTCTGTCCTGAGCCGCCCGTCTGTCCAGCGCCGCCTGAGCCGCCCGTCTGTCCTGAGCCGCCAGAGCCGCCCGTCTGTCAGGAGCCGCCAGAGCCGCCCGTCAGTCAGGAGCCGCCAGAGCCGCCCGTCAGTCAGGAGCCGCCAGAGCCGCCCGCCAGTCAGGAGCCGCCAGAGCCGCCCGCCAGTCAGGAGCCGCCAGAGCCGCCCGCCAGTCAGGAGCCGCCAGAGCTGCCCCTCAGTCCGGAGCTGCCCTCAGTCCGGAGCTGCCCCTCAGTCCGGAGCTGCCCCTCAGTCCGGAGCTGCCCCTCAGTCCTGAGCTGCCCCTCAGTCCTGAGCTGCCCCTCAGTCCTGAGCTGCCCCTCAGTCCTGAGCTGCCCCTCAGTCCTGAGCTACCTCTCAGTCCTGAGCTACCTCTCAGTCCTGAGCTACCTCTCAGTCATGAGCTACCCCTCAGTCATGAGCTACCCCTCAGTCATGAGCTACCCCTCAGTCATGAGCTGCCCCTCAGTCCTGAGCTGCCCCTCAGTCCGGAGGAGTTTCCTCAGTCCAGAGGCGCCCCTCAGTCCAGAGGCGCTCCTCAGTCCAGTGGGGCCCTTTATTAGGGTTACCAAGCCAAGGTCGGCGGCGAGGGTCGCCGCTGAAAGGACGCTAAGAAAGCGGACAAAGACAATGGTGGAGTGGGGTCCACGTCCAGCGCCAGAGCCGCCACCACGGACAGATGCCCACCCAGACCCTCCCCTATAGGTTCAGGCTTTGCGGCCCCGGGGGGGGGGGGGGGGGGGGGGGGGGGGGGTACTGTCATGTTCTGACCATAGTTCTTTTGTATTTTCTTTGTTTTAGTGTGGTCAGGGCGTGAGTTGGGTGGGTTATCTATGTTTTGTGTTTCTATGTTGGGTTTGTCGTTTGGCCTGATATGGTTCTCAATCAGAGGCAGGTGTTTGTCATTGTCTCTGATTGGGAACCATATTTAGGTAGCCTGTTTTGTCTTTTGGTTTGTGGGTGTTTGTCTTCCGTGCCAGTGTTTGTCGCCACACGGTACTGTTTCGTTTGTTCACTTCGTTTATTGTTTTGTTCCAGTGTTCAGTTTCGTTTATTAAAAAGACATGAACACTTACCACGCTGCGCTTTGGTCCGATCCTTCTACCACCACAGACGATCGTTACAGCTATACAGTGGCAGCAGGTATCTATCGTTTACGTGTTGGGCCAGTAACTGAAAGATTGTTGGTTCGAATCCCCAATCAGACTTGGTAAAAAATCTTAAGGAAGGCAGTTAACTTCTACTTCATCACAATCCCGGATCCGGGAGCACCCCCATCAGTAAAAAAGCTGACTAGCATAGCCTAGCATAGCGTCACAAGTAAATACTAGCATCTAAATATCATTAAATCACAAGTCCAAGACACCAGATGAAAGATACACATCTTGTGAATCCAGCCATCATTTCTGATTTTTAAAATGTTTTACAGGGAAGACACAATATGTATTTCTATTAGCTAACCACGATAGCAAAAGACACAACTTTTTTTTTCCACCATTTTTTTCCTGCATAGGTAGCTATCACAATTTCGACCAAATAAAGATATAAATAGCCACTAACCAAGAAACAACTTCATCAGATGACAGTCTGATAACATATTTATTGTATAGCATATGTTTTGTTAGAAAAATGTGCATATTTCAGGTATAAATCATAGTTTACCATTGCAGCCACCATCACAACTCTCACCAAAGCAACTAGAATAACTACAGAGACCAACGTGAATTACCTAAATACTCATCATAAAACATTTATGAAAAATACACAGCGTACAGCAAATGAAAGACAAAGATCTTGTGAATCCAGCCAATATTTCAGATTTTTTAAGTGTTTTACAGCGAAAACACAATATAGCATTATATTAGCTTACTACAATAGCCTACCACACAACAGCATTGATTCAAGCCAACAATAGAGATAACGAATAAACCAGCAAAAGATATTAATTTTTTCACTAACCTTCTCAAACTTCTTCAGATGACAGTCCTATAACATCATATTACACAATACATATAGAGTTTGTTCGAAAATGTGCATATTTAGCGGCACAAATCGTGGTTATACAATGAGAATAGTAGCCAAGCTGCCAACAATATGTCGGGAGAAATCTTGGGAGAGGCACCTAATCTAATCACTAACTAATCATAAACTTGACTAAAAAATACAGGTTGGACAGCAAATGAAAGATACATTAGTTCTTAATGCAATCGCTGTGTTAGATTTTTAAAATTAACGTTATTACGACATACAGCGTGCGTTAAAGCGAGACCGCACCGAAATTAATGGTGGAATAGGAGTTTTACATTTTTCAACAGAACAACGAATTAACATCATAAATAGTTCTTACTTTTTGATGAGCTTTCATCAGAATCTTGGGCAAATTGTCCTTTGTCCAAAAGAATCGTTGCTTGGTTGTAGATTGTCGCCTTCAACTTTGGAATTAGCAGTAAACATTAGCCATGTGGCCCAGACGTGCCCAACTCACTATAACGCAGCACAAAGAAATATCCGAAAATCGCAATATACTGATATAAACTGATATAACTCGGTTTAAAATAACAACATTATGATGTCTTTAACACCTATATCGAATAAAATCAGAGCCGGATATATCTAAGGCCTATAACGGGAGCTTTCCAGAACGCCATCCTGAGGTCTGTCTTGCGTCATGGCGAATGTTGAAAAGAGTGCACCCCACGTTCCAAGACCCTTTATATGGCCTCAGATCTGCCTAGCAACACCATTCCAATTCTCACTGCTTGCTGACATATAGGGGAAGGCGTATGCAGTGCATGTCGACCAATAGAATACATGCAAATTAATAAACTGACCCTGGAACAGACTGCCTGATTTCAGATTTCTCACTTCCTCATAGGAAGTTTGCTCCAACTTGAGTTCTGTTTTACTCACAAATATAATTCAAACGGTTTTAGAAACTAGAGAGTGTTTTCTATCCAATAGTAATAATAATATGCATATTGTACGAGCAAGAATTGAGTACGAGGCAGTTTAATTTGGGAAATGTTTGAGATAAATTTTGAGACGAAATTTTTACAAAGTGAAAACAGCACCCCCTATTGAGAAAAGGTTTTAACCTTAATTGAAAAATAAATATAATTTACTGTTTGTATTTTTCCAGCCCAGTTAATTAAAAAGTAACAAATATAATACTTTAGCTTTTATTTGATACACTGATGGTAGAATAAAAGGTAGAGAATAAAAGGTAGAATACCTGATTGTTAAGTGTGGAAGAATGTATCACATTTTAGTACATTTTAGTTTTCCCAAATCCCCAATTGGATAACTTTTTAGTAATTTGAATAATTGTGGAGCACATGTGTTTAATAAGATTAATATTTTTGTTCATTATTAAAGACTTTTGTTCATTAAAATTGTACCACATTTGTTGAAAAAAACCGTGATTGTTAGGTGTTGAAAATATTTTATTAAATAATATACAGTGGGGCAAAAAAGTATTTAGTCAGCCACCAATTGTGCAAGTTCTCCCACTTAAAAAGATGAGAGAGGCCTGTAATTTTCATCATAGGTACACTTCAACTATGACAGACAAAATGAGAAAAAAAATCCAGAAAATCACATTGTAGGATTTTTAATTAATTTATTTGCAAATTATGGTGGAAAATAAGTATTTGGTCAATAACAAAAGTTTATCTCAATACTTTGTTATATACCCTTTGTTGGCAATGACAGAGGTCAAACGTTTTCTGTAAGTCTTCACAAGATTTTCACACACTGTTGCTGGTATTTTGGCCCATTCCTCCATGCAGAGCTCCTCTAGAGCAGTGATGTTTTGGGGCTGTTGCTGGGCAACACGGACTTTCAACTCCCTCCAAAGATTTTCTATGGGGTTGAGATCTGGAGACTGGCTAGGCCACTCCAGGACCTTGAAATGCTTCTTACGAAGCCACCCCTTCGTTGCCCGGGCGGTGTGTTTGGGATCATTGTCATGCTGAAAGACCCAGCCACGTTTCATCTTCAATGCCCTTGCTGATGGAAGGAGGTTTTCACTCAAAATCTCACGATACATGGCCCCATTCATTCTGTCCTTTACACGGATCAGTCGTCCTGGTCCCTTTGCAGAAAAACAGCCCCAAAGCATGATGTTTCCACCCCCATGCTTCACAGTAGGTATGGTGTTCTTTGGATGCAACTCAGCATTCTTTGTCCTCCAAACACGACGAGTTGAGTTTTTACCAAAAAGTTCTATTTTGGTTTCATCTGACCATATGACATTCTCCCAATCTTCTTCTGGATCATCCAAATGCTCTCTAGCAAACTTCAGACGGGCCTGGACATGTACTGGCTTAAGCAGGGGGACACGTCTGGCACTGCAGGATTTGAGTCCCTGGCGGCGTAGTGTGTTACTGATGGTAGACTTTGTTACTTTGGTCCCAGCTCTCTGCAGGTCATTCACAAGGTCCCCCCGTGTGGTTCTAGGATTTTTGCTCACCGTTCTTGTGATCATTTTGACATTTTGACCCCAGATCTTGCGTGGAGCCCCAGATCGAGGGAGATTATCAGTGGTCTTGTATGTCTCCCATTTCCTAATAATTGCTCCCACAGTTGATTTCTTCAAACCAAGCTGCTTACCTATTGCAGATTCAGTCTTCCCAGCCTGGTGCAGGTCTACAATTTTGTTTCTGGTGTCCTTTGACAGCTCTTTGGTCTTGGCCATAGTGGAGTTTGGAGTGTGACTGTTTGAGGTTGTGGACAGGTGTCTTTTATACTGATAACAAGTTCAAACAGGTGCCATTAATACAGGTAACGAGTGGAGGACAGAGGAGCCTCTTAAAGGAGAAGTTACAGGTCTGTGAGAGCCAGAAATCTTGCTTGTTTGTAGGTGACCAAATACTTATTTTCCACCATAATTTGCAAATAAATTCATTAAAAATCCTACAATGTGATTTTCTGGATTTTTTTTTCTCATTTTGTCTGTCATAGTTGAAGTGTACCTATGATGAAAATTACAGGCCTCTCTCATCTTTTTAAGTGGGAGAACTTGCACAATTGGTGGCTGACTAATACTTTTTTGCCCCACTGTATATATACACTGCTCAAAAAAATAAAGGGAACACTAAAATAACACATCCTAGATCTGAATGAATGAAATATTCTTATTAAATACTTTTTTCTTTACATAGTTGAATGTGCTGACAACAAAATCACACAAAAATTATCAATGGAAATCAAATTTATCAACCCATGGAGGTCTGGATTTGGAGTCACACTCAAAATTAAAGTGGAAAACCACACTACAGGCTGATCCAACTATGATGTAATGTCCTTAAAACAAGTCAAAATGAGGCTCAGTAGTGTGTGTGGCCTCCACGTGCCTGTATGACCTCCCTACAACGCCTGAGCATGCTCCTGATGAGGTGGCGGATGGTCTCCTGAGGGATCTCCTCCCAGACCTGGACTAAAGCATCCGCCAACTCCTGGACAGTCTGTGGTGCAACGTGGTGTTGGTGGATGGAGCGAGACATGATGTCCCAGATGTGCTCAATTGGATTCAGGTCTGGGGAACGGGCGGGCCAGTCCATAGCATCAATGCCTTCCTCTTGCAGGAACTGCTGACACACTCCAGCCACATGAGGTCTAGCATTGTCTTGCATTAGGAGGAACCCAGGGCCAACCGCACCAGCATATGGTCTCACAAGGGGTCTGAGGATCTCATCTCGGTACCTAATGGCAGTCAGGCTACCTCTGGCGAGCACATGGAGGGCTGTGCGGCCCCCAAAGAAATGCCACCCCACACCATGACTGACCCACCGCCAAACCGGTCATGCTGGAGGATGTTGCAGGCAGCAGAACGTTCTCCACGGCGTCTCCAGACTCTGTCACGTCTGTCACATGTGCTCAGTGTGAACCTGCTTTCATCTGTGACGAATTTGCCAATCTTGGTGTTCTCTGGCAAATGCCAAACGTCCTGCACGGTGTTGGGTTGTAAGCACAACCCCCACCTGTGGACGTCGGGCCCTCATACCACCCTCATGGAGTCTGTTTCTGACCGTTTGAGCAGACACATGCACATTTGTGGCCTGCTGGAGGTCATTTTGCAGGGCTCTGGCAGTGCTCCTCCTGCTCCTCCTTGCACAAAGGCGGAGGTAGCGGTCCTGCTGCTGGGTTGTTGCCCTCCTACGGCCTCCTCCACGTCTCCTGATGTACTGGCTTGTCTCCTGGTAGCGCCTCCATGCTCTGGACACTACGCTGACAGACACAGCAAACCTTCTTGCCACAGCTCGCATTGATGTGCCATCCTGGATGAGCTGCCCTACCTGAGCCACTTGTGTGGGTTGTAGACTCCGTCTCATGCTACCACTAGAGTGAAAGCACCGCCAGCATTCAAAAGTGACCAAAACATCAGCCAGGAAGCATAGGAACTGAGAAGTGGTC
Source organism: Salvelinus namaycush (assembly GCF_016432855.1). Lineage (NCBI taxonomy): Eukaryota > Metazoa > Chordata > Actinopteri > Salmoniformes > Salmonidae > Salvelinus > Salvelinus namaycush. The sequence continues at coordinate 16,548,187 of NC_052334.1, forward strand.
TGTGGTCACCACCTGCAGAACCACTCCTTTATTGGGGGTGTCTTGCTAATTGCCTATAATTTCCACCTGCTGTCTATTCCATTTGCACAACAGCATGTGAAATTTATTGTCAATCAGTGTTGCTTCCTAAGTGGACAGTTTGATTTCACAGAAGTGTGATTGACTTGGAGTTACATTGTGTTGTTTAAGTGTTCCCTTTATTTTTTTGAGCTGTGTATATTTTTTTAAATGTCTTGAATTGTTTCAATGGCTTGTCTCATAAGAGTAATAGTAAACAGCATATTAAGAGGTGAAGCATTTGTTTGATCAAATTGGCAGAGGGGTGGTGTTGTGGGTGTGTATTGGGGGGTCAGTTGTGTCAATTGAAAGTCTTGATATTACTGCTAAAGTCAGGTTTAGAGCTACGAATCAGGAATGCAGTTTGGTGTCTATTTCTGAAGCATGACACTTGATATGCATGAAAATAAAGTAAAGAGAGTACATTTAGTTTTGAGTAAGTTTCCCTTTAGTTAGTTATTTTATTATTGCTTAAAGTTATTACACTATTCATGAATTTTTATTTACCTACTTCATAATGAAATATTCAAAGCATAATGTAATAATGATTATATTATGCAGAGAAACATTATTACCTTTTGCTTATTTATTATACAGTATTATCAGCATTTATTACATTAGAAATGCAAACATTGTTACATTATGTCACGAACGTCGTTGTAAAGATTGTCGGACCAAAGTGCAGCGTGGTATGGGTTCAACATATTTATTTAGTAAACCGGCACAAAAAAACAATAAAGCACAAACGAAACGTGAAGCTAATGGCGTGCTCACAGGCAACTAACCAAAAAAAACAAGATCCCACAAAAACCAGTGGGGAAATGGCTGCCTAAATATGATCCCCAATCAGAGACAACGATAAACAGCTGCCTCTGATTGGGAACCATACCAGGCCAACATAGAAACACTTAACCTCTTGACGCTAGGGGTCAGATGTTTTTTTATTTTTTAAATAACGTTCCCAAGGTAAACGGACTATTTCTCAGGTCCAGATCGTAGAATATGCATATAATTTACAGATTAGGATAGAAAACACTCCAAAGTTTCCAAAACTGTCAAAATATTGTCTGTGAGTATAACAAAACTCATTCTACAGGCGAAAACCTGAGAAAATCTAACCTGGAAGTGATTTTTTTTTAAAGTCTGTGTTTCCTGGCCCGTCTTTCTTCCATTTAAAGGGGTATCAACCAGATTCCTTTTCCAATGGCTTCCTCAGGCTGTGACCAGGCTTTAGACATAGTTTCAGGCTTTTATTTTGAAAAATTAGTTAGATATTTCAAAAGTAGTCAGGTGTCCTCTGATTAGTTCCTGCGCGCGAGAGGGAAGCTCACAATTTCTTTTTCTCTCTTATTGAATAGGTTACGGTCCGGTTGAAATATTATTGATTATGTTTGTTAAAAACAACCTGAGGATTGATTATAAAAAACATTTGACATGTTTTTACGACCATTACGGATACTTTTTGGAATTTTCATCGAACGGAACGAGGCTTTGGTTTTCTGAACATAACGCGCAACCCAAATGGCGTTTTTTTGTTATAAAAGTAATATTTATCGAACAAAAATAACATTTGTTGTGTAACTGGGAGTCTCGTGAGTGCAAACATCCGAAGATTATCAAAGGTAAGCGATTAATTGTATTGCTTTTGTGACTTTCGTGACCAAGCTAACCAAGCTAATATAAGGCTAACTGTTCTAGCATTGATTGATACACTCACAAAAGCTTGGATTGCTTTCGTTTGCAAAGCATATTTTCAAAATCTGACACGATAGGTGGATTAACAACAAGCTAAACTGTGTTTTTGTATATTTCACTTGTGATTGCATGATTATAAATATTTTTAGTAATATTTTTGAATCTAATACGTTTGGGAATTTTCTTCTGCCTTTCAGGACCGGAACGAGGCTGTAGTTTTCTGAACATAACGCGCAACCCAAATGGTGTTTTTTTGTTATAAAAGTAATATTTATCGAACAAAAATAACATTTATTGTGTAACTGGGAGTCTCGTGAGTGCAAACATCCGAAGATTATCAAAGGTAAGCGATTAATTTTATTGCTTTTCTGACTTTCGTGACCATGCTAATTTGGGGCTAGCTGCTCTAGCTTTGATTGATACATGCACAAAGGCTTGGATTTCTTTCTCTGTAAAGCATATTTTCAAAATCTGACATGATAGGTGGATTAACAACAAGCTAAGCTGTGTTTTGGTATATTTCACTTGTGATTGCATGATTATAAATATTTTTAGTAATATTTTGCGCCCTGCAATTCAGCGGTTGTTTAGGAAAATGATCCCGTAAAAGGGATCCGTAGCGCAGAGAAGTTAACCTAGATAGGAACACCCCTGCTAGTCACACCCCGACCTAACCAAAATAGAGAATTACAAGAATCTCTATGGTCAGGGCGTGACACATTAATAGCAGCTGTTACCTTAGTGGCAGTTTTTACATTATCAGTTGCTACAACCTTTTTTTCTAAGAGTGTATGCGCTTAAATAAATAACTTCAAAGCTATTTGTGGAATTTTGTGATTCATAAGCCTCACCCTGATATCTAGTTACATTAATGCAATCGCCGTGTTAGAATTCTAAAAATAACTTAATTACGACATCCAGCTTAGGTATAGCGAGAGAGTACCCAAAATCTGGGCGCAAACGACTATTTCACATGTTCGACAGATATATGAAATAGCATCATAAAATGGGTCCTACTTTTGATGATCTTTCATCAGAATGTTGTACAAGGGGTCCTTTGTCGGGAACAATCGTTGTTTGGATTTAGAATGTCCTCTTCTCCAGTCAATTAGCACGGAAAGCTAGCAAAGTAGCGCGAAGCTCTCCTTCCTGAACAAAGGCACACAACGCAACACGCCTAACGTCCCGAATAAATTTCAATAATCTAATAAAACTATATTTGAAAAAACATACTTTACGATGATATTGTCACATGTATCAAATAAAATCAAAGCCGGAGATATTAGTCGTCTATAACGACAGCTTATCAGAAGGCAAAACCAGGTCCCTTCACGCGCTCTCCAGAAAACAGGAAACTGGTGACACGTCATGCCGAGAGCTTTTATTCGACCCCAGATCAAGTTATACACTCCATTTCTTCTCTCACTGCCTGTCGACATCTAGTGGAAGACGTATGAAGTGCATGTATTCTAATAAATATCAAGGACATTTATAGGCAGGCCCTAGAACAGAGCATCGATTTCAGATTTTCCACTTCCTGTCAGGAAGTTTGCTGCAAAATGAGTTCTGTTTTACTCACAGATATAATTCAAACGGTTTTAGAAACTAGAGAGTGTTTTCTATCCAATAGTAATAATAATATGCATATTGTACGAGCAAGAATTGAGTACGAGGCCGTTTGAAATGGGCACCTTTTATCCGGCTACTCAATACTGCCCCTGCAGCCCAAACAGGTTAACCTCTAACACCTCCCAAACCCGGATCCGGGAGCACCCCCATCAGTAGAAAAGCTACTAGCATAGCCTAGCATAGCGTCACAAGTAAATAGTAGCATCTAAATATCATTAAATCACAAGTCCAAGACACCAGATGAAAGATACACATCTTGTGAATCCAGCCATCATTTCTGATTTTTAAAATGTTTTACAGGGAAGACACAATATGTAAATCTATTAGCTAACCACGTTAGCAAAAGACACCACTTTTTTTACTCCACCAGTTTTTTACTCCATCAGTAGCTATCACAAATTCGACCAAATAAAGATATAAATAGCCACTAACCAAGAAACAAATTCATCAGATGACAGTCTGATAACATATTTATTGTATAGCATATGTTTTGTTAGAAAAATGTGCATATTTCAGGTATAAATCATAGTTTACCATTGCAGCCACCATCACAACTCTCACCAAAGCGACTAGAATAACTACAGAGAGCAACGTGTATTACCTAATTACTCATCATAAAACATTTCTTAAAAATACACAGCGTACAGCAATTGAAAGACACAGATCTTGTGAATCCAGACAATATTTCAGATTTTCTAAGTGTTTTACAGCGAAAACACAATATAGCGTTATATTAGCATACCACAATAGCAAACATCACAACCGCATTGATTCAAGCCAAACATAGCGATTACGTATAAACCACCAAAAGATATTAATTTTTTCACTAACCTTCTCAGAATTCTTCAGATGACAGTCCTATAACATCATATTACACAATGCATATAGAGTTTGTTCGAAAATGTGCATATTTAGCGGCACAAATCGTGGTTATACAATGAGAAAAGTAGCAAAGCTGCCCAGAAAATGGCAGGAGAAATCTTTGAAGAGGCACCTATTCTAATCAGTAACTATTCCAAAACTTGACTAAAAAATACAGGTTGGACAGCAATTGAAAGACAAATTAGTTCTTAATGCAATCGCTGGGTTACATTTGTAAAATTAACGTTACTTCAAGCATACAGCGTGCGCGCACCATAATTCATGGCGGAATTATTATCTGACATTTGTCAACATAAGTACGAATTAACAGCATAAAGACTGCTTACTATTAGCTGAGCTTCCATCAGAATCTTGGGCAAGGTGTCCTTTCTCCAGAACAATCGTCTTTGGGTTGAAAGATGTCCTCTTGTCCGGTCGAAATAGCCGCTAATGTTAGCCGCCAACTGGAGAGGTGTCCAACTCGTGAAAGCGCATGACAAAGCAATCCCAGAAAATCGCAATAAACTGCTATAAACTGCTAAGTCGGTTTAAATTAACTACCTTATGATGTCTTTAACACCTATAACGAATAAAAACATGACCGGAGATATAGAACTACTAAAACGAAAGCGTTTGCAGGACACCATTGTGATGTCTTCATGCGTCAGGCGCACCGTTGAAAAGGACGGTACTTCCGTTCCACGGTCTTATAAAGGGCCCAGATTGCGCAATCCACTCCATTCAAATTCTCCCCGCTTACTGACATCTAGAGGAAGACGTATGCAGTGCATGTAGCCCGATGGCTTACATGGGGACTTATAAACTGGCCTCAGAACAGGGACCTCGATTTCTGAAATCTCACTCCCTGACAGGAAATATGCTGCAGAATGAGTTCTGTTTCACTCAGAGAAATAATTCAAACGGTTTTAGAAACTAGAGAGTGTTTTCTATCCAATAGTAATAATAATATGCATATTGTACGAGCAAGAATTGAGTACGAGGCAGTTTAATTTGGGAACTCATTTTAACAAAGTCGAAATGGCGCCCCCATAGGCTCAAGAAGTTTAGAACCAGTGTATCTTTCATTTGCTGTCCAACATGTATTTTTTAGTAAAGTTTATGATGAGTTCTTTGGTCAGATTAGGTGAGTGTCCAAACTAGCTCCGGACATTCTGGTGAATCGATTCTACATATTCACAATGTATAACCACGTTTTGCAGCTCTAAATATGCACATTTTTTAACAAAACATAAGTGTATTTGTATAACCTGATGTTATAAGACTGTCATCTGATGAAGTTGGTCAAGGTTAGTGATTAATTTTATATCTTTTGCTGGTTTTTGCGATCGCTACCTTTTGCTGCTAATAAATGCATTTGTGTGTTTGGCTATTGTGGTAAGCTAATATAATGCTATATTGTGTTTTCGCTGTAAAACACTTAAAAAAACGGAAATATTGGCTGGATTCACAAGATGTTTATCTTTCATTTGCTGTACACCATGTATTTTTCATAAATGTTTTATGATGAGTATTTAGGTATTTCACGTTGCTCTCTGTAATTATTCTGGCTGCTTTGGTGATATTTTTGATGGTAGCTGCAATGTAAAACTATGATTTATACCTCAAATATGCACATTTTCGAACAAAACATAAATTTATTGTATAACATGTTATAAGACTGTCATCTGATGAAGTTGTTTCTTGGTTAGTGACTAATTATATCTCTATTTGGTCGGTTTTGTGATAGCTACCTATGCGGTAGAAAAACTGTGAAAATATGCGGTTGAGTCTTTTGCTATTGTGGTTAGCTAATAGAAATACATATTGTGTTTTCGCTGTAAAACATTTTAAAAATCGGAAATGATGGCTGGATTCACAAGATGTTTATCTTTCATTTGCTGTATTGGACTTGTGATTTCATGAAAATTATATTATATGATATCCCTGTCGCGTTAGGCTAGGCTATGCTAGTCAGCTTTTTTGATGAGGAGGATCCCGGATCCGGGAGAGAGAAGCGGTAGAGATTAACAGCATGACTTTGTGGCAATGATTCTTGGTAGTGGCTCTGAACGGATGTGTTGTTGTTTGGTTGTTGGTCGATGTTGGTAGGTCATGGCTCATATGGCTGGAGGGGAAATGTATTGGTTTTGTGAGGCTGGAGTCTGGAGGATATAGGTTTAAGCTCCTCTATAGCTGGAGGCTATATACTGAGTATACCAAACATTAAGAACACCTTCCTAATATTGAGTTGCATGTCAGTACGTTCCACATCAAATGTGAGACCCTTTTCCATAGGTTTCCTCTTCAAGTAGTCCACATGTAAACATAAGTGTTTACATGTGAAAGTACTTATTAGGTTCTGACAAACAGAGTTAAAAATTAACGTACAACTATTTGAAGCTCAAACCAAATTTATTCACCCAATGGGTCAAACAGCTGAAAAGACAAATACATGTTTCCACCAGCACAAGTATTTATACTCTCCTATTAGGCTGAGTCTCCTCCTTGCACATTTAGAAAGCCAATACATCTTTGTTGCTAGTGTTAGTGCACCATATACATTCCTCATACATGTAATCATTAACTTCTAGTATAGCAAGTACCTCAAGCTAGAATCCAACATAATGCATGTTCTAATGGACTTTGTTTTCTAAACAAAGCAAGGTGAGATGTTTGAGAGGCTCTCATGAAACATCAATCATATCAAAAGGACTTTCCGAATAATAAGTGGTAGATTTGTTGTTCAGGTATAGCAACAAAGCTAGGTAGGCGGGCTCAAAGTAGACCAACTAAGTAATCACAAAACAACAAACACCAACAAGCAACAGTTCCATTGATTTAACATCCATTGATAGCACCAACGCCCAATAGTATTGTTCTACATGCTTAATTCCCCTTGAGTGTCAGAGAGATTGGGTTTTGAAGTAGTGAAGAGGTAAGTGAAAAAGCAGGGACAAAGCAAAGAAATGTGAAAAGGCAGGGAGCGAGAGGAGGTACGGATAGCCATCTTCAAACACTGTCACAGTAATACAGTATTTTGATCAAACTGAAATAATAAGAAGGAATAAAGAGACTTCAATTCACAAACACCAATGTACTGTACTACAGCATTTCCATCATCACTATGACAAGAACAATAAAGTCTGAATCCAAGAGGAACCCAGGTGTTAGCCAAAGTGATCTTATCATTTTAAGGTTAAGCCAGGGCAGTTCAGGACCCACAACGGTGAGTCCTCCAATCACTGTGAACTCAATGGGATACAAGCAGGGACCATGTCATCTGGCTTCCTCACACATGCAGGTGCTGGTGGACATTCTGGATGGATTTATCAGTAATTTCCACAGTATTCTGTGATGACGACAACATCCAGAGAGACTGAGGCCATTACTGTGGAAATCACAGATGAAACAAAACCCTTCTTTTTCAGAAAACAATAAACCACACAATACATAATACAGCGCTGCCTGCACACATACAATAAATAGCCCAGAGAATGGGAATGAAGTGGCTACAGCTCGCGGTTGAAAATCTGTGTAAATCTCCAAGCAGATTGCAATGGCTCACTACTCCACTATAGTAAACAATAAGAAATCAGAATCGTTAACCATCATCGTTGCTTGGGCTCTTGTGCAATCTATTGTGCTGTTGTAGGTTATCTTGGTGCCAGCTGCTCTACAGTTATCCTCTGACCACTTCTGATTAGTTGAGACATTACACCAATGCAGCTACTTTGCTGTTATTCTGGCTGCAGAGGTCATGACTGTGTTAGCCATACTGTAGCTAGTTGGTTAGCTAGCAAGGAAGGGACACGAATGTTGCCAGCGAGCATGGCAACAGCACATACAGTATGAAACAAACAACTGGGCAGTGACCAGTGGAGAGAGGGACATTCTTCTAACCAAATCACATATCCTTGTTCTGAACACCTATGAACAAAGGTTAAGGGCAGAGAAAGCTTTTTGGACACTATGAAAGCTTTGTTGTAGAGCGTTTAACACAAAATCCGGGGAGGGCCCATCTGAGTATAAGACTCTATCATCTGCATATAAATGGAATGGATGAGAGAGCTTCCCACTGCCTGAGCTATGTTGTTGATGTAAATTGAGAAGAGCGTGGGGCGTAGGATCGAGCCTTGGGGTACTCCCTTGGTGACAGGCAGTGGCTGAGACAGCAGATGTTCTGACTTTATACACTGCACTCTTTGAGAAAGGTAGTTAGCAAACCAGGCCAAAGACCCCTCAGAGACACCAATACTCCTTAGCCGGCCCACAATAATGGAATGGTCTACTGTATCAAAATCATTGGCCAAGTCAATAAAAATAGCAGCACAACATTGCATAGAATCAAGGACAATGGTGACATCATTGAGGAGCTAAGGTTGCAGTGACACATCCATAACCTGAGCGGAAACCAGATTACATACCAGAGAGAATACTATAGACATCAAGAAAGCCAGTCAGTTGATAATTGACACATTTTTCAACACTTGATGAACAGGGCAAAATAGAAATTGGCCTATTACAGTTAGGATCAGCTTGATCTCCCCCTTTAAAACCTGTTTGGGATAGGGGGCGGCATTTTCACTTTTGCATGAAATGCGTGCCCAGAGAAAAACTGCCGGCTACTCTGTCCCAGATGCTAATATGTGCATATTATTAGTAGTATTGGATAAAAAACACTGAAGTTTCTAAAACTCTTTGAATGATGTCTCTGAGTTTAACCTTTTATGGCTGCAACCCTTGTTCTCAATTTCCGCCTGAAGACATACCCTAATCTAACTGCCTGTAGCTCAGCTCCAGAAGCAAGATTATGTATATTCTTGGTATCATTTGAAAGGAAACATTCTGAAGTTTGTGGAAATGTTAATTGAATGTAGGAGAATATAACACAATAGATCTGGTAGAAGAAAATACAAGGAAATAAACATACGTTTTCTGTTTTTTATTGTTGTAGCATCATCTTTCACATGTACTGGAATAGCCAAACAGTTAGATAGGATGCTGGGGACAATTTAGATGGACAACACAAGAGGGCAACTGTAGTTGTGCAAAGTTTTAGACTGATAACTTCAGGAATGGGTGAGCTACATGACATTTAGCATGAAGTCACCCAGGTGTCCCACACAAGTTGCCCAAATGTACCCAAGTGGCCGAATTGGTGAAATGACCTATAACTATATACAACAGTGCAAATAACTATATACAACATATCAAAAAGCAATTCTAACACACAAAAAAAATTATAAAAATGTTTAAAAAAATATTAGAAAAAAAAATAAAAATAAAAACAGCCTTTAGAGGTCCTCTACACAATATTTTGCTGCCTGTGCCATGTCCCATAGCAGTCTCTTTCTGAGGTAAAGCAGAGACAAACTGAACACGTGGTGCAGATGATGGGGGACTTCATGTGACACAGAACACAACGACGCCTAAATGCTGTGGCCTTTTGGCCATGAGGCACAGTCATGCCTGCAGTAATGAACTGTGGCATATGAACACCACTGGAGGCAGGAGTAGAGGGGGCAGAGGTAGAGGGGGCAGAGGTAGAGCGGGCAGAGGTAGAGCGGGCAGAGCGTGATGCAGTGGGCTTTGTGCGATAGGCAGCAAGCTCCTTGATGAGCAGCTCCCTGAAGGCTAGCTGTGTGATGGGGGGCTGTCCACAGCTCTTCGCCATTTCCTTCTGCAGGATGAAGGAATTCACCACAGCAATGTCAATGAAGTGGTAAAACAATGTTTTGTACCACTTCTTTGTTTTATGTAGAACATTATAGTACCCTATCAGTGCGTCTGATAGGTCTACACCTCCCATGCTCTTGTTGTAGTCCTTGATGGCTGCAGGAATGGGGACATTTTTGTTGTTCCATGCACCCAAAGCATCTTTTACACGCCTACTGACATGGTCGCCATTGAATGACTTGTGAATAGTGAAACACATCACCACCTCTCGAGTGTCCATCCACTTCACAAACAGCAGGCCATCTTCACGGATCCATCGCATGGTACCCCGCTCAGCCCGCTTAGGCATGTCATTTACCTTTGTCTTTGGAAAGCCCACTCTGTTGGTCCGAATAGTGCCACAAGCCCACACCTCCCGCTTCCTCAGGTCTGCAAACAGGGTACGGCTTGTGTAAAAGTTGTCCACAAAGAGTTTGTAGCCCTTCCCCAGCAGTTGGAAATCCAATAACGCCATCACAGAGTCATAGCTAAGTCCCTTACCAGTCGCACAAGTGTTCTTCCCCTCATAGACAAAAAAATTGCATGTGTATGCACACACAGAATCAGCCAAAACAAACAGCTTGTAACCCCACTTAGTTGGCTTGTTACGCATGTATTGTTTTAGGCCAATTCTGGCCTTTGAGGCTACCATCCTTTCATCTATGGACAAGTTCTGTGCGGGCTGAAAATGGGTCTTGCAAGCCTCAACCATGCTGTGGTAGAGAGGTTTGACTTTGCAGAGCCTGTCAAACCGTGCGGTGCCTCTCCTCCTGTCATTCTCCTCATCAACTTCTGGGTCACTGATGTGCAGCGCCCGTGAGATATTTAAAAACCTTGTAGAGGACATGACAGTGGGGGGGAAAGGCAGTTGATAGAGTTCGGATGTTTTCCAGTAATCCTTTAGGGTTTTGAACTTCACCAGCCCCATGTAAATTACCAGTGAAAGGTAGCAGAAAATGTCTGACATGGAAATGGGCTTCCATGCCTGTTTCTTTCCTGCTTGCTTCCTAGCCCCATACTTGTTAGTATTGCAAACAAGGGAATCAACAACTGCCGGGGTGAAAAACAGTTGGAAAAGTTGCATCGGGCTATACTTCGAAGTCATATCCAGTTGGGGTCCCGGTTGCCGTTTAGGTCGGAAAATTGGAGCACGGGGCTCCACATCTTCCTCCAGCACAGAGTGCCATTGCCCCTCTACCTCTCTACCAGCAGGTTCCACACTTCCCTTCCTCCGCTTCTTTGTTACCCTCTTCCCACCTCTAGATGGCCGGGCGGGGGTAGGTGTGGAGCCAGAGACAGCAGGAGTCCGGCTGGATGAACCCGCTTCAGTGGGGGATGGGCACCTTGGCACCGGAGGCTCCCAGTCGGAGCCGCTATCACTGTGAAAGAAAACATTTAAAAAAATATTTGTATTGTATGAGCCTTTTATCATCACATGAAATAGACAGATATGTATTGTATAGAATACTTCACTATGGTGAAGTGCTGTTCCATTCAACTGCGGCCATTGTTTTGGGCCTGCCCTCCTCCCAACAGCACCCAATTGCTATTTCATATGGAAATGGAGAGGAGTAGCAGTGGCCATGTGTTTTCTGTTTTATTCCATTCCATATATATATATATATATACATACATATATACATACATACATACATACACACATACACACACACATACACACACACCCAAACAAACACACACACATGTGGCTTATGTGCCCATGTGTGTCTCTTTTATTCCAGTTGAATAAAAAATGGAAAATATATATATCTGACATGGCATATATATATATATATATATATATATATATATATATATATATATATACATACATACATACATACGCACATACATACATATACACACACATACATATACACCCACCCAAACAAACACACACACGTGGCTTATGTGTCCATGTGTCTTTTTTATTCCATTTGAATAAAAAATGGAAAATATATATATCTGACATGGAATATATATATATATATATATATATATGCATACATACATACACTATGTATAGTGTTGATAAAACGTTTACTGGAGACAGGAGAACAAGTGGAGACATAGGACGAGGTGGATAATTGTATAATAAGGCAGGTTTATTCAAGTGTAAAAATATTAGGCAAAGCGTGCAGCACGGCTCCTTCTGTCTGATTCGTATGGAATCGTCAGGAAAAGAGGCAGTTTAAACAGTTGTACAGTTTTATATAGGCAACAAGCAAAGTAGGTTGATCTGGTAGTCTGGCCTTCCGATTGGTCGATCTGGGTCTTGGGTAGTCCTGATCAGGCCTGATGTCGACATTCCATTGGCTCTTCCCACAGTCCTTTGTCTTGTGCTCCAACCTTGAGTTGTGTGTGTCTGTGATTGTCATGGGGGAGGGGAGTTGTGTGTGTCGGTGGTTGTCATCTAATGAGATCAGCATATGTCCAAGAGAAAGAGGGGGTGTGTGCATGTTGTGTCAACTATAGCTAATGTTGAGAAGTTGTTAAAACAAGTTACCAATATCTAATACAATTTCTTACAAATCCCCCTCTTCACGTCTTATAGACGTGAATAAACTAGTTAAAATTTGTCAGAAGACAAATTTTGATTCCCCCTCTTCACGTCTCACAAGAGACGTGACATAAAAGTAAAAAAGACAAAGCTATGGGATAAAATTTGTCAGAAGACAAATTTTAATTCCCTCTCTTCACGTCTCACAAGAGACGTGACATAAAAGTATAAAAAAGACAAAGCTAAGGGATAAAATTTGTCAGAAGACAAATTTTAATTCCCTCTCTTCACGTCTCACAAGAGACGTGACATAAAAGTATCTTAGTCCTCAAATAGATAAACAGGTCCAGCTTCCCCATCATCAAGCAATGGGAACATTCGGGCCCTTTCCTGATTAGGGTCTATGGCGGCAGTTATAACACGGCTAGCAAGCGTGCGCGCACATGGAATGCAACAGCATCCACAAAGTACAAGAATGCCTGCAAAAACGGAAATAGATACTAGGACAGAGGAAACCAGCGTCTTATATTTACCAAAAGCATCCATCCATGAGTCCCACATAGAAGTGTCCACTCCAGAATGCTGTTTCATCTTACCATTAAGGGCACGAAGTCCCTCTAATGCTACAGTTAGACTCCCATCCGTAGCTGTGTTATTGGGAATGAAAGTACAACACTGCTCACCAAACATTGCACAGACCCCCCCCCCGTTCAGCCAATAACATATCAACCGCGATTCTATTTTGAAATGCCATCAGGGATGTGGCTGCCAATTGTCCATGGACCGCCTCGAAGCCTTGTTGAGTCCAATTGCCCAGTTTCTGGACATTAAAATGAATGTAGTTAATTCTGTCCACATTTTTATTAACTGTACACCACCAGCAAAATGATGATTCAAAACCCGCGGCTACTTGGTCAACCAATTTATACTCATCTGGTACCCCCCTGGGGACGCCAATTGCATCAAGGTAAGTTGGGTCCCCAGCAAAGGGGCCCACCGTGCGCTTGGTCCTGATAGGCCAAATTTCAGGACCCAGGGCTTGTATACGGGTGAGGAGATCTTGGACGCCTATGGGGTAAACAGAGATGGGCAACAGAAGAGTTACAAGTGCACAGGTACCAGTGGCATTGTGGGGAAGTCTGTCCAACAGACTAGTTCCCCCACACCACCACCACACATCAGCTCTAGACACTGGTTTAAAGATTGCCGTGAGCATGTGAGTGTACGAGCACCAACTAACAGGGAGCTTACCCAACAATGTCCCTCCACCTGTCATGGTTATGCATGTGAAGTTAGCTCTAACCACACTGGAGGAGAATAACGGTTTCTTGACCACCGTAGTGACTACCGGATAAACAGCGTCCCACTGTGAACACTCTTCAGGTGGGTTGTCTTTGCCCATAAGGGGCATTAGACAGTCTCCGCTAATAGCGGCTGGGACTATGCGGAGCAATGGCCTAGCTCCCATACAAACGACGCAGCTTTGCAGGGTCATATTAGCTGCTTGTTCAGTCAATAGGAGCCAATTGTTAGAGAACCCTGAGATCCCGGTGGCAGTGAGAATGATATCATCAGGGGTGGTAGGAGTGGTGACCATATTAATAGGACCCCAATCACCTTTCCCCCTAGATGTTAAAACAGTAAACCGGTCAGAAATAGCAGAGGGCTGAGTCTGCTGTGTAATGCAGATTTTTAATGGCCAGTAGAGTAGATCCTTGCTAGACTCTACCTGTGGTGCTAGTATAAAATCCTGACAACCCGTCCCAGTACCTGGTCGGATAATTAGTGATAAACCCCAATTACGCAATTTAGTCCTAGTCAGTGACAATCTTTTCCGCCAGATAAGAACTGCTTGCCCTGATGAATAACTGGACCAGTCAGGACCAGTCTCAGCGACCAGGCTCTTCCATGACCACTCCTGAAACCCCCCTCTTGTCATGTACCAGTTAAATCTGGTGTACTCCAATGCATGCCCTCCCAGGCCATTCCTAGCTTTTCCCAATAACCCCCAAGACAGTGTAATGGTGGTGGTCACATTAACGGGTACACATAAGGTGGTGCTTCTAACCTCTGTTGGAGTGCAGGGTTGGTCTGTGGTTGTAGTGCTTCGTTTGTGTATGGCAGGACTGGTGAGATCGAGGGTAATGTTAGACGTGTCATTAGTGGTTGTAAGATGGGAGAGGGGTGGATGTGTGAGCTGTTGTATGAGCCATGTGAGAGTTCCTAGGGACACTCCAGTAATGATTATGAAAATAACAAACAAGGGACCTGAAATTCCCATTCTTTCCCAGGGAGTGAGATATCCCAGTCCTAGGTGAGTAGCCTTAGTTCGTGGAAACTGGGGCTGGCATCCCATTTTCACCAACTAAGGTTTGTTTGTTTGGAGTCGAATTGAGATTGGCCAAATCGGCCCTGACTTCAGTCAGAGTTCTGGAAGGAGTTGGGGCTGGTGTACAATGTGTAAGGTGATGCCAAGGTGCGCCCGATTTACCTTTGACCTGGACTGAGTGTGAAGTAACCTCCTTCACTTCGTACGGTCCAGTCCACCTGGGTTCTAGCCACTTTCTCTTGTGGACTTTCACCCTTACCCAGTCACCAACTTTTACCTTCAGTGATGCCGGATCTCCCGTCAGCTCCCCCTGCTGGACCTTGTGAATCTGTTTGGAGAGAGCTGCAGAAAGTTCCGTCAGTTTTCTCACATATTCAGACATTACAATTTGTTGTACATCAAGGGCGGGCATATGACCTCCCTCCCTCGGTGGACCAGGCATGACCCTACCAGTCATTATCTCATGAGGAGAGAGATGGGTGCCTGCACCTGGCGAGGCTCTCATGGCCATCAATGCCAGGGGCAGGGCTTCAACCCACGTCAACTTCGAACCTGCACATACCTTAGCTATCTTAGCCTTAAGGGTCTGATTTGAGCGCTCCACGAGGCCCTGCGATTGGGGCTTGTACACTGACCCAAATTTGTGTACAATGCCAAATCTCTCCTCCACCTGTCTCAGGTGTTTATTACTGAAGTGGGATCCATTGTCGGATCTGATTTGCCTGGGGACTCCATACCTTGGTATGAGTTCGGTTTGCAGCCACTTAATGACCGATTTTGCATCCTCCCTTGCTGTTGGTATTGCCTCAACCCATTTAGAGAACCTGTCTACCATAACTAACAGGTACCTTTTTCCATTTGTCACATTGTCTTGCCCCATATCTGTGTAATCTATGCTTATGTCCTGAAAACAAGCATTTGGGACTGGGTATGAACCCATGGGCGTTTGATATGGTTTCTTTGGATTGTGGCTACCACAAATGCTACACTCGTCACAGAACAAATCTGTCATGTCTTTCATGTGGGGGTGCCACCAGATGTGGGACACTTTCTGTAAAGTCTTCAGTTTGCCTTCGTGTGTGGGCCCATGAGCTTCTCGTATTAGTTCTGGACAGAGGTTTGCAGGGGCCACTAGACTGCCATCATGGCATCTCCACAGTTCATCAGGTCCTTTGGTGGCCCCTTTCTGTCCCCATACTGAGTGTTCATAGGGTCCTGCTGAAAACTGGAGTTCTTTTATGTGTTGCCCTGTGAGCTCAGTCCGAGCTGGTTGGATCTGAAGTATCATTTGTCTCGGGGTGTATCCACCAGCTTTCTTGGCTGCTTTGTCAGCTGCATCATTTCCCTCGCTGACTCTGTTTTTCAGTTGTTGATGTCCTTTACACTTCAGGATGGCCACCTTCTTAGGTAGTGAGACTGATTTAATCAGTTTTTCCATCTGTGTCTTGTGTTTGATTGGCAGGTTTCCTGTGGTGGTGAAGTTGCGTCTAACCCATTGTGGTCCATCAGTATGGACTGCTCCATGAGCATACGCTGAGTCGGTGTAGATGTTTACAGTCTTTCCTTCAGCTCTTTCCAGAGCTTGTGTCAAACCTATGATTTCAGCTAACTGGGCTGATGCAGGTTGTGTGATGATGGCAGATTCCAAAGTCACATGTGATCTATCCGGGAGCTGCTGCACCACTGCGTATGCTGCTATGTTCCCTTCCTCTCCTCTATAGCAGCATCCATCTGTGTATAACCATAGGTCCGGGTTGGTGAGTGGTTCGTTCCCCAGGTCAGGTCTCAGTTTCAGTTCCTGTGCAGCTCTTTCTGCACAGGAGTGGGGCAGACCTTCTTCAGCATTGAGTGCGTCTGCCATGTTTTTGTCAGTGTTGACAAATGTGATGTGTGATTGTGTGCATTTATTCTGGATTTTCGTTTTTCTTTCAGCGCTGAACGTGAATTCTTTGCTCATCAGATATGCTGCAACCCCATGGTGGGTGTGTATTTCCAATGGATGGCACATTACCAGGTGGGCTGTTTTTTCAATAGCTTTTGCCACTGCAGCTACATATCTGGAACATGTGGTTTGTCCTACTTCGATGTGGTCCAATTTGGAGGAGTGATACATCAACACTCTTCTCTCCCCCTCTTGTTTCTGAAAAAGGATGGATGATGTGAATCCTTCCTTTTCAGAAACATCCAGATGGAATTTGTTTTTGTAGTCAGGTGATGTCAATGCTGCTGCCACTGAGAGATCTGTTTTCAAGAGTGCAAAAGCCTTTGATGCTTCAGTGGTCCATGTCAATGACGAGTGTAGGTTCCTTGGTCCCGCCTCTCGCACTATTTCTCTCAGTGGCTCAGTTCTGGCAGTGTAGTCTGGGATGTGTGTTCGGCTGTACCCTGTCAAGCCAAGGAAAGACAACATTCCCGACACCGTGATGGGGCGTGGATGATGAAGTATAGAGTCTCTGTGGGTTTTGGAGAGTCCTGCTCCTTCTCCCGAGATTTCTCTGCCAAGGAAAAGGACAGTTCTGCGACATGACTGGACTTTGCTCATTTTGACTTTGTATCCTTTGACGGCCAGGAAGTCCAGTAATGTTTTTGTCATCTGTAAGCAGAGATCAGAAGTGGGAGCCCCCAACAAAAGGTCATCTACATATTGGATCAGTATCACACCTTCTGGGATTTTCAACTCTGCCAGGTGTGTCTTAAGGATATGATTGAATATTCCGGGTGAACACCTATAACCCTGTGGAAGAACAAAATAAGTGTACTGTTGATGTTCATACGTGAAGGCAAAGAGTGGCTGAGAGGCTTCATCAAGTGGGATGCTGAAGAAAGCATTAGCCAGATCCACCACCGTGAAGTATTGGTGTTTTGGAGACAGATTGCTCAGAGTGATGTGAGGGTCAGGGACAGGTAGGTCTATAGGTGCAGTAACGTCATTTACTGCTCGGAAGTCTTGAACCATCCGGTATGTTTCTCCTCCAGCTTTCAGCACTGGTAGGATCGGCGTGTTCCATGGAGATACAGTTCGATAGATAACCTGTGCTCTCAGTAACCCATCAATGGTCGGTTCGATCCCCATGATCTGTTCGGGTTTCAAACGGTATTGAGTTCGGTAGATAGGTATTTGATCTGGATTTAGTAGGGTGATGGTGACTGGTTCCACCTGTAGTTGGCCCACATCAAAAGGGGTGTGAGTCCATAACCTTTCATCTATGGTGGAGATCAATGCTTTGGTAGACGGGTGGTCAGTGTATGGCTTACCATGGTGTCTTGGCAGGGTCAGTCGTTCTGGAAGACAGTGTTCTTCAGTGTCAACAGTCATGAACCTCCACATGTTTTCAGTGGTGGCCTTGTGTATTCCCGGTGTTTGGGTGGGTTCCCACTGAAGTTTGGATGCTCGTCTGATCATAGGGCCCAGGCTCCTTGCTTCAAAACCGTTTCCCACCGCTAGTGTAACATGGGGAGCTGACTCCTCCCCTAGTAAGTACCAGGATTTCAAATGAGGTGGTAGGATGACTGGTGCTGCCACCCCCTCTTGTCCACACACAATGGTGCAACACCTGATGGATGGCGTTAGGTGCATCATGTTCTCATCCCAGTCATCGGTGTATGTGTTCACGTCATTGTCTGTCACATTCAATGTACAGTGAATTTCAGCTTGTGGGGTCTTGTATGGGTGTAATGCATAGATCTGTGATTTCAGTTGATTGAACTTAAACTGGACCTCCGGGGTCCCAGGACCTGTCTCAATGCATTTTAGCCAATAGATTTCTTGTGTTGCTGACAACACAGGGGTTGGGATGATAGGTAACATCAGTACACTGACGGGGTAGGCAGGTGTTGAGGGAATAGGATCAATGGAGACCTCCACACCCTTCTCAGTGAGGTATATTGAACATTTTAGTTTGCACAGTAGATCCCTTCCTAGGAGGTTGATTGGACAATTGGGACAGTATAGGAACTGATGCTTCAAATTGGAAGGGCCCCATGAAAAAAGCAATGGAATGGTCTTGTTTTGTGCTTCGGGTGTTCCTGATACCCCCACCACCTGTATTGTTTCCGAAGAGAGTGGTTGACGAGATCTTATGGCAGAATACGTACATCCTGTATCTACCAAAAATTGGTGGGTCACTCCCTCCACCTCACACATGATAGTTGGTTCGGTGTGTAGTGGAAAATGTTGACCCCCATTCTCGTTCTGTGGTGGTGGGCAGCTTCAGGACCATGGGGCATATTCATCTGACATGCCCTGGAAAGGAGGAGGCGGCTGTTGGTTTAGGTCTGTGTTAGGGTGATTGTATGCAGGTTGCTGGGCTGCACGTGGTTGGTACATCATTGGCCTGACTCCTCCACGTCCTCTTGGGGTGGTTTGTAGTGCCCGATTGGCCATCCAGTAATGTTGGGTCGGTGTCAATGGGTATGGGCACTGACGTGCCATATGTCCAGTTTGTTTACAATTGTAGCAGTTCATTGGTCGTGCTTGTCCTGTCCCCCAGGGTGATGGGTAACGTGGTTGTTGTCCCCATGTTGAAGGATAACCTTGTTGTGTTGGTTGATAGTATGGTGGGGTGACCATGGGTAATGGCTGATCCAGGAGTTGTGATGGTAGGTTAGGTCCCTGTGGGGTTGACATGGGGGGTTGTTGTTGCTGTATCATTTGTGAAACCGTTTTTTCAATGATTTGTGAGATGTCTGGTTGATCTTCAGCCACCATCTGTTTCTTGGGTTTTTCTCCTTTCTGGGCCTCTTTCAATTGTAGTTTCAAAAGTTGTACCTGTAGGGACTGGACTTGTGTTTCAGCCCCTCCCTTATCCTTATTGTATTGGGTGATGTGGTGATGCACATGGGAATTGAACTGAGCCTGGGGAAGTGCCATTAACCCCACCGTGGCCCTAAGTTTAGTTCGGACCTCAATTGGAGCACCGCTCACCACCATCTCCTTCCACATGCTGACCGTGGTGCCAGTATGGTCATATGGTTCTTCATGAACAGTTCTCCATGTGGTCTTCGCTCTGTCGAGATAGGCTGCCGGTTGTTCCCCTGGATTGATGGTGAATGATGAAAGGGTTGCATGGTTTCGTTCTGTGGGATATGCCCTTCTCAGCACTCCCCACAATTCCACTCGGAAGTCTTCCTGGGCCAGTGCAGCCGGGGCTGTGGCAAGATCTGCCTCTCTTATCAGAGCACTCATGGTGGTATGGTCTGTTGCTCTAGCCAGAAGGGCCCTCATGTCACCTAGACAGAGCCGTAGGCCTGACGTCAGTGTTTGCAGTTGAAGGAGCCATGCAGAGGCACCCCCAGGCAGGCTGGGTAATTGTCCCATCAAAGTGGTAAGGTCTGTTATTTTCCAGGGTTGGTATTCTTCATGCCCTCCGTCCGGAGTGGGCCTCAATGGCATCTGCATCTCCGACCCTTCTCGTCCCCTATGTTTGGGATCCCAATCTGCCCTGGACGAGACACCCCTGCTGTTCTGTTCCCTGAGACGTACGGACTGTCTAATAGGTTCGACCAAATCCGTCACCTTCCCCATCATTACCCCTTTTATATGGTACGAGCCCTCTCCACGTTCAGCATCTTCTATCATAGATCTGGCCAGTGCCACTGACTCCCTGAGGTCTCGCTCCACCTCCTCTTCATCTTGTCCTGTTTTATTCTCACCTTCATCGTCCTTGCTGTGGTTCCTTCTTAATGAGGCCCCAGAGGAACATTGTCCTGGTGACGACCATGACCCTTCAGAGACTATTTGACTATCCCCCTGTGTTCTGTTTCTGAACCAGTCTGGGTTTGGAGTGGAAGAAAACTGAATCAGCTCTCTGTCTTCTCTCTTCAAAGGGCCTGGTTGAGACCCACCACCCCGTCCTTGTGGGTAGGTTGGTAGAGACCCACCGTGTCCCTGTAGTGAGGCAGGGTTCGAACCCCCCCCACGTCCCTGTGTGTATGCTCTATCCCTTTCCTCCCTGTCTCGATGATCAGGCCTCTCTTCACACACGAGTTGCCCTTCTTGGATCCCCAAAGTCATGCTTCCTTTTAGGTGTCCTTCATGCACCACAAACACCGGTGCCTGTACCACAGCAGGGGTCAAAAAAGGGTTTTGAGGGAGGTGGCTGAATGGATTTTGAGAATAGGGAGGTGGTGTTATTTTCTCTCCCTGTGGCAGTTCCGGGTATAGTTGGGTGGGGGCCGATGGGGCTGCTGTGGTGGTAGGTGGGGCGTCATTATTGTTGGGCCTGCCCTCTTTGGTGTCAGATGGGGCTTCAGTGGCCACCCCCATCATTTCAGGTTTCCTGTAAGGGAGTGCTCTTCTAATTTCTTCAATTGCCCAAATTCCTATTTTCAGCTCAGCCTCTGCTCTTTCCCTATGCTTTGTTCCTTCCTTTTTAAATAAGTGACTCTTATTCTTTTCAACTTCACTTTGTATCCCTTCCTTCACTGCTTCCTCTAATTCTTTCTCCATAGTGAGGAGTTGCCCTTTTGATGGGGCCGCTCCACTAAGGTTACCTTCTTGCGTCCATTTTAGCCTCACTTTTTCCCAGATTTTTTTAATGGCTTTATATTGTAGTCTCCCCCCTGCTCTGTCTTCCATTCTCTGATCTAAGTATTCATTGAATTTGTGTTTGGGGACGATGGTCGTGGCCATTTTGTCGTTAAGCTATGTCTGGCTCTATTCTATTTTGGTGCGCTTAGCCCGTCACTGATCGAAACCAGCGATGTAATTTCCGTATCTTCAGTAAATTATTTTTCCGTTTTCCAACAATATTTCAGCTATATCCTTTGGAACAGTATACTAATATATTCACGCGCTCCTGATATAATTGGAATGACAATTCTAGGTACTTATATTCGAAAGTTATTATTGCTTTTAACTTTTTTCGATTAATTTGAACTTTTTCGATTAATTAAATACTTTGCCAAAACATTTCAAAAATTTCCTTTGGGGACAATATACTAGTATATTCTAGCGCTTCTAAAATAATTGTCAAATTAATTCTAACCCTTAAGGATTTACCAACAGCACGAGAGGGAAAAATCAGGTCAACTTCTCAACAGAAAATAACTGCTTCACAGTAGACTCGGCGGTCACTTCAACACAGCCTCAACTTAGCATATGGCTAATTAGTAGCAATCGGTCTCGTGGAACGTTCAATCACTCACATTAATTTGGAGAGTTTCAGGTTTAATACCATTACTCCTAGTTCAAGCTTAGATTTATCACCGATGCTCCTAGTTGAAGAATATTTCGACTAGTCCCAGATTACTAATGCAACTTGAATCCCGATACGCCAAGCTTAGATTTATCACCGATGCTTCTAGTGGGGTGCCATTTCCACTAGCCCCAGATTACTAATGCAACTTGAATCCCGATACGCCAAGCTTAGATTTATCACCGATGCTCCTAGTGGGGTGCCATTTCCACTAGCCCCAGATTACTAATGCAACTTGAACAGACTACATTACATTTCAACACTTCATCAAGCTTACAGATCACATTACATTTCAACACTTCATCAAGCTCACAGATCACATTACATTTCAACACTTCATCAAGCTTAGATTTATCCCCGATACTCCTAGTTGAAGAACAATTCAACTAGTTCCAGATTACTAATACGACTTGATTTTATACTTCGCAAATATCTTTACACAATGCCTTAGATTCTAAACAATTCCACATAAATTTAGCAACAATTCACACTCACCACAGTACTTCTGATCATTGAATTTAGATATTGGCTATAATACAATATACAGATTTTGATTAAACAGGCATCTGCTTACCTTTAGTTTCGAGCTCTTTTGATCAGTTTCCTGGGTGAGTTGAATCGCGATTCTCCTTCAAAACAGGTCACCTCTCCTTCTGGAATCTTTCTCCCACGCGTCTCCTGTCTGATCAACTTTCTATTGGACCGAATTCAAAGATGTCTTAACCATCCTCTGCTTACCAAGTTTCTGTTGATAAAACGTTTACTGGAGACAGGAGAACAAGTGGAGACATAGGACGAGGTGGATAATTGTATAATAAGGCAGGTTTATTCAAGTGTAAAAATATTAGGCAAAGCGTGCAGCACGGCTCCTTCTGTCTGATTCGTATGGAATCGTCAGGAAAAGAGGCAGTTTAAACAGTTGTACAGTTTTATATAGGCAACAAGCAAAGTAGGTTGATCTGGTAGTCTGGCCTTCCGATTGGTCGATCTGGGTCTTGGGTAGTCCTGATCAGGCCTGATGTCGACATTCCATTGGCTCTTCCCACAGTCCTTTGTCTTGTGCTCCAACCTTGAGTTGTGTGTGTCTGTGATTGTCATGGGGGAGGGGAGTTGTGTGTGTCGGTGGTTGTCATCTAATGAGATCAGCATATGTCCAAGAGAAAGAGGGGGTGTGTGCATGTTGTGTCAACTATAGCTAATGTTGAGAAGTTGTTAAAACAAGTTACCAATATCTAATACAATTTCTTACAATAGCCAATGTGTACTTTACACATTTCATCACACATTTCATTGCAAATTGCAACAAAAATTTTTTTTTTTTTTTTTTTTTTTGCAAAAAATAACGAAATAATAATATTTATATTTCAAACAACGGCATTAGCACTTACCGGTCGAGAATTGCGTCCTGTCCTTGCAGAAAAAGCTCCTCGATGTTGGAATCATAACTGTGTTCACTCACCGATTCTTCAAATAAAAATTCCGTCTCACTTTCTCTATCAATCTCGTCAATAATCTGGTGCAAATCTGTATATTTAGACTTCGATTTAGCTTTTCCAGATTTGTTCGCCATGATGCCTACAATGAAATCTTACAAATAACACTTTACAAAAACTACTTTCAAAACTTTCCAAACAATTCCGTGCGTAATGAGCTGTGGTGCAACTAGTCCGATGGTCGATGGCGAAAGAACGCGTGTTGCGCATGCCTTCACAAACAAAGGAAGGTGGTCCAACCCATAACATCACATACTGGCATTTACCTCTACTCATTGGCTATCGATCCAGCTAGATTTCAAGAAGATCTGTGGTCATTGGGCAGAAATACAGTCAATCAACGACGCTTCGCCAGTATTACTGGTGCGCAAACATGTCATTGCTTGTTGTCGTCAAATCAGCTCACTTCGGTCAATACTCACCGCAAAAAAAACAGTGACATCTGGCTGGGTTGCAAACATCCAGAGGATTACAATGAAACCAACCATGATTAGATAAACGATTGTTTACTGTATGTAATTGCGTCGAATGCGCCGTAAAAAGTTGATAGAGATGGAAATTGCGAGGCAAACGTTATCCTAAATGTTTCGTTTTAGGCTACAAAAAATTGATTTTATCAAAGAAAACGGCACTTTGTTTGATCACTGGGACCCTCGGGAAGAGAAATAAGAGCAAGATATCAGAATGTAAGTCATAATTTTACCTTCAGATGTGAATTTGTCAAACGTGTCATGGCGGAAAATGTTTGTTGTTGTTGATCGCTCTTCTCAAACAAAAGCATGGCATTTGTTCTCTGTAATAGCTATTTTAAATCGGAAAACGTAGTTTGATTACCAAGATTCTAATCTTTTGAAGCATGTAAGACACTTGCATTTTCAAGAATGTTTCATGTTACGACGTTGTATATAAGTTAGTCATCATGAAATTTCCCCGGATGTTGTACCGGCATCGGGCTTGCAGCCCTAAGAAGATAACAGTATATGGTAGGCGAAAACCTGAGAAAAATCCAACCAGGAAGTGGGAAATCTGAGGTTTGTAGTTTTTCAAAGCTTGGCCTACCGAATACACAGTGTCCTTGGGGTTAAGTTGCACTTCCTAAGGCTTCCACTAGATGTCAACCGTCTTTAGAAACTTGTTTCAGGCTTCTGCTATAAAGGAGGGGGGAATGGGAGCTGAATGAGTCAGTGGTCTGGCAGAGTGTCTCAGGCTCGTGACATGCGCTCCCGACAGAGATAGCTCTCGTTCCAATGCTTTGCTACAGACGATGGAATTCTCCGGTTGGAACATTATTGATGATTTATGTTAAAAACATCCTAAAGATTGATTCCATACATCGTTTGATATGTTTCTACGACCTGTAACGGAACTTTTCGAGTTTTTGTCTGGACCTAGTGCTCATGAAGATGGATTACTGGGCTGAACACGCTAACAACTAGTGACTATTTGGACGTAAATGATGGACTTTATGGAACAAATCAGTCATTTATTGTCGAACTGGGATTCCTGGGAGTGCATTCTGATGAAGATCATCAAAGGTACGTGAATATTTATCATGTTATTTCTAACTTCTGTTGACTCCAACATGGTGGAAATTTCTTTGGCTGGATTTGGCTGGATTGGGCTCTGAGCGCCGTACTCAGATTATGCTTTTTCCGTAAAGTAAAAAAAAATCTGACACAGCGGTTGCATTAACTTCTCTAGGGTAGGGGGCAGCATTCGGAATTTTGGATGAAATGCATGCCAAATTAAACTGCCTGCATCTCGGGCCCAGAATATATTATATGCATATAACTGGTAGATTTGGATAGAAAACACTCTAAAGTTTCCAAAACTGTTAAAATAGTGTCTGTGAGTATAACAGAACTGATTTGGCAGGCAAAAACCTGAGAAAAATCCATTCAGGAAGTAGTTTTTTTTTTGGTTTTGTAGTTTTCTATTCAATGCCAATACAGTATCCATTGACTTAGGACTCAAAATGCAGTTTCTATGCCTTCCACTAGATGTCAACCGTCTTCAGAAAATGTTTCAGGCTTGTATCCTGAAAAATGAGGAAGTAAGAGCAGTCTGAAAGAGTGGACCCTGCCGTGTCACAGAGCTTTTTCCTGCGCAAGACCGAGAGAGTGCGTTTCTTGTTTACATTTTATATTGACGGCGTTATTGTCCGGTTGAAATATTATTGATTATTTAGGCTAAAAACAACCTGAGGTTTGAATATAAACATTGTTTGACATGTTTCTATGAACTTTACGGATACAATTTGGATTTTTTGTCTTCCTGTTTTTACTGCGTTTTAGCCTCTGGATTACTGAAGAAAACGCGCGAACAAAACGGAGGTTTATGGGTATAAAGATACTTTATCGAACAAAAATAACATTTATTGAGTAAATGAATGTCTGCTGATTGCAACCATATGTAGATCATCAAAGGTAAGGGATTAATTTTATCTCTATTTTTAAATTGTGTAACTGTTCTAGCTGGCTGGCTACTGTTTGTAATGATTTGTTTAGTGGGCTATGTTCTCATAATCGTAATGTATGCTTTCGCCGTAAAGCATTTAAAAAATCTGACACCGTGGTTGGATTCACAAGCAGTTCATCTTTAAACCTATGTAAAATATGTTTTGTTTTCTGAATTTTTATAATGAGTATTTCTGTATATGAATTTGGCGCCCACCTTCACTGGCTGTTGAAGAGGTGGGACGCTACCGTCTCACGTGCCCAAGAGAGGTTAAGGATAAGTCTATCTTTAATTCTGTGAATAACACTTGTATCTTTTATCTATGTTTATTATGAGTATTTCTGGGATTTCTGTGGCTATCTGCAAGATCACCGGATGTTTAGGAATCAAAACAATACTGCACGTAACGCGCAAATGTAAACTGAGATTTTTGGATATAAATAT
The DNA here is from genome assembly GCF_016432855.1 of Salvelinus namaycush. Classification (NCBI taxonomy): domain Eukaryota; kingdom Metazoa; phylum Chordata; class Actinopteri; order Salmoniformes; family Salmonidae; genus Salvelinus; species Salvelinus namaycush. The sequence goes on from NC_052334.1 coordinate 16,574,563, forward strand.
GCACATTATCGAACAAAACATACATGTATTGTGTAACATGATGTCCTATGAGTGTCATCTGATGAAGATCATCAAAGGTTAGTGATTAATTTTATCTATATTTCTGCGACTTCTATCTTTGGCTGGAAAATGGCTGTGTTTATTTGACTTGGCTCTGAACTAACATAATCATATGTTGTGCTTTCGCTGTAAAGCCTTTTTGAAATCGGACACGATGGGTAGATTAACAAGATATTTATCTTTCATTTGCTGTATTGGACTTGTTAATGTGTGAAAGTTACATATTTCAAAAAACTATTTTTGAATATCCCGCGCTGCCTTTTCAGCGGAATGTTGTCGAGGGGTTCTGCTAGCGGAACGCCTGCGCTAGAAAGGTTAAATAAAGGACTCACTGTGGCTGACTTCCAAACAATGGAACCTCCCCAGAGAGGAAAGACAGTAAAAAAAATTGAGATAGGCTTGGTGATGATAGGGGCTGCAACCTTAAAGAAGAAAGGGTCAAAACCATCTGACCCAGATCGGGTCAGGTTTATGGAGCTCCTTTAGCACCTCAGACTCAGTGAACGCCTGTAGGGAGAAACTTTGTAGTGGTGCAGGGGAAAAATAGGGAGGAGCATCAGGACTAGTCCCATTAGAAGGGGTGGCAGATGAGGACATGTTGGATGGGCAAGGAGGCATGGCTGAGTGAAATAGGAATCCTGACTTAATGAAGTGGTGATTAAAGAGCTCAGCCCTGTGCTCCTTGTCAGTAACAACCACATCATCAACATTAAAGGACAAGGGCAGCTGTGAGGAGGAGGATTTATTCTCCAGGTCTTTAACCATTTTCCAGAACTTCCTGGGCTTAGACCTGCAGAGAGAGAACTGCTCCTCAAAGTAACTAACTTGGGCCTTCCGGATAGCTTGAGTGCACTTATTTCTCATTTGCCTGAACGAGAGCCAGTCAGCCTGACTATGCGTGTGCCGAGCATTTCGCCAAATGGAATTCTTGAGGTGGAGTAACTCTGTCAGATCACGGGCGAACCAGGGGCTGAACCTGTTTTAAATTCTCATTTTCTTTATGGGGGTATGTTTGTTAACAATACCAATGAAAATATCAAAAAGGAAGGTCCAACTGTATTTGACAGAGGGGATCAAGCTGATTCTATACCAATTTACAGAGGCCAGGTCATTAAGGAAGGCTTGCTCGAACACAGACTGTAACAGTGTTCACTAAGGTCATTACAGAAAACACCAGAGTGATACCTAGCATGATTATTTGTGAGGATAACATCAAGGAGAGTAGCCTTTTCTGGGTGTTTGGAGATAAGGGGGATAAAAGCCTCCTTTCTGAACATTACATTGGAAAAATGTATTCCGCAAAGGGACTCGGCTCTGCTTCGTCCCGCTGCGTCGTCCATTATATCCAAGGCAATGTACAGAACGTTGCTTTTATCTCTTAACAAACAACCCATCAGATATCCTAATAATAATAATGTAAGATTAACAGAGCTTAAAGTCTCCGCAGGGGACCTATACAGACATGAGCAGTGCCTGTCAATGGAGTCAAAATGACAGAACAATTCTTAAAATGTAGGGCTATTATTTCGGGAATTGGTCTTTATTCTTCAACAGGGTATTCTTAATAAACAGTGTGCTCATTGGCTGTAATAAGAATCCCTCTGGCCTTTCACACCCCAAAACATTATTCTTCAAATTCTTCAAAACACTTAGTCAATAAGGACATATGCTCATTGATGAATATAATGATGTCCTCCTCAAACCACCGTATGGTTGGAAACACAGCAGCACAGCCAAATCAGCAGGGCTCCCTATGGCATGGTGTCTGGAGCTGATTTCTTCTCTAGGATACTCCCCCTGTGCAGTGCTGTAAAAAGAGTGAATGGCAAAACCTATTCTTATCTGGACAGAAATGCAGAGATAAGTGCTTACTTACTAATGCAGCAAATACAGCGAAGAAAATGGGCCTTAAATTATTATTATTATTTGGTGGAGTTCACTTCAAGTTGATTTAATTTGAGGCCTAGGCAGTTCTGTTGTGTGCTGCAGAAATGACTCGCTGCTGCAGCACATGAAAGTGTTTTTAGTCTTCCCATGTTCTAGTGATGCTGCCGTGTTGAATAGTTGCAGAGTTTAATCTGAAATACTAGAAGGAGCACTCATTAATTAAAAAATTATTTATCATTATCCGAAATACGCCTTGTACTTTTGAACTAATTCCTCTTAATTGAAGAACTTGGAAGTCAACATCAATAATAGGTTATGAAAAGCAATTTTGCAGTCTTGAAATCAGATGAATCATTTTGTTGAGTTCAGAGATGATGAAATCTAAATGGGTTTCTGAATTTAAAAAGCTATTTACATCCAAATAACAACACAGCACTGATACGATTGTTTGGAAAACAATTGAAGATACATTAAATAATATACTGTAGTCATGTTCTGAATGTTTACAAGTGTTAGAGGAAATTTAACTCTGATACTTCTATCATTTCTAATGAATATGTATCACCATGATTCCTCCTTGGGTATTGTAGCTACTATACTTTCATTTGTTTCAAGTACTCTCAAGTGATATCCTGAGCCTCTGAACTATATCCAAAGTGAATAGTTTGAGTTAGTATATTTTTACATATTTTTTGTCTCTTCATTGTTACCCAACGTCCATTGTTATGTTCAATGAAAACATGTTACTTGCAGCAGTGGATAAGCAAAAAGCTTTTTAATATGTTCAACAACAACACTCCTCGAGGAAGGAAGCCTCCAATGTTGCTCATCATTGAACTCTGACAACTACTCCAATCCTTTTGAGTGGCTTGACTCCAGTGGCATGTATTCAAGGATTCCAAGGGAAGCCAGCCTTCCCCCAAAAAATTACCAATAAAAAATACTAAAACTTTAAAAAATGTCTCTCTGTGTTTCATAATTTCCCTCTTATGGCAAGGGGTTCCACCTCGACATTCCGCTGAAAAGGCAGAGCGCGAAATTCAAAAATAGTTTTTAGAAATATGCAACTTCCATACATTCACAAGTGCAATACACCAAATTAAAGCTTAACTTCTTGTTAATCTACCCATCGTGTCCGATTTCAAAAAGGCTTTACAGCGAAAGCACACCATATGACTATGTTAGGTCAGAGCCTAGTCACAAAAACACACACAGCCATTTTCCAGCCAAAGAGGAGTCACAAAAAGCAGAAAGAGATAAAATGAATCACTAACCTTTGATGATCTTCATCAGATGGCACTCATAGGACTTCATGTTACAGAATACATGTATGTTTTATAAAGTTCATATTTATATCCAAAAATCTCAGTTTACATTGGCGCGTTATGGTCAGTAATGTTGTGCCTCGAAAAGATCCGGCGAATTCTCAGAGAGCCATATCAATTTACAGAAATACCCATAATAAACTTTGATGAAAGATACAAGTATTATGCACAGAATTATAGATATACTTCTCCTTAACTTCTCTTATCTATGGATACCGGATGCGGGTTTGAATTCGACAACATACGGTGATCGCAACAAATAGTCATATTAAACATTCCTGAAAATACAAGAGTCTCACATGCTTCAAAAGCCTCGAATCTTACTAATCCAACTGCGTTGTCAGATTTAAAAAAGGATTTACTGCGAAAGAATACGATGCGATTATCTGAGCACAGAGCCCCATACCAAACTACTTTTTCAACCAGCACAGGCGTAACAAAATCACAGAGAGCAATGAAATAAATCGTTTACCTTTGAAGATCTTGCTCTGTTTGCAATCCCAAGGCCTATTGTTACACAATGAATGGTCTTTTGTTCGGTTAAATCCATTTTTATAGCCTAACACGAAACATTTTGTGAACGCTTATCTCGTTGAATTTCGTGTCATTCAATTTTCGACGAAACATTCAACGTAAATACACAGACTAAACCTGACTTTATCCAGTCATGTTTGGTTTCCTTGCAATCAACTGTTTGTTTGTAACACAACCAAACTTGATGGGTCATTTTGCGGGACGTATTGACCCGAAAAAAACAATTGGAAGACAATAAGTAAAGACCTCATTGTGCACCAATTATATGACCGCTGTTTCGTTGATTGACTGTATTTTAACCCAGTGAGCACTGATCGTCTTGAAATCTAGCTGGGTAGATAGCCAATGAGCAGAGGTAAACGGCAATATGTAATGTTTGTGTTTTGGAAGACCAACCCATGTAGTAAACTCCGGCGTAAAGACCGTCATCCGCCATTGAAGATTCATACTGGAAGGAGCCAAACTCGTTACGCACAGCACTGTTTCGCTAACAAGCATCTTCAGCTCTTTATTATATCGAACATCATGGCTAATAAGTCAGGGAAAGATAAATCTAAGACTAGATATACGAATGTAGACATAATTATAGAGGAAATTGATCGTGAAAGTGAAACATATGCTTTTGGAAGACGACTCAGTTAGCGACCATGACTCAAATGGAAGCATATTTTTTGAACGGAGAGGACATTGTTTTGGACTGGTAAGTTCTTCTCATGCTAATGCCGTTGTTTGAAATTAATAATATAAAATATTATTTGTCATTGTTTTTACATTTTATTTGCAATATATAAAAATGTAATGAAATGTGTAAAGTACACATTGGCTATACTTCCTCCAGCCTATGCTTCCTCAACACAGTCTACATATTATGGATTAGAGGGAGCATGGTCGAGATGCGTGTGTCTGCCGCCAACGTGTCCATCCCCAACGTGTGTCCATCCCCCTCTGAAGCTGGTTCATCCAGCTGGACCCCTGCTGTCTCTGGCTCCACACCTGTAAACAGTTCATATTTACTCTTGAGGGCTATATAAATAGATTTGATTTGATAGAGGACTGAGGGTCTTCCAAATATTGAAAGTGTGTAAATAGTTACCCATGTTATTTTGTAAATGTATATATATTTTTTCTTTATATTTTTTTCCCCATTTTTTCCCCCCATTTTCTTTTCTCCATTTTTTGGGGGGGTGTGTTAGAATACCATTTTGGTATTTTGTATATAGTTATTTGTTTCAAAATGTATACCTTCACCAATTTGGCCACTTGGGTACATTTGGGCTACTTGTGTGGGACACCTGGGTGACTTCATGATAAATGTCATGTAGCACAGTCATTTTGGAAGTTATCATTCTGAAACTTTGCACAAGTACTGTTGCCCTCTTATGTTTTTCACTGAAATTGTCCCCATATTCATATCTGAATGTTTGTTTTATCTTGTTCATTTTAAAGATGATAACAATTAAAGGCACAGTCAACTTAGTGTATGTAAACTTCTGACCCACTGGAATTGTGATACAGTGAATTATAAGTGAAATAATCTGTCTGTAAACAATTGTTGGAAAAATTACTTGTGTCATGCACAAAGTAGATGTCCTAACCGACTTGCCAAAACTATAGTTTGTTAACAAGAAATTTGTGGAGTGGTTGAAAAACGAGTTTTAATGACTCCAACCTAAGTGTGCGTAAACTTCCAACTTCAACTGTAGATGAACTCACTGGACAGTTTATTAGGTACACCACCCAGTTCACAAAAATGGATCGCTCCTACAGACAGTGAATCACGAGGCCGTGGCTTATTATATAAAGCAGGCAGACAGGCATCAAGGTATTCAGGTACTGTTCGATTGACCGTTAGAATGGGCAAAACGAGTGACCTAAGCGACTTTGAGCGTGATATGATAGTCGGTGCCAGGTGTGCCGGATCCAGTATCACAGAAACGTCCGCCCTGCTGTTTCTGTGATACAGAGAGTTTAGTTTACTTGAGTGGCCTGTGCAGTCCCCAAACCTCAACCCAACAGAGCGTCTTTGGGATGAGATTGAACGGGCTGTTCACAGCATGAATGTAGTGCTGTCCAATCTGCAGCAACTGCAGGATGCAATCGCATCAGCATGGACCAACATCCCTGTGGAATGTTTCCGACACCTTATAGAATGCCCGAAGAAGAAAAAATTTCTGATAAAGTATTTGCAGGCTAACAATAAAATACAGTTCCTAATGTGTTGAGTATTCTAAGCATAGGACACGATGCGGTAACAGTAGTCACTGCAGCCTAAAGTAAATTGAAATACATTTGCCAAAATTATATAATTTCTCCTGTCTATACAGAAATAAGTACAAATATTTAAAATACTTCACCAAAACATGACTTAACCACAGAGGATCAGTAGCTTCTTTTAAAGCTGTAGATTGTTTCAACTCACAAGCACGTAGGCCTATATGCCTAGTTGGGAAGCCCGCAATTTGGGCAACACATGGCAATAGGCCTAGCTGATTATTGAGATGCGGCTATCAGTGAAAAGCAATGCATCTAAAATATGTGTCTTGAGTATAGTTTTAAATGTTTAGACAAGAAGAAGGAGAGGGGTGTGTGGCGAAGATATAGGAACGTCTCTCTCCAGAATGCGCTCAGCTGTCCAGAATGCCATGAGGTGTCTCCCACCAAGAATTCATTGTTTTATTGTGTTAATTGTTTGCCCTTTGATTGTTTCTTTTTGTCAATTCCCCATCACTTACACTACATGACCAAAAGTATGTGGACACCCACTCGTCAAACATCTCATTCCAAAATCATGGGCGTTCATATGGAGTTGGTCCCCCCTTTGCTGCCACTCTTCTGGGAAGGCTTTCCACTAGATGTTGGAACATTGCTGCGGGGACTTGCTTCCATTCAGCTACAAGAGCATTAGTGAGGTTGGGCACTGATGTTGGGCGATTCAAATCAAATCACATGTTATTGGTTACATGGTTAGGTCTGGCTCGCAGTCAGCGTTCCAATTCATCCAAAAGATGTTCGATGGGGTTGAGATAAGGGCTCTGTGCAGGCTAGTCAAGTTCTTCCACACCGATCTCGACAAACCATTTCTATACGGACCCTTCTTTGTGCACGGGGGCATTTTCATGCTAAAACAGGAAAGGGCCTTCCCTAAACTGTTGCCTCAAAGTTGGAAGCACAGAATTGTCTGTAATGTCATTGTATGCTGTAGCGTTAACATTTCTCTTCACTGGAACTAAGGGGCCTAGCCTGAACCATGGAAATTTGCCCCAGACCATTTTTCCTCTTCCACCAAACGTTACAGTTGACACTATGCATTGGGGCAGGTATTCTCCTGGCAACCGAGTCCAATGGCGGCAAGCTTTACACCACTCCAGCCGACACTTGGCATTGCATAGTGATCTTAGGCTTGTGTGCGGCTGCTCTCCATGGAAACACATTTCATGAAGCTCCCGACAAACAGTTATTGTGCTGACGTTGCTTCCAGAGGCAGGAAATTGGTGGTGACTGTTGCAACTAATTTGAACAGATGGCCACATACTTTTGTATACAGTATATAGCAGAGGTGGGACCAAGTCATTGTTTTACAAGTCACAAGTAAGTCTCAAGTCTTAGCACTCAAGTCCCAAGTCAAGACAGGCAAGTCCGAGTCAAGTCAAGACCGACAAGTGTCAAGTCTCGAGTCCTAAACAAGTCATAATGTGCTCTTCACCAAGTGTAATGCCATTTCATATTTTTAACAAGAGTAATAGTTTGTATATTACATTTACGCAAATCATGAATGCGTTTAAAAATATATTTATTACTTTCCAAATAAACTTTATATTTTCATGGAAATACATGGGTAGCCATAAGAAACCCCCCCCCCCCCCCCCAATAGCGATCGACTATCGAGGATCGCTATGGGGCGCAATTGGGCGATGTAGGCTTGTACACAATCGCCCAACCTTAACACACACACACTGTGTGTGTGGTTACAGTAGGCTAACATATGTCAATGGCTTTAGGAACATCAGTAACATCAGGCAGGATTTAGGCTACCAACTGCCTAGCCAGTCGTAGCTCAATCTTGGGTGCAATGATCACGTTCCCGCACTGACTGACTGTGTGGAGGCTCATTGATTTAACGTTACGTTAGCCAACCTGCTACACTGGAAAAGTTATGAATGATATAGCTGTCGGCTATAATAGCCACGACTTACCGTTCTTTGTGCAGCTTCAAATGTCGAACAAAGTTGGAAAGTGTTGCGCCTCCGTCTGTCATTTTCATCCCACATGTTTTGCAAGTTGCAATCCGTTTTTTGTTGATACAGCGTAGTCTTTATATTGTAGGAGATTTTCCAGTCATCTGATGATTCTCAGTACCTACAGTATACTGTTCTCTTTGAAGTAGAAAGAATAATCAATAAGTTTAAATATTAGACATGGGTAAGCAGAATGAAGGCTGAAGCCCATTTGAGTGTACAAAGCTGGATCAACATCGAATTGACCATTGGACATGTAAAAACAGAACGTAAGCAGAATCTGTCTAGATGAGGCAAGGTAGACTAACAAGACGTGACTGGTCTGGGCCATATCTGATCTTGTGAAGGCTACTGGACATGCACATGAGTTAACTTCTTATGGCTGAAGTCCCGTTAACTGGATCGATATGACAACAGCCAGTCGAAGTGCAGGAAATCAGAAACAGAAATCTCATAATTAAAATTCCTCAGACATACATGTGTCTTATATCATTTTAAAGGTAATCTTGTTGTTAATCCCACCAAAGTGTCCGATTTCAAATAGGCTTTTCATCGAAAGCACTACAAACGATTATGTTAGGTCACCACAAAACCACAATAATCACAGCCATTTTTTCCAGCTAAAGATAGCTTCACAAAAACCAGAATAGAGATAAAATGAATCACTAACCTTCGATTATTTTCATCAGATGACACTCATAGGACTTCATGTTACACAATACATGCATGTTTTGTTTGATTAAAATCATATTTATATATAAAAAACTGAGTTTACATTGAGGCGACTAGATTCACTAGTTGCAAAAACATCAAGTGACTTTGCATAGCCACATCGTTTCAACAGAAATACTCATCATAAATATAGATGATAATACATATATACACATGGAATTATAGATATACCTCTCCTTAATGCAACCGCTGTGTCAGATTTCAAAAAAACTTTACGGAAATATAAACCATGCAATAATCTGAGACGGAGCTCAGGTGATTAGCCAAATTAGCCACCATGTTGGACTCAACAGAAACCAGAAAATACATGATAAATGTTTCCTTACCTTTGAGGAATTCATCAGAATGCAGTCCTAGGAATCCCAGGTCCACAATAAATGCTTGATTTGTTCGTTCATGTCCGTTATTTATGTCAAATTAGCTACTTTCGAATTGTTTACCAAAACCCTAACCAAAGTCTCAAAGCGCGACCACTATAACGTGACAAAATGTCCAAATGTTCCGTTACAGTCAGTAGAAACATGGCAAACGATGTACTGAATCAATCTTTTGTCACGACTTCCGCCGAAGTTGACTCCCCTGCCTGTTCGGGCGGTGCTCGGCGGTCGTCGTCACCGTCCTACTAGCCGCCACCGATCCCTTTTTCGTTTGTCTGGTTGTTTTGTCTTATTAGTTGCACCTGTTGTTTTTTTTTTCGTAATGAGCTTCCCTATAATTAGGAGGTTGACCCGCCCTTGTTTTGTGCGGGATTGTTTTTGTTACGTGTGTGTATGTTGGGTGTTTGGCAAGTGTTTTCACTGCGCCCTGGATGTTCGGGCTTATTCAGTTTGTTGTAAAAAAGTAAAAATAAGGAATATTTTTCCCAAGCGGCTCTCTCTCTCTGCGTCTGGTTCTTTCGCTCACCTAGTCCCGCGTGACAGAATCCCGCACCTCGGAAATGGAACCAGCAGGAGCAGCCGCGTCTCCTCTCCCATCGATGGAGGAAAGGGTCCTCCATCACACCAGTGTTCTCCACAGAATTGGGTCGGCTATGGACCAAATGATGGAGAGGATGGATCGATGGGAGAGGAGTGGCCTTCCCACCTCATCTCCAGCACCCCCTCCTCCAGCACCTCCTGTTCCTGTTACAGCATCTGGCTCCGGGGCTCTTCGGCTGGCGCTCCCACGGGAGTATGATGGAACGGCGGCCGGGTGTCAGGGGTTTCTTCTCCAGCTGGAGCTTTACCTGGCCACCGTTCGTCCTACTCCCTCCGGAGAGGAGAGCGTGAGCGCCCTCGTCTCCTGTTTGACTGGACGAGCTCTTGAATGGGCCAACGCAGTGTGGAATGGCCCAGACTCGGCGAGGGATCATTACCCTGAGTTCACCCGCCGATTCCGAGCTGTGTTTGACCACCCACCAGAGGGTCGTGCGGCGGGTGAACGGCTGTTCCACCTGCGTCAGGAGACGAGGAGCGTACAGGACTTTGCCCTGGAGTTCAGGACCTTGGCTGCAGGAGCAGGGTGGAACGACAGGGCCTTAATCGACCATTTTCGATGTAGCCTTAGGGAGGACGTCCGCAGGGAGCTAGCGTGTCGGGACACCACACTCACGCTGGACGAACTTATTGACATGGCCATCCGTCTCGACAACCTGCTGGCTGCCCGCGGACGTTCGGAACAGGTCCTGTCGTTTCCACATCCCAGCCCTCCTGCTCCTATCCCTATGGAGTTAGGGGGGGCAGCATCAAGGGGTACCGGAGGAGGAGTGTCCTCCTGCACCAGTTGTGGTCGGCGAGGGCACACGGCCGACCGGTGCTGGAGGAACTCTTCTGGGAGTCGGGAGGGCAGGCGGAACACTACTCGATCACCCCAGGTGAGTCAGCACCAGACTTACCCAGAGCTTTCTGTCAGTCATATGTATGTGTTAACCTATTTCCCCGGGTTTTCTCCCTCTCTACAGCATAAGGCGCTAGTCGATTCAGGCGCAGCTGGGAATTTCATTGATCGGGGGCTCGCATTAAGGCTAGGGATTCCCCTTGTGTCGTTAGACCTACCTTTCCCCGTGCACTCCTTAGATAGCCGACCATTAGGGTCAGGAATGGTCAGGGAGGCCACGGTACCACTGGACATGGTAACGCAGGGTAGTCATAAGGAGCAGATTAGTCTGTTCCTTATCGACTCACCTGCGTTTCCAGTGGTGTTGGGAATTCCCTGGCTAGCTCAGCACAACCCGGTGATTTCCTGGCAACAGGGGGCTCTTAAGGGGTGGTCAGAGGAGTGTTCAGGCAGGTGTATAGGAGTTGCCGTTGGTGCGACTACGGTGGAGAGTCCAGACCAGGTTTCCACCGTGCGCATTCCCTCTGAATATGCCGATTTGGCTATCGCCTTCAGTAAAAAGAAGGCGACCCAATTACCACCCCATCAACGAGGGGACTGCGCGATAAACCTCCTGGAGAACGCTGCACTTCCTAGGAGTCACGTGTATCCTTTGTCCCAGGAGGAGACAGCGGCTATGGAGACATATGTTACTGAATCACTGGGACAGGGATACATTCGGCCCTCCGCATCACCTGTCTCCTCGAGCTTCTTTTTTGTGAAGAAGAAGGATGGCGGTTTACGCCCGTGCATTGATTATCGAGGTCTAAATTCCATCACAGTGGGGTTTAGTTACCCACTACCTCTCATCGCTACGGCGGTGGAATCATTTCACGGGGCACGCTTCTTCACAAAATTGGACCTGAGGAGTGCGTATAATCTGGTGCGTATCCGGGGAGGAGATGAGTGGAAAACCGCATTTAGTACTACATCTGGCCATTATGAGTACCGCGTCATGCCATATGGGTTGAAAAATGCTCCAGCTGTCTTTCAATCCTTCGTAGATGAGATTCTCCAAGACCTGCTCGGGCAGGGAGTGGTAGTGTACATTGATGACATCTTGATCTACTCTGCCACCCGCGCGGCGCATGTGTCTCTGGTGCGTAAGGTACTTGGGTGACTGCTGGAGCATGACCTGTATTGCAAGGCGGAGAAATGTGAGTTCTTCAAACAGGCCGTTTCCTTCCTGGGTTATCGTATTTCCACCTACGGGGTGGTGATGGAGGATGACCGCGTTACAGCCGTGCGTAATTGGCCGACTCCGACCACGGTGAAAGAGGTGCAGCGGTTTTTAGGGTTTGCCAATTACTACCGGAGGTTTATCCGGGGTTTTGGTCAGGTGGCTGCTCCCATTACCTCACTGCTGAAGGGAGGACCGGTGCGCTTGCGTTGGTCAGCAGAGGCGGACAGAGCTTTCAGTCGTCTGAAGGAGCTGTTTACCAATGCGCCCGTGTTGGCGCATCCGGACCCCTCTTTAGCGTTCATAGTGGAGGTGGACGCGTCCGAGGCGGGGGTCGGGGCCGTGCTGTCCCAGCGCTCGGGCGAACCACCCAAGCTCCGCCCTTGTGCCTTCTTTTCGAGGAAGCTCGGTCCGGCGGAGCGAAACTATGATGTGGGGGACCGGGAGTTGTTAGCTGTAGTCAAGGCTCTGAAGGTGTGGAGACATTGGCTTGAGGGGGCGAAACACCCTTTTCTCATCTGGACTGACCATCGTAATCTCGAGTACATCCGGGAAGCGAGGAGACTAAATCCGCGGCAGGCTAGATGGGCCATGTTTTTCACCAGGTTTCAGTTTACCATCTCGTACCGACCAGGCTCCCAAAACACCAAGGCCGACGCGCTGTCCCGTCTCTATGATACCGAGGAGCGGTCCGTTGAGCCAACTCCCATCATTCCACCTTCATGTCTCGTGGCACCGGTGGTATGGGAGGTGGACGCGGAGATAGAGAGAGCCTCACGGTTAGAGCAGACCCCTCCTAACTGTCCAGCGGGGGTTCAGTACGTGCCGGGAGGGGTCCGGGATAAGCTAATCCGTTGGGCTCATACTCTCCCCTCCTCGGGTCATCCGGGCATCGAGAGGACAGTGCGGAGTCTTAGAGGGAGATACTGGTGGCCCACGTTGGCTAAGGACGTGAGATTTTATGTCTCCTCCTGCTCGGTGTGCGCTCAGAGCAAGGCTCCTCGGCACTTGCCTAGAGGGAAGTTACAGCCCCTCCCCGTTCCACAACGGCCGTGGACACATTTATCGGTGGACTTTCTTACCGATCTTCCCCCGTCCCAGGGAAGTACTACGATTTTGGTCGTTGTGGATCGGTTTTCTAAGTCCTGCCGTCTCATCCCGTTGCCCGGTCTCCCTACGGCCCTGCAGACTGCGGAGGCCTTGTTTACCCATGTCTTCCGGCACTATGGGGTGCCTGAGGACATCGTTTCTGATCGGGGCCCCCAATTCACGTCCAGAGTTTGGAGGGCGTTTATGGAAAGACTGGGGGTCTCGGTCAGCTTGACCTCGGGTTTTCACCCCGAGAGTAATGGGCAGGTGGAGCGCGTAAACCAGGATGTGGGCAGGTTTCTGAGGTCATATTGCCGGGACCGGCCTGGTGAGTGGGCGAGGTATGTTCCTTGGGCTGAGCTCGCTCAGAACTCCCTCCGCCACTCCTCAACGAACATGTCCCCGTTTGAGTGTGTGTTAGGTTACCAGCCGGTCCTGGCCCCATGGCACCAGAGTCAGACCGAGGCTCCTGCGGTCGAGGACTGGGTACAGCGCTCCAAGGACACCTGGAAAGCCGTCCAGGAATCGTTAAAGTTAGCAGGACAACGGCAGAAGAGGAGCGCTGACCAGCACCGCAGTGAGGCCCCCGTGTTCACACCGGGGGACAGGGTCTGGCTCTCGACCCGAAACCTGCCTCTCCGCCTGCCCTGTCGGAAGCTGGGGCCGCAGTGTGTGGGGCCGTTTAAAGTCCTGAGGAGAATAAACGAGGTGTGTTATAGGTTACAACTCCCTAGGTATTACCGTATTAACCCCTCGTTTCATGTGTCTCTCCTCAGGCCGGTGGTGGCTGGTCCCCTGCAAGAAGGTGAGGTGCCTGAGGTCCCTCCACCCCCTCTGGAGATCGAGGGGTCCCCAGCGTACACAGTACGTGCCATTCTGGACTCGAGACGCCGGGTGAGGGGCCTACAGTACCTCGTGGACTGGGAGGGGTACGGTCCGGAGGAGAGATGCTGGGTTCCGGTGGGGGACATTTTAGATCCTACTCTACTGAGAGACTTCCACCGCCTCCACCCGGATCGCCCGGCACCTCGCCCTCCGGGTCGTCCTCGAGGCCGGTGGCGGCGCGCTGCGGGAGCCGCGCGTCAGGAGGGGGGTACTGTCACGACTTCCGCCGAAGTTGACTCCCCTGCCTGTTCGGGCGGTGCTCGTCACCGTCCTACTAGCTGCCACCGATCCCTTTTTCGTTTGTCTGGTTGTTTTGTCTTATTAGTTGCACCTGTTGTTTTTTTTTTCGTAATGAGCTTCCCTATAATTAGGAGGTTGACCCGCCCTTGTTTTGTGCGGGATTGTTTTTGTTACGTGTGTGTATGTTGGGTGTTTGGCAAGTGTTTTCACTGCGCCCTGGATGTTCGGGCTTATTCAGTTTGTTGTAAAAAAGTAAAAATAAGGAATATTTTTCCCAAGCGGCTCTCTCTCTCTGCGTCTGGTTCTTTCGCTCACCTAGTCCCGCGTGACATCTTTAGAATGTAGTTAACATACATCTTGAATAACGTTCCAACCGGAGAATTAACCTGTCTGGCTCTGGCGTTCCGCTAGCGGAACTCCTCCCACATTCCACTGAAAAGGCAGAGCGCGAAATTCAAAAGATATTTTTTAGAAATATTTAACTTTCACACATTAACAAGTCCAATACAGCAAATGAAAGATACACATCTTGTGAATCCAGTCAACATGTCCGATTTTTAAAATGTTTTACAGCGAAAACACCACATATATTTATGTTAGCTCACCACCAAATACAAAAAAGGACAGACATTTTTCACAGCACAGGTAGCATGCACAAAGCCAACCTAACTAACCAAGAACCAACCAAACTAACCAAGAAACAACTTCATCAGATGACAGTCTTATAACATGTTATACAATAAATCTATGTTTTGTTCGAAAAATGTGCATATTTGAGGTATAAATCAGTTTTACATTGCAGCTACCATCACAGCTACCGTCAGAAATAGAACCGAAGCAGCCAGAGTAATTACAGACACCAACGTCAAATACCTAACTACTCATCATAAAACATTTCTGAAAAATCGATGGTGTACAGCAAATTAAAGACAAACATCTTGTGAATCCAGCCAATATTTCCGATTTTTTAAGTGTTTTACAGCGAAAACACAATATAGCATTATATTAGCTTACTACAATAGCCTACCACACTACCGCATTCATTCATCAAGGCACGTTAGCGATAGCAATAGGCACGTTAGCGATAGGGAATAAACCAGCAAAAGATATTAATTTTCACTAACCTTCATAAACCTTCATCAGATGACAGTCCTATAACATCAGGTTATACATACACTTATGTTTTGTTCGAAAATGTGCATATTTAGAGCTGAAATCAGTGGTTATACATTGTGCTAACGTAGCATCTTTTTCCCAGAATGTGCGGATATTTTTATGACACTCCAACTATTCTGACCAAATAACTATTCATAAACGTTACTAGAAAATACATGTTGTATAGGAAATGATAGATACACTAGTTCTTAATGCAATCGCCGTGTTAGAATTCTAAAAATAACTTCATTACGACATCCAGCTTAGGTATAGCGAGAGAGTACCCAAAATCTGGGCGCAAACGACTAGTACAACATGTTCGACAGATATATGAAATAGCATCATAAAATGGGTCCTACTTTTGATGATCTTTCATCAGAATGTTGTACAAGGGGTCCTTTGTCGGGAACAATCGTTGTTTGGATTTAGAATGTCCTCTTCTCCAGTCAATTAGCACGGAAAGCTAGCAAAGTGGCGCTAAGCTCTCCTTCCTGAACAAAGGCACACAACGCAACACGCCTAACGTCCCGAATAAATTTCAATAATCTAATAAAACTATATTGAAAAAACATACTTTACGATGATATTGTCACATGTATCAAATAAAATCAAAGCCGGAGATATTAGTCGTCCATAACGACAGCTTATCAGAAGGCAAATCCAGGTCCCTTCACGCGCTTTCCAGAAAACAGGAAACTGGTGACACGTCATGCCGAGAGCTTTTATTCGACCCCAGATCAAGTTACACACTCCATTTCTTCTCTCACTGCCTGTCGACATCTAGTGGAAGACGTATGAAGTGCATCTATACTAATAAATATCAAGGACATTAATAGGCAGGCCCTAGAACAGAGCATCGATTTCAGATTTTCCACTTCCTGTCAGGAAGTTTGCTGCAAAAGGAGTTCTGTTTTACTCACAGATATAATTCAAACGGTTTTAGAAACTAGAGAGTGTTTTCTATCCAATAGTAATAATAATATGCATATTGTACGAGCAAGAATTGAGTACGAGGCCGTTTAAATTGGGCACGATTTTCCCCCAAAGTGAAAACAGCGCCCTCTGTCCTCAACAGGTTAAATCGACTTCAATTGAGAGATGGAACGGAGCTGCCTCTCACGTGAACGCGCGTGTTGAATGCATGGTCACCTCATGGGACCTCATACTAAATTCTGTCTCCTTCAATCCCCCTTCACATTAGAGTCATCAGACTTAGTTCTGTTGACTGCTGACATCTAGTGGAAGCCGTAGGAAGTGAATACTCATCCATATGTCTCTGTATTTTGAATAAGAGCTTGGTTGAAAATATGGCACCCCCAGAAAAAATACAAACAGGAAGTGGAACTTCTCAGGTTTTTGCCTGCCATATGAGTTCTGTTAATCTCACAGACTTAATTCAAACCGTTTTAGAAACTTTAGAGTGTTTTCTATCCAATACTAATAATAATATGCATATATTAGCAACTGAGACTGAGGAGCTGGCCGTTTACAATGGGCACCTTTCATCCAAGCTACTCAATACTGCCCCTTCAGCCATAAGAAGTTAATCATACGTAGACAACATTGGCCTGAACTTGTAAAGACCTCTGGACAGAAACATTAGCTAATCAGTGAGGGGCACCAGTAAGAGGGGGCATGTCACACCACTAATAGAATCTATGCCCGAATGCCTGAGCCAATAAGAGAATGGAAACTAAGACAACATGATTCGTAAAGTGGAGTGACGATGTTATGTAAGGGTAAAACTGTATTAAAGCCAAGCACTAAGAATGAGGAGGCAGTATTTCCATGGAACTGCTCGGCTTCTGTTACTTTTGTAATAAAGTCTAATTGAATTTACAAACTCAGGTATCTGAGAAGTATTTGATTAAACATTTTCCACAACAATATACGAAAATAATAATTTGGGGTATCATCTTTCCCAGGGCTCCATCTGAATTCACTCGCCGACGTTCCTCTGCACTGCCACGCACAACTTTTTCTCAGCTGGCACAATTTGGTTGGCTGCTGTCCGATTCAAACTGTAATCCGTTAAATTAAAAGTTGATGAGCTGCACACCTTTTAATAGCATCATTTTTAATATTTGGGCTTGAGGAGGGTATCAAGTCAGTTCAAGTCAAAAGGCTTCTCCAAGTTAAGTCACGAGTCATTGGTGTTAAAGTCAGTCGAGTTGCATGTCATCATATTTGTGACTCGAGTCTGACTCGAGTCCAAGTCATGTGACTCGAGTCCACACCTCTGGTATATAGTGTATGTCACCAGTAGTACATTTACCGTTAATCCCCATCATTTGGTTACATACATTTATGTTAATGCATGGATTAATTAGGCCTAGTCATTTACCGTTCTCATTCTCAGAGTGGAAACATTATTTGCAGTGTTCACAACCTGCTACACTTGTAAGAAACAAGTTTGGTTTATTTCATTCCATAATTTACGAGTTTTGAGAGAGAGATAACGAGAGGCGTGTTGTAACTAAGATTGTGCCTCTTAAAACTGAGCACAAATGTATAGCTCTGCGATCTATCACTGAGGAAAGCACTCAGCTCGATCCAGCACCAGCGGGTGGAAAGCACCACTCTCTGGCTGCGCCCAGCACAGTGTTGCTTGCTTGACTAGTGGGCTAGTACAGCTACCTAGGTGTTCGGCATGGGCAGGAGCAGGCCTGCGATCCAAGTGCGAGAGCATGCCATATTCCTCCATATTCCTATTGTTCCCATTCCCTTTTTGAATTTAGAATTATAAACTAATAAAAATTGAATCAGAAACTATTGTGAGCACTGCTCCAGATCACTTGATATCCACCACAAGGGGGAGAAAAGGAAAGAGCGAGAGAGAGAGAGAGAGAGGGACAGATAGGGACAGAGAGGGAGGGACCCGACTTAGCTCAAACTAAACTGTCTATTGTACAGCAGAGTGTGTGTACGACTCCAAACCCCCACAACTGAATAGATAAGGCACATGAGCGCACTGCATAAGAAACAGAGCTGACAGCTCTCCATGCAGACAGCTCTCCCCTACCCTAATCCCAATATAATTTATATCAATAACGCAACAGAAAAATTGTTGAATAGTTTTTTGATTGAAATTACACATTCTTGCAGTTTTACCATCTCACCACCAGGAGTTACTGCAAGCACCTCCAGCACACATACTTCCTGCCTGGTCAATCCTGGGATAAGGAGGAGTTAAACTCCTGTTGAATATTTTTGTGATCATTAGAATTTGGCTTATTACATGACTGCAAGGTGTGTCTTCTATTTCTTTTTTACGACACTGGATGTATTCAAGGTCAGAATGGAAGTGCCGCCACTATTTCAACGTAATTTCCTGTCCTAGAGAGGAAACGCACGTAGAGGAAATGCACAGTGTTTATTCAAACACATTGGTGTGGCTGGCTTCCGGGTTAACTTCTACTTGCACACAATCCCGGATCCGGGAGCACCCCCATCAGTAAAAAAGCTGACTAGCATAGCCTAGCATAGCGTCACAAGTAAATACTAGCATCTAAATATCATTAAATCACAAGTCCAAGACACCAGATGAAAGATACACATCTTGTGAATCCAGCCATCATTTCTGATTTTTAAAATGTTTTACAGGGAAGACACTATGTAAATCTATTAGCTAACCACGATAGCAAAAGACACAACTTTTTTTTCCCACCATTTTTTTCCTGCATAGGTAGCTATCACAATTTCGACCAAATAAAGATATAAATAGCCACTAACCAAGAAACAACTTCATCAGATGACAGTCTGATAACATATTTATTGTATAGCATATGTTTTGTTAGAAAAATGTGCATATTTCAGGTATAAATCATAGTTTACCATTGCAGCCACCATCACAACTCTCACCAAAGCAACTAGAATAACTACAGAGACCAACGTGAATTACCTAAATACTCATCATAAAACATTTCTGAAAAATACACAGCGTACAGCAAATGAAAGACAAAGATCTTGTGAATCCAGCCAATATTTCAGATTTTTTAAGTGTTTTACAGCGAAAACACAATATAGCATTATATTAGCTTACTACAATAGCCAACCACACAACAGCATTGATTCAAGCCAACAATAGCGATAACGAATAAACCAGCAAAAGATATTAATTTTTTCACTAACCTTCTCAAACTTCTTCAGATGACAGTCCTATAACATCATATTACACAATACATATAGAGTTTGTTCGAAAATGTGCATATTTAGCGGCACAAATCGTGGTTATACAATGAGAATAGTAGCCAAGCTGCCAACAATATGTCGGGAGAAATCTTGGGAGAGGCACCTAATCTAATCAGTAACTAATCCTAAACTTGACTAAAAAATACAGGTTGGACAGCAAATGAAAGATACATTAGTTCTTAATGCAATCGCTGTGTTAGATTTTTAAAATTAACGTTACTACGACATACAGCGTGCGTTAAAGCGAGACCGCACCGAAATTAATGGCGGAATATGAGTTTTACATTTTTCAACAGAACAACGAATTAACATCATAAATAGTTCTTACTTTTTGATGAGCTCCCATCAGAATCTTGGGCAAGTTGTCCCTTTCCCAAAAGAATCGTTGCTCGGTTGTAGATTGTCGCCTTCAACTTTGGAATTAGCAGTAAACATTAGCCATGTGGGCCAGACGTGCCCAACTCCCTAGAACGCAGCACAAATAAATACCCGAAAATCGCAATATACTGATATAAACTGATATAACTCGGTTTAAAATAACAACATTATGATGTCTTTAACACCTATATCGAATAAAATCAGAGCCGGATATATCTAAGGGCTATAACGGGAGCTTTCTAGAACGCCATCCTGAGGTCTGTCTTGCGTCATGGCGAAGGGAAGAAAGAGAGGACACCACGTTGCCAGCCCATTTATAAGGCCTCAGATCTGCCTAGCAACTCCATTCCAATTCTCACTATTTGCTGACATCCAGGGGAAGGCGTATGCAGTGCATCTCAACCAATAGAATACATGCAAATTAATAAACCGACCTCAGAACAGCCTGCAGATTTCAGATTTCTCACTTCCTCATAGGAAGATTGCTCCAACTCGAGTTCTGTTTTACTCACAGATATAATTCAAACGGTTTTAGAAACTAGAGAGTGTTTTCTATCCAATAGTAATAATAATATGCATATTGTACGAGCAAGAATTGAGTACGAGGCAGTTTAATTTAGGAACGAAATTATTACAAAGTGCAAACAGCACCCCCTATTGAGAAAAGCAGTGTGTCAAGAAGCAGTGCGGCTTGGCAGGGTCGTGTTTGGGAGAACGCATGGCTCTCGACCTTCGCCTCCCGCATGGCTCTCGACCTTCGCCTCTCCCGCATGGCTCTCGACCTTGACCTTATAAAATCCATCCCTACACTAGGGAGTTTTATTAAGAAACCTTACGAGAAAATAAATGGTTTATGGGCAAAATGCTTTAAAACTACACAGGCTAAAAGAAAGTATAATTGTATCAATGAACATTACTTGGTCATCTATTTTATTACTTTTACTGTTTCCTCCCTATTGTGATGTGCCAAGACCGTAACTACCAATTGGATATCATGAAATTGGGAAGAAAAAGGGGTAAAAAGTACCACATAAAAAAATCCTTCAGTGTATGATAACTGACTTTTCGGCACTCAGTAGAACATATAAATGTCAGGAAAGACATTGTCATGTATTTTCTAAGGCGCTGGTACATAAGGGAAACCTGTGAAGAGATAGCAATGAATATCTCATGTCACATTATCCTATTGGAGATGTAAAGCTATCTGCCAGAGGTTTGGAGGGGAAAATCCCTTATCTTCCCTTCACTCTATAAATGTGACAGGTTGTACCTGCAGGAGTTCCACACACAGCTGTACATGGAACAAAGTCAAACAGAAAGACAGGCAGATAGCCTAATCAGACACCAATCTACCTATGGTTACATTAACACACAACATCGACAGGCGGCTGCTCATTAATTTTGGACGGACATTAAAATAAAATAAATCTTGTTTTTGTTTACAGCACCAACCATTTGCTTATGGGATTTTTCACTTGTTATGATGTTTTCCTGTTCTAAGCCCTTCTGGTGTGTTTGGAAGTGGACAAGGCCCCAGTAAGATAGATTACAGTTGAAGTAAATGACTGTGTTTTCATTAGGAACCTTTTCTGTCAGCATGCCCTGGCTCTGGAGGGACACTGTGGGTAATAAAACAAAAACTCCTGTGCCAGCTCTGCCAACTCTGCTTGCTACCATGATAGAGTACAGTCATGCATCTCAAACCCACACTAGAGTGGACAATAGGTGAGGAGACAATGTGCTGTTCTATCCAGGAAAGACAAAGCCTCAGCAAATTATGTTTTGTTGAAACAACTAGGCGCTCATTAAAAAGCAATGTTTGGGGTAATACATTTTATCTGTCTTTGGAAATCGTCCCACTCTAGACTTACATTATTCAATGCTGCAGATGGGATGTGTTAAAGTAGACACATTATTTGAAGCTGCCATTGAAAAACATATGGGTTGATAAAGTACTGATAAGCTCTTCAAAGCAGCTTTTGGGGTGAATTTTTGCAGCAGCTAAATTGTTGGAGTGGAATGATTCAGATTCACTCTTGTCATTAGGCTTCGGCACATTTGATACCAAAAAACAAAAAAGAGAACTTGTTACAGTAGACAGGATTGTCCAGTTTCACCAGACACAGATTGAGCCTATAGTCTTGGATTAAGAAGAACTTTCAAGGCAGGTTTCCTGGAGAGTCACTTTTGAAAGTGCTTAGTCTATGACTTACGCTTATTCTGTACCTGGAGAACTGACCCTATGTGTTCTTATGATGACATCATAACACTGCAACTATTTGAACAGTGGATTACGATGACAAACCACCAGCATGGATCCGCGACGATGGCCTTAAACACCTTATCAAGCCTTTTATCATCAACCAACATGTCCATTTGTGCCATACAAGAGCTCTAGACTGGTGTGTTCTCTTATTAATGCATTCTGTTTCCTGGTCTTCACTTCTTTGAGTAGGGGGCTGAGGGATGTAACCTTTTGTTTTCTAATTGAAGTCCACCCAAAGAAGATGAAACAAAAGAGAGAGATAGGGCCATAAGCAAACAACAAAATGCTCATTCTGTTACACGGAGTGGAACCCAAGAGCAGACTCGGACGAGGAAACTGGGATGAGGTAACCAAGGTATTTATTGAAACACGGGGGTAAGATTGAGTGCAGGCCAGTGGAAGCTCGGGCGGGTTGATGGAAACTAGGTGCGGATGCTGAGGCTGGAGCGAGAGGGGTGGGGACAGGGTAAGCAGGTCCGGAGGGGAATCGAAGGGAGCGTAGAGTGGGGAATCCAGGACAGAGCAGCAGGACTGACGAGAAGTCGGACTAGAGACAGGGACCAGAGTCAGAGCAGGCAGAACTGTAGCGGAGAGGAAAATGGCATCAGGCAAGGGAAAACAGGCACAACAGGACAACAAGAACAAACAGCTAGAAACATGGACTGACTAGGCAGAGATTACGATATGGCAGTGTGGAAGTGGCAGGACTGAGTATTTGTAGAGGTCTTGATTATGGAACAGGTTGCAGCTGGTGGGGATCTGCTCTGACTCCAGCATACCTGTCTCTGCCCACACAATCACACACACACAGAGAGAGAGAGGGAGAGGGAGAGAGGCGGCAGGTCAAGGAGACACCGGATGAGCACTAGAGGGCGTGGCAGGAGCAGATGTGACACCAACACCATCATTAAGTTCGCTGACGACATGACGGTGGTAGACCTGATCACCGATGACAATGAAACAGCCTATAGGGAGGAGGTCAGATACCTGACAGTGTCGTGCCAGGACATCAACCTCTACCTCAACGTCAGCAAGACAAAGGAGCTGATCGTGGACTAAAGGAAACAGAGATCCAAACACGCCCCCATTCACATCAATGGGGCTGTAGTGGAGCGGGTCGAGAGCTTCAAGTACCTCAATGCCCACATCACCAAAGACCTATCGTTGTCCAAACACACCAACACAGTCGTGAAAAGGGCACGACAATGCCTCTTTCCACTCAGGAGGCTGAAAAGACTTGGCATGGGCCCACAGATCTTCAAAAAGTTCTACAGCTGCACAATTGAGAGCATCTTGACTGGCTTCATCACCACTTGGTTTGGCAACTGCTCGGCATCTGACCACAAGGCGCTACAGAGCAGAGGTGTGGACTCGGGTCACATGACTTGGACTCGAGTCAGACTCGAGTCACAAATATGATGACGTGCAACTCGACTTTGATTTTAACACCAATAACTCGTGACTTAACTTGGACTTGAGCCTTTTGACTCGAACTGACTTGATACCCTCCCCAAGCCCAAATATTAAAAATTATGCTATAAAAAAAAGTGTGCAGCGCATCAACTCTTCATTTAACGAATTACAGTTTGAATCGGACAGCAGCCAATCAAATTGTGCCAGCTGAGAAAAAGTTGTGCGTGGCAGTGCAGAGGAACGTCGGCGAGTGAATTCAGATGGAGCCCTTGGAAAGATGATACCCAAAGTTATTATTTTCGGATATAAAGACTACTCTGTATCAACAAAAAAACGGATTGTAACATGCGGGAAGAAAATGACAGACGGAGGCGCAACACTTTCCAACTTTGTTCGACATTTGAAGCTGCACAAACAACGGTAAGTCGTGGCTATTATAGCCGACAGCTATATCATTCATAACTTTTCCAGTGTTTGCATGTTGGCTAACGTAACGTTAAATCAATGAGCCTCCACACAGTCAGTCAGTGCGGGAACGTGATCATTCCACCCAAGATTGAGCTACAATTGGCTAGGCAGTTGGTAGCATAAATCCTGCCTGATGTTACTGATGTTCCTAAAGCCATTGACATATGTTAGCCTACTGTAACCACACATACAGTGTGTGTGTGTGTGTGTGTTAAGGTTGGGCGATTGTGTACAAGCCTACATCGCCCGATTGCGCCCCATAGCGAACCTCGATAGTCGCTATGGGGGGGGGCAGGTCTTTCTCATGGCTACTCATGTATTTCCACGGAAATATAAAGTTTATTTGGAAAGTAATAAATATATTTTTTAAAGCATTCATGATTTGCGTAAATGTAATATACTAACTATTACTCTTGTTAAAAATATGAAATGGTTTTACATTTGGTGAAGAGCACATTATGACTTGTTTAGGACTCGAAACTCAAAGTTTAGGACTTGAGACTTGACTTGATACTTGTCGGTCTTGACTTGAGACTTGTCGGTCTTGACTTGAGACTTGACTCGGACTTGCCTGTCTTGACTTGGGACTTGACTTGGGACTTGAGTGCTAAGACTTGAGACTTACTTGTGACTTGTAAAACAATGACTTGGTCCCACCTTTGCTATAGAGGGTAGTGCATACGGCCCAGTACATCCCAGGAGCCGAACTCCCTGCCATTCAGAACCTCTGTACCAGGCGGTGTCAGAGGAGGGCCCTAAAAATGATAAAAGACTCCAATCACCATTGTCATATACTGTTCTCTCTGCTACCGCACGGCAAGCGGTACTGGAGCACCAAGTCTGGGACCAAAAGGCACCTGAACAGCTTTTACCCACAAGCCATAAGACTGGTGAAGAGCTAATAAAATGGCTACCCAAACTATATACATTGACCCCATTTATTATTTATTTATCTTACTTGTTTTGCACTGCCTCTATGCACACTCATTAGACTCTACCAACACACTCACACATATTCCATTGACACTCCAACACACACATGTACACACACTACATACGCTCACACACACACATGCCTATTGACTTTCACAATCTTTACATACGCTGCTGCTGTGGCAGAATAACTGGAATGGTAACAAATAAATCAAACACATGGTCTCCAGGTGTTTGATGCCATTCCATTTGCACCGTTACGGCCATTATAATGAGCCGTTCTCCCTAAGGCAGCCTCCTGTGATCTGCATTGACCCTTTTTGTCCTAACTTTTTTTTATTCATCACATACTCTGTTGATTAAATATCCTGATTGGTTAGTCACTTTTACCCCTACCCACATGTACATACTGTACAGTCGTGGCCAAAAGTTTTGAGAATGACACATATTAATATCCACAAAGTTTGCTGCTTCAGTGTCTTTAGATATTTTTGTCAGATGTTACTATGGAATACTGAAGTAAAATTACAAGCATTTCATAAGCGTCAAAGGCTTTTATTGACAATTACATGAAGTTGATGCAAAGATTCAATATTTTCAGTGTTGACCATTCTTTTTCAAGACCTCGGCAATCCGCCCTGGCATGCTGTCAATTAACTTCTGGGCCACATCCTGACTGATGGTAGCCCATTCTTGCATAATCAATGCTTGGAGTTTGTCAGAATTTGTGGGTTTTTGTTTGTCCACCCGCCTCTGGAGGATTGACCACAAGTTCTCAATGGGATTAAAGGTCTGGGGAGTTTCCTGGCCAGAGATGCTCCATCATACTGGAAAAGGCATTGTTCGTCACCAAACTGTTCCTGGATGGTTGGGAGAAGTTGCTCTCTGAGGATGTGTTGGTACCATTCTTTATTCTTGCTGTGCTCTAAGGGAAAATTGTGAATGCGCCCACTCCCTTGGCTGAGAAGCAACCCCACACATGAATGGTCTCAGGATGCTTTACTGTTGGCATGACGCAGGACTGATGGTAGCGCTCACCTTGTCTTCTCCGGACAAGCTTTTTCCGGATGCCCCAAACAATCGGAAAGGGGATTCATCAGAGAAAATGACTTTACCCCAGTCCTCAGCAGTCCAATCCCTGTACCTTTTGCAGAATATCAGTCTGTCCCTGATGTTTTTCCTGGAGAGAACTGGCTTCTTTGCTGCCCTTCTTGACACCAGGCCATCCTCCAAAAGTCTTCGCCTCACTGTGCGTGCAGATGCACTCACACCTGCCTGCTGCCATTCCTGAGCAAGCTCTGTACTGGTGGTGCCCCGATCCCGCAGCTGAATCAACTTTAGGAGACGGTACTGGCGCTTGCTGGACTTTCTTGGGCGCCCTGAAGCCTTGTCCACAACAATTGAACCGCTCTCCTTGAAGTTTCTTATGATCCGATAAATGGTTGATTTAGGTGCAATCTTACTGGCAGCAATATCCTTGCCTGTGAAGCCCTTTTTGTGCAAAGCAATGATGACGGCACGTGTTTCCTTGCAGGTAACCATGGTTGACAGTGGAAGAACAATGATTCCAAGCACCACCCTCCTTTTGAAGCTTCCAGTCTGTTATTCAAACTCAATCAGCATGACAGAGTGATCTCCAGCCTTGTCCTCGTCAACACTCACACCTGTGTTAACGATAGAATCACTGACATGATGTCAGCTGGTCCTTTTGTGGCAGGGCTGAAATGCAGTGGAAAACAGTTTTTGGGGGATTCAGTTCATTTGCATGGCAAAGAGGGACTTTGCAATTAATTGCAATTCATCTGATCACTCTTCATAATATTCTGGAGTATATGCAAATTGCCATCATACAAACTGAGACAGCAGACTTTGTGAAAATTAATATTTGTGTCATTCTCAAAACTTTTGGCCGCGACTGTATTACCTCAATTACCTGAACTAACTCGTACCCCTGCACATTGATTCGGTACTGGATCTCCTTGTATATAGCTTCGTTTTTGTTTTTATTGTGTTACTATTTCCTTTTTATTTAGCAAAATTTGTTTTATTTTTAAAACTCTGCATTGTTGGGAATGGACTCATAAGTAAGCATTTCACTGTAAAGAGTACACCTGTTGTATTCGGCGCATGTGACCAATAAAATTTGATTTGATTTGAGAGAGAGAGAGAGAAAGTGAGAGAGAGTACTGTATTTGCTCTTTAGTGTTGATGAGGGAGAATAGAGCCCCACTCAAAGCTTTAATGCTACAAGAACAGACAGTGCCTGTTTACACAGAGTTTACTGTCGTATCCAATCACAGACTTTTGTTTGTGCTTTCATCATCAATCTCACGCCAAATCAAATCCAATCACTGGACGGCCTTCATGGGTTTCAGTTAGAGACCAGGATTTCTCTGACAGACTCACTTCAGATATTACAATTATACACTGTTTGTTTTTTATAGCTCTTTAGATCATATCGCTCCTTCACAAAAGTCTGTGTGTTTTCGTGCTTAGTGTGTTTGTGTGTGTGTGTGTGTGTGTGCGTGCATGTGTGGTGGGTGCGCCCATGAGTGTGTCAGTGTGTGTATGTGTCTATGTCTATGTATTTGCATGTTTACTCGCATCATCATGTGTGCTCGAGCGTAAGCAGTGTGTAAGCGATTGTTGACTTTATTCTCCCCATGTAAAAGGCTTTATCATTCTGATTGAATGTATTGGTAAAAGTAGGCTTAACGCTTTATCAGGTCATATTCATAATCCACATGTCAAGATTCTGGGTAAGACATCTCAAGGCGAGACTTTCATATTCACTGATGATACAGTATATCAGGACCAATAGAAACCCCAACTCCATGGCAACAGTCTAATAGCAATCCAGCATATTTAGACTATTAGATTATATGAAAACAGCAACGCATGTTTATCTGCTCTGTATGGATTTGTGTCCATGGTTTCCCATACTCGGTCCTGGGGCCTCCCATGGGTGCACGTTTTGGTTTTGCTCAAGCAATACAAAGCTGATTCAAATAATAAACTTAGAATCAAGCTTTAATTATTTGAATAAACTGTGTAGTGCTAGGGCAAAAACTACAACATGCACC
Organism: Salvelinus namaycush; assembly: GCF_016432855.1. NCBI lineage: Eukaryota > Metazoa > Chordata > Actinopteri > Salmoniformes > Salmonidae > Salvelinus > Salvelinus namaycush. The sequence continues at coordinate 16,602,471 of NC_052334.1, forward strand.
CCTGAGAGGCCCAGGACCGAGTTAGGCAAACCCTGGATTAGGGTATATACGTATGTACTGTATATCTGTCGTATGTACTGTATGTACTGTCATTAACACCACTCAGCAAAGTATACATCATTGACATAAGGGTAGAAATTTGGGGTAGAAATGCATTGAGGCAGACAGAAAACATAGAACGAACAAACAGACAATTTTGACTGTTTGACTGTCCTCGTTCTTTTTAATGCCTTCCAAAATGAAGTATTATACAAGTTGACTCATTTTTTTTACTGCCTTTTTAAATGTCCTTTAAATTTCTAGCAACTCCTGAAGTTGTTTGTAGAATGATGAAGGTGTGTTTGTTTTTTCTTTTTTTTCTTTTCCATACAAGTTGCTCCTGAGAAAATGATCAAATGTAGGAAGCTATATTTGGCCCTGAGGACCTTAAAGTACTGTATGTTATGATATTGTGGAAACGTAATGTTTACTTTTAGTTACTTACTCTGAATACACAGACACCACTGCTACATTGCTACACATTATAATTAGTTGCACATATGAAATGTGCTTCATCTTGACTTTCCAGGCAGGCAACAAAATGTCTGTAAAGAATTAAGTAATTGTGTTAGGAAGTAAATAGTATATTCTATTTACCTTGTTGTTCAGTGATTGCTATCATTGACACACATTTCCTGGCAACATAATATTCTTCAATATATTAAATAATGGTACTTATATGTTCTCTGGAAATGAACAAGTAACAAACTCTAATGATTGCGATATCTCAGTCTGTGTAGTGAGTAATAAGACTGATTTAGAATAACTTTATAGCACATAAAAATCCCCTGATACATTATTCAATGATTACTATGCATTAACTATTTAATATTGACCAAATTCTAGTAAACAGCATTCACTATTTTAAAAGGAGTATTGTGCTATAGTCCAATTCATGAATAAAAACAACAGCCACTCAAAGGAATAAGAGAGGTTGTCAGAGTTCACTCAAGGAGTGTTGCTGCTGAAGATACTGTATTAAACAGCTTTTTGCTTCTCTGCAAAAAGTATTAGAGCCAATTGGCTCATTCATCCCCCCTCCTCTACTCTGTAACTATTCCCTGGGATCGTTCCTGTAAAGGAAAATGCGTTCTAAGTCAACTTACCTGGTAAAATAAGGGTAAAAAAAATCCTAGTGATGCGAGGATATTACTCCAAATAAATTTTGGGGAATAATGTCCTAATAAAATTTTGTGAATAAAGTTGAAATGTTTCGAGAATAAACTCGAAATGTACACTGAACTAAAATATAAACTCAACATGTAATGTGCTGAAAGAAAAGATCCCAGAAAAGCTTATTTCTCTCAAATTGTGTGCACAAATTATTATTATATTAATTTTTTATTATTATTTATTACAAAAAACACAAGGAAGGGGTAACATTAAAGTATTAGAACATGAAGGACAAACAATACAGCATCAAGACACTATCAAACATATATCAATCTTTCCGCAACAGAGCCATCCTTATGTATGAGGGTGCATGATAGTGATATAAAATATATGTCATAGTTTCCTTTTTCATGATCACAATCTTGTGAAATCCGAACCCTCCAAGATCCCCCCACAGTTCCCCTATAGCTGTCCCTCAACCATTCGAGACCCCTCCCACAGACAAGAAGTCTCCCCAGTGACTCGACCAGCGCAACCAGGATTACCTCTACCCGTCCCGTCCGGAGCCAGTCCCAGTGGGATGTGTCTCTCCCTTCCCAGGGAGTATGATGGGACGGCAGCACAGTGCCAGGGATCCCTGTTACAACTGGACCTCTACCTGGCCACTGTGCACCCAGCTCCCTCGGGAAGGGAGAAAGTGTCTGCCCTCGTCTCATGCATCTCGGGGAGAGCTCTGGAATGGGCAAACGCCTTGTGGGGAGAAGGAGACGTGGCGTTGGACCACTTCGAGGAGTTCACCCGTCGCTTCCGGGCCATCTTCGACCATCCGCCCAAAGGTAGAGCGGCGGGGGAAAGGCTCTTCCATTTGAGGCAGGGGGAAGAGGAGCACCCAGGAATTCGTCCTGGAATTCCGGACCTTGGCCGCCGGAGCAGGCTGTAACGATAGGGCCCTCATCGACCACTATCGGTGCAGCCTGCGCGAGGACGTCCGACGTGAGCTGGCCTGCAGGGATGCCACCATCTCCTTTGACCAAATGGTGGATTTGTCCATCCGGTTGGATAACCTGCTGGTCACATATGGATGACCAGAGGGGGCTCTGTCGGTGCCATCTTCCAGCACCGCCGCTCCGGTGCCCATGGAGTTGGGAGGGGCTGCGCGTAGGGAGACTGGAGGAGGAGCCATCACGTGCACCATCTGTGGCCGCAGAGGGCACACTGCCGGTCGGTGCCGTGTCGGTTCCTCTGGGAGTCGAGGCAACAGGCAGGGTACTCTGGCGTCACCCCAGGTGAGTCTGCACCACACTCATCCAGAGTCCTCTGTTGACCACCTGTTTGTACCTGTTTGTTTCCCTGATTTTCCCCCACATTTCCAGTATAAGGCGCTTGTCGATTCAGGCACAGCTGGGAATTGTATCGACAGAGCGTTAGCCCTTAGTTTAGGGATCCCCATTATTCCTGTAGTTAGACCTTTCCCGGTTCACGCTCTGGATAGTCGACCATTAGGGTCCGGGCTAATCAGGGAAGCCACCATCTCCCTGGCCATGAAGACGCAGGGGGGTCACGAGGAGAAAATCAGCCTATTCCTCATTGACTGTTCTGCGTTTCCCGTGGTACTAGGCCTTCCTTAGTTAGCACATCATAACCCCACTATTTCCTGGCAACAGAGGGCTCTCACGGGGTGGTCGCGACAGTGCTCGGGGAGGTGTGTAGGGGTTTCCGTTGGTGCTACCACGGTGGAAAGTCCAGACCAGGTCTCCACCGTGCGCATCCCCCCAGAATATGCCGATTTGGCACTCGCCTGCTGTAAAAAGAAGACGACTCAATTACCACCTCATCGACGGGGGGATTGTGCGATACATCTCCTAGCAGACGCTGCGCTTACCAGGAGTCACGTGTATGCCCTGTCGCAAGTGGAGACGGTGGTTTTGGAGATATAGGTCTCTGAATCTCTGCGTCAGGGGTACATTCGGTCCTCCACTTCACCCGCCTCCTCGAGTTTCTTTTTTGTGAAGAAGAAGGATGGAGGTCTACGCCCATGCATTGACTATAGAGGTCTCAATCAAATCACGGTGAGGTACAGTTACCTGCTACCTCTTATCGCCGCGGTGATTGAGTCCATGCATGGGGCGCACTTCTTCGCGAAACTGCATCTCAGGAGTGCATATAACCTGGTGCGTATCCGGGAGGGAGACGAATGAAAGACAGCGTTTAGTACCACCTCAGGGCATTATGAGTACTTAGTCATGCCGTATAGGTTGATGAATGCTCCGTCAGTTTTCCAATCCTTTGTAGACAAGATTTTCAGGGACCTGCACAGGCAGGGTGTAGTGGTGTATATCGATGACATTCTCATATACTCCGCTACACGCGCCGAGCATGTGACCTTGGTACGCAAGGTACTTGGACGACTGTTGGAGCATGACCTGTACGTCAAGGCTGAGAAATGCCTGTTCTTTCAGCAGGTCGTCTCCTTCCTAGGTTATCGCATTTCCACATCAGGGGTGGAGATGGAGAGTGACCGCATTGCAGCCGTGTGTAATTGGCCGACTCCCACCACGGTAAAGGAGGTGCAGCGTTTTTTAGGGTTTGCCAATTACTACCGGAGATTTATCCGGGGTTTTGGCCAGGTGGCTGCTCCCATTACCTCACTGCTGAAGGGGGGTCCCGTACGGTTGCAGTGGTCGGCTGAGGTGGACAGGGCTTTTGGGCACCTAAGAGCTCTGTTTACTTCGGCTCCCGTGCTGGCCCATCCGGATCCCTCTTTGGCTTTCATAGTGGAGGTGGACGCGTCCGAGGCTGGGATAGGAGCCATGCTCTCACAGCGCTCAGGTACGCCACCAAAACTCCGCCCCTGTGCTTTCTTCTCGAAGAAGCTCAGCACCCCAGCAAACATACACATGAAAATCATAATTCAACCCGCCAGGCCAAACACAAAAGTCAGAAATAACATATAATGCATGCCTTACCTTTGAAGATCTTCTTCTGTTGGCACTCCAATATGTCCATTAACGTAAATAATCTATAAAATTTAAGACGGGATAAACTGCGTTCAATACCGGAGGTACACAAAGTGGAACGTGCTTTTCAGGTCACACCTCTCTTTCAAACAGTACACTTAACTCGACCCTCGTTCTGGACAGCCCGACTTCTTCATTACACAAAGGAAAAACATCAACCAATTTCTAAAGACTGTTGACATCCAGTGGAAGCAATAGGAACTGCAAGCAACTGCCTTACAATTCTAGATTCCCAATGACAACCATTGAAAAGAGAGTGACCTCAAAAAATAAACTCCTGGATTGTTTGTCCTCAGGGGTTTCACCTGCCAAATAAGTTCTGTTATACTCTCAGACATCATTCAAACAGTTTGAGATACCTCAGAGTGTTTTCTATCCAAATATACCAATTATATGAATATCCTAGCTTCTGGGCCTGAGAAACAGGCAGTTTACTTTGGGCACGCTTTTCATCCGGATGTGAAAATACTGCCCCCTATTCTAAAGAAGTTAAAGCGTTGAAGGCGTGGAGACATTTGCTTAAGGGGGCTAAACACCCTTTCCTCGTCTGGACTGACCACCGCAACCTGGAGTACATCCGGGCAGCGAGGAGACTGAATTCTCGTCAGGCAAGGTGGGCCATGTTCTTTACCCGTTTTGTGTTTACCCTGTCCTACAGACCAGGTTCCCAGAATACGGAGGCAGACGCACTGTCCCAGCTGTATGAGGAGCGGCCTATACTTGTAAGAGGAGCGGCCTATGGATCAGACTCCCATACTCCCGACCTCTTGCCTGGTAGCGCCGGTCATGTGGGAGCTGGACGCGGACATTGAGCAGGCGTTGCGTACAGAGCCCGCTCCCCTCCAGTGTCCTGTTGGGCGTATGTACGTTCCGTCTGCTGTCCGTGACCAGTTGATCTATTGGGCCCACACGTCATCCTCCTCTGGTCATCCGGGGATCGGTCGGACGGTGTGCTGTCTGACTGGGAAGTACTGGTGGCCCACCTTGGCTAAGGACGTTAGGGTTGTGTTCCCTCCTGCTCGGTGTATTGCCCAGTATAAGGCTCCGAGACACCTGCCCAGAGGTAAGCTACACCCCTTACCCGTTCCACAACAACCTTGGTCACACCTGTCTGTGGATTTTTTTACCGATTTACCTCTTTCTCTAAGTCCTGTCGTCTCCTCCCTCTGCCCGGTCTTCGTACGACCCTACAGACTGCGGAAGCTCTGTTTACTCACGTCTTCCGGCCCTACGGGGTGCCTGAGGATATAGTGTCTGATCGGGGTCCCCAGTTCACGTCGACAGTCTGGAAGGCGTTCATGGAACGTCTAGGGGTCTCGATCAGCCTTACCTCGGGTTTTCAGCCAGAGAGTAACGGGCAGGTAGAGAGAGTCAACCAGGATGTGGGCAGATTTCTGCGGTCCTATTGCCAGGACCGGCCAGGGGAGTGGGCGGCGTTCGTGCCCTGGGCCGAGATGGCACTGAACTCACTTCGCCACTCCTCCACTAACCTCTCCCCCTTTCAGTGAGTATTGGGGTACCAGCCGGTTCTGGCGCAGTGGCATCAGGGTCAGACCGAGGCTCCCGCGGTGGACAACTGGTTCAGGCGCGCGGAGGAGACATGGGAGGCCCCCCACGTTCACCTCCAGCGAGCCGCGCTTCGCCAAAAGACCGGTTTGTGGGGCCATTCAAAGTCCTGAGGAGGGTGAACGAGGTGTGTTACAGATTACAGCTTCCCTCTGATTACCGTATTAACCCCTCGTTCCATGTGTCTCTCCGTTAGGCCGGTGGTGGCTGGTCAGCTCCAGGAATCTGAGGTGCGGGAGGTCCCTCCGCCCCCTCTGGACATCGAGGGGGCCCCGGCGTACTCCGTTCGTTCCATCCTAGATTCGAGGCGTCGGGCAGGGGGCCTTCAGTACCTCGTGGAGTGGGAGGGGTACGGTCCAGAGGAGAGTCGCTGGGTCCTGGTTGCGGATGTTTTGGACCCCGAACTGCTGCGGGAGTTTCACCGTTGCCGGCCGGATCGCCCTGCGCCTCACTCTGCTGGCCACCCACTTCATGTTTCTACGCAACACATATCTTTCAACTATGCTATGATGTTTAATGTACAATTTCAATCTATCTCATCGAATAGAATCTACAGATTGCGTGTTGAAGATAAATACTTTTACTAAGAGTATTAGTAAATTAGTAATTGACTGACACGGTCTCTCCAGATCTCCTAACAGTACTATTTCTAGGGTCAATTTTAGATCAATGCTATGCATTTTCAGCCATTCCTGAACCTGAAACCAGAAACAGGCTACCTGAGGGCAATACCAAAATAAATGGTCTATTGATTCTGTATCCTCACAACAAAATCTGCAGAGCTTTGATGATTTTATGCCCCAAATATTCAACATTTTGTTGGTGGCAAGAATTCTATATAATAATTTTAGCTGAAAAGCACGAAGTCTTGAATCTTGCGATGTTTTATATATCAACTCATACCCTGCACCATGGAATCGGTACATCAAAAATCTCTTCCCAACTATTTTGCAAACTGTATGGCACAGTTGTCAACATCCTGGTCCTCAAATGAAACTGGTATACTTTCCTATTTATGGTATTTTTATTCCTCCGCCAGTTTCGATCCTTTATATTGGGCAGACAGACCATTTCCCTACCTCCTCCCGCTGCCACCCGTCTTCTCCATTTTTGAGGCAATGCTGTAATCAATTGGTTGTACTCTTGGATTGAGCAGACCTTACTGCACAATTCTGATAACTCCATGAAGGACATAACTCTACCATTACAATATCATTTAAGAACAAAATACCCTTTTCAAACATCTTTCCCATAAATACAGGTGTCACGCCCTGACCTTAGAGAGCCTTTTTATTTCTCTTCTTGGTTAGGTCGGGGTGTGATTTGGGTGGGCAATCTATGTGTTCTATTTCTTTGTTGGCCGGGTATGGTTACAATCAGAGGCAGCTGTCTATCGTTGTCTCTGATTGGGGATCATACTTAGGCAGCCTGTTTTCCACCTTAGTTTGTGGGACCTTGTTTTTGCATAGTTGCTGTCTAGCCCTGCAGAACTTTACGTTCGGTTTGGTATTTTGTTGGAGTTCATTATTAAATATCATGAACACTTTCCACGCTGCGCTTTGGTCTCATTCATTTGACGACGGCTGTAACAACAGGTATTTTATCAACCAGCACATTTGAGTTCAACCATAATATTTGTTCTGTCTTTTCAGGGGGATGAAATTGAAATTGTAGCCAGCTCTGTAATGATTGTTTGAAAAAGACAGATACTTTGAAAAAAAGTATCATTTTCAATTAATCGAAAATGAGACATGGCAATCTGGACAAAGGCAAAAAATCTATTTTTAAACAATGGATGAGATTTTCTCATTAATCTACTTGAGAACCATTTAGGGTTCAAATAAAACTTTTGAATGAGTGAAGCTTTTAGAGAGGTTTAGTGCTTTTATATTTAATAAGCTCAACCCACCCAATTCATATTCATTATATAGATAGGCTCGTTCTATTTTGTCTGGTTTAGCGTCCCAGATAAAGCTACATATTTTTTACTCATATGCACAAATTTGTTTACATCCCAGTTAGTGAGCATTTCTCCTTTGCCAAGATAATTCATCCACCTGACAGGTGTGGCATATCAAGAAGCTGATTAATTATTATACAGATGACCTTGTTCCCTACTGGGAACAATAAGTCCACAGTTTTGTCACACAACCAATGCCAGAGATGTCTCAAGTTCTGAGGGCGTGTGCAATTGGCATGCTGACTACATGAGCTGTTGCCAGAGAATTGAATGTTAATTTCTCTACCATAAGCCGCCTCCAACGTCGTTTTAGAGAATTTGGCAGTATGTCCGGCCTCACAACCTCAGACCACGTGTATTGCGTTATGTGGGTGAGCGATTTGCTGATGTCAACGTTGTGAACAGAGTGCCCCATGGTGGAGTTATAGTATTGGCAGGCATAAGCTACTGACTACAAACACAATTGTATTTTATCGATGGCAATTTGAATGCACAGAGATACCTTGACGAGATCCATTGTCATGCCATTCATCCGCCGGCATCACCTCCTGTTTCAACATGATAGTGCACCACCCAATGTCACAATGATCTTTACACAATTCCTGGAAGCTGAAAATGTCCCAGTTCTTCCATGGCCTGCATACTCACCAGACCCATTGATCATGTTTGGGATGCTCTGGATTGATGTGTACGACAGCGTGTTCCAGTTTCTGCCAATATCCAGCAACTTCACACAGCCATTGAAGAGGAGTGGGACATCAGGCCACAATCAACAGCATGATCAACTCTATGCGAATGAGATGTGTCGCTCTGCATGAGGCAAATGGTGGTCACACTGGATTCTGATCCACGCCCCTACCTTTTTTAAGGTGTCTGTGACCAACATATACATATCTGTATTTCCAGTCATGTGAAATCCATAGGTTTGGGCCTAATGTATTTATTTAAATTGACTGACTTCCTTCAAGAACTGTAACTCAGTAAAATCTTTGAAATTGTTGCATGTGCATTTATATCTTTGTTCAGTCTAATTTTGAGAATGCTTTAGCTATTTCATATTTACCCACTTCTAGTAAACAATGGTCACTCTTTTACAAGGAGGATTTTGCTATAGTCTGAATTATGAATAAAAACAATAGCCACTCAATGAGAGGTTGTCAGAGTTCAATGATGAGCAACATTGGAGGCTTCCTTCCTCAGGGAGCGTTGCTGCTGAAGATAAGGGTTTTGCTTCACATGGCTGGATAGGATGTTTTCATTGAACATAACAGACAATGGGGTAACAATCAAGAGACAAAAATATGTCAAAATCAAGTAACTCACACTATTAAGTTTGGATATACACTGCTCAAAAAAATAAAGGGAACACTTAAACAACACAATGTAACTCCAAGTCAATCACACTTCTGTGAAATCAAACTGTCCACTTAGGAAGCAACACTGATTGACAATAAATTTCACATGCTGTTGTGCAAATGGAATAGACAAAAGGTGGAAATTATAGGCAATTAGCAAGACACCCCCAATAAAGGAGTGGTTCTGCAGGTGGTGACCACAGACCACTTCTCAGTTCCTATGCTTCCTGGCTGATGTTTTGGTCACTTTTGAATGCTGGCGGTGCTTTCACTCTAGTGGTAGCATGAGACGGAGTCTACAACCCACACAAGTGGCTCAGGTAGTGCAGCTCATCCAGGATGGCACATCAATGCGAGCTGTGGCAAGAAGGTTTGCTGTGTCTGTCAGCGTAGTGTCCAGAACATGGAGGCGCTACCAGGAGACAGGCCAGTACATCAGGAGATGTGGAGGAGGCGTAGGAGGGCAACAACCCAGCAGCAGGACCGCTACCTCCGCCTTTGTGCAAGGAGGATTAGGAGGAGCACTGCCAGAGCCCTGCAAAATGACCTCCAGCAGGCCACAAATGTGCATGTGTCTGCTCAAACGGTCAGAAACAGACTCCATGAGGGTGGTATGAGGGCCCGACGTCCACAGGTGGGGGTTGTGCTTACAGCCCAACACCGTGCAGGACGTTTGGCATTTGCCAGAGAACACCAAGATTGGCAAATTCGCCACTGGCGCCCTGTGCTCTTCACAGATGAAAGCAGGTTCACACTGAGCACATGAGCACATGTGACAGACGTGACAGAGTCAGGAGACGCCGTGGAGAACGTTCTGCTGCCTGCAACATCCTCCAGCATGACCGGTTTGGCGGTGGGTCAGTCATGGTGTGGGGTGGCATTTCTTTGTGGGGCCGCACAGCCCTTCATGTGCTCGCCAGAGGTAGCCTGACTGCCATTAGGTACCGAGATGAGATCCTCAGACCGCTTGTGAGACCATATGCTGACACATGCACATTTGTGGCCTGCTGGAGGTCATTTTGCAGGGCTCTGGCAGTGCTCCTCCTTGCACAAAGGCGGAGGTAGCGGTCCTGCTGCTGGGTTGTTGCCCTCCTACGCCTCCTCCACATCTCCTGATGTACTGGCCTGTCTCCTGGTAGCGCCTCCATGTTCTGGACACTACGCTGACAGACACAGCAAACCTTCTTGCCACAGCTCGCATTGATGTGCCATCCTGGATGAGCTGCACTACCTGAGCCACTTGTGTGGGTTGTAGACTCCGTCTCATGCTACCACTAGAGTGAAAGCACCGCCAGCATTCAAAAGTGACCAAAACATCAGCCAGGAAGCATAGGAACTGAGAAGTGGTCTGTGGTCACCACCTGCAGAACCACTCCTTTATTGGGGGTGTCTTGCTAATTGCCTATAATTTCCACCTTTTGTCTATTCCATTTGCACAACAGCATGTGAAATTTATTGTCAATCAGTGTTGCTTCCTAAGTGGACAGTTTGATTTCACAGAAGTGTGATTGACTTGGAGTTACATTGTGTTGTTTAAGTGTTCCCTTTATTTTTTTGAGCAGTGTACAAGTTCAGAGGCTCAGGATATCACTTGAGAGTACTTGAAACAAATGAGAGTACAGTAGCTACAACACCCAAGGAGGAATCATGGTGATACATATTCATTAGATATGACAGAAGTATCAGAGTTACATTTCCTCTAACACTTGTAAACATTCAGAACATGACTATATAATGTTTAATGTATCTTCAATTGTTTTCCAAATAATCATATAATCACAACCTGGGGTTGAGAAGTGCTGTCAGTGCTATGTTGTTATTTGGATGTAAATAGCTTTTTAAATTCAGAAACCCATTCAGATTTCATCCTCTCTGCACTCAACAAAAGGATTCATTTGATTTCATGACTGCAAAACTGCTTTTCATAACCCACAACAGTAGGCTTGATTACCAACAATGACGAGACAGCTTACATGGAGGAGGCGAGTGCCATAGCGGAGTGGTGCCAGGAAAATCACCTCTCCCTCAACATCAACAAAATGAAGGAGCTGATCGTGGTCTTCAGGAGACAGCAACGTGAGCACACCCCCATCCACATCAACGGGACTGCAGTGGAGAATGTGAAAAGCTCCAAGTTGGCGTACACATCACTGACAATTTGAAATGGTCCACCCACACAGACAGTGTGGTGAAGAAGGCGCAACAGCGCCTCATCAACCTCAGGAGGATGAAGAATTTCGGCTTGGCACCTAAGACCCTCACGAACTTTTACAGATGTACAATTGAGAGCATCCTGTCGGGCTGTATCACCACCTAGTATAGCAACTGCACAGCCCGCATTCACAGGGCTCCCCAGAGGGTGGTGCGGTCTACCCAACGCTTCACCAGGGGCACACTGCCTGCCCTACAGGACACCTACAGCACCCGACGTCACAGGAAGGCCAAAAAGATCATCAAGGACATCAATCACCCAAGCCAAGGCCTGTTCACCCCACTGTCATCCAGAAGGCAAGGTCAGTACAGGTGCATCAAAGCTGAGACTGAGAGACTGAAAAACAGCTTCTATCTCAAGGCCATTAGACTGTTAAATAGCCATCACTAGCTGGCTACTACCCGGTTACTCAACCCTGCATCTTAGAGGCTGCTGCCATATATACATAGACATGGAATCACTGGTCACTTTAATAATGGAACACTCTTAACTTTAATAATGTTTACATACTGTTTTACTCAATTCATATGTATATACTGTATTCTAGTCAGTGCCACTCCGACATTGCTTGTCCTAATATTTATATATTTCTTAATTCCATTCTTTTACTTTTAGATGTGTGTGTATTGTTGTGAATTGTTAGATACCACTGCACTGTTGGAACACAAGCATTTCACTACACCTGCAATAACATCTGCTAATTTTGTGTACATGACCAATCACATTTGATTTATTAATGTTGACTTCCGGTTCTTCAATTAAGACTTAAAGTTCAAAAGTACGAGGCATATTTCTGAAATGATCAATACTTAGAAGATGAATAGGAACAAAAATGGTATACTCTCTACTGAGTGCTCCTTCTAGTATTTCAGATTAAACTCTGCAACTATTCAACACGGCAGCATCACTAGAACATGGGAAGACTAAAAATACTTTAATGTGCGGCAGCAGCGAGTCATTTCTGGTAGCACACAACAGAACCACCTAGGCCTCAAATTAAATCAACTTAAATTGAAACCCCCCCCCCCCCAAAAAAAGTTAAGGCCCATTTTCTTCTCTGCGGAGTTGTTCCATTAGTAGGTAACCCCTTATCTCTGCATTTCCGTCCAGATAAGAATAGGCGTTGCCATTCACTCTGTTTACAGCTCTGCACAGGGGGAGTATCCTAGAGAAGAAATCAGCTCCAGACACCATGCCATAGGGAGCCCTGCTGATTTGGCTGTGCTGCTGTGTTTCCAACCATACGGTGGTTTGAGGAGGACGTCATTATAATCATCAATGAGCATTTGTCCTCATTGACTAAGTGTTTTGAAGAATAATTTGTTTAGTGCAAAAGTAAGGAGGGATCCTTATTACAGCAGACTTTTTATTAAGAATTCCATGTTTAAGAATACAGACCAATTCCCGTAGTAATAGCCCTACATTTCAAGAAATGTGCTGTCATTTTCACTTCCCTAAGTCATAGTCCTAGATCAAGAAATGCTCAGTCATTTTGACTTCATTGACAGGCACTGCTCAGGGCCTCGTTTCCCAGTTGTGATATAACTTAAGCGTTACAATGATCGTACCAGATGCATCATTATTCACGAGCCAACTTTTGACAAGTGTTTCCCAAACAAGCACGTAAAGAGAACGTTTGCTAAGTGAGTTGTTAGATCATGTATCAATACTGGTAGGATGGAAAGAAAAGCACCGCTGCTCTAGGATCAGCTTTTTCCATTCTAATCTTACCTTAACATTATATTTATTACACAATACTAACGGATCGGCTCCAAGAGAGATATTACCACCTATGGCTGCAAAAAGGCTATTGAGGTTGGCTTATTATGCTTATCCAATAATAATGCACTGAATCACAGATTGGGAACATCATTGCACACATGTTGTCACACATCATGAAACACATTGAGGCAAAAATTACAGAAAGTAGCAGATTAATAGCAAAATAGAACTTGTAGATGTGCAAAGGTTTTTAAGAGCTACGTTACTAACACCTCGGCTACTAAAGATACAGCATAAGAAGGTTATAATGATGATCTTAAGGCTACAAAGGCTCTGAGAAACGAGGCCCATGTATGTATAGGTCCCTTAAGTAGACTTTAAACTGTGTTCATCTCACATGATATTTACCAGGAGATTATTGGGATATCAGACGGGTTGTTTCTTAATGTCCCAACTAATCAGTAGTGGTCAGAGGACAACCATGAGCAGGTGACACCAAGATAACCTACGACAGCACAATAGATTGAACAACAGCCCAAGCAACAATGATGGTTAACGATTCTGATTTCTTATTGTTTACTATAGCGGAGTAGTGAGCCATCGCAATCTGCTTGGAGATTTACACAGCTTGTCAACCGCGAGCTGTAGCCACTTCATTCTCTGGGCTATTTATTGTATGTGTGCAGGCAGCGCTGTATTATGTATTGTGTGGTTTATTGTTTTCTGAAAAAGAAGGGTTTTGTTTCATCTGTGATTTCCACAGTAATGGCTTCAGTCTCTCTGGATGTTGTCGTCATCATAGAATACTGAGGAAATTACTGATAAATCCATCCAGAATGTCCACCAGCACCTGCATGTGTGAGGGAGCCAGATGACATGGTCCCTGCTTGTATCCCATTGAGTTCACAGTGATTGGAGGACTCACCGTTGTGGGTCCTGAACTGCCCTGGCTTAACCTTAAAATGATAAGATCACTTTGGCTAACACCTGGGTTCCTCTTGGATTCAGACGTTATTGTTCTTGTCATAGTGATGATGGAAATGCTGTAGTACAGTACATTGGTGTTTGTGAACTGAAGTCTCTTTATTCCTTTTATTTCAGTTTGATCAAAATACTGTATTACTGTGACAGTGTTTTAAGATGGCTATCCGTACCTCCTCTCACTCCCTGCCTTTTCACATTTCCCTGCTTTGTCCCTGTTTTTCACTTCCCTCTTCACTACCTCATAATCCGATCTCTCTGACACTCAGCGGGAATTAAGCACTTACAACAATACTATTGGGCATCGATGCTATTGATGGATTTTAAATCAATGGAACTGTTGCTTGTTGGTATTTGCTGTGTTGTGAAGATTTGAATTGCCTGTTTAATTGTTCTCTGAAAAGAAGGGTTTTGTTTCATATGTGATTTCCATAGTAACGGCCTCAGTCTCTCTGGACTTTGTCGTCATCACAGAATAATGAGGAAATTACTGATATGCCGACCGTGTTATCTCCCAAGAGAACTCTCCTCCGTTATTGTCACAGCCGTGTATATCCCCCCGCAAGCTGATACCAAGACGGCCATCAAGGAACTTCACTGGACTTTATGCAAACTGGAAACCACATATCCTGAGGCTGCATTTATTGTAGTTGGGGATTTTAACAAAGCTAATTTGAGAAGAAGGCTACATAAATTCTATCAGCATATCGATTACAGTACACGAGCGAGTAACATGCTCGACCATTGCTACTCTAACTTCCGCAATGCATACAAGGCCCTCCCCCGCCCTTCTTTTGGCAAATCTGACCATGACTCCATCTTATTGCTCCCCTCCTATAGGCAAAAACTAAAACAGGAAGCGCCCATGCTTAGGTCTATCCAACGCTGGTCTGACCAATCGGATTCCACGCTTCAAGATTGCTTTGATCACGTGGACTGAGATATGTTCCGGGTAGCCTCAGGTAACAACATTGACGCAAACGCTGACTCGGTGAGCGGGTTTATAAGGAAGTGTATAGGATATGTTGTACCCACTGTGACTATTAAAACCTTCCCTAACCAGAAACCGTGGATTGATGGCAGCATTCGTGCAAAACTGAAAGCATGTACCACCGTATTTAATTGTGGCAAGGCAACTGGGAATATGGCCGAATACAAACAGTGTAGTTATTCCCTCCGTAAGGCATTCAAAAAATCAAAGCGTCAGGTTAGAGACAATGTGGAGGTTCAATTCAATGGCTCAAACACGAGACGTATGTGGCAGGGTCTACAGACAATCACGGATTACAAAAAGAAAACCAGCCCCGTCAAGGACATCGACGTCTTGCTTCCAGACAAATTAATCAACTTCTTTGCGCACTTTGAGGACAATACAGTGCCACCGACGCGAACCGCTACCAAAGACTGTGGGCTCTCATTCTCCGTGACCGACGCGAGTAAAATATTTAAACATGTTAACCGTCGCAAGGCTGCCGGCCCAGACGGCATCCCGAGCCGTGTCCTCAGAGCATGCGCAGACCAGCTGGCTGGTGTGTTTACGCACATATTCAATCAATCCCTATCCCCGTCTGCTGTCCCCACATGATTCAAGATGGCCCCCATTGTTCCTGTTCCCAAGAAAGCCAAGGTAACTGAACTAAATGACTATCGCCCCGTAGCACTCACTTCTGTCATCATGAAGTGCATTCAGAGACTAGTCAAGGATCATATCACCTCCACCCTAGAACCACTTCAATTTGCTTACCACCCCAATAGGTCCACAGACAATGCAATCGCCATCACACTACACACTGCCCTGTGCCTTCTGGACAAGAGGAATACCTATGTAAGAATGCTGTTCATTGACTACAGCTCAGCATTCAACACCATAGTACCCTCCAAACTCCTCATTAAGCTTGAGTTCCTGGGTCTTGACCCCACCCTGTGCAATTGGGTCCTGGACTTCCTGACAGGCCGCCCCCAGGTGGTGAAGGTAGGAAACAACATCTCCACTCTGCTGATCCTCAACACTGGCGCCTCCAACTCAATCATCAAGTTTGCAGATGACATAACAGAGGTAGGCTTGATTACCAACAACAACGAGACAGCCTACAGGGAGGAGGTGAGGGCCCTCGGAGTGTGGTATAAGGAAAATAACCTCTCACTCAATGTCAGCAAAATAAAAGAGATGATCGTGGACTTCAAGAAACAGCAATGGGAGCAACCCCCTAGCCACATCGACGGGACAGCAGTGGAGAAGGTGTGAAGTTTTAAGTTAGTTTGTGTACATACCACCGACAAACTAAAATGGTCCACGCACACAGACAGTGTGGTGAAGAAGGCACAACAGCGCCTCTTCAACCTCAGGTGGCTGAAAAAATGTGTCTTGTCACCGAAAACCCTCACTAACTTTTACAGATGCACAATCGAGAGCTTCCTGTCGGACTGTATCACCGCCTGGTATGGCAACTGCACCGCACACAACTGCAGGGCTCTCCAGAGGGTGGTGCGGTCTGCACAACGCATCACCGTTGGCAAACTACCTGCCCTCCATCAAGGACAATAACCACCCGAGCCATTGCCTGTTAACCCTGTATCCATCCATCCATGCCACTTTAAGAATGTTTACATATCTCACATTACTTATCTCATTTGTAAATAATGTATACTGTATACTACACTATCTATTGCATCTTAGCTGCTCTGTCACTGCTCATCCATATATTTATATATTCTTATCCCATTCCTTGACTAGATGGTGTGTTAGGTTTTGTTGTGGAATTGTTAGATATTACCTGTTAGATACTGCTGTGCTGTCAGATCTAGAAACATAAGCATTTCGCTACACTCACAGTAACATCTGCTAACCATCTGTATGTGACCAATTAAATTTGATTTCATTTCTTTCATTGGTCTACTTTGAGCCCGCCTACCTAGCTTTGATGCTATATCTGAACTACAAATCCACCACTTATCACTGGGAAAGTCCTTTTGATATGATTGATGTTTCATGAGAGCCTCTCAAACATCTCTCCTTCCTTAGAACATACATTACTTTCACATGTACAGAATGATGTTTTAATGGGGATAACTTGAAGAGGAAACCCATGGAAAAGGTTCAGACATTTGATCTGGAAAGTACTGACATATTTGCATTAATGTGCAATTTGTTGGTAAGTATATAACTGTGTAGTCTGTGTGAATTGTCATACTCCAGTCACCCAAGTCATAGACGGCAAGCAGTACCAGAGCACCAAGTCTAGTACCAAAAGGCTCCTTAACAGCTTCTACCCCCAAGCCATAAGACTGCTGAACAATTAATCAAATGGCCACCTGGACTATTTACATTGAGCCCCCCTCCATTTGTTTTGTACACTGCTGCTACTCGCTGTTTATTATCTATGCATAGTCACTTTACAAATGACCTCGACAAACCTGTACCCCCGCACATTGACTCAGTACCGGGAACCCCTGTATATAGCCTTGTTTTGTTATGTAATTTTCTTGTTATTTTTTTATATATTTTTTTACTTTAGTTTATTTAGTAAATATTTTCTTGACTCTAT
Source organism: Salvelinus namaycush (assembly GCF_016432855.1). NCBI lineage: Eukaryota > Metazoa > Chordata > Actinopteri > Salmoniformes > Salmonidae > Salvelinus > Salvelinus namaycush. The sequence continues at coordinate 16,619,981 of NC_052334.1, forward strand.
TTCTTGAACTGCGTTGTTGGTTAAGGGCTTGTAAGTAAGCATTTCACGGTAAGGTCTACACCTGTTGTATTCAGTGCATGTGACAAATACAATTTCATTTGATTTGAACAAATATGCATACATACTGTTGGAATCGGCTAAACTTATGAACATTGAGATATTAAATAAATGATAGAGACAAAGCCTTGAAAAGAAAGAGTTTGTAAAAAGCCAGAAGGCTTTGTAATGTGTTTGATGGAGGAAAGGAGAGCGATGTGTTGATTGTCACGTTCGTCGTTTGGATGAAGAGAGGAGGACCAAGGCGCAGCGTGATAAGAATACATTCTTCTATTTATTTAACGAAACGAAGAACACTTAAACAAACTATGCAAAACAACAAACGAACGTGAAGCTATATATTAAACAAGTGCAGGCACAGGCAACTTACAGTGGGGCAAAAAAGTATTTAGTCAGCCACCAATTGTGCAAGTTCTCCCACTTAAAAAGATGAGAGAGGCCTGTAATTTTCATCATAGGTACACTTCAACTATGACAGACAAATGAGAAAAATAAATCCAGAAAATCACATTGTAGGATTTTTAATGAATTTATTTGCAAATTATGGTGGAAAATAAGTATTTGGTCAATAACAAAAGTGTATCTCAATACTTTGTTATATACCCTTTGTTGGCAATGACAGAGGTCAAACGTTTTCTGTAAGTCTTCACAAGGTTTTCACACACTGTTGCTGGTATTTTTGGCCCATTCCTCCATGCAGAGCTCCTCTAGAGCAGTGATGTTTTGGGGCTGTTGCTGGGCAACACGGACTTTCAACTCCCTCCAAAGATTTTCTATGGGGTTGAGATCTGGAGACTGGCTAGGCCACTCCAGGACCTTGAAATGCTTCTTACGAAGCCACTCCTTCGTTGCGGTGTGTTTGGGATCATTGTCATGCTGAAAGACCCAGCCACGTTTCATCTTCAATGCCCTTGCTGATGGAAGGAGGTTTTCACTCAAAATCTCACGATACATGGCCCCATTTATTATTTCCTTTACACGGATCAGTCGTCCTGGTCATTTGCAGAAAAACAGCCCCAAAGCATGATGTTTCCACCCCCATGCTTCACAGTAGGTATGGTGTTCTTTGGATGCAACTCAGCATTCTTTGTCCTCCAAACACGACGAGTTTAGTTTTTACCAAAAAGTTCTATTTTGGTTTCATCTGACTATATGACATTCTCCCAATCTTCTTCTGGATCATCCAAATGCTCTCTAGCAAACTTCAGACGGGCCTGGACATGTACTGGCTTAAGCAGGGGGACACGTCTGGCACTGCAGGATTTGAGTCCCTGGCGGCGTAGTGTGTTACTGATGGTAGGCTTTGTTACTTTGGTCCCAGCTCTCTGCAGGTCATTCACTAGGTCCCCCCGTGTGGTTCTGGGATTTTTGCTCACCGTTCTTGTGATCATTTTGACCCCATGGGGTGAGATCTTGCGTGGAGCCCCAGATCGAGGGAGATTATCAGTGGTCTTGTATGTCTTCCATTTCCTAATAATTGCTCCCACAGTTGATTTCTTCAAACCAAGCTGCTTACCTATTGCAGATTCAGTCTTCCCAGCCTGGTGCAGGTCTACAATTTGGTTTCTGGTGTCCTTTGACAGCTCTTTGGTCTTGGCCATAGTGGAGTTTGGAGTGTGACTGTTTGAGGTTGTGGACAGGTGTCTTTTATACTGATAACAAGTTCAAACAGGTGCCATTAATACAGGTAACGAGTGGAGGACAGAGGAGCCTCTTAAAGAAGAAGTTACAGGTCTGTGAGAGCCAGAAATCTTGCTTGTTTGTAGGTGACCAAATATTTATTTTCCACCATAATTTGCAAATAAATTCATAAAAAATCCTACAATGTGATTTTCTGGATTTTTTTTCTCATTTTGTCTGTCATAGTTGAAGTGTACCTATGATGAAAATTACAGGCCTCTCTCGTCTTTTTAAGTGGGAGAACTTGCACAATTGGTGGCTGACTAAATACTTTTTTGCCCCACTGTACATATAGACAATAACCCACGAAATACCCAACGGAATATGGCTGCCTAAATATGGTTCCCAATCAGAGACAACGATAAACAGCTGCCTCTAATTGAGAACCAATCTAGGCAACCATAGACATACACACACCTAGACTAGTAAACAACCCATAAACATACAAAACCCCTAGACAAGACAAAACACATACATCCCCCATGTCACACCCTGACCTAACCAAAATAATAAAGAAAACAAAGATAACTAAGGTCAGGGCGTGACAGTACCCCCCACCCCAAAGGTGCGGACTCCGGCCGCAAAACCTGACACAGAAGGGGAGTGTCCGGGTGGGCCTTCTTACGGCGGCGGCTCGGGTGCGGGACGTGGGACCCTTGCAGCGAGTCCCGGACTGAAGACCATCGTAGAGGGCGCCACTGGACGGAGGGGCAGCTCCGGACTGAGTGGTAGCTCCGGACTGAGGGGCAGCTCCGGACTGACGGGCAGCTCCGGACTGACGGGCAGCTCCGGACTGACGGGCAGCTCAGGACTGAGGGGCAGCTCCGGACTGAGGGGCAGCTCCGGACTGAGGGGTAGCTCCGGACTGAGGGGCAGCTCCGGACTGAAAGGCAGCTCCGGACTGAAAGGCAGCTCCGGACTGAGGGGTAGCTCCGGACTGAGGGGTAGCTCCGGACTGACGGGCAGTTCCGGACTGACGGGCAGCTCCGGACTGAGGGGCAACTCAGGACTGAAAGGCAGCTCCGGACTGAAGGGCAGCTCCGGACTGAAGGGCAGCTCCGGACTGACGGGCGGCTCTGGCGGCTCCTGACTGGCGGGCGGCTCTGGCGGCTCCTGACTGGCGGGCGGCTCTGGCGGCTCCTGACTGGCGGGCGGCTCCTGACTGGCGGGCGGTTCTGGCGGCTCCTGACTGGCGGGCGGTTCTGGCGGCTCCTGACTGGCGGGCGGCTCCTGACTGGCGGGCGGCTCTGGCGGCTCCTGACTGGCGGGCGGCTCTGGCGGCTCCTGACTGACGGACGTCTCTAGCGGCTCAGGACAGACGGGCGGCTCTGACGGCTCAGGACAGACGGGCGGCTCTGACGGCGCTTGACAGACGGGCGGCTCAGGCGGCGCTGGACAGACGGGCGGCTCAGGCGGCGCTGGACAGACGGGCAGCTCAGGTGGCGCTGAACAGACGGGCAGCTCAGGCTTGCCGAGGCGCACTGTAGGCTTGGTGCGTGGTGCCGGAACTGGTGGTACCGGGCTGGGAACACGCACCTCAACGCGAGTGCGGGGAGAAGGAACAGGGCGTACTGGACTCTGGAGACGCACAGGAAGCCTGGTGCGTGGTGTTGGCACTGGTGGTACTGGGCTGGTGCGAGGGGCTGCCACAGGCGGACTGGTGCCTAGAGAAGGCACCGGATAGACTGGACCGTGGAGGCGCACTACAGGTCTCGAGCACTGAGCCTGCCCAACCCTACCTGGCTGAACGCTCCCTGTAGCCAGGCCAGTGCAGCGAGGTGGAATAGCCCGCACTGGGCTGTGCTGGCGAACCGGGGTCACCATGCGTAGGGCTGGTGCCATGTACACCGACCCGAGGAGACGCACTGGAGACCAGATGCGTAGAGCCGGCTTCATGGCACCTGACTCGATGTCCACTCTAGCCAGGCCGATATTAGGTGCTGCTATGTACCGCACCGGGCTATGCCTGCTTACCGGGGACACCGTGCGCATCTCTGCATAACACGGTGCCTGCCCGGTCGCTCTCTCTCCACGGTAAGCACAGGGAGTTGGCTCAGGTCTCCTACCTGGCTTAGACACACTCCCCGTGTGCCCCCCCAATAAATTTTTGGGGCTGCCTCTCTGGCTTCCAGCCGCGCTTTCGTGCAGCCTCCTCATACCACCGCCTCTCCACTTTCGCTGCCTCCAGCTCAGCTTTGGGGCGGCAATACTCACCAGCCTGTACCCAGGGTCCCTTGCCGTCCAGAATTTCCTCCCAAGTCCATTGCTCCACAAAGAGCTGTTCCTTCCTTTCACGCTGCTTGGTCCGGTTGTGGTGGGTTATTCTGTCACATTCGTCGTTTGGATGAAGAGAGGAGGACCAAGGCGCAGCGTGATAAGAATAAGATAAGAACATTCTTCTATTTATTTAACGAAACGAAGAACACTTAAACAAACTATGCAAAACAACAAACGAACGTGAAGCTATATATTAAACAAGTGCAGACACAGGCAACTTACATATAGACAATAACCCACGAAATACCCAACGGAATATGGCTGCCTAAATATGGTTCCCAATCAGAGACAACGATAAACAGCTGCCTCTAATTGAGAACCAATCTAGGCAACCATAGACATACAAACACCTAGACTAGTAAACAACCCATAAACATACAAAACCCCTAGACAAGACAAAACACATACATCCCCCATGTCACACCCTGACCTAACCAAAATAATAAAGAAAACAAAGATAACTAAGGTCAGGGCGTGACATTGATATAGGGGAGACAGATGGATATCTGTGGATTAGGAGGTGAGGGGTGAGGTCAGTTCCCCTTAAGGGAGTAATCAGGGTTGGTATCTGGTTACCTTCTTTCCTGTAGAGCCATAAACTGTAAGGAGGAGTGTCTTAAGTAGGATGCATAAGAACTGTGACGTCTGAAATGTTTTGCTGTCTGATTTCAGCTGTACAGAACCTTTGGGAAGAAAAAACGTGGTTAAAGCTTCTCTAGTATCCGTGGGTTATTTACTCTGAAAAATAAGAACCTAACAATATACAGTACCAGTCTAAAGATTGGACACACCTACTATTCCATGTTTTTTCTTTATTTCTACATTGTAGAATAATAGTGAAGACATCAAAACTACGAAATTACACATATGGAATCATGTAGTAACATGTAGTAATATTTGTTATATTTGAGATTCTTCAGAGTAGCCACCCTTGGCCTTATGACAGCTTTGCACACTCTTGGCATTCTCTCAACCAGCTTCATGAGGTAGTCGCCTGGAATGCATTTCAATTAACAGATGTGCCTTGTTAAAAGTTCAGTTGTGGAATTAATGTGTTTGAACAGATCAGTTGTGTTGTGACAAGGTAGGGGTGGTATACAGAAGATAGAAAAAAACAAGTCCATATTATGGCAAGAACAGCTCAAATAAGAAAATAGAAACGACAGTCCGTCATTACTTTAAGACATGAAGGTCAGTCAATACGGAAAGTTTCCAGAATTTCAAAAACCATCAAGCGCTATGATGAAACTGGCTTTCATGAAGACCGCCACAGGAAAGGAAGACCCAGAGTTACATCTGCTGCAGAGGATAAGTTCACTAGAGTTACCAGCCTCAGAATTTGTAACCCAAATAAATGCTTCACAATGACCAAGTAACAGACACATCTCAACATCAACTGTTCAGAGGAGACTGCATGAATCAGGCCTTCACGGTCGAATTGCTGCAAAGAAACCCCTACTAAAGGAAACCAAAAAGAAGGAGAGACTTGCTTGGGCCAAGAAACAAGAGCAACGGACATTAGACCGGTGGAAATCTGTCCTTTGGTCTGATGAGTTCAAATTTGAGATGTTTGGTTCCAACTGCCGTGTCTTTGTGAGACGCTGAGTAGGTGAATGGAGGATCTCCGCATGTGTGGTTCCCACCGTGAAGCATGGAGGAGGAGGTGTGATGTTGTAGGGGTGCTTTGCTGGTAACACTGTCAGTGATTTATTTAGAATTCAAAGCACACTTATCCAGCATGGCTACCACAACATTCTGCAGCGATACTCCATCCCATCTGGTTTGCGCTTAGTGGGACTATCATTTGTTTTTCAACAGGACAATGACCCAACATACCTCCAGGCTGTGTAAGAGCTATTTGACCAAGAAGGAGAGTGATGGAGTGCTGCATCAGATGACCTGGCCTCCACAATCACCTGACCTCCACCCAATTTAGATGGTTTGGGATGAGTTGAACCACAGAGTGAAGAAAAAGCAGCAAACAAGTGCCCAACATATGTGGGAACTCCTTCAAGACTGTTGGAAAAGCATTCCAGGTGAAGCTGGTTGAGAGAATGCCAAGAGTGTGCAAAGCTGTCATCAAGGCCAAGTATGGCTACTTTGAAGAATCTCAAATATTAAAAATATTTTGATTTGTTTAACACTTTTTTGGTTACTACATGATTACATATGTGTTATTCTACAATATTGAAAATAGTAAAAATAAAGAAAAACCCTTGAATGAGTAGGTGTCCAAACTTTTGACTGGTACTGTACATTACACATTTATGATTGCTTTGATTGGTTTGGAATTATTGGTTTGATGACTTCTATAGCTTGATTTGAAAAGGATCACCATCCTTGTTTATTGTGCTTTGTGTACTGCTGTATCGCTATGTGCGGGTGTATTGGTATGTCTAGTTATGATGGTGAAAGTGTTTCTCTGCTGTCACTGTATCTGGCCTGTCCTTGGGGAGTGTACCTGCCTGCAGGTGTTTCAGGAGGAAGCAAGGTTACAGTGAAGAACCACTGGGTGACCGATCTGTCATCTCTCTGAAGATTGAAACACCTGCTGGGCCTAGGGAGGGAAAAGAGATCTTCAGCCACACGCACAGGCACAAACACAGGCACATGCACACGTGCACACACACACACATACATACCGGTTACCTCTATTGTGATAATCCTCAACACTACAACTTCAGAGATATTCACGCAAGTGAAATGAAACAAAATGGCACCCGAAATACATACATAGTGAGATGATGTAGCATGCTGGGCCTGATGGGGTGGAAGCAGGGCACAGTGGAGGGAGGAAAGTAACCTCTGACCGCAGCCCGAGGCGGGAGGCTGTATTTCAGTCTCTTCGCTCTGTTTCCTCCATCCCTTCTCTCAGCACTTTCTGTCTGTCCATCACTGAAGGGCAGGACCTGACTCTGGAATAGCTTCCCTCCGTGTGCTACCTACTGTCCACAGAGGGTAAAGTGTGTCGTATGATGTATGCACATGCAGCCACACAGACAGGGCCCAAAGCACACCTAAACTACAGGAGCTCACACCTATATCCTCCAGCCTCACAAAACCAATACATTTCCCCTCCAGCCATATGAGCCATGACCTACCAACATCGACCAACAACCAAACAACAACACATCCGTTCAGAGCCACTACCAAGAATCATTGCCACAAAGTCATGCTGTTAATGTAGCTAGATATCAGGGTGAGACTTATGAATCACATGATTCCACAAATAGCTTTGAAGTTATTTACTTAGCACATACACTCCTAGAAAAAGGGTTGTAGCAACTGATAATGTAATAACTGCCAATAAGGTAATAGCTGCTAATAATGTAATAATGTTTGCATTTATAATGTAATAAATACTGATAATGCAATAAATTGCTGAACGCCTAACGTAATAAAGTTTTCTGTATAATGTAATCATTATTACATTATGCATTGATTATTAACCACATTATGAAGTGGGTAAAACCTTTTTCATGAATATTGTAATAAATGTTACCAATAATGTAATAACAACCCCAAAAAACAGATTTATTTTATTTTTATGCATATCAAGTGTCATGCTTCAGCAATACACATACTGACTTTACCAGTAATATCAAGACTTTCAATTGACACAATTAACACCCCAATGCCCACCCACAAACCCTCCCCCAATATAATCAAACAAATGCTTCACCTCCTAAGTTGCTGTTTACTGTTACTGTTAAGAGACAAAAGCCTTTGAAACAATTCAATTGTTATGAAAAATCTATTATTTAATCAAATATGTTTCAACACCTAACAATCACAGTTTTATTCATCAAATTTGGCATTATTTTAACTTGCGCTCAAATCTTTAATGAATGAACAAAAATCTTTAATGAACAAAAATAGTAATCTTATAAAACACTTAACCAAACTTTGTGCCACAATTCTTACAATTAACTAAAACGTTATCCATTTGGGGATTTGGAAAAAACTAAAATGAACTAAAACGTTATCCATTTGGGATTTTAACAATCACTTAATAATCAGGTATTCTATTTTCTTTTCTATCTTTTATTCTTATAGCAGTGTATCAAATAAAATATACTTTTTAATGAACTGGGCTGGAAAAATACAAACATTAAATTATGTGCAAGAAAAAATATCCATTTGGGGTTTTCTGTTCACTTCTTCCAATAGTCCATTACTTTGTATTGACCAAAGGCTATGTGCCTGAACACAATCCAGGCCTTCATCCAAGACTTCATTAGGTTGTCCCACCCAGACATTAGTCTGGTTCCATCTCCACTCTGTAAGGCAAAGTAGCTTGGTCAATCCTGGAATAATGAGTTAAACTCCTGTTGAATATTTTTGTGATCATTATAATTTTGCTTATCACATGACTGCAAGGTGTGTCTTCAAATCAAATTGAGTTTAATTTTCTCTGATGACACTGAATGTTTTCATGGTCAGAATGGAAGTACAATAGTACTTCCATTCTTCCATTCACTACCTGAGCCACTTGTGTGGGTTGTAGACTCCGTCTCATGCTACCACTAGAGTGAGAGCACCGCCAGCATTCAAAAGTGACCAAAACATCAGCCAGGAAGCATAGGAACTGAGAAGTGGTCTGTGGTCACCACCTGCAGAATCACTCCTTTATTGGGGGGTGTCTTACTAATTGCCTATAATTTCCACCTTTTGTCTATTCCATTTGCACAACAGCATGTGAAATTTATTGTCAATCAGTGTTGCTTCCTAAGTGGACAGTTTGATTTCACAGAAGTGTGATTGACTTGGAGTTACATTGTGTTGTTTAAGTGTTCCCTTTATTTTTTTGAGCAGTGTATATAAACAACTTTTCAAAAGCTCATATTCTGAGCTAGCCATTAAAAAAGTTTGGTCCACAGATCTAAGTGAATCTGAACAATCCTTAATTGAAATTTTTGTGTGAAAAATATGACCTTGGCATCCAGTAATCCGAACCATCAACTTATACATGTTAAGTTTGTTCACAGACTGTATTTAATACCAAGGAACTGTTTTACAATGAAATTAGCCCCAACTCCCAACTCTTCACTGTGTCCCCTAAGTCAGGTAGGCACGTTCCTTCATATGTGGGAGTGCCCTGCATTTAAATGCTTCTAGGACACAGTTACAAAATTCATTTCGAAATGCATGAATGTAAATATTCAATGCTTTTCATCTAGTGCCTTCAGAAAGTATTCACACCCCTTTATTTTTTCCACATTTTTGTTGCGTTACAAAATGGGATTAAACTAAATACTCTGTAATGTCAAGTGGAAGAATTTTGTATTTATTTATGGAAAATAAAACACTAATATATCTTAATTAGAATAGTATTCAACCCCATGAGTCAATACATGTTAGAATCACCTTTGGCAGCGATTACACTGAGTCTCTCTGAGTAAGTCTCTAAGTGCTTTGCACACCTGGATTGTACAATATTTGTCCATTATTCAACTTGGTTGTTGATCATTGCTAGACACCCATTTTCAAGTCTTGCAATAGATGTTCAAGCCAATTTAAATCAAAATTGTAATTAGGCCACAGGAACATTCAATGTTGTCTTGTTAAGCAACTCCATAGTACAGTGCATTTGGAAAGTTTTCAGACCCCTTGACATTATCCACATTTTGTTATGTTACATCCTTATACTAAAATTGATTAAATAGTTGTTTCCCCTCATCAATCTACACACAATACCCCATAATGACAAAGCAAAAACAGGTTTTTATAATTTTTTGCAAATGTAATAAAACAAGAAAAACTGAAATATCACATATACAGTTTTCGGACCCTTTACTCAGTACTTTGGTGAAGCACCTTTGGCAACAATTACAGCCTCGAGTCTTCTTGGGTACATCTATATTTGCAGATCTTCTCAAATTCTGTCAGGTTGAATGGGGAGCGTTGCTACACAGCTATTTTCAGGTCTCTCCAGAGATGTTCGATTGGGTTCAAGTTCGGGCTCTGGCTGGGCCACTCAAGGACATTCAGAGACATGTGCCGAAGCCACTCCTGCGTCGTCTTGGCTGTGTGCTTCGGGTCGTTGTCCTGTTGGAAGGTGAATCTTCACCCCCCAGTCTAAGGTCCTGAGCACTCTGCAGCAGGTTTTCATCAAGGATCTCTCTGTACTTTGCTCCGTTCATCTTTCCCTCGATCATGGCTAGTCTAACAGTCCCTGCCACTATAAAACATCCCCACAGCATGATGCTGCCACCACCATGCTTCACTGTAGGGATGGTGCCAGGTTTACTCCAGACGTGATGCTTGGCATTCAGGCCAAAGAGTTCAATCTTGGTTTCATCAGACCAGAGAATCTTGTTTTTCATGGTTTGAGAGTCCTTTACGTGCCTTTTGGCAAACTCCAAGAGGGCTGTCATGTGCCTTTTACTAAGGGGTGGCTTTTGTCTGGCCACTCTACCATAAAAGCCTGATTGGTGGAGTACTGCAGAGATGGTTGTGCTTCTGGAAGGTTATCCCATCTCCACAGAGGAATTCTGGAGCTCTGACCATCGGGTTCTTGGTCACCTCCCTGACCAAGGCCCTTCTCCCCCGATTGCTCAGTTTGGCCAAGCGGCCAGCTCAAGGAAGAGTCTTGGTGGTTCCAAACTTCTTCCATTTAAGAATGATGGATGCCACTGTGTTCTTGGGGACCTTCAGTGCTTCAGAAATGTTTTGGTACCTTTCCCCAGATCTGTGCCACGACACAATCCTGTCTTAAAAGCTCTACGGACAATTCCATCAACCTCATGGCTTGGTTTTTGCTCTGACATGCACTGTCAACTGTGGGACCTTTTCAAATCATGTCCAATCAGTTGAATTTACCACAGGTGGACTCCATTCAAGTATTTTCAAGTCTCATAAAAAAGGGACTGAATACTTACGTAAATAAGGTATTTCTGTTTCTTATTTTTAGTACATTTTCATCTCTAAAAACCTATAACATGATGCAGCCACCACCATGCTTGAAAATATGAAGAGTGGTACTCAGTGATGTGTTGTTTTGGATTTGCCCTAAACATAACACTTTGTTTTCAGGACAAAAAGTTCATTTCTTTGCCACATTTTTTGCAGTGTTACTTTACTGCCTTATTGCAAACAGGATGCATGTTTTGGAATATTTTTATTCTGTAAAGGCTTCCTTCTTTTCACTCTTTCAATTAGGTGACTTTTTTGGAGTAACTACAATGTTGTTGATCCATCCTCAGTTATCTCCTATCACAGCCGTTAAACTCTGTAACTGATTTAAAATCGCTACTGGCCTCATGGTGAAATCCCTGACCGGTTTCCTATCTCTCCATCAACTTAGTTTGGAAGGGCGCCTGTATCTTTGTAGGTACTGGGTGCATTGATACACCATCCAAAGTGTAATTAATATCTGCAACATGCTCAAAGGGATATTCAATGTCTGCTTTTGTTTTTATCCATCTACAAAATAGGTGCCCTTCTTTGCGAACCATTGGATGGTCTTTGTGGTTGCATCTGTACTTGAAATTCACTGCTCGATTGAGGGACCTTACAGATAATTGTATGTGTGGGGTACAGAGATGGGGCAGTCATTTAAAAATCATGTTAAATACTATTATTGCACACAGAGTGAGTCCGTGCTGTATCCAAGCTGTATCACAACCGGTCATGATTGGGAGTCCCATAGGACGGTGCACAATTAGCCCAGCGTTGTCCGGGGTTGGCCGCTGTAGGCCGTCATTGTAAATAAGAATTTGTTCTTAACTGACTTGCCAAGTTAAAGGTTAAATAAAAAATGTAAATAAATGAAATGCAACTTATGTGACTTGTTAAGCACATTTTTATTCTTGAACTTATTGATTTTCATTTTAAATTAATTTGTAAACATTTCTAAAAACATAATTCTACTTTGACATTATGGGGGGATGGTGTGTAGGCCAGTGACACAAAATCTCAACTTAATACATTTTAAATTCAGGATGTAACAACAAAATGTAGAAAAAAAGTCAAGGGGTGGCATGTGAATACTTTCTGTACTATGTTACTTAATGATGATAGCACCTTGAATCTCTCAATTAATCAGACACGTTTACTGCTAGCAGGCAGCACTGCTGCAAAAAAAGATGTTGGCTCTTAGATAGCAATCACCTGACTCTCTCAGAATTCAGCAGTGGATACAGTCCTGGTGGGGGGTGGTTGTATGGAGACATGTTGGATGGTTGGGGGAATGGGATGGGATGGGAGGTTGGGGTGGAGGCTCAATTTTTGTTTCTTTTGCATGCTGGGTTTACTGTTACTTTTTGATTCTCTAATACGATCATAATGATCAATACTTTATATTTATGTACCTTTTTTAAATGTTTTTTATTTTTGAGTGGCAGCCAACATTAAAATGCGAACTGAGTATGAGATTGTATACGTTTCTGTAGCCCCCAAAATAAATAGAGATGTGGTTTAAAAAAATGTATGTATTACATTATTGGCAATGTATTACATTATCAGCATTTATTACATTATAAATGTAAAAGTTATTACATTATTAGCAGTTATTACATTATCAGTTGCTACAAAGGTTTAAAAAAATGTACATGGAACCCAAAATGGTTATACCTGGAACCAAAAGGGTTCTACCTGGAACCAAAAAGGGTTCTTCAATGGGGACAGCCAAAGAACCCTTTTGGATTCGAGATAGCACCTTTTTCTAAGAGTGTACAGTTCCATTCCCTCCCATAACAGATGAGAGGAGATGACAGAAAATGTCCATACGAAAGTCATGAATTGAAAGTGTATTCATTAAAGCATACACTAAGATAGATATCTTTCTTATGATAACATATGATATAGCCTTTGATAATATTATACCTTTCGAGAGTTATTGCGTGTGATGGCGATAAATGGGTTATTATACTATACATTTGATAGACTATGTACATGAAATGTTCAGCTATGTCACATACTAAGAATGGAAGGTAGTAAACCGAGAGAGAGTATGGAGAATCCTCCTATAACCTGCATTTCCACTATTCTAAGATCTTGGTGCTGTAACTCAAACCATTCACACTAATATAACTTAAACTCAAAATGGAAACAGAGTGCCCATTTATCAGACTAGTTATCTTTTCATTTCAGATGTATTCTGGAAGAGAGGAGAGGGGCATACATTCTTAATATGTTCAGTGATGTAGCTAGCTAGTATCCTGTTGGAAACATTTAATGGGGGACCCAGTGAAGATGCTAATAGCTGGCTACTGTGTCTATATTGTGGTTCTTTCCTTAATGCCTCTCAGTCAAAGTGAAGATTCAAGCAGCAGGGAAAGCAATTAAATATCCAGTGGAAAATAAACGTCCCCTCTTGTGACTATTTGCATATCACTTACTTGACTATACTGCAAAGATATATCTCTCTCTTAAAGTACCACTGAAATCTCTCAGATACATGTTGCACTTGCCACCCAATTCCCGAAAGAGGGAATCAATTCTTTTGTTTTTCGAGTTAAGCCATTGTATCAAATCATTGGGTAAAGGTAAAAGCAGTCTTTTTAACACGGTTAGGGAACAATAACTGCTTCTCCGGTGCTATTGTCTGTTACATCTGAATTCCTCCTGTTATTGAGATCTGTGGCTGCTGAAGAGAGGCCAGAGGCAGAGAGAAAGAGCAGTGGTAGGTAGAGAAGGCCATTGTCTGAGCTCCAAACTTCCATTAAAACTTACAGTTGAAATGGATGTCCTCAAGCTTCTCAATAGGAGATTTTGCATATACAAGTAAGTTTAAAATCCTTCATTTAAATGACATTTCTTATGAAAGGAATCATCATATCCTGGAGTGATTCACTTCTGTCATGAAGAAGAAGAAGTCAGTAACATGAGGCTCTGGGTTTGTACTGAGGACGTGAGATGAGAAAGTGCAATAGTGCCCCCTGTGTGTATTCTGCGGTACTGCTTCATGCATCGTCAATATGACTCAATGGTGGTTTATGATTAATGCAATACCCTTACTATTTATGCAATATCCACTGAGGAATACATATGTACTGTGGGAGAGAGAGCACTACAGGCCTATCTGGGCATTGTCTCTGTTCTGTGACCTTGTCTGTGATAAGATAGTTAGTCTGGCCCCAATATGACTACAGCAAGCTGGACTTGCCTACTCCAATATTCTAAGAGTCTGTGTGTAAACTGTGTACCATCTGGCCAGTAAGACTAGTGGGTAATTGGGCATCCAGCAGCAACACAATGTATCACTTTGACTTCAAGTGTGGTCTCCATGGGCAAACCTCAACTCACAACCCCTTACTAGTTCACCTGTGACAGCTTGGATAGATAGACACAGTTCAGTGTTGTTCATCTGTAATAGACATAACCTGAAGTGCACACTGAAACATAAGCCTCTAGGGTAAAGTCCTATTCCTCTAATAAGCAGCAACAGCATTGCTTTCTGTAAACATGTCAGCAGCATGGGTGCTTGGTGTAGAGGTTGTGACAACACTGCTGGAGGTAATGTTATACGTCCGTGAAGATGCTCAGTGGGGGGGGCCTACCTCTTGGTATATTTGCACCAACAGACACCGCAGTGAGAACATGCATGTTTAGTATTTGTATGTGATCGCTGCGGAAATTGAACCCATAACCTTTGGCATTACTAACACCACCATCTTACCAACTAACCACACAGGACCATGATGGTCGAGGTTTACATGGTGCTGGGCTTTAGTGTGAGAATGACAGAATGGAGATGGAATGTGTTTCAAGCTGCTGCTAACCTCTCTAACCTCTCTCCCTTGGTGACCCTGATGCCCCCCTGCTTCGCTACCAGACAGGGGTAAATTGATTCACAACAGCCTAAGAGGTGTCATTATAGATTACCATCGATGTTGAACAGCTCATGTTGTTGATGTTAACTTGTATCCCCTTGGTGGTTCTACTGTCTCAGAGGTTGAGGCTATTTTCTGACGGCAGACTCAACGAGGTAGAACCTGACATAGCACCTGTCATACCAGGAGACAATTGTGGCATACTTAAGGGGCGATCAGCCTTACACTTTTGGCAGTTGATAGTACCCTCTTATAACCCTCTTATGACAGGTTATAATCCTTTTAAAACCCTGTTATGAAGCCTGCCATGCTTCATATCCCCCCATAAATTGTGTATCATCATCATAGCTATAGCTTTGACTGACACACACATAGTGCCCGCCTACAGAGATCAACCACAATATTTTCTATGTATAGAATCACTATGCAGTAATGAGTTTTGCATCCACATGATTGAGAGTGGAACAGTTGGTGCGACAAATAATATTTTGTACAGACAAGATGTCATCCCTTCCTCTGGCAGTGTGTGTAAAAGCAAATTAAAGGATAAAGAAAAGCTCATCACTATAGGTCTTATCATGCTTGAGAGTTCTTACAGCGAGACACGCCAGCATCCCAGAAACAGGACTGACATACTCTCATTTAAGTCAGGTCCTGCGCCACTGCTTGAATGTCATTCAGCTCTTGGTTCTGTTTCAGCCCAGCATTTGGTCGGTCAGTGGGAGATAGTGTACAAAATAGCACCGGGATTCAAGCATTTAAATATTTAATCATTGTATTTCTCTCCGTTGCCCAATATGTTTCTGAAATAACATGTTTAAAACATGATTTTTTATAAATTGACACAGTAATTTATTGATATCAGGCTGTGCACCGAGGAGACCTATTTGTGTAACTATTCCCGCTGAGCCACTCTCTCATAACCAAAACATTAAATACAGATGAATATTAGGACCTGCCAAGATAATACAGTTAATATATGTCTATATTATAAACAGAATGTCTATAAACCCACCATTATGCCATTGAATGTATTATATATTATATATTTTTGACTAATAATATAAATGTTTATCCTGAGATATACCCACTAGTCTACCCTATCTGCCCCACAGACGAGAGGGGAAAACACACATTAAAAAACAGAGGAGGACAGCAAAGAGGACAGCAAAGTCTAACTCCACTTCCCCTGGGACATGCATTCACTCTGTTTAGTTGGTTGGTTGATAAGTTGGACGTCTGTGTGATTGCTCCTTTGCTATACTGTAAGAGTGATTTCTAGTCTGATATACAGTCAGATATGTGCTGTATCATTGTGTCTAGTCCTTCGAAGACTCTGCATCACCTGAGACGTGTATTCAATCTGTTATAGGTTAGTTGATAAGTTGTTTGTTTAATCGTTCATTTTCTACCCACAAAAGTGATCAGATAATACAGGGACAGTAGGTGCGTTAGGTCCATTTGGAGTAATTTAATCACCTGAGACATGTATCCAATCTGTTATGTTGGTTGATGAGTTGTCTGTTTAATTGTTCATTTTCTACCCATGCAGTAAGAGTGATTACCAGTATGATACAGGTGCTCAGAGTGTGTTCTTCCAGGATAAGATGGATGTCTGGTCCATTTTGAGAACAGTTCATTTTTCATCTGCATATGATGCGACTATTCTGACTGTCCATCCATGCGTAATCCTCCTCACACACAAATAAATAACTTCCTACTTTGACAGGAAAACATTTGATGTGTCTTTGATGAAAAAGTAAAAAGTCAAATTTAGTTGTTATAAAAGGCATGGGTATGGTATGGGCCCTGATCAAAAGTAGTGCACTACATAGGGATTAGGGTGCCATTAGGGATGCATCCTGAGTATGGCACAGGAAATTACATGTTCCTCCTCTCCCTCATTACAGCGTCAGCGACATCAGACGTAGGAAACCTGAATGTGTATCACGCTGCTAGCTTAATTACCCATCTTAATTAATGTGTCCTTTACTCTAAAGACATCTGGGCCAGAGTGACACTGAAATGAGAACTGTAAATTAAAATGCTGCTGCTATTCTATTCTCACCTAGCAAGGCTGTGGTGGGAAAGGACATTGGAGTGAAGTGTGGCCATGATATTTTATTCTGCATCATTATGATGAGTGATGCACACTGGACACTTTGACTAGATTGGTTTGAAATTAGAAGATTGTATTCAGCATGTAAATGCTGGGACCTCCCGAGTTGCGCAGCGGTCTAAAGCACTGTATCGCAGTGCTAGAGGGATCACTACAGACCCGGGTTCGATCCCGGGCTGTATCACAACCGGCCGTGATCAGGAGTTCCATAGTGCGGCGTACAATTGGCCCAGCGTCGTCCGTGTTAGGGGAGGGTTTGGCCGGGGGGCTTTACTTGGCTCATCGCGCTCTAGCGACTCCTTGTGGTGGGCCATGCGCCTGCAGGCTGACCTCAGTCGTCAGTTGAACCGTGTTTCCTCCGACCTTTTGGCAGGTGTTAAGAAGCGTGGTTTGGCAGGTCATGTTTCGGAGGACGCATGACTCGACATTCGCCTCCCGAGACCATTGGGGAGAAAAAGGGGGTAAAAATATTAAATAATAAAGATAGAATGGATATAGGAAGATGTACTGTCATGATCAGTGGAATGACATGATTTTGACCTTATTGTCTGTAGGAACATGTCAAATTATATTTTCTTTCTTTTGTCAGGTCATAGGCCTGAAAGAAGAACTGTTCCTCCCTACCGTTAGGCTAAGCTCAAACGCTACATCCCAAACCGAGTACTCCGTTCTGCCACCTCTGATGTCTTGGCCCTCCCACCCAGCGTACTCCGTTCTGCCACCTCTGATGTCTTGGCCCTCCCACCCAGCTTCCCCCTCAAGCTAGGACACTGACTTTGCTGATAGCTACTTTATTGAGGAAAAATGTACTTACTATGACTGAGATATGTGGCTGTCCCACCTAGCAGTGGCGAACCCCCCCTTCAGCGCCCCCCACCACCATTCTGCACTAACTGTAATTTTTATTCAGACATTTAGAACACAGACAAATAATCATAACATTTAAAATTATATAAATATAAAAATATATTACAAAAATAAGACTCATAAATATCAAACAGAAGTACCAAAGACAAATAGAAACAAATGTGTTGATTTGGCACTCGAGCATCAATACATTACCCATCGCCCAACACTGTCAACCAAGAGTCAAGACTAAACCAACATGTTCCATCTCGGACTTCTGAGTGGGAGACCTTCCTAGGCAGTAGCCTGCCTAGCTCACAAACTAGAATCAGGGCGCCCACTCCGACAAGGTTAATTGACCCACAGTCCCACGCAGTGACATGATATCATTGACGTGACGTGCAAATGAGTGATAGAAAACCGATCGCGCAAATGTCACCATTCCAATTTTTTTGGTGCGGGCGCCCTGTGCCGCCTATACCTAAATCTGTCACCTAGCTATCTTAAGATAAATGCAGTGACTATGTCGCTCTGGATAAGAGTGTCTGCTAAATGACTAAAATGTTAAATGTAAATGGGTATGCATGGGGCTAATGTACGCCACACACTACACAGAGGCCTGGCAGTGGTAACAGATGAATAACTCCAATGCACTGGTTTCTTCCCATCCTCAGTAGGACCATATGCCTGTGATAGTGGAGAGCATGGCAGTATGTGAAGGGAGACATTTGAGAAAGATTATACGACAATGAATGGTTGCAGAGCTCTGACAGCATCCATGGTAATATGCCAACCAATCTAAACTTGTAAAGTGATGAAATATGTGCTTTGTTAGCTTGCCTCTTTACTTTGGTGTGTGTGCTCGTGTGTGTGCAGTGTTTGGTAGGTTACTTTCTAAATGTAATCCGTTACAGTTACCTGTCCAAAATGTTGGATTACCCAAACTCAGTAACGTAATCCGATTACTTTCCCTTAAAGAGGTGTAGGTTAACGTTTGTCATGAATCTTATTCTGGAGGCAGCTCTGCAGAGTGGGCACTGCCACAGTGGGCACTGCCACAAAGTCATAAAACCCTAACCTGCTAACCCTCAGAAATTTTTACAATACAGACAATTTTGACTTTGCAGCTGGCCCATCAAGCAGAAATCGCTGAGTTCTGCATCAAGGACAAAACTCATCCCAATAGACATCAACCTGGTTAAGAGGCATTAGAAGACAAAAAATGTATATACCAATTGAGGGACATATTGCAGGATAAATCAATGTTACATAGCTGACCATAAATGGATGTTGCATTTTAATTTATGGGTTGGTTATGTAGGCTTCTTCTAACCCATTACGTTCTACTACAGATAATATGATTAGATTAATCTTTACATAAAAATAAAAATGTCCGATTTCCAGTCATCCCAATTAATTTAATAACCCTTGATCTTCAAGAATAGGACTTGGAAATATAGATTAGCCAAATTGTTTTACCTGAGCATAACCTAACAACTAAGGACTTACTTGCCTACTCTGTTGTTTATGATTTTGTTGACATGGAGGACTGATTGGGCTCATTGCTTCGAGTTGAGAAATAAATGCAGCTCTCGGAATGGCATGCTTTGAGCACTACCGAAAAGTGCTATTTGCATTTGAATAATGAATGCCATTATGCTACATTTGCTATAGGCCTTTTGTTTACATTTTGGTTGATGACACTTTGATATCTTGATAATAGCTGTTTAAGTATCAAAAGTGATCGAGTGTGAGCATGTGTCCCTTAGGCCTATGGGCTTTTTGGTTTTATAAGCACAAATTAGATTGAGCAATAAAATCCCCTCTTGTGGACTCTTAAATTAAACTTGTTTTTGACCATATGGAGCACAATACCACGGGGGAGTTTAGAAGGTAGGAACTCGGTCAAACTTTTATTCCATAGGCTGGGATCCACACTATGCAGCTGTTGCAAGAGCGTATTTTTCACTGGCTGTCCGCTGGGGTGTATTCATTATGCTGGTTCTGTTGCAAAACATTTCATAGAGGGGAATTTCACTCTGTGGGAATCTGGGCTTGTTTTCATCATGTCTGAGGCATTTCTAGGTCAGTGAGATGTGCTTCACATGTAATTGCCCAGGAGGAAGGCAAGTCTGGGCTTCGTACACTGAATGATACACCCTATGATGGCTTCCGGTCACAGGAGGTTGGTGGCACCTTAATTGGGGAGGACGGGCTCGAGGTAATGGCTGGAGCGGAATAAATGGAATGGTAGCAAATACATCAAACACAAGCCAGTGTATTGATAGGGAGGGGCGAGATCTGAAAATAAATGTAGTCCTACTTTGTGGCATTCCGTGAAGGCTCTATGTTATACTGATCGCACTATATGTAGATATGAATTTCCTTGTTCGATAGAGCCACTGGACATCTTTCAGCGATTCATTGCTAAATATATAAGCTGACACATTTTTTCCAGTCTCTGAAAACCTAGAACTTGTTTGGGCTGGTGCTTCGTGCTCTGGACACTAACATAATCCTTTGGGCAAAACTGAAAGAACTGACCAGACCGCACTGGGTTAAAGTGATTGATATCATCAACACGAATTCAACAATGGAGCATTTTCTATGTTCTATTAGCTATATGGTGACATTCAAACAGAATATAGTGAAGCGAATTCAAAACAAAGAGTTGGATTTAGCTAGAAGCTCAGCTACAGCCAATGCCAGCACCAAGAGGGCAGATGACAAATACGGTGGCTGGCTAAGTAAGTTATTTTTCCTGCAAGCCACCTTGCTATCTAACTTTAGTTCATCTACTGAAACCCATATTGTGAATTCCTGGTTAACACACTACTTTCTGTTTGCTAATTTAAGTAGCTAGGTAGCTAGATAATCTAGCTAAATTAGCTAAACAACTACAGGTAGCCATATCTATGACTATAAATAGAAGAGGTTTTATAATAGGAGATCTATTATATCTCCATTATAAAACCTCTTCTTTTGTCATAGATATGGCTACATCTAACCACCTGTAACCCCATAACACAAACACTATCCAATCCATGTTTATGTCACGCTTAGTGTAAATGTAGTTATCTTAGCTATCACATTCATCATTGCTACCAACCAGTGGCGACTCATCATTCAGGGCCTGTTTTGCATATTATTTTGGCATTAATATGTGTCACATTTTAGTTTGCAAACAATGTAAAAAAAAATATCATCGAGTTAATAAAGCTGCATCCAAACTTGGTCTCTTTTTTGCTTTCTTTAAGGCAGCTCCAAAATGCAGGTGTTTCAGGCTAGCTCAGAGCGTAGGGGTTGGTAATGTTCTCTAGTTGTGCCGTGATTGGCTCAGTGTTCTGTCACTCATGGGGACACTACGTCACTGCAAAATCTAAGGGTAGAGCTCGAAAACTCAAGCCCCTTGGGTGCTGGCATAGAGTTACATTAGAAGTGCCCATCCAAGAAGGCTCTGTCATTGACCACAGATAAAATTATGTAAAATCACATTAAATCTACAGTAGCTTTGATTGGACTGATCATACCAACATCATACTTTCTAAATCTTAGCTAGCAAACTGGCAGTCATCATCATGAATCAAGTCGACAATCTAATGGCAAATTATTTTCAATCCTTGTCATATGAAGAGAAATAATGAAGAGAAATTATAGATAAAACGTATCGTGCTCATCAGCCATTGGACATAAACATTACACAACAAGTTGGAAATCGCAAATTCAACAATGAG
This sequence comes from Salvelinus namaycush, assembly GCF_016432855.1. Taxonomy (NCBI): domain Eukaryota; kingdom Metazoa; phylum Chordata; class Actinopteri; order Salmoniformes; family Salmonidae; genus Salvelinus; species Salvelinus namaycush. The sequence continues at coordinate 16,641,469 of NC_052334.1, forward strand.
TGGTTTGGAAGGAATCAGTGGCTAACTGCAAGCATTGCAAAGCCATCACTAGCCTGCTACTCAGTGGAGTTGGTGTGTGGTCCCAAATCTGGGTTTAAGGGTCTCTTTTCCAAGTTTAAAAGGACAAACATTCAACATTGGCCATGCTGTCAATCCAGCATTATTTCTGCCATGCTCAAAACAACTGGAAAGTCAGAACTGGGAAATATGACGACAGTGCGTTCAAGACAACTGGGAACTCTGGGGGGGAAAAACTAGCTCCGACTGGGGAAAATATGTTTTTGACGGTCATCCAACTCGGAATTGCAAGTCAGGAACTTGGGCCTCGTATTTTACTTTTTTTTTGACAAAATGATCAACAACTTACATCCCTACATCAAACATGTCTAACAAAACAAAAGTATAAACAAGAAAATACATATACATATATATACACATACAGTACCAGTCAAAAGTTTGGACACACTTACTCATCCAAGGGTTTTTCTCTATTTTTACTATTTTCTGCATTGTATAATCATGTAGTAACACAAAAAAGTGTTAAACAAATCAAAATATATTCGATTTTAGATTCTTCAAAGTAGACACCCTTTGCCTTGATGGCAGCTTTGCACACTCTTGGCATTCTCTCAACCAGCTTCACTTGGAATGCTTTTCCGACAGTCTTGAAGGAGTTCCCACATATGCTGAGTACTTATTGGCTGCTTTTCCTTCACTCTGCGGACCAACTCATGCCAAACCATCTCATTTGGTTTGAGGTCGGGTGATTGTGGAGGCTAGGTCATCTGATGCAGCACTCCATCACTCTCCTTCTTGGTCAAATAGCCTTTACACAGCCTGGAGGTGTGTTGGGTCATTGTCCTGTTGAATAACAAATGATAGTCCCACTAAGCGCAAACCAGATGGGAGGGCGTATCGCTGCAGAATGCTGTGGTAGCCATGCTGGTTAAGTGTGCCTTGAATTCTAAATAAATGACAGACAGTGTCACCAGCAAAGTACCCCCAAACCATCCCACCACCTCCTCCATGCTTCACGGAGATCATCCGTTCACCTACTCTGTGTCTCACAAAGACATGGCCAAAGACACTCATCAGACCAAAGGACAGATTTCCACCAGGATAATGTCCATTGCTCGTGTTTCTTGGCCCAAGCAAGTCTCTTCTTCTTATTGGTGTCCTTTAGTAGTGGTTTCTTTGCAGCAATTTGACCATGAAGGCCTGATTCACGCAGTCTCCTCTGAACAGTTGATGTTGAGATGTCTGTTACTTGAACCCTGTGAAACATTTATTTGGGCTGCAATTTCTGAGGCTGGTAAATCTAATGATCTTATCCTCTGCAGCAGAGATAACTCTGGGTCTTCCTTTCCTGTGGTGGTCATCATGAGAGCCAGATTCATCATAGCGCTTGATGGTTTTTGCGACTGCACTTGTTCTGCTTTGACTGACCTTCATGTCTTAAAGTAATGATGGACTGTCGTTTCTCTTTGCTTATTTGAGCTGTTTTTGCAATAATATGGACTTGTTCTTTTATCAAATAGGGCTATCTCCTGTATACCAACCCTACCTTGTCCCAAAACAACTGATTGGCTCAAACGCATTCAGAAGGAAAGAAATTTCCCTATTTAACTTTTATCAAGGCACACCTTTTAATTGAAATGCATTCCAGGTGACTCCCTCATGAAGCTGGTTGAGAGAATGCCAAGAGTGTGCAAAGCTGTCATCAAGGCAAAGGGTGGCTACTTTGACGAATCTCAAAAATATTTTGATTTGTTTAACACTTTTTTGGTTACTACATGATTCCATTTTTGTTATTTCATCATACAATGTAGAAAATAGTAAAAATACAGAAAAACCCTTGAATGAGTAGGTGTGTCCAAACTTTTGACTGGTACTGTATATAAATAAAACAAAAAAAATATTTACAAAGTAATTGTAAAACATTTTAAAATTCTTGCGCAATTGTATTCACTCAAAAAATTATAATGATTCAGGAAGATATTATTATTCACTGTGTATAATGTCTTAACAAGATTATTAAATTCAATCAAAAATATTTGTAATTTTGGTATAGAACTCTGAAAGTTTCTGGCAACAATAATAAAGTATAAAGTATTTGGCAACAAGAATAAAAAAATACACAATCATTTCAATGGTCTTGTTATTATTACAATAGTAACATATTAATATCCTTCATATAAAAAAACATGGGTAGTGTTCAAAAAGGTAAATAAGTATTCTGCAAGGTTTTTCCAAAAATCTATAATAGAACAAGTGAGTCAGATTGTAGAAAACAAAGATATCAACAAATTGACAGCATAAAATTACATGGATATACAGTATCTTTTGTAGAATCTTAAAGTGCACTTCCTTCAATGTATTATGTATGCAATATTTGTAAGGCATCAACCAAGCTTTTTTCCAGACAATGTCAGGAATAAGCATGTTCCAGAAAAAAATTGGTTCCGTGAATGGAAAATGTGTCTTATGTATTTATTACAACAAGATTTTTCAAGTAAGCCCATGCCTTCCAAGTTGGGTTCTGGACAAGCTCTGTGATCATCACCAAAGCTAAGATGAGTTTTCATTAGTGTAGTTAGACCAGTGGGAAAGGCTTTGATCACAGAAATAAAGTTATTGGAAACTCATTAAATGTTATAAATTGTTCATATGAAAGAATATTACCACTGTTGTCGAAAACATCAAGAACAAAGTCAATATTCCTCTCATGCCAGCTAGGGTAAAACAATTACTTATTCCTTACAATTATGTCTGAATTATTGCACAAAAGCTTTATGTGGGGAAAAGTTGTGCAGGAAACATATTTTCCAGGACATTAAAGCCTGTTGGTGAAACCTAGCCAATTTAGCAGGTAATCTTTCAAGAATATAATTACATTTCAGTAAAAATTGAAGACCTAACTTATTAAACACAATGTTTGGAATTAAATACCAATTGATCTTGAAAGTGTTATTTACATCAACAAAATCCAACACTTCCAGGCCTCCGTCAGATATTTTATTTGAGAGGACTGACTTTATAAGGTTGTGAGAATAATTTTTCCAGATGAAGTCAAGAAAGGTCTTGTGGATCTCTTTACAGATAGAGGGATTTACAAATAAAGATAATGAGGGGTACACAAAGCGACAGTCCCTCTGCCTTGGACAGAAGCACTCTCCCAAGTATAGATAGATCCATTTGTAGCAAATTATTAAATATATTCTTGGTTTTCTTAATGTTAGGAGAGAAATTCATATGCTGTCTGACTAAGTGTTTTTTTGATAGATGTATTACTATTAACACAGTCCTTTACAGGAATATTTTACATTTCTTTATCATCAGAGTCATATAAGCATAAGATTTCACATTTAGAAATGTTCCTTTTTAATCCAGATGCAATAGAGAATGCAGTGATAGCATTAAGGGCATGGGCGACCTGGTCTTTGTTTTTTAAAGAGTAGTATCGTCAGCCAGTTGGGAAATTTAGATTTCTCTGTTAAAAATGGATAAGCCATGCAGATTTGCATTATTCAGAATATCTAAGGTTTGAAGTTTCACTACCAAAATGAATAAAAAGTGCATAATTGGGCATCCCTGTCGTACACTTCTGTTGATACTGAATATTTTGGATGTATTAAGGTTTACTGTCACAGAACTATTTATATCTTTGTAAAACATGCGAATGACTTTGATAAAAATGTTCACAGAAACCAAAAAGTTTAAGAGACCGAAAGAGAAATTCAGGTTCAATTGTGTCAAAGGCTTTACAGAAGTCCCAAAATAAAACAATTGTGTCAAAGGCTTTACAGAAGTCCCAAAATAAAACAATTGTGTCAAAGGCTTTACAGAAGTCCCAAAATAAAACAATTGTGTCAAAGGCTTTACAGAAGTCCCAAAATAAAACAATTGTGTCAAAGGCTTTACAGAAGTCCCAAAATAAAACAATTGCATCTGAATAATCTAAAAGGTCCAAGACTAAACGAATGTTGGAATTTATGTGACGGCCCTTCATTAATCCTGTTTGAGTCTAATTTATGATGGCATCTATTCCTTTCTTTAATATTTTGGCATAAACCAGAGCAATCAATTTGTAATCCATATTTAATAAAGTAATTGGTCTCCAATTATCAGGCTTCAGAATCAGTGAAATAAGGCCCTGTTTCATAGAGGAGACCATTTCACCATGTTCAATGCAATCTTGAAACATATTAAAAATAGCATATTCTAGTAACTCCCAAAACTGTCTATAGAATTCAACTGACAGGCCATATGGGCCAGGGGATTTCCCTTTTTTCATTGAATTCAGAGCCACTCTAATTTCTTCGATTGACACAGGTGAATTGCAAACTGAGTGGAAATTGTCCTCAATTACAGGGACATAATTCTGAATGTGGCAAATGTAGCTTTCACAACCATCTTCCTGAAATTGTGAGTTGTAAAGGTTTTCATAAAAGGAATTGACAAATGTTGATATTGTAATGGGATCTTTGCATAATACATCATTCATTTTGAGTGCCGTTATAGATTTTCTTTTGTAGTTTCTCTTTTCAAGTGCAAAGAAATAACTGGTGTCTTTCTCCTTCTTCAATCCATTTTGCTATTGATCTGACAAAGGCACCCTTTGCCAGATCTGTGTAAAACTGTTCTAATTCTAGTTTAAGTTTCTAAAGAAAGATAATCTGTCTTGTTCATCCAATCTTTTTCTCTAAGGTGCTTCAGCTCTTTGCCACATTTACTGGCTACAACTCTGACTTAATATTTGAAGAATTTCCAACTACTTCCATGACCCAAGATCTTTTGTTGCAAAAATGTCTTTGGCTAACGATTTGACGTTTCCAATGAAAATAGGATATTTAAGAAGTGTGTTGTTTAATTTCCAATATCCTTGAATACCTTTCGATTTTTAGCAGCTTGTGAATTAATGGATATCGAATGATGATCAGAAAAGGGATCCAACTGATGATCTACATCTATAACAAATTGCAACAAAATGGGGGAAATTAGGAATGGATTAAGTTTTGATGGTCAAGATATAACCCTTTGCATCCGGATTGAAATAACGCCAGGCATCATCAACAGAGAGATCATTGATTAATGTTGTGATGATATTTCTATTTTGAGAGGAAATAGATAAACAGAGTCAGCAAGTGTTTCGTTAAAATCCCCTGAGAGAATTATTATTAGTATTTGTTGCATAAATCCTGTAATTTTCTGGTAAATTGGACAAAAGGGTCTTATTTGGAGCATGTGAGTTATGTCCATACACATTACAGATGATGTTGATGTTGTCAAGTTGATGTTGTCAAGTTTAACAGTTACAATGACCCATCTCCCATACTGTGCAGATGTGGATTCTAGAATGTCACCTTTAAACTTGTGGATAAGCGTCAAAACACCAGCAGAATGGTTTAATCCATGATTGAGATAGGCCATGTCTCCCCACTGTGACTTCCAAAATGTCAAGTCACTTTCACACAAATTAGTTTCCAGGAGGACAAAATCTGCGTTACTGCGTTAACAATATACAAATAAGGCTTTCTTTTTGGTAAGATCTCTCAAAACCGTAGCATTCAGCGAGTTGTAATCAAACTCCTGCATGAAAAAGAAAGACACAAACTAGACAGATGTAGTAATGTGAACAATAAAACAAACGGTAAATCTTGAGATGGTTACTCCGACAGAAAACTACGCTCAGCTGAGGTAGCGGTGGTTAACAGTATAACAAATCCTTTCTTTTCTTTTTTTGGTTGGCAAGTGTTCATAAATTGTAGTTCGAACGACACATTTACTCGTGGCAGTACAGTAAACCTACTCTTGGCAGTACTCACAGTTCAAGTGTGGTTCATGTAATGTCACCAGAGTTAACCAGTAATCTTTCATCCTTCTTTCTTCCCTTGAACCCAGCCTTCTTTACCTCTTGTCGAGCCTTCTTTATAAGTGGCCACAGTTCCTCCCTGGCAGTCTGATCCTGCGGTATCAGAGCCTCTGATGCGGAGCTTCTCATCCAGAAATGTATTCCCGTTGGCCCGTTGGCCATTTTCCAGATGATGTCCCTGTAGTGGCGCATAATGAAGCACAGTGTTACGTGGGTGTACTGGATGCGAAGTCAGGTGCAGGAGAGCAGAGTATAGTAACAAGCGCACTTTAATAACGTTCCACATATAAAGCACTAAAAACATACAATGTGCTCAAAAACCGGAACATAGAAAATAAAGCGCGTAACTAAACCACATAAAATACAAACAATTACACACAAAGACATGATGTGAAACAGAGGGCTAAATACATGTAGATGATTAAGGGGAATGAAAACCAGGTGTGTATGGAACAAGACAAGACATATGAAAAAGGGAGCGGCGATGGCTAGAAAGCCGGTGACGTCGATCGCAGAACGCCACCCGAACAAGGAGAGGAGCCGACTTCGGCGGAAGTTGTGACACACAGGATGACATTGCGAGGGGTCCATCAGATCTTCATTTCCCAAGTCGATGTACCACGTCGATAACGTCTCTTAGCTTGTCTTTGATGCACGGAGCCACCTTTCCCAGGATATTGATGACGGCTTCCCTAATGTCCTCTCCCTCTACCTCTCTTACACCTTGGATTTTCAGATTCCACCTTTGAGAGTACCGTTGAAGTTCAGCTACATTCTCACAAAGCTCAATATTTTGGGATTGCAGTTTCTTCAGCTCGTTCTCTAGGAACATTATATTTTCCTTGTTCTCACTCACAACCGTGTGAAGCTGACGGACAGTCTCTGACAAATTATCGATCTGTTTCTTCCGTTGCCCGCTCTATGATGGACACTTTGGAGAACGTGGCGTCTTGTTTAGTAGTCAGGTGCTGGATTGCAGAGAGAAGTTCAGACATGGAAATGTCCTCTTTCACACAAGAGGTTGCAAGGATCTCGTCCTGGTCCGTCTTGTTCTTTCTGTTGCTTGAGCTTGCGGCATCTTGTTTATCCATGCTGCTCTGGCTCTTGTCATAGCTAGCTAGCATGCCTGCTGTCTTCTGTGAGGCTTGGATATTCCGTTTTCTATTGTCTTTCTGTCGTGTTCTTCCCATTCAACTTGACAAAAACGAACTCTAAACTTGCCAACTGTAGCTTAAACAAGTTATTGTTAGTATTAGCTTTCAATGTAGCAAGAAACTAGACTGTTAACCACCTAACCCGCAAAGTTAATTGGACAAGCGAGAAAACACTCCCTCACACAGCGACACCATCTTGGCCTCCTCGGGCCTCTTTCACGAGGTCCAACCTGAAGATCACTGACGTCATCATGATTAAACCTTCTTTTTTTCCCAAGTTCCCAGTTGTCTTGAAAGCACCGTAAATCCAGAGAATGCCAGACTTTGGCCATGAATGACCGCCGCGCCACCTTCCTGTTCAAGTGAGCACAACAAGGTGATTCCAAAATCGTCTTGTGTGCTGCTGCATAAATTTTGTAATATGCCAGTGAGATATGTATACTGTAGCTAAGAATGTATTAAATGTATGTTGTGATGCCTGTTTTAGAAAAGTGTACATTAATCATCGAATATTGTCCGCTTAATGCCCCCTTTATTTATCCTACGGTTCTGACTTGGTGTACAGGGAAAATACTGTAAGAACGGCCCATATTCTGAATTCTGTCGCTGTACATTTCAGAAGTGCTGAACAAACAGTTATATTGACTACGTCCGTCCTAACTCGCTCATTAATGTCTCAATCGGAATTACAGATTCCCTCTTATCCGCTTGTCGTCTACTTATGCCATAGTTTGTACATCTCAATTGTCAGTAGAAACCACATTTGTTTAAGAAAGTCAGCCATATCAGCATATTTTCTTAAAGGCATTAACTGAGTCTGAATGAACTGTTTCGCTGATAGCCAGGTGTAGCAGAGGTCAGGTGTTGGGACTCTGCTGATGAGACAGCTTTATGTAGAAAAAAACTATGGTATCACATCACTTCTCCGCTGTCGTCGAAATGGATTCCACATCAAGTCAGCCTGAAAATCCCTCTGATAATCTTTGGTCACCATAAGCATCATTTTTGATAGCCACAAGTCACTGGCAGCATCGGGGTAAATCTGTGGTAGGTAGAATGGTGAAATAACAAATGTTCATGCTTATTTGTAATTAGCACAGCCAGTCACAGAACATCACACGGGCATGACAACAAACGTTAGTGAAAAACAAACATTTTCAAAAAAATCGTGCCCACAGAAGTTCTGAGATTACTGTGTTGTTCGTTCGAAGTAAACAACGCCATTATCCAAGTTTGTGGGCAGGCCCCATCTACCTAGCAGGGCGGTGTCTGCATTCACTATGAATGCTGGACTTTGTGGTTCACTATGAGCAGCTGAATACAAAGGAAGTCGAAACTTCCCTATTCTACCAGTGAAATGAAAATGCACTCGTTCTAGCTCGTGGTTTGGATAATTTTGATGTTTATGACAAAAACAATGTTGTTAATGCTGTATACTGTAGTAATGACTATATTTCGTGGCACAGCCAGGGTAAAATTTCCCTTTAAACGTAAGCAATCTGAATAAATCTGTGGGGGACCTACCTGAATTTGCTGTTATCCCTTTGGTTCTTAAATTGTAAATGGTTTCCGTAACTAATACACCCTTGGCCAGAAAAACAATGATTGATAGTCAGCCTAAACTTATTAAATCTGACCATTACTGGTTTAAAATACACATAGACCTACATTTGTGACCAGCCATCCACAACAACTACAATCAGTAAGGCGCAAATAGCTAAATGAGAGAGCAGCAGTGTGATTCACATCAATGCGCTGTAGCCTAGATATCAATAATCAACTTGGACTCTGGAGTAGATGTGACATTGGAAATTCAGGACACTCCAATTAGTATGATATGTTACGTTTCGTGTGGTACGTATTTGTGGATGTCCATCATCCATTTCATATGATATGTTACAAATTACCGTTCATATATGTTACGAATTGCAATTCGTACAATATGTTATAAATTGCAATTCGTACAACATGTTACGAATTTGCTAAACTTATTATATTTTATGAATTCCAATTTGTTGCGGCTAACTTTGGCTAGGTGGCTAACATTAGCTATGCTAGGGGTTAGAGTTATTGGTTAAGGTTAGGAGTTAGGTTAAAGGGTTAAGATGAAAGGTCCTCTGTTTGGTGGACCTGCGTGGTTTTGGTACCGGTTCCGACCGACGTTTTCACTAATAAATCAATCTGTGGACACTGTAGATCAAAATGGCTTGCATTGAGCGATAGCCCTGGTTCCCACGGACACAGCAGTATATTTTCTGAGCATGTGTGATGTAGGATGCTTGTTCGTTTTGTTTGGTGAGTTTCTATTCATTAAAAGATGTGGAACTCTACGCACACTGCGCCTTGGTTAAATCATTATGACGATCGTGACAGAAGATCCCACCAAAAACGGACCAAGCAGCGTGGCCAGGAGGAGTGAACATGGGAGGACATCCTGGATGGAGAAGGACCCTGGACGCAGGCTATCGCCGTCCAAGGGAGCAGATGGAGGCAGCGAGAGAGGAACGGCAACGATACGAGGAGTTAAGTCAACAACGGAAGCCCGAGAGGCAGCTCCAAAAAATTATTGGGGCGGGGGGCACACGGGAAGATTGGCGGAGTCAGGGTTTAGACCTGAGCCAACTCCCCGTGCTTCCCGTGGGGAGCGTGTGACCGGTCAGGCACCGTGTTATGCGGTGATGCGCACTGTGTCTCCAGTGCGCATTCACAGCCCGGTGCGTTCTGTGCCAGCTCCTCGCACTTGCCGTGCGAAAGGGAGCATCCAGCCAGGACGGATTGTGCCGGCTCAGCGCTCCTGGTCTCCAGTACGCCTCCTCGGACCAGGATATCCTGCGCCGGCTCTACGCGCTGTATCCGCAGTGCGCCTTCACAGCCCAGTACGTCCTGTGCCACTTCCCCTCACTCTCCCTGAGGTGCGTGTCATCAGCCCAGTGCCACCTGTACCGGTCCCACGCATCAGGTCTCCAGTGCGCCTCCACAGTCCAGTACGTCCTGTGCCTCTTCCCCGCACTCGCCCTGAGGTGTGTGTCATCAGCCCGGTACCACCAGTGCCGGCACCACGCATCAGGCCTCCAGTGCGCCTCCACAGTCCAGAACTTCCGGCGACAGTTCCCAGTCCAGAGCTTCCGGCGACAGTTCCCAGTCCAGAGCTTCCGGCGACAGTTCCCAGTCCAGAGCTTCCGGCGACGTTTCACAGTCCGGAACCTCCAACGACGGCCCACGGTCCGGAACCTCCAACGACGGTCCACGGTCCGGAACCTCCTGAGACGGTCTACGGCCCGGAACCTCCTGAGACGGTCTATGGTCTAGAGTCTCCAGCGACGGTCCAGAGTCTCCAGCAACGGTCGGCGGTCCAGAGTCTCCAGCGACGGTCTGCGGTCCAGAACCTCTAGCGACGGTCAGCGGTCCAGAGCCTTCAGCAGGGGTTCATGGTCCGGAGCTTCCGGCGACGATTCCCGCATCAGAGCCGCCATGGAGGATGGCGTATCTGCTAGCGGAGTGGGTACTTCGCCCCGCACCGGAGCCGCCCCCAGCTGTAGATGCCCACCCGGACCGTCCCCTATTGAGTCAGGTTTTGCGGTCTGAGTCCGCACCTTTGGGGTGGGTACTGTCACGCCCTGACCATAGAGAGCTGTTTATTCTCTATGTTGGTTGGGTTGTGATAGTGTCTAGGGTGGGTCATCTAGGTGAATTGTATTTCTATGGTGGCCGATATGGTTCCCAATCAGAGGCAGCTGTTTATCGTTGTCTCTGATTGGGGATCATATTTAGGTAGCCATTTCCTCATTGTGCTTTGTGGGATCTTGTCTACAGATAGTTGCCCGTGTGCACACCAGTACCTTCATGTTTCGTTTGTGCTTGTTCGTTTGTTTGGTGAGTTTCTATTTATTAAAATATGTGGAACTCTACGCATGCTACGCCTTGGTCCAATCATTATGACGATCGTGATATCAACCCCTTGCTATGAAGCCCCTAAATAAGATCTGGTGCAACCGATTACCTTCAGAAGTCACATAATTAGTTAAATAAAGTCCACCTGTGTGCAATCTAAGTGTCACATGATCTCAGTAGATATACACCTGTTCTGAAAGGCCCCAGAGTCTGCAACACCACTTAGCAAGGGGCACCATCAAGCAAGCGGCACCATGAAGACCAGGGTGCTCTCCAAACAGGTCAGGGACAAAGTTGTGGAGAAGTACAGATCAGGGTTGGGTTATAAAAAAATATCCTTAAACTTTGAACATCCCACAGAGCACCATTAAAAACATTATTAAAAAATTGAAAGAATATGGCACCACAACAAACCTGCCAAGAGAGGGCATTACCACCATTACCACCAAAACTCATGGACCAAGCAAAGAGGGGATTAATCAGAGAGGGAACAAAGAGACCAAAGAGATAACCCTGTAGGAGCTGCAAAGCTCCACAGCGGAGATTGGAGTATCTGTTCATAGGACCACTTTAAGCCGTACACTCCACAGAGTTGGGCTTTACGGAAGAGTGGCCAGAAAAAAAGCCATTGCTTAAAGAAAAAAATAAGCAAACATGTTTGGTGTTTGCCAAAAGGCATGTGGGAAACTCCCCTAACATATGGAAGAAGGTACTCTGGTTAGACGAGACTAAAATTGAGCTTTTTGGCCATCGAGGTAAACGCTATGTCTGGCGCAAACCCAACACCTCTCATCACCCTGAGAACACCATCCCCACAGTGAAACATGGTGGTGGCAGCATCATGCTGTGGGGATGTTTGTCATCGGCAGGGACTGGGAAACTGGTCAGAATTGAAGGAATGATGGATGGCGCTAAATACAGGAAAATTATTTTGTAAAACCTGTTTGTCTTCCAGAGATTTGAGACTGTGACGGAGGTTCACCTTCCAGCAGGACAATGACCCTAAGCATACTGCTAAAGCAACACTCGAGTGGTTTAAGGGGAAACATTTAAATGTCTTGGAATGGCCTAGTCAAAGCCCGGACCTCAATCCAATTGAGAATCTGTGGTATGACTTAAAGATTGCTGTACACCAGTGGAGCCCATCCAACTTGAAGGAGCTGGAGCAGTTTTGCCTTGAAGAATGGGTAAAAATCCCAGTGGCTAGATGTGCCAAGCTTATAGAGATGTACCCCAAGAGACTTGCAGCTGTAATTGCTGCAAAAGGTGGCTCTACAAAGTATTGACGTTGGGGGGGTGAATAGTTATGCACGCTCAAGTTTTCATTTTATTTGTCTTATTTCTTGTTTTTTTCAATCCCCAAAATATTTTGCATCTTCAAAGTGGTAGGCATGTCTTGTAAATCAAATGATACAAACCCCCCAAAAATCTATTTTAATTCCAGGTTGTAAGGCAACAAAATAGGAAAAATGCCAAGGGGGTGAATACTTTCGCAAGCCACTGTACAAACAGCATGATCACTTTGATCGTTGTTGCTATAATTCCTTCTCCCATCTTCATGCTCTCCTCCTCTCACCTTTTCCCTTCGCTTGTGGACTTCAATACGCAACACATCAGCTGTCAGTGACCAGGCAAAAAAATCTTTCCAAGCCAAACCCTCATATCATAATCACTTTGAATATCAATATCACAAAAAGGTCTCCCCCCCCAAACAATTGCACATTTCCTTTCTGAATTTAAAATGAATCCTAGAAGTAATCATCTAGTAATCTGATTACAATATTTTTTTTGCTAGTAATGTACCTAACGAATTACACCATTGTGACATAGCTACGCAGCTCTGAAGCCTCATTCACATTACCCATAAGCACTTAGTTACGTTGTGCCGGATGTTATGCATTTCAATGGGGACGTCCACAATGGATTGGAATCGCAAAATCCCCTTTAGTCCAGCCGGAGTCCGTGGAAGAACAGGAAGTTACCAAACCACAGACGAAGATGAAAATATGTGGTTTTCGTTGATGGCTTTATGGGATTTTATTTTATTTGGATCTCTTTTAGTCCCCATTTGGACTAATCTTCCAAGAGTCCTTAAACATTAAAATGCAATTTATAATACAAACACATTTTCACATATAACACACTATTACAAACATACATAATATACTAACATAATGACCCAATAAATACTCAATCTAAAAAATATTGATTCTTCATCTACTATAGTCCCACAACATTTCTATGTATTATATTTAAATATTTTTAAAATAATGTTTAAATTTATATATTGAAAGGTTTCTGGTTTGCTCAGTTAATTTATTCAATTTCTTTATTGCTCTAAATCGAAATGTTCTTTTGCCTATTTCTCTTTTCTGTCTGGATAACGCATAGACGGTGGACAATCTATTCCTAGTATTTACAGAATGTCTGTCTCTTACCAACTGAATACCGTTGTGAATAGAACTTGGCCGTTTTAAATGATTTATATTATGAAATAAAATAAGCATGTTTTTTCCAATTATCTTGTCGATTGATAACCAACCAAGAACATTGCACATGACTGCAACAGAATTACCATATCTCCACCTTAAAACAATCCTTGCTGCTTTGTTCTGTGCAATCTGCAGCCTCCTAACTTCACTTGATGATGCATTTCCCCAGACCACAGAACAGTAGTTCACCTGACTCTCAATTTTTCCTGGTAAATATTTAGCTATCCTTCTGATTATGCATGCTGTTTTAATAATTGTTTTACATAGATTAGTTATTCGAGACGACCATGATAAGCAGTTGTCTAGCTGCACTCCCAATAGTTTGGTTTCTGCCACTTCTTCAATTTGTACTCCTCCCATACTTAATTGTATCTTTGGTTCATAACTTTGGTTTTCTTGGTGTTTAAAACAAGTTTGTTCTGGCAAACCCACTCCCTGGTATTCTCCAAATCTCCTTGTAAAGCTTGCTGTACCTGTTGAACCGATTGTCTTGCTGCATAAATTGTAGTATAATCTGCAAATATAGTAGCTTGAGTTTCAGCTAAGGCATAGGGAAGGTCATTGGTATATATTCAATAAAGAAGTGGCCCAAGGCAGCTGCCCTGCAGTATTCCACAGTTTAACACATGAAGGGTAGAAAATGAACCATTGATATAGGTGGACTGTTTCCTGTCAGTTAGATATGACTGTACCCAATTCAATGCTACCTCCTTAAAACCATAATGATAGCTAGCAACTTGTAAACAATTACCCATTCCTATAAGCGAGTATTATGTTAATAGTAACAGCCAAAAGCGCACCTCCTCAAAATTCCCAACCAACACATCTCCGGTATGCATTCTCAATTAATTTGAATGTGTTGACAGTTGGAGAAATTGCTTGTGCTGCACTCAGAAATCAAACAGATGAAAGTCATCTGTCCAATATTCTAGAACACTGCTGTGTATTGAAAGGAATTTCAAAATGGCACAAGACACCCAGAGAAACCGTTTCTCTTATCAGAACTCTGCCACATGCAATGATTGTATTCTAGATTAATGTTTTCCAACAGAGTGATTCTCAAGACACATTTCACAATCCAATGGGTGGTTTTTGTAGACAAGTAAAAGTCTTTACATAGACTTTTTTGAGACGTTTCAACTAAGAGAATGTTTTTAAAGCCATGCTCTGGTAGAGTGTTCTGGAGGGCCTTCTCTACTGGGATTCGAGTCTCTTCTTCCTAAAAATGTTCCACCACAGAGCAGAGAGTGTTTTTAGAGCCAAACTGCACTACAAAGAGTATTTCCAGAGTCTTGCAGATTGCCTGGAGCCTGTGAAGGGTCTCTCCCCATCAAAGAGATTGGAGAGTGGCAAAATCTCTTCGGAGTCTATGACTGGGAGTTACAAGGTTATGTGAAGGAAAGGCTGTCAAAAACACAGGATATGATGTAGCATGATCTGTTTGTTTGATGTGTGTCACAATGATCAGAAGTCATGTACATGACAGACTCTCTCCTCTCCTAGAGAGAGAACAAGAGAACGAGATTGAGTGTTGGACAGACAGACAGGCAGACAGACAGACAGGTTGGAATTATCATCATCCATCTGTCTGAAGCCTCCCTCTCTTCCATTTTCCCTCCATCATCACTGAAGCATGTGTCATCTCAGATGCAGAATTTTGTACTTTCAACTCTCTTCCTCCCCCTCTACCACATACTACCAACTTCACTCCCCCAATGCCTCCCTCCATCTACTCCTCTAGTTAATTGTACAGTCGCTTCCCCCATCTCTCCCCTTTCCCCATATCCACCTGTTTCCACTCGTAGAGATGCTATTCACACATTCATGATAAATGATACACCTCTACGTCGATTCAATCACGTCTGAAGATGATTCAATCTACTGTTCCATTCAAAACTGGCCTCTGAAAGAGCATCCTGTGTCTCAAATGGCACCCTATTCCCTACATAGTGTGCTACTTTTGACGAGTCATTTATGGGCCCTGGTCAAAAGTAGTGCACTATATAGGAAATAGGGTGCTATTTGGGATGCAACCATGTCTCTCTGCCAGGTTTTATGAACCAGTACCTGAGGGAGTTGGGTCTCATGTTCCAACCACTATTTAATGAGTTCATTAAAACAATCCTCCACTCAGTTCTGATACATAGCTTCTATCACTGTCAACACTTTCAAAATATTCATGTTGGTGTATTTGTCGTGTAGACTAGAGGTTTGTAATTATGTATCTTCTAGTAAATGCACATACCTGCTTTTAGTCTGTTTAATTTTAATTAGTGTGGCAGATTTGATGTCCTTCACACAGGCACTGAAAGAGAACTGGTAAACACAGCGCCAGATCCAGAATTCAGATTTCTTTTTTTTAAGTACAGAGCAGAACCAGCAGGTTACTTTCCTCCCCAAAGTTGGAGAGAACTGTGAGGCTTGTTTGAATGCATGCACTGCATCCCCGCTGCCTGGCCCTATCCCGTATCTGCTACAAATAACATTTACTCAGTTATGATACACTGCTTTGAAAATACCCTCCATAAGTCACTCTTGGCAGCACGTAGTTGTTTGCAGTGAGAGTCTGAATGGAGTTTATCGCTCGACTCATCAGCAGGCGTCCACTCTTCACTTTGCAGCTGGCATTGGACTGTTGTTGTGTGTGAGTGTATCGGTCTGACTCGCTCTCTGGGGTTGGTGTCAAAAGCGTTACAATGTGTTCAAATTCAGATAAGCATTTCTCTGGTACGGTTTACAGACCGTGGATGTTTTGAATCAGGTTGAAGATTTGTGTTCTTTCATGTTTCCATTTCTCAGGGTTTTGGGCAAGATGGAGAACGAGACCAGAGCTTACAAAGGGTGTATAAAGAGGCCTGGAAGCCAAAACATCACCCGAGAGAAAGTAGGTTCAGCCTAAGTATCTTTGCAAATAAATATTGTATCATACTAATAAATCAGAAAGACTCTTATCTTTGTCTTTAGATTCAGTCTTTATCTTATCAGTTAAAACCAGTCTACAAACCACCCGAAATAAACGAGAGCCCAGTGTGAAAGCATTCTTATGAACCATTTCCTTGGAATGTCTCATTTTGAATAGACATCCCACTGGGCACAGATGTCAAATCAACGTATATTCCACGTTGGTTCAACTTAACTTCATTGAAATGATGTGGAAACAACATTGAGTCAACCAGTGTTTGCTTGGTGGGAAAATCCAACTGCCATAGTGGCAGTGCACAGATAGAGCAGTGTTGCTCTACTATGAAGAAATTGCCCTTTTGATTGGTGCCGTTTTTTTTGGTTTTTGCTCTTTTGCAAATGCAAAAAATTGTCCATCGAATTGCCCATCCAACTACACTGAACAAATATGTAAACGCAACATGCAACAATTTCTAAGATTTTACTGAGTTACAGTTCATATAAGGAAATCAGGTAATTGGTAATAATCAGGTAATAAATTAGGCCCTAATCTATGGATTTCGCATGACTGGGAATACAGATATGGATATGTTGGTCACAGATACCTTTAAAAGAAATAGTAGGGCGTGGATCAGAAAACCAGTCAGTATCTGGTGTGACCACCGTTTCAAGCAGACCACCATAGTCCCTGTGCCTAAGAACACAAAGGCAACCTGCCTAAATGACTACAGACCCGTAGCACTCACATCTGTAGCCATGAAGTGCTTTGAAAGGTTGGTAATGGCTCATATCAACACCATTATCCCAGAAACCCTAGACCCACTCCAATTTGCATACCGCCCAAACAGATCCACAGATGATGCAATCTCTATTGCACTTCACACTGCCCTTTCCCACCTGGACAAAAGGAACACTTATGTGAGAATGCTCTTCATTGACTACAGCTCAGCATTCAACACCATAGTGCCCTCAAAGCTCATCAATAAGCTAAGGAGCCTGGGACTTAACATCCCCCTCTGCAACTGGATCCTGGACTTCCTGACGGGCCGCCCCCAGGTGGTGAGGGTAGGTAGCAATACATCTGCCACGCTGATCCTCAACACTGGAGCTCCCCAGGGGTGCGTGCTCAGTCCCCTCCTGTACTCCCTGTTCACCCACGACTGCATGGCCTGGCATGACTCCAACACCATCATTAAGTTTGCAGACGACACAACAGTGGCAGGCCTGATCAACGACGAGACAGCCTATAGGGAGGAAGTCAGAGACCTGGCCGGGTGGTGCCAGAATAACAACCTATCCCTCAACGTAACCAAGACTAAGGAGATTATTGTGGACTACAGGAAAAGGAGGACCAAGCACGCCCCCATTCTCATCGACAGGGCTGTAGTGGAGCAGGTTGAGAGCTTCAAGTTCCTTGGTGTCCAAACACACCAAGACAGTCGTGAAGAGGGCACGACAAAGCCTATTCCCCCTCAAGGGGAACTAAAAAGATTTGGCATGGGTCCGGAGGTCCTCAAAAGGTTCTACAGCTGCAACATCGAGAGCATCCTGACTGGTTGCATCACTGCCTGGTACAGCAATTGCTCGGCCTCTGACCGCAAGGCACTACAGAGGGTAGTGCGTATGGCCCAGTACATCACTGGGGCTAAGCTGCCTGCCATCCAGGACCTCTACACCTGGCGGTGTGAGAGGAAGGCCCTAAAAATTGTCAAAGACCCCAGCCACCCCAGTCATAGACTGTTCTCTCTACTACCGCACGGCAAGCAGTACCGGAGTTCCAAGTCTAGGACAAAAAGGCTTCTCAACAGTTTTTACCCCCAAGCCATAAGACTCCTGAACAGGTAATCAAATGGCTACCTGGACTATTTGCATTGTGTGCCCCCCCCCAACCCCTCTTTTTACGCTGCTGCTACTCTCTGTTTATCATATATGCATAGTCACTTTAACTATACATTCATGTACATAATACCTCAATTGGGCCGACCAACCAGTGCTCCCGCACATTGGCTAACCGGGCTATCTGCATCGTGTCCCACCCACCACCCGCCAATCCCTCTTTTACACTACTGCTACTCTCTGTTCATCATATATGCATAGTCACTTTAACCATATCTACATGTACATACTACCTCAATCAACCTGACTAACCGGTGTCTGTATGTAGCCTCGCTACTTTTATAGCCTCGCTACTGTATATAGCCTGTCTTTTTACTGTTGTTTTATTTCTTTACCTACCTATTGTTCACCTAATACCTTTTTTGCACTATTGGTTAGAGCCTGTAAGTAAGCATTTCACTGTAAGGTCTACACCTGTTGTATTCAGCGCACTTGACAAATAAACTTTGATTTGATTTGCCTAATGCAGCGCGACACTCCTCCTTCGCATAGAGTTGATCAGGCTGTTGATTGTGGCCTGTGTAATGTTGTCCCACTCCTCTTCAATGGCTTTGCGAAGTTGCTGGATATTGGCAGGAACTGGAACACACTGTCGTACAAGCCGACCCAGAGTATCCCAAACATGCTCAATGGGTGACATACAGTATCTGGTGAGTATGCAGGCCATGGAAGAACTGGGACATTTTCAGCTTCCAGGAATTGTGCACAGATCCTTGCAACATGGGGCCATGCATTATCATGCAGAAACATGAGGTGATAGCGGTGGATGAATTGTACAACAATGGACCTCAGGATCCCGTCACGGTTTCTCTGTGCATCAAATTGCCATCGATAACTGCCCATACCATAACCCCACCTCCACCATGGGTAACTTTGTTCACAACGTTGACATCAGCAAACCGCTTGCCCACATGACGCCATGTCTGCCGGGTACAGTTGAAACCGGGATTCATCAGTGCCAGTGGCCATCGAAGGTAAGCATTTTCCCACTGAAGTCGGTTACAACGCCGAACTGCAGTTAGGTCAAAACCCTGGTGAGGACGAAGAGCACGCAGATGAGCTTCCCTGAGAAGTTTTCTGACAGTTTGTGCAGGAATTCTTTGGTTGTGCAAACCCACAGCTTCAGCAGCTGTCCGAGAAGCCGGTCTCAGCCGATCCCGCAGGTGAAGAAGCCGGATGTGCCAATTGCACGCTCCCTCAAAACTTGAGACATCTGTGGCATTGTGTTGAGACAAAACTGCACATTTTAGAGTGGCCTTTTATTGTCCCCAGCACAAGGTGCACCTATGTAATGATCATGCTGTTTAATCAGCTTCTTGATATGCCGCACCTGTCAGGTGGATGGATTATTTTGGCAAAGGAGAAATGCTCACTAACAGGGATGTAAACAGCACACAAAATGTGAGAGAAATAAGCTTTAGGAGGACTGGCTAATTGTAAGGCTGGAATGGAATGGATGCAATGGAGTCATACATGTGGTTACCATATCTTTGATGTGTTTGATACCGTTCCATTTATTCCATTCCAGTCTTTACAATAAGCACATCCTCCTCCCACCAGCCTCCACTGCCCAATACACGTGTAAATATTGGACTTTAAATTTTGCCTTCCTATAATATACTTAAACTAAGCCATTTACTTTATGTTCGTTTTCTTCTATTTTATTATTTATTATTGTTGTTGCATTGTCGAGAAGGAACCTGCAAGTAAGCATTTCGTTGCATGAACTTTTAACTTTTTCCACATTTTGTTACATTATAGCCTTATTCTGAAATTGATTAAATATTTTTTTCCCTCATCAATCTACACACAAAACCCAATAATGACAAAGCGAAAACAGGTATTATTTACTTATTTACATAAATATTCAGACCATTTGCTATGAGAATCAAAATTGAGCTCAGGTGCATCCTGTTTCCATTGATCATCCGTGAGACATTTCTACAACTTAATTGGAGTCCACCTGTGGTAAATTCAATTGATTTGGAAAGGCACACACCTGTTTATATAAGGTCCCACAGTTGACAGTGCATGTTAGAACAATAACCAAGCCATGAGGTCGAAGGAATTGTCCGTAGAGCTCCGAGACAGGATTGTGTCGAGGCACAGATCTAGGTGAGGGTACCAAAACATTTCTGCAGCATTGAAGGTCCCCAAGAACACAGTGGCCTCCATCATTCTTAAATGGAAGAAGTTTGGAACCACCAAGACTCTTCCTAGAGCTTACCGCCCGGCCAAACTGAGCAATCGGGGGAGAAGGGCCTTGGTCAGGGAGTTGACCAAGAACCCGTTGGTCACTCTGACAGAGTTCCTCTGTGGAGATGGGAGAACCTTCCAGAAGGACAACCATCTCTGCAGCACCCCACCAATCAGGCCTTTATAGAGTGGCAAGACGGAAGCCCCTCCTCAGTAAAAGGCACATGACAGCCCGCTTGGATGTTTGCCAAAATAAACTTAAAGGACTCATAGACCATGAGAAACAAGATTCTCTGGTCTGATGAAATCAAGATTGAACTCTTTGGCCTGAATGCCAAGCGTCACGTCTGGAGGAAAGCTGGCACCATCCCTACAGTGAAGCATGGTGGTGGCAGCATCATGCTGTGGGGATGGTTTTCAGCTGCAAGGAATGGGAGACTAGTCAAGATCGAGGGAAAGATGAACGGAGCAAAGTATAGAGAGATCTTTGATGAAAACCTGCTCCAGAATGCTTAGGACCTAGTAGTGTCATACCCAAGAAGAGTCTAGGCTGTAATCGCTGCCAAAGGTGCTTCAACAAAGTACTGAGTAAAGGGTCTGAATAGTTATGTAATGTGATATTTCATTTTTTTTTTTTTTTTATACATTTGCAAAAAAAAATCTAAAAACCTGTTTTTGCTTTCTCATTGTGGGTATTGTGTGTAGATCGATGAAGGATAAAAAACTATTTGATCAATTTTAAAATAAGGCTGTAACGTAACAAAATATGGAAAAAGTCAAGGGGTTTGAATACTTTCCGAATGCACTGTATACAATGTGTATTCCATAAATACGACTTACAAAACTTCAAACATGTTGCCTCACTTTTTTTATTGTTGTTTAGGGAGAGCTTTTTCACTTTGAACACCTGCTCCATTAAAGGTCTGTGCATGGCCCTGCACAGTGATGACTCATGTTCGTCATCTGCCTCACAACAGAGAGAGCGAGAGAGAGAGGACACGTTGAAAATGTAAAGCCTCTAAGCCATCAAGAGTCCATAAAGCCATGATTAGTATGGGGCAATAAAGTCAAGGCTCTCAAAGTTTTGCGTCAGTGACTCAAAGAGTGCTCTAACTTTAGTGCTCTAACCTAACTGTTATTTAGTGCTCTAACCTAACTGTTATTTAGTGCTCTAACCTAACTGTTATTTAGTGCTCTAACCTAACTGTTATTCAATAGTAATTTGCTACTTTGTGCTCAAACTTCCATTGGTTTCACTGTGTCACACCATTAATTCCATCCTCAGGCAGTTTTACCATCTCTGAGAGCTGCATGATGCACATCCAGCATTACTACATTAGACTGCTGTTTCTGCTCTTCACTGAGCATGTGCATTCCCCTCTGGAACTCAATTACTGTCATTAACCACGTTTCCATCCACAGTTTTTATGCGAGTAAAGTCATACCGTAAAAAAAACAATCATGAAAGTTGCGATGGAAACAGGAAGTTTCAGAACAATTTTATGTTCGCCCCCCCCCCCCCCCCCCAAAAAAAAAACATTCTGCACTAACTGTAATTTTTATTCAGACATTTGGAACAACACTAATACATAATCATAACATTTAAAACTATATAAATATAAAAATACAAAAATAAGACTCGTAAATATCAAAAAGTAGTAACAGAGACAAATAGAAACAAATTTGTGTTGATTTTGCACTCGAGCATCAATACATTACCCATCCCCCAAGAGTCAAGACTAAACCAATTCACCTTGGTGGTGTGGAGACTGGTTTTATATTATTCTTAACCATTTCGCACAAACTAGAAAAAGGCCCACGCGGTGACATGATATCATTGACGTGATGTGCAAATGAGCGATAGAAAACCGATCGCACAAATGTCACCATTCTGATATTTTTCGTGCAGGCGCCCTGTTCTGCCCCCGGCAATATGCCTCCCTGGGCGGCTGCCCATGTCGCCTATACCTAAATCCGTCACTGTCGATGCTTGACTGCCATTTGACTAATGAAAATATTCTCGCTCTTATTCATAATAATCTCATCATGTAGACTAGCCTACCCAGTACTCACACAGCCTGCCCGCAGAGTATCTGCTAGGTGTTTGCTAAAGTGCATGTGTCAAGACCAGAGTTTAGGATGATTTGCTATTAAATGACAAAACTATCGGTAGAGTTGAAAATAATTTTTATCCGCAACATGTCTAATTTGTTTAAAAAAACACCACTGGTGGAAAAATGCACATACTTACTTTATGCGGATTTTAGAATATTGGCATGAAAATCTGTCCCCAATCGGATGGAAACCTAGCTGCTGTAACAAACACCTTGTGTGTCTATGTTGGTCTATGTGCTAGTGCATCTGTGTTGGGCTATGTGCTAGTGCATCTGTGTTGGTCTATGTGCTAGTGCATCTGTGTTGGTCTATGTGCTAGTGCATCTGTGTTGGGCTATGTGCTAGTGCATCTGTGTTGGGCTATGTGCTAGTGCATCTGTGTTGGTCTATGTGCTAGTGCATCTGTGTTGGTCTATGTGCTAGTGCATCTGTGTTGGGCTATGTGCTAGTGCATCTGTGTTGGGCTATGTGCTAGTGCATCTGTGTTGGGCTATGTGCTAGTGCATCTGTGTTGGTCTATGTGCTAGTGCATCTGTGTTGGTCTATGTGCTAGTGCATCTGTGTTGGTCTATGTGCTAGTGCATCTGTGTTGGTCTATGTGCTAGTGCATCTGTGTTGGTCTATGTGCTAGTGAATCTGTGTTGGGCTATGTGCTTGTGTGTCTATGTTGGGCTATGTGCTAGTGCATCTGTGTTGGGCTATGTGCTAGTGCATCTGTGTTGGTCTATGTGCTAGTGCATCTGTGTTGGTCTATGTGCTAGTGCATCTGTGTTGGTCTATGTGCTAGTGCATCTGTGTTGGTCTATGTGCTAGTGCATCTGTGTTGGTCTATGTGCTAGTGCATCTGTGTTGGTCTATGTGCTTGTGTGTCTATGTTGGGCTATGTGCTAGTGTGTCTGTGTGCGTGCATGTCCTTCTATCTAAACCAAGAAGAGCGATTACGTTTTCAGAAATACAATTATGTCAGACACTTCCATTAATCTGGTCCATTGAATTTGAAACATTCTATAATTCAGTTGAGTGAGAGAGAGAGAGAGACGGACAGAGTAAGTGATGGGAGAATGGTTGATTGTAACGATCTTCTTCATCTGAGGAACAGGAAATATCGGACCAAAACGCAGCGTGGTAAGTGTCCATGTTAATTTATTATAACCGAACACGAAAATACAAAATAACAAAGTGAATGTAAGAAACGAAAATCGAAACAGTCCTGAAAGGTGAAACAACTACCCACAAACCACAGGTGGGAAAAAGGGCTACCTAAGTATGGTGCTCAATCAGAGACAACAATAGACAGCTGCCTCTGATTGGGAACCATACCAGGCCAAACACATAGAAATAGAAAACATCGGGGAAAAAACATAGAATGCCCACCCAAACTCACGCCCTGACCAAACCAAAATAGAGACATAAAAAAGGAACTAAGGTCAGGGCGTGACATTGATCTTGAGGAGGAAAACTATGTCAGAGGATATGAGGAGAGAGGAGCTTTTTTCCTCAATCCTTTATACAATATTGATATTACAAAGTAAAGTACATTGAAAAAATGGAAGTTCCACCTGAACTATTGAAAAAGCTTGGTAGAACTGGATCAGTGACAGTAAATCTGTCACAGCAGTTTCACAAGATGCAGATCATGTCTGAGTTTTCATATAACAGATGCAGAATGAAACAAGCAGAGTTAAATCTGCAGTGGCAGCATGCTGCAGTGGTGCAAACTGTGTGTAGGCTATCTGTAATTACTTTGTGGCATAGTAGTGCAATAATGAATGAGGTTCAGGTGTCCTCTCCACTCAAAACCCAGTTACATCCTAATCAAAACAAACCCAGTGTGTCCCACTTGCTTGGGGGTAACTTTGTTGGCTCCTGCCCTCCTGTCTGTGCTGATGTTGTCGTGAACAACATCTTCCAAAATCTGAATTATCCATTCATCTGCATGTTTTAATGCCCGACAACTAGCCTAGCGGGGACACGCTAACGCAAACAAGCCTCCCCTCTGTTTCAGCTGGTTTATTTGGAACAGGATGCGATACGGTATTAATCCCTGACACACACAAACACACACTGCAGCTGTGGAAATTAGTTATGTATTTTTTGAGGTGGAAGGAATCAAAACTCAGAGACAAATTAATTCCACACACAACTTAATGACTGTGAACAGGAGGGAAGCGGGGAGAGCACATTCTCTCACTCAGTGTCACTTTCCTTACCCTTCCCTTCCAAAACACACACATTTACACAATGTACATATATTTACACACACACACACACACACACACACACACACACACACACACACACACACACACACACACACACACACACACACACACACACACACACACACACACACACACACACCTCCAGGGTCCCAGCTCTCCAGCAGTGATACTCATAAACTACTCTGTTAAGAGAGCTAACTGACAAGCAGTCCGTCTCTCTCTTTCTCTCCATCCCTCCCGCCCTACATTTCTCCACCCCCCCCTCTGTTTTTTTTCTCCATCCTTCCCTCCATCTCCCTGTGATCTGTGGGCTGTAGAGACGGGAGGACTGGCTGCTCCATTTGCTAGTCTTCTCTCCCTCTCTCTCCCCTCCCTCAATCTATCTCTCCATCCCTCCTTCCAATCCGTGGGCTGTAGAGACTGTGGACTGGCCGCTCTGCTTGCTACAGGCTTCTCTCTCTCTCCCTTCCCTCAATCTCTCTCCATCCCTCCATCTCCCCTGTGATCTGTGATCTGTAGAGAGGACTGGCCACTCTGCTTGCTACAGGCCTCTCTCTGTACCCTCCTCATTAATGAGAATCACTTCTCTCCTTCCCACAATCCCCCAGGAGTTTATCTATAAGGGCACAATTCATCCTGCAGCTTGTTACTGGACAGCCAGGATCTTAAAGCTACAGTCTGGGATTTGGGGAACTGTTCAGGGGTCTTTTCAATTCTTGATATTTACCCATTGATTCTTGAAGAATATGACTTAGAAATTCCTCATGAGCTTAGCACAAGTGTATGTCTTTATCACAACCCAAAATATAAATTATTACTCCATTGTTTACAAACAGCAAGAATGTCAACAAACAACGTATACAATGTATAGCTTCAAAATATGATCAAAACTGCCTCTTGGATGTCATGAACTGTCCCTCATTGCACCTACAGTGCTGTATATGGATTTGAGAGAGGTTATATTTCCCTAGCCCCATCCTTCAGATGTATACCAAAAAAAAGTGTCAGGGAACCCA
This sequence comes from Salvelinus namaycush, assembly GCF_016432855.1. Classification (NCBI taxonomy): domain Eukaryota; kingdom Metazoa; phylum Chordata; class Actinopteri; order Salmoniformes; family Salmonidae; genus Salvelinus; species Salvelinus namaycush. Next base: position 16,667,224 of record NC_052334.1, read on the forward strand.
TTTTGTTGTTTTTCGAATCTAGGACTGTAGCTTTAAAGAAGATCTTTTCACAAACCACCAAACAGAGCGCTCAGCTCAGAGCACCACACAGACTGACTGTTGTCCACAGGGCTCCAGTTGTTCATTTCAGCCCTTCGGAGGTGCTCTTAGAGTGGGTCAAACTCCATCTTAATGTCAACTGCACAGCAAAGCCATTGGAGAAGAAACATTTGACTGAGGATCAGCGACTGAGATTGATCGGGCTAAACTAGATAATCTAATCAACTAGCAACTCTCTCTTGATAAAACACACATGTTGTTGTGCTCCATTGCATCTCCAATGAGGACATGCATTTTGTCTTGCCTGTGAAAACAATAGTAGTTACAATAGGGATTATATTTATTACTACAGCATCACCTGCAGACCGTATTGAGTAGTAAAGCACAATTTATAGTAGAGCGGCTAGTAGGCAGATTTTAGCGGAATTTCACACACAGCTAGGGTAAGCCTGACTAATATTTGGTATGTCAACAAGGACAATCTCTCAGACAAAAATGTTCAACCATATTAAGCAGTAAAGCCCCAGTGATTAGTCCTATTTAGCGTGTGATTGAGTTATTTCGATTTTAAAAAGTAATAATGGTAAAGGAAGTCTCAAGTGGCGGTGCAGGAGGAGTGAGACAACATGATGGCTGTGAAGTGACAGAACGACCGCCACGGGAAAATGACCAGCAACATGAACTTCACAGTGCATGCAGAAACACGAAAGAGGATCATTCGCTCTAATTATACTACAGTCTTTAACAGAGGAGCTACATTTCATTATCTACGCAACAATTCATTATCTACGCTACAACAGGCAGCACACTACTTTATATTACAACCCTCCTCCTCTGTCAGAGTCAGACCACCACATATCACCACACCACCTTTATCTTAAAAAGAGGGCATGAAGTACTGTACTGTGGCTAAAACATCACAGCAGCTCAAGAAGCCAGCAGATGTTTTGGACAGACATGTTCTCATTTCTAAAACATCACAGGGGCTCAAGAAGCCAGCAGATGTTTTGGACAGACATGTTCTCATTTCTAAAACATCACAGGGGCTCAAGAAGCCAGCAGATGTTTTGGACAGACATGTTCTCATTTCTAAAACATCACAGGGGCTGTCACGCCCTGGCCTTAGTATTCTTTGTTTCCTTTATTATTTTAGTTAGGTCAGGGTGTGACATGGGGAAGGTATGTGTTTTTGTATTGTCTAGGGTGGTTGTATGGTTTAGGGGGTTAAGTAGAGTAGATGGGTTTGTGTTTAGTGTAGGTGTCTAGCTGTGTCTATGGTTGCCTGAATGGTTCTCAATCAGAGACAGATGTCATTAATTGTCTCTGATTGGGAGCCATATTTAAGACAGCCATAGGCACTAGGTTAATGTGGGTAATTGTCTATGTTGTACGTTTGTAGCTTGTGTGTGCACTTACGTCTATAGCTTCACGATCGTTTGTTGTTTTGTTTCAGTTTGTTAAAGTGTTCGTTGCGTTTTTTTTCCTTTCTCTAAAATAAAAGAGAATGTATTTTGCACACGCTGCGCCTTGGTCCACTCTCTCTCAGCAAGACGAACGTGACAGAATTACCCACCAGAATCGGACCAAGCGGCGTGTAAAGCAGCAACAGGAGCAATACACAAAGGATTCATGGACATGGGAGGAGATACTGGATGGAAAGGGTCCTTGGGCACAACCGGGAGAATATCGCCTCCCTCGTGAAGAGCTGGAGGCAGCTAAAGCCGAGAGGAGGCGATATGAGGAGGCAGCACGGAAGCACGGAAGCAAGGCTGGAAGCCCGCGAGTACAACCCAGAAATTTCTTGGGGGGGGCTAAAAGGGAGTGTGGCGAAGTCAGGTAGGAGACCTGCGCATACTCCCTGTACTTACCGTGGAGAGCGAGAGTACGGGCAGACACCGTGTTACGCAGTAGAGCGCATGGTGTCTCCTGTACGTGTTCATAGCCCGGTACGGGTTATTCCACCTCCCCGCACTGGCAGGGCTAGATTGAGGATTGAGCCGGATGTCATGAAGCCGGCCCAACGCATCTGGCCACCAGTGCGTCTCCTCGGGCCGGCTTACATGGCACCAGCCTTACGCATGGTGTCCCCGGTTCGCCTACATAGCCCGGTGCGGGTTATTCCACCTCCCCGCACTGGTCGGGCGACGGGGAGCATACAACCAGGTAAGGTTGGGCAGGCTCAGTGCTCAAGGGAGCCAGTACGCCTGCACGGTCCGGTATTTCCGGCGCCACCTCCCCGCCCCAGCCTAGTACCACCAGTGCCTACACCACGCACCAGGCTTCCAGTGTGTCTCCAGAGCCCTGTTCCTCCTCCACGCACTCGCCCTATGGTGCGTGTCTCCAGCCCGGTACCACCAGTTCCGGCACCACGCACCAAGCCTCCTGTGCGTCTCCAGAGTCCTGTGCGTCCTGTTGCTGCTCCCCGCACTAGCCCTGAGATGCGTGTCCCCAGCCCGGTACCACCAGTTCCGGCACCACGCACTAGGCCTAATGTGCGTCTCCAGGGTCCAGTATGCCCTGTTCCTTCTCCCCGCACTAGCCTTCAGGTGCGTGTCCCCAGCCCGGTACCACCAGTTCCGGCACCACGCACCAGGCCTACAGTGCGCCTCAGCCGGCCAGAGTCTGCCGTCTGCCCAGCGTCGCCTGAACTGCCCGTCTGCCCAGCGGCGCCTGAACTGCCCGTCTGCCCAGCGGCGCCTGAACTGCCCGTCTGCCAAGCACCGTCTGAGCTGCCCGTCTGCCAAGCACCGTCTGAGCTGCCCGTCTGCCAAGCACCGTCTGAGCTGCCCGTCTGCCAAGCACCGTCTGAGCTGCCCGTCTGCCAAGCACCGTCTGAGCTGCCCGTCTGCCAAGCACCGTCTGAGCTGCCCGTCTGCCAAGCACCGTCAGAGCTGCCCGTCTGCCAAGCACCGTCAGAGCTGCCCGTCTGTCCCGAGCCGTCAGAGCTGCCCGTCTGTCCCGAGCCGTCAGAGCTGCCCGTCTGTCCCGAGCCGCTAGAGCCGTCCGCCAGACAGGATCAGCCAGAGCCGTCCGCCAGACAGGATCAGCCAGAGCCGTCCGCCAGACAGGATCAGCCCGAGCCGTCCGCCAGACAGGATCAGCCCGAGCCGTCCGCCAGACAGGATCAGCCCGAGCCGTCCGCCAGACAGGATCAGCCCGAGCCGTCCGCCAGACAGGATCAGCCCGAGCCGTCCGCCAGACAGGATCAGCCAGATCCGTCCGCCAGCCATGAGCAGCCAGATCCGTCCGCCAGCCATGAGCAGCCAGATCCGTCCGCCAGCCATGAGCAGCCAGATCCGTCCGCCAGCCATGAGCAGCCAGATCCGTCAGCCAGCCATGAGCAGCCAGATCCGTCAGCCAGCCATGAGCAGCCAGATCCGTCAGCCAGCCATGAGCAGCCAGATCCGTCAGCCAACCATGAGCAGCCAGATCCGTCAGCCAGCCATGAGCAGCCAGATCCGTCAGCCAGCCATGAGCAGCCAGATCCGTCAGCCAGCCATGAGCAGCCAGATCCGTCAGCCAGCCATGAGCAGCCAGATCCGTCAGCCAGCCATGAGCAGCCAGATCCGTCAGCCAGCCATGAGCAGCCAGATCCGTCAGCCAGCCATGAGCAGCCAGATCCGTCAGCCAGCCATGAGCAGCCAGATCCGTCAGCCAGCCATGAGCTGCCGTCCCTCAGTCCGGAGCTGCCGTCCCTTAGTCCGGAGCTGCCGTCCCTTAGTCCGGAGCTGCCGTCCCTCAGTCCGGAGCTGCCGTCCCTCAGTCATGAGCTGCCCTCCAGTCATGAGCTGCCCTCCAGTCATGAGCTGCCCCTCAGTCCGGAGCTACCCCTCAGTCCGGAGCTACCCCTCAGTCCGGAGCTACCCCTCAGTCCGGAGCTACCCCTCAGTCCGGAGTCCGCACCTTTGGGGGGGGGGTACTGTCACGCCCTGGCCTTAGTATTCTTTGTTTCCTTTATTATTTTAGTTAGGTCAGGGTGTGACATGGGGAAGGTATGTGTTTTTGTATTGTCTAGGGTGGTTGTATGGTTTAGGGGGTTAAGTAGAGTAGATGGGTTTGTGTTTAGTGTAGGTGTCTAGCTGTGTCTATGGTTGCCTGAATGGTTCTCAATCAGAGACAGATGTCATTAATTGTCTCTGATTGGGAGCCATATTTAAGACAGCCATAGGCACTAGGTTAATGTGGGTAATTGTCTATGTTGTACGTTTGTAGCTTGTGTGTGCACTTACGTCTATAGCTTCACGATCGTTTGTTGTTTTGTTTCAGTTTGTTAAAGTGTTCGTTGCGTTTTTTTTCCTTTCTCTAAAATAAAAGAGAATGTATTTTGCACACGCTGCGCCTTGGTCCACTCTCTCTCAGCAAGACGATCGTGACAGGGGCTCAAGAAGCCAGCAGATGTTTTGGACAGACATGTTCTCATTTCTAAAACATCACAGGGGCTCAAGAAGCCAGCAGATGTTTTGGACAGACATGTTCTCATTTCTAAAACATCACAGGGGCTCAAGAAGCCAGCAGATGTTTTGGACAGACATGTTCTCATTTATTACTCACAAGTTATTACTCTGTTATTTACTCCGTTACTAGTCACAGTGACTTTCTCACAATTTATTACTCTGTCATTTACTTCGTTACTACGCAGTGACTTTCTCACAATTTATTAGAAAATGTGAAAAAGTTCATACATTTTTCAAATACCAACAGATGTGAAAACTTTTTTTTTAAATGTAAAAAATCACCTTTATTTAACCAGATAGGCCAGTTGAGAACAAGTTCTCATTTATAACTGCGACCTGGCCAAGATAAAGCAAAGCAGTGCGACACAAACAACACAGAGTTACACATGGGATAAACAAACATACAGTCAATAACGCAATAGAAAAATCTATATACAGTGTGTGCAAATGTAGTAAGATTAGGGAGGTAAGGCAATAAATACGTCATAGTGGCAAAATAATTACAATTTAGCAATTAAACACTGGAGTGATAGATGTGCAGAAGATGAATGTACAAGTAGAACACGTATGATTCTTGGTGATGGAATTCCCCCTGTTTTAAATTCGGTTCATGCTGAATGTATATTAAAGTAGGAATATATTAAACAAACAGGGCTTAGGCCAAACAGTCACAGAACACTCTGCATCCACCTTTATTCTGTAGCAGTGGCACTACTTCTTTATGCAGTGCTACGAAAAGCAAAACACTCACAGCCCTGGCCAGACAACACACTCTGGATCCAAACATCTGCTGTTTGAATGTGGGGAGAGAAAGGGAGGAGCAAGACAGAGAGAGAGAACATCACATCAGAAATCAGCTCAATGTAATTGAAGAATCCATAGACTTTAACCACTTCTGGGAAAATTGGAAAACACTAAACAAACAACAAAACGAAGAATTATCTATCCAAAATGGAGAGGTATGGGTAAACCACTTCTCCAATCTTTTTGGCTCTATAATCAAGTTTATTTTTTATATAGCCCTTCGTACATCAGCTAATATCTCGAAGTGCTGTACAGAAACCCAGCCTAAAACCCCAAACAGCAAGCAATGCAGGTGTAGAAGCACGGCAAAGAACAAAGAACAAACAGCCAAAACATATACATGATCAAATACAAATCTTAGAATCAACTTTTAAAGACTACCAGAGCCCATTGGATTCTCCAATTACCTTGAATGTGTACTACAGGACAAAATAAAAACCCTCCAACCCAAAAAGGCCTGTGGTGTTGATGGTATCCTCAATGAAATTATAAAATATACAGACAACAAATTCCAATTGGCTATACTAAAACTCTTTAACATCGTCCTTAGCTCTGGCATCTTCCCCAATATTTGGAACCAAGGACTGATCACCCCAATCTACAAAAGTGGAGACAAATTTGACCCCAATAACTACCGTGGGATATGCGTCAACAGCAACCTTAGGAAAATCCTCTGCATTATCATTAACTGCAGACTCGTACATTTCCTCAGTGAAAACAATGTACTGAGCAAATGTCAAATTGGCTTTTTACCAAATTATCATACGACAGACCACGTATTCACCCTGCACACCCTAATTGACAAACAAACAAACCGAAACAAAGGCAAAGTCTTCTCATGCTTTGTTGATTTCAAAAAAGTATTTGACTCAATTTGGCATGAGGATCTGCTATACAAATTGATGGAAAGTGGTGTTGGGGGAAAAACATACGACATTATAAAATCCATGTACACAAACAACCGGTGTGCGGTTAAAATAAGCAAAAAACACACACATTTCTTCCCACAGGGCAGTGGGATGAGACAGGGATGCAGCTTAAGCTCGACCCTCTTCAACATGTATATCAACAAATTGGCGAGGGCACTAGAACAGTCTGCAGCACCCAACCTCACCCTACTAGAATCTTAAGTCAAATGTCTACTGTTTGCTGATGATCTGGTGCTTCTGTGACCAACCAAGGAGGGCCTACAGCAGCACCTAGATCTGCTGCACAGATTCTGCCAGACCTGGGCCCTGACAGTAAATCTCAGTAAGACCAAAATAATGGTGTTCCAAAAAAGGTCCAGTCGCCAGGACCACAAATACAAATTCCATCTAGACACCGTTGCCCTAGAGCACACAAAAAATTATACATACCTTGGCCTAAACATCAGCGCCACAGGTAACTTCCACAAAGCTGTGAACGATCTCAGAGACAAGGCAAGAAGGGCATTCTATGCCATCAAAAGGAACATAAAATTGGACATCCCAATTAGGATCTGGCTAAAAATACTTGAATCAGTTATAGAGCCCATTGCCCTTTATGGTTGTGAGGTCTGGGGTCAGCTCACCAACCAAGAATTCACAAAATGGGACAAACACCAAATTGAGACTGCATGCAGAATTTTGCAAAAATATCCTCCGTGTGTCACGTTGTGTATGTAGGTGGCAGGGAAGTCAAGCGCAGGAGAATCAAACTTGGTATAAATGGAGTATTTTAATAACTTAAAACACAAACTCCAAAACCAAAGTCCATAATAAAATAAATGTGGGTACAAGAACCCGTCGTCGCACACCAATCCATAAAACATGAACATAACAAATAACAATCTCTGACAAGGACATGAGGGGAAACAGAGGGTTAAATACACAACATATAAATGAATGGGATTGGAACCAGGTGTGTAAGAAGACCATAAAATACCAATGGAAAATGAAACATAGATCAATGATGGCTAGAAGACCGGTGACGTCGATCGCCGAGCACCGCCCAAACAAGGAGAGGCATCGACTTCGGCAGAAGCCGTGACACCGTGTACAACGTAAAACACCAAATAATGCATGCAGAGCAGAATTAGGTCGATACCCGCTAATTATCAAAATTCATAAAAGAGCCGTTAAATTCTACAACCACCTAAAAGGAAGCGATTCCCAAACCTTCTATAACAAAGCCATCACCTACAGAGAGATGAACCTAGAGAAGAGTCTCCTAAGCAAGCTGGTCCTGGGGCTCTGTTCACAAACACAAACAGACCCCACAGAGCCCTAGGACAGCAACACAATTAGCCCCAACCAAATCATGAGAAAACAAAAAGAGAATTACTTGACACATTGGAAAGAATTAACAAAAAAACAGAGCAAACTAGAATGCTATTTGGCCCTAAACAGAGAGTACACAGTAGCAGAATACCTGACCACTGTGACTGACCCAAACTTAAGGAAAGCTTGGACTATTGTCACGTTCCTGACCTTATTTTCCTTTGTTTTGTCGGTCAGGACGTGAGCTGGGTGGGCATTCTATGTTTATTTCTATGTTGGGTTCATTGTTATTTAGCCTTATATGGTTCTCAATCAGGGGCAGGTGTTTGACGTTTCCTCTGATTGAGAACCATATTAAGGTAGGCTGTTCACACCGTTTGTTGGTGGGTGATTGTCTTCCGTGTCAGTGTATGTACCACACGGGACTGTTTCGTTTGTCTAGTCTGTTCCTGTTCGTGCGTTCTTCGTGTTCTGTAAGTTCTCATGTTCAGGTCGGTCTACGTCGTTTATTGTTTTGTAATTTCTCAAGTGTGCTTCGTGTTCGTCTTGTTTAAATAAATTCATCATGTATTCCACACAAGCTGCGTTTTGGTCCGATCCATGCTCCTCCTCAGACGAGGAGGAGAACAACCGTTACAACTATGTTATGTACAGACTTCGTTGAGCACAGCCTTGCTATTGAGAAAGGCCGTCGTAGGCAGACCTGGCTCTCAAGAGAAGACAGGCTATGTGCACACTGCCCACAAAACGAGGTGAAAACGGAGCTGCACTTCCTAACCTCCTGCCAAATGTATGACCATATTAGAGACACATATTTCCCTCAGATTACACAGATCCACAAAGAATTTGAAAACAAACCCGATTTTGATAAACTCCCATATCTATTGGGTGAAATATCAGTGTGTCACGCCTGCTCCCGCTTTCTCTCTCTGGCGCTCGAGGGCTGCCAGACTGCCCTTCATTACGCACACCTGTCACCATCATTACATGCAGTAGCGCTCATTGGACTCCTTCCCTTTGTTGATTGCCCCGTCTATAACTGTCTGCTCCCCCGTTTGTTCCCTGTGTCTGCATTAATGTCGTTATGTGTTCCTATCTAGACGCTTTCCTGTCCTGTTCCATGTCCGTTGGTAACTAAATGTTCACTCCCTGTACCTGCTTCTCGTCTTCCAGCGTCGATCCTTACACAGTGTGCAATCACAGCAGCAAGATTTGTGACCTGTTGCCACAAGAAAAAGGCAACCAGTGAAGAACAAACACCATTGTAAATACAACCCATATTTATGTTTATTTATTTTCCCTTTTGTACTTCAACTATTTCCACATGGTTACAACACTGTATAAAGACATAATATGACATTTAAAATGTCTTTATTCTTTTTGAACTTTTGTGAGTGTAATGTTTACTGTTCATTTTTTATTGTTTATTCTACTTTTGTTTATGATCTATTTCACTTGCTTTGGCAATGTAAACATATGTTTCCCATGCCAATAAAGCCCATTAAATTGAATTGAAATTGAGAGAGAGAGAGCGAGAGACCGAGAGCGAGAGACAGAGACACGGAGAGAGAGAGACAGAGAGAGAGAGAGAGAGAGAGAAGTACTCAAACAAATGAGTCGCACCAGACAGCAACTCAACTCGGTAGTGTTTTACATCAGGTTTATTAAAACATTATTAAACGCACCAAACCAATTGGCATTCTGTGTGAATATCTGAATATCGTAGAGACAACAATGCACATAATTCCCATCTCTACAAACAACTGTAGATTGACTGTTTTCAGTATCAGAAGAAAGAAAAAAAAACAATATTTTTATTTTAGACTACCATTTTCATACAGTCAAAATGACCGTATTTTTGTTATTTTGTCAGCTCAGACCAGAGGGATGCACAACACAACAGATCCATCAAGTAGCTCATAACACCAACTGGGTCCGAATCTCCCTACTTCGGCTAAGGTAAATGAACAGACTAGAACAGACCCCACCGAATCAGCATAGGACCGTAATTAAATTTTTCACCAGGTGACAGTGGAGCGATTAAGGCTGGCTGCCAGATAGTGCTTGAGGTGGCTGGCTTGTCGACCCCCGGCTGAGGCCATAATGGCTCCGAGAGCCTGGGAGCCGCAAACAAAGGTAGAGAGAGGATGAGGAACAGTTATGTGATTCAGTGCCACAACAAGAGTCTTACCACCAGAACAAAGTCTCCCTCCATAGACTATGGGGGAAGAGTGATCAATTGGCATGAAAGGACAAGGTAAACAAAGTGAGGGTTAAAGGTTTGGAAAGCAAAGGCACTTCCGTTCAATAATCACTGTTGTTGGAGGAGCAGGGTGTTTTCAAGTGGTGATTTTTCACACGTTAACTAAATGCATGAACATAGTCGTTTAGGTCTATTCTATCTGGCTCTTTCTACAAACATTTTCCCAGCCTCACAGGTACTTCTCCACACTGCCTCGCAGTTTATAATAGGGGAACAGAGTACCGAGAACAGAGATCTATCCAAATCACATAATCTGCTTGTGGAGATCCATTCAAAAGCTATTTTATTTTATTTCACCTTTATTATAACAAGGTAGGGGGGTTGAGAATAAGTTTTCATTTACAACTGCGACCTGGCCAAGATAAAGCAAAGCAGTGAGACAAAAACAACAACACAGAGTTACACATAAAAAAACATAGTCAATAACACAATAGAAAATTATATGTACAGTGTGTGCAAATGTAGAAGAGTAGGGAGGTAAGGTAATAAATAGACCATAGAGGCGAAATAATTACAATTTACCATTAACACTGGAGTGATAGATGTGCAGATGATGATGTGCAAGTAGAGATACTGGGGTGCAAAAGAGCAAGAGGGTAAGTAATACTATGGGGATGAGGTAGTTGGGTGTGCTATTTACAGATTGGCTGTGTACAGGTACAGTGATCGGTGAGCTGCTCTGACAGCTGATGCTTAAAGTTAGAGAGGGAGATATAAGACTCCAGACTCAAGAATTTTTGCAATTCATTCCAGTCATTGGCAGCAGAGAACTGGAAGGAAAGGCAGCCAAAGGAAGTGTTGGCTTTGGGGATGACCAGTGAGATATACCTGCTGGAGCGCGTGCTACGGGTGGGTGCTGCTATGGTGACCAGTGAGCTGAGATAAGGCGGGGCTTTACCTAGCAAAGACTTATAGATGACCTGGAGCCAGTGGGTTTGGCGACGAATATGAAGCGATGGCCAGCCAACGAGAGCATACAGGTCGCAGTGGTGGGTAGTATATGGGGCTTTGGTGGCAAAACGGATGGCACTGTGATAGACTGCATCCAATTTGCTGAGTAGAGTGTTGGAGGCTATTTTGTAAATGACATCGCCGAAGTCAAGGATCGGTAGGATAGTCAGTTTTACGAGGGTATGTTTGGCAGCATGAGTGAAGGATGCTTTGTTGCGAAATAGGAGGCCGATTCTAGATTAAATTTTGGATTGGAGATGCTTAATGTGAGTCTGGAAGGAGAGTTTACAGTCTAACCAGACACCTAGGTATTTCTAGTTGACCACATATTCTAAGTCAGAACCGTCCAGAGTAGTGATGCTAGTTGGGCGGGAGAGCGCGGGCAGCAATCTCTATAGGGCTAGATTTAACAATTTACACAATCCACAAAACTGAAATAGGAAGCCGATTCTAGATTACATTTTGGAAAGGAGATGCTTAATGTGAGTCTGGAAGGAGAGTTTACAGTCTAACCAGACACCTAGGTATTTGTAGTTGACCACATATTCTAAGTCAGAACCATCCAGAGTAGTGATGCTAGTCAGGCGGGAGGGTGCGGGTAGAAATCTCTATAGGGCTAGATTGAACAATTTACACAATCCCCAAAACTGTACAAACAGATCATGAGTGACCTGCCCAGAACAAACAAGGAGAAAGAAAAAACACTGAAAATCAATTTTCAACCACTTAAAAAATCTCTACAGTGGGGTGTGATGTATAACTTAACGGTGGATTGGTTTCCAAGGCAACCAGCATTATCTGTCTCTTTGATAGGAGCTGGCTGGCTGGCTTCTGTCTATTTGGTACAGGAATGAAACTCACCTGAGGCTCTCGGCTGTTTAAAAATAGAACGCCATTAGAAACCGTATGCAGAACCTGCCGCGCGGGCGGGAGGCGCACAGAAAAGAAAAACTGACGGCGCCACAGTCAGAACACCTTATCAGATGTTAACGTCAATACACTAGAGTCTCAGCTAGAGAAATATGGTGATGACTCAAAAAATAATGGTCACTTTCTTCGAACAGTGCTACTTTTCAGACCAAAAGGCAAAAGGCAGAAATAACAAAGTATAGGTATTATATTATATAAAACACAATTTAGACAGAAAAAGTAATGAGAGGTGCTGTACTGTACGAAAAACAATAGAAAAGTTATGTACAACTAACACTCACCTTGCAGCAATAAGATAACAGGGATTTGTTTGCCACTCACTGTTCTGATATGAGCAGGAAGTATCTGATAGACTGCCAATAGACCAATAGCTGTTAAGAAAACACTCCCATTCCTCAGAGGAGACCTGAGCTCAAAAACTTTATCCCTGGCCAACATTCCACAACAGCCCTCACCTCCACAAATGTAAATCCTCCCAAAATAACCCTTTCCTCTCTACATTTACAACATTTTGCCTCACTGAAGAGAAGCATCATATTTTTCACCTGAAAGCCTTAAAACTCTCAAATTAAGATAAAGTAACCTGGGGAGTATGGTTACCTCCCAAATGGCACCCTATTCCCTATGGGCTCTGGTCAAAAGTAGTGCACTATATAGGGAATAGGTTGCCATTTGTATTCTTCATGCAGCCCTCTGAGGATGCCTGACATGAGACAGGGACATGGTCACAAGATTCAGATTAGAACCGCACACATTGACTGTTCTTATCCTAATATTCATCCTGTAACTGGCTGTGACACAGTACACAGTAGACCTGCAGTAGATTACCCAAGTGATCAACCCCCCACTGCCACGACACAAAATCCTTGCCCAAAATTAGTTAAGGATCAAGAAACTCAGGCATTTAAAACTGGTAGATATTCTCTGTGACAAAACCCACAGACCCAACGAGACTTGCTAAACTCTATTCCAAGGTGAAAAGAGCACATGGTCTGGCAGCTCATCTTTTAACACTTTATGTCTCTCCAGCTACAGCACTGTGCACAACGCAGCTGTCTCCATCACTCACTATAGGATATTACTCTTTGGCTGATGATGTAGATCCATCACACATTGTACATAGCCTAATGTATGGATTCATTTTGTTAATATTTCAAAACACACTGAATGCAAACATGCAGATAGTGTTAAGCATTTGTAGCTTTCCCTGTCCTCCTCATTTCACATTGAGCACAGTGCTTTATTCATACAACTGTTATGTTTACACATGGTAATACCAATGCTTACCATTGTGTCTAAGTGCAAGATGGACATCAAATGGACATTGTTCTATGAAAAAGCTAGCAAAAACGACATCGTCAACTAGAGCTGAAAAAAGCAGTGTAGCAGCACAAAAGCGTTTTTCATTCTAACATCCCTCCCTGATACTGTATATCAAATGGTAGCTCAGATTATCCACACTTTGCTCTGCTATCCTACTGCCACTTTCCTGACTTGGTGTCTCCGCCCAAGTGGTCAGAGCAGAGGATAGGCTACAGTACCCCCGGATCACATGGCTCAGCCACTGGCTTTGATTCCCATCCCACCAGACAGGCTCAGCCACTGGGTTGTAGCTGTGTTTGTATCCAGGCTGCTGGCTGCATGTGGGGACCAGTCAGGCCCAGGCTTTGTAGTAGGAACTGTCAGAAAGACAATGGGAACATGAGTAACTCCTACACTCTGCCTGTCTGGAGCTGCCCTTTGTGTAAAAGGGACAGTACTGCCAACCTACTTCAGCTGGCCAACACTACACATGGAATAGGATATTCATGTCTCTCTTTCTCTCTTGGGTAATTGAACACAGATAGCTGCAGTGCTTCAATACAGCACCATATGATGTGTGCACTTCATTGGAATGTTTGCTCGGCAAATAACATTATTTCTGGGAACACTTTGATACTCACAGGTAACATAAGACCATAATAGTGTTCCATACCTTACATCCACACTCTCTCTGCTAACATGTTGGTGCTGTAGCACTTTCCCACTTACAGCTGTAAGTGGAGCTGATCTGAGTGCCTCCGCACGCAAGGGAAGCCGGTTGGGTATAGTAAGGATGGATGATAATGGGTGGTACAAGTCGAGGAAACGGTAGCCTTTTATAGTCACAATCCTCCTGTTGCCATGGCACTGTCTGCAGGTGATGTCTTCATCGTTCTGTAAGGTCTCCAGGAGCGTGTAGCGCAAATCTGTTTTTATTCCTTTTAACCAGGGAAGACATATTGATATTGATATATCCTTTTATGGTGAGCCCTAATTTGAAGTGTGACCTAACCCTATGGGCCCTGGTCAAAAGGAGTATGCTATAAAGCTAATAGGGCACAATATGGGACATAACAAAAATGAATGTGTGATGGATCCACCAATACCCCTCTGGTCAGCATATACAGTGCATTCGGAAAGTATTCAGATCCCTTGACTTTTTCCACATTTTGTTACGTTACAGCCTTATTCTAAAATGCATTAAATCGTTTTTTCCCTCATCAATCTACAGTCGTGGCCAAAAGTTTTGAGAATGACACAAATATTAATTTTCACAAAGTCTCCAGCCTCAGTTTGTATGATGCCAATTTGCATATACTCCAGAATGTTATGAAGAGTGATCAGATGAATTACAATTAATTGCAGTCGCTCTTTGCCATGCAAATGAACTGAATCCCCAAAAACATTTCCACTGCATTTCAGCCCTGCCACAAAAGGACCAGCTGACATCATGTCAGGGATTCTCTCGTTAACACAGGTGTGAGTGTTGACGAGGACAAGGCTGGAGATTACTCTGTCATGCTGATTGAGTTTGAATAACAGACTGAAAGCTTCAAAAGGAGGGTGGTGCTTGGAATCATTGTTCTTCTTCTGTCAACCATGGTTACATGCAAGGAAACACATGCCGTCATCATTGCTTTGCACAAAAAGGGCTTCACAGGCAAGGATATTGCTGCCAGTAAGATTGCACCTAAATCAACAATTTATCGGATCATCAAGAACTTCAAGGAGAGCGGTTCAATTGTTGTGAAGAAGGCTTCAGTGTAACGGCTTTCTTCTGTGGACGAAGGATCGGACCAAAGCGCAGCGTGGTTAGTGTTCATCATTTTTAATTAAAGCCAATAAAAGTGAACACTACAAAATACAAAACAACAAAATGTGAAAAACCGAAACAGTTCTGTCTGGTGCAGACACACGAAGACATGAAGACAACCACCCACAAAACCCAACACAAAACAGGCTACCTAAATATGGTTCCCAATCAGAGACAATGACTAACACCTGCCTCTGATTGAGAACCATATCAGGCCAAACATAGAAACGGAAAACTAGACACACAACATAGAATGCCCACTTAGTTCACGTCCTGACCAACACTAAAACAAAGAAAACACAAAAGAACTATGGTCAGAATGTGACATTCAGGGCGCCCAAGAAAGTCCAGCAAACGCCAGGACCGTCTCCTAAAGTTAATTCAGCTGCGGGATCTGGGCACCACCAGTACAGAGCTTGCTCAGGAATGGCAGCAGGCAGGTGTGAGTACATCTGCATGCACAGTGAGGCGAAGACTTTTGGAGGATGGCCTGGTGTCAAGAAGGGCAGCAAAAAAGCCACTTCTCTCCAGGAAAAACATCAGGGACAGACTGATATTCTTCAAAAGGTACAGGGATTGGACTGCTGAGGACTGGGGTAAAGTCATTTTCTCTGATGAATCCCCTTTCCAATTGTTTGGGGCATCCGGAAAAAAGCTTGTCCGGAGAAGACAAGGTGAGCGCTACCATCAGTCCTGTGTTATGCCAACATGAAAGCATCCTGAGACCATTCATGTGTGGGGTTGCTTCTCAGCCAAGGGAGTGGGCTCACTCACAATTTTGCCTAAGAACACAGCCATGAATAAAGAATGGTACCAACACCTCCAAGAGCAACGTCTCCCAACCACAACCATCCAGGAACAGTTTGGTGACGAACAATGCCTTTTCCAGCATGATGGAGCACCTTGCCATAAGGCAAAAGTGATAACTAAATGGCACGGGGAACAAAACACCAATATTTTGGGTCCATGGCCAGGGAACTCCCCAGACCTTAATCCCATTGAGAACTTGTGGTCAATCCTCAAGAGGCGGGTGGACAAACAAAAACCCACAAATTGTGACAAACTCCAAGCATTGATTATGCAAGAATGGGCTGCCATCAGTCAGGATGTGGCCCAGAAGTTAATTGACAGCATGCCAGGGCGGTCTACAGAGGTCTTGAAAAAGAAGGGTCAACACTGCAAATATTGACTCTTTCTCAAAACTTTTGGCCACGACTGTACACACAATACCCCATAATAACAAAGCAAAAACAGGTCTTTAGAAATTTTGGCTAATTTATTACAAATAAAAAACTAAAATATCACATTTACATAAGTATTCACACCCTTTACTCAGGACTTTGTTGAAGCACCTTTGACAGCGATTACAGCCTCGAGTCTTCTTGGGTATGACACTACAAGCGTGACACACCTGTATTTGGGGAGTTTCTCCCATTCTTCTCTGCAGATCCTCTCAAGCTCTGTCAGGTTGGATGGGGAGCGTCGCTATTTTGCGGCAAGCTCTAGGAAGAGTCTTGGTGGTTCCAAACTTCTTCCATTTAGGAATGATGGCCACTGTGTTCTTGGGGTCCGTCAATGCTGCAAACATTTTTTGGTACCCTTCCCCAGATCTGTGCCTCGACACAATTCTGTCTCTGAGCTCTACGGACAATTCCTTCGACCTCATGTCTTGGTTTTTGCTCTGACATGCACTGTCAACTGTGGGACCTTATATAGACAGGTGTGTTCCTTTCCAAATTATGTCCAATCAATTGAATTTACCACAGGAGGACTCCAATCAAGTTGTAAAAACATCTCAAGGATGATCAATGTAAACAGGATGCACCTGAGCTCAATTTCGAGTCTCATAGCAATGGGTCTGAATACTTATGTAAATAAGGTATCTGTTTTTTATTTTTAATGCATTTGGAAAAGTTTCTAAAAACCTGTTTTCACTTTGTCATTGTGGGGTATTGTGTGTAGATTGCTGAGGATTTTTATTTATTTAATCCATTTTAGAATAAGGATTTCCCAAAATGTGGGAAAAGTCAAGGGGTCTGAATACTTTCCAAAGGCACCGTATAGCTAGCAGCATATCTAGTGTGTTCCAGCTTCTTTGGGGTGGCTTTAAGGGACACGCAGCACCTTCTAAATAGCCCTGTAGTCTCATTAAGCCCAGCTCAACCCCCCTGGCTTTGAAGCTTGAAGGGAAAAATCTCGCTATTGATCTGAAAATCGGACTACTCTCCCTAGAACAGCAAACCGCTGACCACTGAGAAAGTACTGCAGCAAAAAGAACACCTAAATGCAAGTCAGGAGGATTACATAATTCCGTTCCTCTGCATATGACAAAGGGCCAAGAAGAGAAGTATCATAACTTATTATTAACCTCTGAAATTACTGTTGACGTAGTTTTACCAATACGCAGCATACAGTCATTAGCTTACCTCTTTCACACAGTCACCTGAACATTTTGGCAAGTACTTGATTTTGTAGGAAGGCCGGGGAACCAAATACATAAAGTAAGTCATCAAAAGAGCATGTCTAACATATATTGTATCTAATGTGGTGGAATGTATACATACTTGGCATAAGTTGATGGTAACAGGCTTCTCCTCTCACTCACTGCCTCTAGTTTCAAACGCAGTGTACGCACATCCAATAACTTGCAGTTGCTTGGAACAAAAAAGATCACTGTCCCTCCCTCCCTGGCCCCAGCACCTCTCCGCACCGATGGGCAGCCCTCCAAGAACTATCCGTAAACCACTCCTGTTCCTCCCTCACACAGCATTTCTCTGCCCCTCTCCCGCAACACCCATCTCCTCCAGTGGGCAGCACTCCCAGAACAAACTCATTCCTTAGACTACTCTACTCCTGTACTATTCAGTTCTGGGTTCAACTACTATTTCAAATCTTTCAAATACTTTGAGCGTTTGCTCTAGCCTGCCTGGAGTGGCGGGGTGCAGTTATTGGACTATTCTATTGGTTCCATTGTGCCAGGCAAGCTCAATCAAGCTCAGATAAAGTATAAGAAAAAATATCAAGTATTTACATTTACATTTTAGTCATTTAGCAGACGCTCTTATCCAGAGCGACTTACAGTAGAGTGCATACATTTTATTACATTTTTTACATACTGAGACAAGGATATCCCTACCGGCCAAACCCTCCCTAACCCGGACGACGCTATGCCAATTGTGCGTCGCCCCACGGACCTCCCGGTTGCGGCCGGCTGCGACAGAGCCTGGGCGCGAACCCAGCCCAGCCTGGGCGCGAACCCAGAGACTCTGGTGGCGCAGCTAGCACTGCGATGCAGTGCCCTAGACCACTGCGCCACCCGGAAGGGTGAACCCAGGTCTGGTAATGTTTATACAGCAGCTTTCCTCCGGTGGGTCAGTTGGTGGGCTGTTAGAGAGGGAGAGGGAGAGAGGGAGAGAGGGACGATGAGGATCAATAGAAGGGCTTCCTCATCCGGCCTCATCTGAGACGCAGGACGCTAATGAGCCGAGAGAAAGAACAGCTGACTACTCACTTTCCGTCCCGTATATACCCCGGTCGGACCACAGGGGACTCGGACTTACACACACACGCACACACTGTACTGTGGGACAAAGTGAAAGCAGATTGCAGGGTGATATGCAAATGAGTTGCTGCATGGATCATTGACTCATATCGGAGCGAACCATGGAGGAACAAAAAACATCATGCAGCCACATTCCTTTGTTTAACCTCACTACCCCACTCCACAATGCATAGCAGTAGCCTAGGAATACTATAAAGGTTTTAACACATTTAAAGGAATGCAGGCCTCTCATTAAAATGAAAGTTAGAAGACAGTTATTGTAAGAGTCTTGTTGATAAATAGAATTGAAACGTGTGTCTCAGTATGGTAATTGGTGATATAAATATAGCCAGTTATAATTGTAATGGCTTAGCAGATAATACAGTTTTTCTCAGTCGCTTTGGTGCATTTTTCACATCATCCCTAACATGTGCAAAATAATAAGTGCATTTCTCAGAACAATTTGTACAAACTGCAATATACAATAGATATGTTTCTAAAGCTAGTCAGTCACTAAAAATCCTTAGTACATCTCTCAAAAGTAAATATTCATGCCAATGATCATGTCAGTGTCATCAGAATGATAAGTCATTGAGTCATTGTTCACGAACAAGGTCGTCAAAATGTTTAGGCATGTTGTCAATGTAACTGTGTACTTTGACAGTATTACCTGATGTAAACTTAGGCTACAGTTTGGATGACAGTTACTGTATTGAAAATGCACAAGGCTGCACTTCTATGGCATATATCAATTTCAACAGTACTATTTACATATTACTGTATGTGGGTTATTGATTGAAAGAGACTGGACAACCCAAGGGGCACAAAGGAAAAAAACTAAATTAGAAAGAAACACAGGAAACGACCCCTAAGGCACAACTTTGCCCGCAGCACTGTTGTGCTGTCTCTACACATCCAGACGTTCCTGTCTGTCGGCCCACATATTCTCATCCACATCACACCGGATATTTTCCCTTCCAATGCAACGTGGAAAGAATCTTTTGGAATGCCTTATCCATCCTCTGCAGGCATCTACTGTGATGTCCTCACATGCTGCATGCATTGCAGCCAGCAGGGTCATCTGTGTGTGTGGCTGACGATCGTACACCTTCCACCTCCATGCTGAAAAGAACTCCTCAATTGGGTTAAGGAATGGTGAATAAGGTGGGAGGAATTCTATGAGCATCCTCGGGTGGGTCACAAACCATTGCCTTATGATGTTTGATCGATGGAAACTCACATTATCACAAATGACCACATACTTTGGCAAATCCTCTCTAAACAGACCCCTCTCATCATCAGGGATGAGAGCCCTGTAGAGAGTCTCTAAAAAGTTGAGTAGATGCTGGGTGTTGTATGGCCCTATAAGGGGGATATGGGTTAGGACACCATGCTCCGAAATAGCAGCACAAATGCTGATATTTCCTCCCCGTTGGCCTGGCAAATCCACAGTAGCTCTGTGACCGATGATATTCCGACCCCGCCTTCTGCATTTGGTCAGGTTGAAGCCAGCCTCATCCACGTATACAAAGTTGTGAGAGGGTTCACTTGATTCCAACTCCATTATACGCTATATCCCAGAACACACAGTTGAATTTGTTTTGGTAAGGAAGAGTGACATAAAATGTACATATATTGCATGTTCCTTCCACAGCAATGGAAATGTGTGCAGTTTATGCTTACTGTACTATGTATCACTATAAAATGTTGCTGTAAAGTAGTTAAATAGATATATGTTTTACCTGTACATACTGGTACCGTAGCTCCTTAACTCTGTCCTCATTCCTTTGGAATGGTACACGGTACAGCTGTTTCATACTCATCTGGTTTCTATGCAGCACCCTGTCGATGGATGAGATGCTAACCGTATGGATGTTTTCAAAGACATCGTTGTCTTCTATAATGGTCCTTTGTATTTCCCTGAGTCTCATGGCATTGTTTGCTCGGACCATGGTGCAAATAGCCTCCTCCTGTTGAGGTGTGAAAAGGCGTCCTCTGCCACCGGTTTGAGGTAATCTTGCAGTCCTATGTGGGGAAAAATGCAGTGATACATCGCACACTTTCACATAGACAAAAACTATGCGAACACACATTTTACTGTAAAACATACAGGTGGGTGCATGTAAGGTGCAGTATGTATCTGTATAGAGTATAATTCTGTATGCTGTGAAATACAAGTGGACTACTGTAATATGAAGCATTGTAGGAAGTATACAGTATACTGCTTATATACAGTAACAGTGCACTGTACATTGGTGGACATACCTGTTCTCTCTTCGAAACGTTTGAACTAATGAGGACACGGTTGATCTCCCAATATTCGGCTGCACCCTTCGACCCGCCTCAGCCATTGTAAGGCCATGATTGACAACATGGTCTACAATAGTGGCCCTTATGTCATCAGATATGTGCCTATGTCCTCTTCTGCCTCTTCCTCTGTTTTGCCTTCCACCACGCATCCTTGCTCCTCTTCTTCCTCCTCTTGGCTGTTGACCCTGTTCGTTTCCTGGTCCATCCATTATTGGAAAATTGCAACTCTGTGTTGTGGTCTGTCTATATATGCTTGCCAATTGATTCTTCATGAGATGCACCTTTGAGCAATTTAGACAACTGGTTGATTGTTGGTTGAACTAACACTTTACATTCCTTCATGAGTGAGGGTCAATTTCACCTGCACGATTCATCAATTCACGTTTTTGTACAAAAGGTCTAATAGAAATGTGTAAAACTATGCTTGACAGTTTATGACAAATATTTTAACAATTTTGCATGTAATGGCTTATGCAAGGAACTAATGCCTAGATGTTTTGAGGGGTAAGACTATTCAACAGAGAACCATCTACTATATTTTGATCAACATGACATGAGCAATTGATAATGTGGAAAAAAGCTGACACTTGTACATTATCAATTGCAATTTGTTCAAAGGAATAAGAAATTGCTTTAATGATGTGCACAAGTGACTAGATGATTTGGAATTTGTACAAGTAGTATCAAGAATTGCACTTTTGATCTAAGAAATGCACCAAAGCGATTGAGAAAAACTGTAAGAAAAGACTATCAGTATTTACCTGGCTAAAAGAGAAGGAATATAAAATCTATTGTTTACAGGAAACTCATTCAACAATTTCAGATTAAGTTTTGTGGAAAAAGGACTGGGGGGGGGGCAAAATATATTTCTTCCATGGGCAAAGAAATTCAAAAGGGGTGATGATATTAATTAACAGTAATTTTGATCCAAATGTGCAGATCTTCAAGGTAGATGGATGATTTTAAATATGTTATTGGACCATAAACAGACATGGCTTATTAACCTATATGGTCCAAATAATAATTTATCAACTCTACAAGCAACACAAGACTCTATTATTATGGTGGGAGATTATAATATGGTTTTAAATACCTCTATGGACCGTAGAGGAAATAAATGTCATGGATATATTGGAATTAGTGGATATATGGATGCTTAAATACCCTGACCTAATGAGATATACATGGCGGAGGCTTAATCAAGCTAGTCGTCTTGATTACTTTCTTATGTCATTCTCTCTGGCACCAAAAGTTTAAAAAGTGTTGATAGGGGACAGAAAGCGGTTGGACCATCACATAATTGGCATATATATTACTCTTACA
Source organism: Salvelinus namaycush (assembly GCF_016432855.1). Classification (NCBI taxonomy): domain Eukaryota; kingdom Metazoa; phylum Chordata; class Actinopteri; order Salmoniformes; family Salmonidae; genus Salvelinus; species Salvelinus namaycush. The sequence goes on from NC_052334.1 coordinate 16,689,194, forward strand.
GAATTTCCACGTGGGCGAGGATATTGGAAATGTAATCAAAGCCTACTGGATGATAACTTGTTTTTAACTAGGACAGAATCATTTATAACGGACTTTTTCCAACATAACATAGGTACCGCAAATCCCCTTATTGTATGGGACACTTTTAAATGTGCCTTTAAAGGCCATGCAATCCAGTACTCATCTATAAAACAAAAGCAATTTAGGTCAAAAGAGTCCATATTAACAAAGGATATTGAAGGACTAACAGTACAGATAGATAGCAATAAAAACTGTACCATAGAGGCTCAGAGGAAGTTAGAGGAAGTTAGAGGAAAAGCAAAACGAAATGGAGGAACTTATTCAAGAAAGATCCAGTGTAATATATTGTAAAAATAAAGCAAACTGGATGGAATATGGGGAAAAATGCACCAAATCATTTTTCAATCTTCAACATAGAAATGCTACCCCAAAAAATGTATTGAAACTTCTTACAAATGATGGAGTCACTCATGATTCACCAAACTATATTTTGAAAGAGGAAGTAAAGAACTTTAAGCATATGTTTTCGTTTCAGTCTCCTCCATCTCCACTAACCGAAGCTACTTATTTACTACTTACTTACTTATACTTATTTTCCACCATAATTTGCAAATAAATTCATTAAAAATCCTACAATGTGATTTTCTGGATTTGTTTTTCTCATTTTGTCTGTCATAGTTGAAGTGTACCTATGATGAAAATTACAGGCCTCTCTCATCTTTTTAAGTGGGAGAACTTGCACAATTGGTGGCTGACTAAATACTTTTTTGCCCCACTGTATATATGTGTGTATATGTACGATATATATATATATATATCAATATACAGTTGAAGTCAGAAGTTTACATACACCTTAGCCAAATACATTTAAACTCAGTTTTTCACGATTCCTGACATTTAATCCTAGTAAAAATTCCCTGTCAGAAGTCAGAAGTTTACATACACTCAATTAGTATTTGGTAGCATTGCCTGTAAATTGTTTAACTTGGGTCAAAAGTTTTGGGTATCCTTCCACAAGCTTCCCACAATAAGTTGGGTGAATTTTGGCCCATTCCTCCTGACAGAGCTGGTGTAACTGAGTCAGGTTTGTAGGCCTCCTTGCTCACACACACTTTTCAGTTCTGCCCACACATGTTTTGTAGGATTGAGGTCAGGGCTTTGTGATGGCCACTCCAATACCTTGACTTTGTTGTCCTTAAGCCATTTTGCCACAACTTTGGAAGTATGCTTGGGGTCATTGTCCATTTGTAAGACCCATTTGCGACCAAGCTTTAACTTCCTGACTGATGTCTTGATGTTGCTTCAATATATCCACATAATTTTCCTGCCTCATGATGCAATCTATTTTGTGAAGTGCACCAGTCCCTCCTGCAGCAAAGCACCCCCACAACATGATGCTGCCATCCCCGTGCTTCACAGTTGGGATGGTGTTCTTTGGCTTGCAAGCCTCCCCTTTATCCTCCAAACATAATGAAGGTCATTGTGGCCAAACAGTTCTATTTTGTCCTCAGACCAGAGGACATTTCTCCAAAAAGTACAATCTTTGTCCCCATGTGCAGTTGCAAA